>NC_141685.1:1962089751-1962709551 GCF_964263255.1 Lissotriton vulgaris | reverse complement strand
AAGGCACTTTTCAAGATGCTACTATTTGTCTTATCCCTAAAGACGGTTGTGCCGCCCAATTTTGTAAAAATTATCATTCGATTTCTTTAGTCAATGTGGATTATAAACTATTTGCTAAATTACTTGCGTTACGCTTAGACCCTTTTATGCCCCATCTCATTGGTAAGGAGCAATGTGGCTTTGTTAAAGGCAGACTTACCTCCGATAACTCTCCTCTTTTTCTTAATGTCTTGAATAAAGCCCCATCTCTCTCAATTCCTTTAGCCGCTATCTCTGCTGATGCAGAAAAAGCTTTTGACAGGGTTGATTGGTCTTTCTTGTTTGCTTCATTACATTGGCACAGCTTTGGTCCTAAATTCATATCCCTTGTCTCCCTGTAAACTCTGCACCCAAGGCTTCGGTGCTTGTGAATGGTCAGGTCTCCTCGTCCTTTACTCTCCAACGAGGCGTACGTCAAGGTTGTCCCTTATCCCCACTTCTATTTGTCCTAGCACTTGAACCCTTTCTGTCCTCCAAACGTAACAAAAACTCAATTTTTGGTTTTACCTATGGTGATAACCAATTGAAACCTCTGCATATGCAGATGATATTCTCTTATTTATTTCCGATCCAGAAGTATCTGTTCCCCCTTTATTATCTGAATTTGACTCATTTTCACTGGTTTCAGGATATAAGATTAATTCAGATAAGACTGAAATCCTTCCACTAACCAAAACTTGTCTTCCTCATCTCTTCTCCTCTACTGGCTTTGCTTTGAGTACTTCAAAGATTAAATACCTAGGTATTTGGTTCTCTAACTCTATTCCCTCTTCAATTAAGTTAAATATGTCCGCTGTTTTGTCCTGCATTGACAACTCATTCTCCACTTGAATCCTCTTTTTCTTTCCTGGTGGGGTCGATTGGACTCAATTAAGATGATGATAGCCCCTATTCTAATATACATATCTTCCATGTTACCCATTCACGTTCCTGCAATCTAATTTAAACATATCGACTCATCCCTTTTGAAATTTCTCTGGAAGAACAAAAAATCTAGAATTTCTCTAGCAGCTCTTCGAAAGTCCAAATCTAATGGTAGAGTCAACTTTCCAGAATTCCGGCTTTACCATAAATCCTTCTATTTGCGCCAGGCCTCGAGATGGCTTTCATCATACCTTTCCCCTTTTACTCCGCTTAGGCTCCTCATTGAGCAAACATTGTTATTACCATTTTCCTTCGATGAAGTTGTACGTTTCTCTGCCAAAACTACCCGTACTTCACTTCCCTTATTCAAACACACTTTTTTTATTTTAAGACCCCTGGTTCTCCTTACTACCATCACACGTGAATCTTTTTAAAATACCCCCATCTGGTATAACTCACTGATCCTTTAAAATAATAGACCCATTTTTTTGGAACGCTTGGAGAATAAGGGGCGGCATGTGGGTTAAACAACTCTTTGATGGATTAATACCTTGTTCCTTTCCCCAATTTCAACTCTTATTTCATTGTCCCCGATTAATCAATCATTTGTAAAGCGCACTACATACCCATGAGGGTCTCAAGGCGCTGGGGTGGCGCTACTGATCGAACAGCCAGGTCTTGTCTATCCTCCTGAAGGTCAGCAGGTCTTGGGTCTGTCGTAGGCTCAGTGGGAGGGTGTTCCATGTCTTGGCGGCGAGGTGGGAGAAGGATCTCCCGTCGGTGGTTGTTCTTCAGATGCTCGGGACGGTGGCGAGTGAGATCCTTTATGCAGAAATGTACTACTCTCATGGCAATAATTCTTGACCTTTAGTATTCTCTTCCATCTTCCTCATCACTTGTACCTCCCTCTCCTCTCCTCAAAATTCTCACTACCCTCCTTAAATCGTCTCTTATTTTTAAATTTTTCTCCTCTTCTAATCCAGATTGTGCTAAAACTAAATTGGAAATTTCCTGCGGATCGGACTTTGATTGTACTTGGTCTGTTGCTCTTTGGGAGAAACTTTGGTCCAGATACTTAAAAATTTCATGTTCTGCTTCTCTTACTCAATCTTTATTTTATCTATATCATAGACTTTATCTTTCTCCTCTTTCTTTGTCACGTTTCTCAGCCTCTACTGATTCTAAATGTTGGATATGTGGTACTCCAAATGCTGATCTTCTTCATCCCTTCTTTCTCTGTCCTGTTGTTTCTAAATTCTGGGAAAAAATGTGGTCATACCTTACTCGCATCTTTACACTTTCTGTTCCTTATTCTATAACTCAGTTCTCTTTGTGGGTAGTCTTTCTGACTCTTTAGACCTTCCTACACACTCAAATGGCCTTTTCGATCTAATGCTTTCTCTTGCATTGCAACAAATCTCATCTAATTGGAAATCCCTTACAAACATCTCTATACAAGGCTGGTGGAACACCTTATATCATTTTCATAGACTTGATGTTGCCTTTGCCTCCTCCTGCAAACCAATCCGTAACACTGATCTCTTCTGGTTGCATCTAACTTCTTACTTGGATCGTTTGGCCCCAAAGAAATCTCTGCATATCAATTCAGAAAATTTTAAACCTCGTTGAAGAATTTTGACTCTCTCCTTTTTTCACCTTTTACAGGTTTCTTATGTTATACCATTTTTATGCTAAATATTCTGTATTGTTCATCTATACCATTTGTTTATATGCCGTAATTAATATTTATATATTGCAATGTTAATTTCTGTCCCCCCTCCCCCTCATTACTTTCCTATCTTTCTCCCTTCTTTCTCATTTCCCTCCATCTTTAAAACCCAATATAATGCGGTTTGTTTTTTTAATATTTGATATCACCACTGTTCATGTTCTATATTATGTTTGAGCACATTCTCTGTTTCTGCTGATGTCTTTATATGTTAACAATTTCTTCAATAAAGCTTTTCAAACATTAAAAAAAAAAAGACATTGGGTTTCTCTTTCGCAGAGGTATGCACCCTCTCCAAGCAGGAACCATAATCCTAGTCAGGGTAAGTCAGATAGGCACACTAAGTTAACCTGCGCTCACCCTCTGGTAGCAGTCAGGCTTAACTTAAAAGGCAATATGTATTTGTGCAACTCTTCAATTCGTATAAACAGTGAAAACACCACGCAAAAAGATACCACAGTTTGTTTAAACAAATAGAGATTAACTTATTGAACAAAACAAGACCAAAACAACAAAAATCCAGTCTGTAGAACCAGAGCGGATTTTTAAAGATTAAACTGAAATATAGTGATTAAAAGCATAAAGCGTCAACCTGGGTTATCTGGTTGAGATAGACCACGTCAAATCCAAAAGTTCTGGCCGACCACAATGGGGCACGGGTCGGATTTAGGAACCAGCCTGGGCCCGCTGAAACTACCTTGGACGCGATGCGAGATGCAAGGGCAAAGGAGGCAATGCGTCTGCATTAATCCGTAGGATGTAGGTGATGCGTCGGCTCTGAGCCTTGCAAAGTTGGAGATGCATCGGGAATGGAGGTGATGCACTGAGATGTCCTCATTCCCCGCAGCAGTGATAATGCTTCAGTGGAGCTGTGGTGTCCTTCATCTTCTCAGCAGTTGTGATGCATCAATGGAAATGTGCTGGTTCCGAGCGGAGATACGTCAGTGTCGATGGAGATGCGATAGTTCTGAGCAGCACAATAGTGTTAATGTTAATGTTAATGTTAATATGTATTTATTAAGCGCTCGTACGCCCAAGGGCTTCATGGCGCTATAGGAGAGAACACAGCACAACAGTTAATAATGGTAATAATACGACTCAGCAATAAGCCTGTGAGAATAGCCAGGTTTTAAGGGAGTGTCTAAAGCTAAGGAGATTACCGCTCAGTTTAAATTGTAGAGGAAGGGAATTCCAGAAGGTGGCTGCAAGATGGTCAAAGCAGCAACCACCTAGACGCTTTCTTTTATAAGATGGAACACTCAGAAGAGATTTTTGAGCGGACCGAAGATTACGGGAAGGATTGTATCTGAGGAACAGATCTTTTATGAACTTTGGGCCAGAGTCTTGTAAGGATTTAAATAGGATACACCCTGTTTTAAATGCAACTCGCTGCTCAACGGGCAGCCAATGTAAATGTTTCAAGCCAGGTCTAATAGACTGCCTTTTTGGAAGGCTCAGGATCAGTCTGGCAGCCTGATTTTGGACTAGCTGAAGACGTTTTAACTCTCCAATTTGGAGCCCCAAATAGAGACTATTGGAGAAGTCTAGTCGAGACAAAACCAGGGCAATTATGACCTGGGTGAGGGCAGTCTGTGAGAAAAAGCAAGCAATTTTTCTAATTTTCTTTAATTGAAAGAAGCTAGAGGACACTACCGCTCCTACCTGTCTTTTCAAAGACAGATCCTCACTAATTAGTACTCCCAGACTTTTAACTGAGGACGAACTAGAAGGTGGAGCCCCCATGCCAGATGGCCAAAAGCATGGGCTCCAACTTAATACGCTCTGCCCAGGCAAGACCAATTCAGTCTTGCCTGGATTGAGTTTCAGATGGTTGCAACTCATCCAACCCTGGATATGTGACATGGTGTTTTGGAATTCCTCCACAGAGTCCTTGGTGTTCAGGGGAAAGATGAGTTGCAGATCGTCTGCATAGTTAAAGATGGTAACTTTCGCTTTTCTTAGGGAGTATAGTAGCGGGCGTAGGTACAAATTAAAAAGTAAAGGTGACAAAGATGAGCCCTGAGGTACTCCACATGTGGTGGAAATAGTGGGAGCTGTAAAAGGGCCCAATCTTACGGATTGAGTGCGGCCAGTAATAAATGAACGGATCCAACTTAACGCAGGTCCCCTAAGACCAACTTGTTCGACACGGTTGACCAAGATGGTATAGTCAACCGTGTGGAACGCAGCCGAAAGGTCCAGTAAGACCAGGGCCTGGTGAATCCCGTTGTCCGCATTTCGCCTCAGGGTATTTTGTACCGCCAGGATGACTGCTTCAGTTGAATGACACGAGCGGAAGCCGGCTTGATTAGGTTCAAGGTATTCTGTTTCTTCTATGAATTTAGACATGTTGGCGCAGACGTGAGCCTCCAATAGCTTAGCACAATACGGCAGCAGTGATATAGGCCTGTAGTTTAGCGGGTCGAGCGGGTTTGCTCCGACTTTCTTAATCAAGTGGATGAGTAAGGCCTTTTTAAGGTTTTTGGGAACTTTACCCTGTAGAAGTGAACCGTTCAACAGAGAAAGCATACCCTCAGGAATAGCTGTTCCCACCTCTCTCAAGATGTACGGGGGGCAGATATCATCAGGTGAGCCCGATTTGACCCTGGCAAACAACTTGGACAGGGTATCACCATCAATAAGGGGGAAAAAATTCCAACGTCAAAGAGTTATGATACACATCATCCAGGAGAGGGGGGGGCAGAGTAGTAGAAATGCTTTGTTTTATAGTACGGATTTCATCGAGAAAAAAAGAGTTCAGTGAATTGCAAAGGTCCTGAGTAGGAGTGACCGATGGAATAATTCTGTCACTACCACTAAGACCATCTACAATATTGAACAATTCTTTTGATTTATTGTGAGAGTTCAGAATTTTCTCCGAAAAATAATCAATTTTATGTTTTAGGACAAGTTTCTGGTAGTCCTTACGGGCCTTGTGGTAGTTGGCTTTATCTTGTGCCAAATAACCAATTCGCCATTTCCGCTCTTTTTGACGGACTTCAAGTTTTTGAGACTTCAAGTGAGGTGTAAACCACTTATGTGCGTCATTAGGGCATGACGTCAGCTGCCTGACGTAGCCAGTTGGTATAGGCTTCTTCAATGCCATCAATGTCCTGAGCCAAAGGGGGAAGAGACGACTTCAGAGTGTCCAGAAAAGCTGAGATGTCAGTGTTCGTCCATATTCTAACTTTCCCACCTATCTGTAAAGGCTGCTTTCTACTCTTCGCAATGGCGAGTGTGAAATGTATCAGAAAGTGGTCCGTCCAAATACAAGGAGTAATGGAACAAATAGCCAGGGGGATATTCTGAGACCATATTTGATCAAGGCTATGCCCTTTTTCATGGGTAGGTGAGTGAATCTGTTGAATTAAGTTCAGATCTAATAATGCCTCTTTCAGCGCAGCTGCCTGGGTGTCCAACACAGTGGTATCAAGCCAGAGGTTAAAATCGCCCAGCAGCACAATTCTTTCATAGTTAATAGTGAGGGGAGCTAGTTGTTCGGCCAATGATACAGCAAATGTGGGCATGGCTTGAGGGGGGCGGTAGATGAGGATCATTAATAATGATCCGCTATCAGTGTCCATTTTAAAAACAATGTTCTCTGATCCTGTGAGGTCAAGAGGTGGTAGTAATGAGAACTTCGAGGAGCCTTGGGCGTTAGATCATTTTATGCCCTGCCTCCCGGAAGAACTAGACCGCTAGCTCCGGTCCAGCCCCACCCAAGATGGCGGCTCAGCACTTTATATCCAGTTCCAAGGACCCAGGCCTGGATTGGCACCATTTTGCAGGGCAAGAATCTCAGATGGCAGAGTCCAGGTACTGTAGGAAGAAGGGTTGGAAGTCTTTGATGTCCTTGAGTGGAAGAGGTATGGCGCAGAGGCCAGGGCGGCTGACTACTGAAAAACGGGGCTCACAGCTAGATCCCCAGCAACAGCGGCAGGTTAGCCCAGTACCATGTGACTCTTGGCAATAGCTTGTTTAATCTTCCCGATGGCCCCCAGTACCCTGACACCCTTAGGGGTAACTGTTTGCGCTTTAGAAATACCGGTATTTCACTTTAGACTTCTAAGAGGAGGCAACCCAGCAAGCCTTTGGACTCACTTTTGTTCTGGGTTGGAAAGATGCAGGTCCACTCCTTTTTACTCACAGTCATGAAAGGCAGCAGGTCAGCACAGCAGAGCAGGAGTCCAGCAAAGTGACAGCCATTTTAGCAGCACAGCATTCATTCTTCCTGGCAGAGTATCCATAGGTTCAGAAGTGTACTGCGTTGGTGGTGTATGAGATCCAGTACATAAACCCAGTTGTGCCTTTAAAGTGGGGGAGACTTTAAAGAGAGGCCTTTGAAGTGCACAGAATCCCTGCTCTTCCTCCAGACTCACTACAGGGAGGTATGTATCCCTTTGTGTGGGGAAGGACACAGCCTATTCAGGTGTAAGTGTCAGCTCCTCCATCCCATCCTGCCCAGGATGGCCCATCAGGATGTGGAAGACCTGCTGTCACCAACCCCAGGCATGTATTCAGAGAAAGAGAAAAGGCACCAAATGGCTAAAGTAAGGAGATGGCAACTTTCCAATAGTGGCATTTTCAGAATTACAATTTAAAATCTAACATCCCCATGAATTTTGATTTTAAATTGTGATTCCAGAGACACCAACCTTGGGGATCCAATCTCTTCCCAATTGTAAATTACACTTATAAAATGTATTAAGCTAATCCCAATATTATCCTATGGGGAGAGAGGTCTTGCAGTAGTGAAAAAACGTAATAGTTTTTCACCACAAGGACATGTAAAAGTTAAAAATACATGCACTATTTTTTTTTAAATACACCGTACCCTGCCAATGGGCTGTGCAGGGGCTAGCTTAGGGGTGACATATTAATTAAAAAGGAAGGCTTGGGTCTAACAAGAGGGTTAACTTGCCAAGATTAACATGGCAATGGCAGGCTGAAGACATGTTTAAACGGTTACTTCAGTGTGTAGCACAATCAGTGCTGAAGGCACAGTAGTAGCATTTACTTTATAGGTTCTAGGCACATGTAGTGCACTTTACAAGGAACTTATAAGTAAATCAAATATGCCAATTGTGGATAAGCCAATTGTACTATGTTTTTATCAGAGGGCACAAGCACCTTAGCACTGGTTAGCAGGGATAAAGTGCTCCAATGCCATCATAAATAAATTCAGCAAAAGGGGGACGAGGAAGGAAAACAGTTTGAGGGTGACCCTGTAGGAATGACCATTTTCAAGAAAGGACATGTTTCATGAGCATGGAGGGAGCTCTGTCGTCTGCACGAGCCTCCCTAATGCTTCAGCAATGCTACTTTCTTCATCATATGAAGGAAAGGAAGAGTTCTCCCAGCAGAACTGGTGTGCTCCTATGGGCCTGAAGGCAATGTTGACAAGGGACATGTGATGCAGACAGAGTTAGCCACCAAAGTCAATTACTTTTGAGACAACTCCTGCCAGGAAAATCATTTTTATGACGTAAGTCAGGATACTATTGGAAGCTAATTTTAGGCTCAGGGTCATTGATTGCTTCAGCTGCTGGGGGGGCAAATGTAAAAGAGCAACCCTTTCCTAAAATTAATTTATCAAAGAGAAAAACTTGTGTGGTAAATGTCGTGGCATAATAAAAAATAATATGTTTTCATTGAATTTACAAGAAAAGTGCATCCATGGCACTGAAACGAGCCAGGCATCAGACTGCACCAGACTAAAAGCGTGCTGTTAAGTTAAACATAAATACGCACAACTCTCAATATGTCACTGTTCACCTGGGGACTGGCTGCTCTTTGAAATCTGGCTGTCAGACACCTGCCCAGCCACTGTAGAAATTATATCAGAATTTCACCAGCTCGAAAGGTATTTACATTCAAAACAAATTGAGATTTGCGTATGAGAGGCGAGTTCCTCCTAAAACATATATTCATTAAGTCCCTGTCATGTCTTCCTTAAGGACCCCGTAAATTTCCGTATCTAAAGACAGGTAGGAAAATCTCAAAACTGTAGATAGAAATTCTTTAATTTGAACCTTCAGAATTTTGTTTTGAGGTTTTGTGATTTGGGAAAAAAATTGTAAACTGAGACTTTTGTGAAAATTCTGTGAACTTTACAAAATTTCCTACAAATTATTTTTAAAACCCTACTTTTAGTGACTGTGTGCTCTCGCGGTAGATCAGTAAAAGGCAGGTGGGCAGGAGAGAGAAGTTTTTATTCTCTCTCCTCCTGTGTCTGGAGTGTGACAACAATACAAGCTTCCTAGATGCAGAGCTGGCCTACCAGAAGCTCAAAATCACCCCCCACTCAGCGGCTTCCAACATTTCTGTATTTTAAATGCTTCTCACCTCTACCCTCTCCTGCTGCCCTTTTGCAGCAATCCTCTCCCCATGCGGTTTACAATTTCCTACCGTCCCATCATCTATTTTAGCCCCTGACCTCTCCTCCATTCTGTTGCGACATCCATTGCGGCTCAATGGATTAGGGCCATCCGACAGGCCTCCAATTCTATTCTATGGTTTTGGTAAGCGCAAACAGCTGCCCCAGCGAAGAGGCGTCCCGGCGCTAAGGAGAATCACAGAATCCCACCTGAGCTAGGATACAATTGGGTGGACCAACAAACGCAGACCACATGTGTTGGTTCGTGTGGGCCAGAAGACCACAAGCGATCTGCGCCCATTTATTTAATACCTCTGCCCACACCTGGCCAGAAGGTGATACATTGCATCTGAGCCCTTCCGGGCTATGACTCCATGTTACTCTCTCTTGGGACTCAGGTCATTACATCCCTTCCCAAATCAGTATCAAAACTCAAATTTTTAACAATAAGTTCAACAAGCAAAGTCTCTAAGTCTTTGGCTGGGTGTTGGGTTCAGTCTAAGGTTGTAGGCCCCGGGGTTGAGTTGGCAACTCATGCCAGAGTCCAGCAGGGCAATCCCAGTCATGTCCTTGTGGCTGATGGACATTGATGAGGATTGTTCAATACATCTTCTTGACCTCAGTTCCGGCGGGTGAATAGATAAGTTTTCATCAATCCAGGTTCTTCCTGCTTCGTTGTCTCCAGAAACGGTTGGTTCCTGCTCTTGTTAATTGATTTTATAGAACCATAATATGTTCCTAGTGACCACTTCTGTTCCACGCTTGGCAGTGATGGTGGTTCCATTTACTCGCAGTACTGTCCAGGTCCCTTGCTCATTGGTCATTCTGAATTTCCTACCTGGATGGTGGTTCCGGATCAGAACGGAACTCCCGGGGGCGATGACCCATGGTTTGACACTCCTCTTACAGGTGGCCCACTCATTGTTTTGGGCTCGCCGTGACTGAGCATCAGCTGGCTCATAAGGGGGTGGAGCCCAGGTTTCAGACACTATGATAGTATCACACTGGTGCCCAGAAGGCATCAAGGACCACGGGGAACTTTGGGTCATAGAATGTGGGGTGCTGCAATGATCCTGCAGGAACCGTTGCAAGGCTACTTACGGGTCGGTTCACTCTGATGTCGCAATGCGTAGGATTTTGTTTAGTGTGCGCTTAAAGTGCTCCGCTTCCCGGTTTGCTTGTGACCATTGCGGGGTAATTCGGTGGTGTGGTATGCTCAGTTATGCAAACAAGTCTTTGCACTCGCCTCCTTGAAATGGGGGGGGGGCAACTGTCTGTTTTTAACTTGTACTGTAGGCCAAACAGTGCGAATATCTTCGCTAGCACCGGTGCAATGTGTGAGAATGACGTGGAGTTTAATACTTCAACTACCAGAGTAGCGGTCAATGATTACTGCTGTCACTCTCCCATCCGGGAAACTCTCAAAATCGACCAAGGCGTAGAGGCGGGTTCTTCCATAATTATTGATACTGGTGGTTGTTGGCTGCTCGTGAGCTGGAGAGGGGGGCAGTTTTGTACCACGGTGTCTACAGCTGCTTCTAGCCTGGAAACCACACCTTCTCTTGCATGCGTGACTTCATCCGCACTGTCCCTTGGGGGCCCTCATGGGCTAGTGCGGTTACACTTTCCTGGAGGCTCAGTGGGATCACGAGCCGGGATCACCATAGCACTAGGCCTTCCTCTGAAGTTCTCAACTCGTCTCGCTCTCTCCACAACTTCCCGAGGCGTGACTTATTGGATTCGCACCAGCCATTGGCATCCCATAGGAAGTTTTCCCACGACCCTTTGTGTATCGATCCTAATTTTGTATCGATCCTATCACTTTGGTGAGAACTGGGTTTGTCTCTGGTTGCTGCTTTGATATCTTCGGTGGTAAGGGTGCAGGGGCAAGCTCCTTGTGACACCATGCCAACATATTCCTCCATTTTAATTTCATTGTCAGCGTACTCCTTTTGTGGATCTGGCGGGTGCCGAGAGAGGAAATCTGCTGGATGCTTTGCCCCTGGGCGATACACCAGATCCATGTGGTAGTGCTGCAGTTGTATCGTCCATCTCTCGATCCTCGGTGGTGGATGCGGGGCGGTGCCTTAGAAGAGTGGGATGAGTGGTTGATTGTCTGTGACTTCCCAAAATGGGTGCCTGCTGATGTGGAGATGACAGTGGCTGCATGCCCATTTATTCGCCAGCGCCTCACGTTCGATTTGTGAGTACCTCGACTGTGTGGCCGTGAGAGCTTTACTTCCAAATGCAAAGGGGTGCCCAATTGCCTGGCTCCACTTCCTGCGTGAGGACGGTCCTGAGGCCTACTGGGCTTGCATCGACTAGCAGCTCATGGGCTCGTCTTGCGTCGAAGTAAGCCATTGTGGTCTTGCTAAGCAGTCCCATTGACTTTCTGTAATACTTTCTCTTCTTCTAGACTCCACCAACATGCTGCGTCTTTCTTGGTGACAAGGGTTCAGCTATGGGTGCCAGGGTGGATATGAACTGCCCACAGAATATGGCCAGGGCTTAGGTGCTTAGCGTATGGCATGTGATTTCTGCGGGTCCGCTTGGATTCCGTCTTGACTGATGACATATCCAAAGAATTCAATAGAATTCTGAAAGAACAAACGTTTGTCTTTATGCAGTGCTATGCTGTGGTCTGACAGCCACCGTAGGGTTGCGCGAAGGTGCTGGTGATGTTCATCAATGGTCGAGGAATGGATCAGAATGTCATCACTGACATTTAGTACTCTTTGGAGACCGGACAAGACTTCCCGGACAGCATCATGGAATATTTAGCAGCTGACGATATCCCAAAGTTTAGCCGTTTATATCGGCGCAGTCCAATAGCAGTTGAGAAAGTTGTTATAATCCGCCTTTCTTTGGCTAACTTCAGTTGTCGATACCCTGCGTTCAAGTCTAACTTGGAGAACCAACAGGATCCGTTGAAGTCGGATATGATGTCATCGACCGTTGGTGTGATGTGTCGTTCTCGTTTGATTGCTTGATTGGGTAGCCATATTTCTATGAATAGTCTTAATTTGCCTGGCTGTTTAGGCTTTTCTGCTATAACCATTGGCAAGACCCAGAGCGTGGGATCAGTGACCTTTTCAAACACCTCTTATTGTTCTAGATTATGTAGCTCTTGTTCTACTAGTGGTCATAAGCGGAAACGTATATGTCTATGACGAAGCTCTACTGGTTTTATTGCTCTGTCAATGTGTAACTTGCCTGGTGGTCTCTTCATGCATCCTAGTGCGTTCTAGAGATGTGAGAACATCTCAAGAATTTCTTTTGTCTGTAGTGCCTTGACTGTGCGGGCGAAAGGTGACTAAGCCGAGATCTTCTGCAGTGTGACTACTTAGCAGGATGTCAAGTTCTCTGTCAACCATGTGGAATGTCATGGTAATCTCTTGGTCTGTGGACTTTACTCGGACAGTCATTCTGCCTTTCAGGGATAGCGGTGTTTGGCTCCCATATGTAAGTATTTTGTTGTGAGATAGAGTTAACTGGGGTCATGGTCTTAATTGTTTGTACTACTGGTTGTACATCATGTTAACCCTTTGCATGCTCATGACGGAGCCGCTCCTTCATGAGCATCGGCTGAGCTATGCTCATGACGGAGCGGTTCCGTCATGGCCCTGCCGCCGCGCCTGCGCGGCGCTGATTTCGCGCCTGCGCAGCGCGTTCTATTGAGTGGGTGGGGCCATGACGGAACCGCTCCGTCATGAGCACAGCGCAACCGCGGCTCGTGACGGAGCGGCTCCGTCACGAGCATGCAGCCGCCGCTCTGCCCTCCCCCCCCCAGCACTGCGGCGGAATTGCCGCCGCAGCGAAGGGGTTAACAGATGCGCTGGTTTCAATGAGAGCCGCTACACAGGATCCTGCAATGTCTATGACGGACGTGGGTTGAAGCACCGCCTGCATTTTAGGTCACTGGCGAATGATATGAGGTAGCACTCATTTTCGTCCTCAGTGGAATAGTCTTCCAGGCGGTCCCGTTGCCATTGTTGTGTTTTGGCTGACCTGGAGTTCTCGAGTCTTCGAGAGATAATTGCCTCACTGACCTCAATGATGGTGGTCTTCTTCCTCTTGTTCCCCTGCTTCTTGGTCCACCTCTGCATGCAATGGCAAAATAGTTGGGGGGTGCCACATGTTGAACATGTTTGCCCTTGTGCTGGGCACATTCCTCTAGGAGGTGCTCATCTCAGCTGCAGTAGCCACACTGTGATCCTGGAGTGATCTTCGTATGTTGTTTTACTCTGTTCCCTCTGCCTTGTGCCCAAAGTGCATCTGCTCGTTCGGTTGTAATAGCAACTGGCTTCTCGGATTGCTGGGAAATGGCAATATCCATATCTGTTGCCCTCCCGTCTGATAAGTCATGTGTTCGCGCCATGAAGAGGATGTCTTCTAGCGGGATCTCGTGTTGGTGGAAGATGAGGGTCTGAAGTGTCTTGTTCTTTGCTCTGATCGTCAGCCATGCATGTGCTGGCTAGTTCCTTCATTTTTAGAAAACAACAGTGGTCCCATGCAAAAGCAATATTCACGCAACAATCAATATAGATACAATGGATACTATATTGGTTATGACATGTCCAGCAGGACAGTGGTCGCAATCTTTTACTAGCTAGAACAATGTGAAAACAAGATTCCTTCAACAATTCTTCGCAGTGGGGCACAAGCCTGTACCCTAACACATACAGATTGGCATGGTGAAGAAAAAATAAGCAAACAGAACAGGGCTTTTTAGGCAAAAGCTACAGATTCCTGTAAATAATATTATAACAGAAATTCAGAAAGCACCATCACAAGCATATAACACATTGTACGTATTTGGTATATGGTGCTCAGAGAGGTCGACGGCGTTTCGATCCTGCTATCTAATCATGGGGATCATCATCAGGACATTGATAATGCCTAAATAGTAAAGCCTCTAAAGGATAGTTCCTTCAGACATGCATTAAATGCATCCATAGACTCTCCTTCCCTTAGGCGGACTTGTCAAAGTTTGAATCTTTCATAGTCTGGGTTAATTGTGGGTCGAAGTGTGCGTCAAGAGCCCTGATGGCAGCATTATAATTATTGCCAGCCCCCAGGATCAGCAGGTGGGCAAATAGTTTGTATATTTCTTCACCCGCAAAATGTAATAACAGGGAACTTTTTATGGTGTCATCCGTCGATCCGCGTTGCTGTTAAATAATTATTCAGGCGGCCAATCCAGATCTTCCACCTTGGGGAGGCAGTGGCAGGATCTACCAGCTCACTGAAGGATGTTAGGGTGTTCATTTGTGTGTGCTGTGTGGCCGGTTGTATGGGCGGGAGGCCAGCATGCTGAGCAGGTGGCGGGTCCTGGTATGGGCATGCTTTCTGTGTGTTGTCTCTCAGATTTCAATGTGCCTGTGTTCTCTCTTTTGCATGGGGGGGGGGTCTGGTCTCCTTTCTGCTATTGTATGGTTGATTTCTCCCAAGACTGTGGCCAGACGCTTGTTTGTGGTTGGTTGACAGGCTGTGTTTCTTGCTCGGTGTTGCATCACTGTCCCCAGGGCCTGTCTGGTTTTGTGTTACTCAGTACTGAAGCTGGCTGAGAGAGCGCATCAGCGAGTGCTCGGTCACGTGGGCATAGCCGCTGTACTTATGCGGACCTCCGTGCGGTCGCCATATGGGAATCAGCTGTCGATGGGCCCATTGTGCAGCGATTTCTGCACCGAGGGAGCCAGCAGATACGTTTTTTAAAACGGTGCAGGGGTGGCGGTCGGAGCACCGTGCAGGAGGTATGCCGGCAGGTGAGGGGCACGCTCAATTGGTCCAGCGCTAGACCATGCCTACAGTAGTCTGGAAATGCAGTGATGTTGGGCAGTGCCCACCCTCATCACTAGTGTTGCGACATCCGTCATGGCTCAATGAATTAGGGCTGTCCGACAGGCCTGCAGTCAGTAGGACCAACTAACTCAGACCACACGTGTTGGTTGGTGTGGGACGGAAGACCACAAGCGATCTCCACTAATTTATTTATTTCCTCTGGACACGCCTGGCCAGAAGGTGATACATTTATGTGAGCCCTTCCCGGCCATGACTCACGGTTCCACTCTCGCAGGACTTGGGGCATTACACTCTACACCAGCCTCATGCTCCGAGATCAGTGTGAAATAAATGCTACTGTAGGGAGCGGTTACGTGACCCCCCCCCCACCCTCCTCCAAGTTTATGATAAATTGGGAAGAGGGTGGAGGGAGCCACATTAGCAGATCTCTCCAGCGGAATGTATTTCACACTGAGAAGAAACATTTCAGGATGGTTCAAGAGAGTCCAATTTTTTTATTGAAATCTGTACTCTTTCTGGCATCAGACATCTCTTTCCAGCTTTAGCTTGCTACACAGTGCTGGTTGTGCCACAGTATTTTTGTGACAGGCACATTTGTTTGGCCACAACTGTATTGTTTTGTGGCAGAAAAACTTGGCATACCAGTCTGCAATGTCTTTGGTGTTCTGTTGAATGCTCATAAGCCATCCAATTGGAAAATAATTAACATTTGCTTCTGATCGAATACCCATGACATTCAAAAGTAAGTAGGGCCAGATGAACAAAAGGATTTTGCGGTTGCTACCCTGCAATCAACGAAATCCAGTGCCGGACTGGCTACTGGGTAGTTTGGAATGCTGCCGAGCTGGGGGCTGATTTCGTTCATGTAGACCTGCGCGTGCTTTTAAACGAAATTCGTTTTGCTTTAATTATTTCAAAGCACACGCAGCTCTCCATGAACGAAATCAGCCCCCACTGCAGTGAAATCAGCCCCCAGCTCGGCAGCATTCCAAACTGCCCGGTAGTCAGTCCAGCCCTGACGAAATCGCATGGTCTGTGTCAGGATGCACACAGGAAGCACTTACCATCTTGTGCTGTTTGACTCACCAAGCTAAGGAGTTTGAATGTGTATGTCTTCAGAAGCAGGGTAGGATAGAAAGGTGCAGAAGATGAGGGGGCGATGCTTGGACAAAAGACTCGTGTCTCAGAAGGACCCACTTCATGAAACACCGGAGTAAAGGCAAGAAGGAGTACATCTCACAATGCTTTCACCACAGAGTTGCTGATGATGCCTTGTGTCCTTGCTAGGCTATTGTGTTATCTCGTTGCTGCAAACAGGCCTTGTTGAGGGAATGCTGTCATTTGTTCTTCTATGAAATGAGCAAAAGACAATCTGGAGCCAAAGAAGTATCATGCGAGAGTATAGACTTTCACTTGTTTTCACAAAGAGCCATCCTTTACGATTACGAACTCGAACTGAAGACTACAAAATACCCTCATGTACAAATTTGCGAATATGATCCAAAAAAGTAAATAACATCTAGACTTACTCCAAAAGGCTGGGAGCTGATAATTACCCCTCCACTCTAGGTTCTAGATAGGTGAATTTGTGAGCTGGGGGCTTTTCTGGATCGTGAAAGGAGGGGATTCTCTGGCCACACACGATTGAGGGGTCCAAACATGTTAGTAGAAAAATTGACTCGCCCCCCCTCCCCCCAACATACCCTTTAAAACATTTTTTAGCATAACTTGAAAGTATCCCTTACCCTAAGTTACAAGGGCAAAGAGAAATTGCCACAAGTCCTTTTCAGATGTGATTCTTCAATTAAATGTTGGTTCAGCAGCCAATTCACAAACACCAAGAAAATGCCCAAGAGATTACATCAAACCATATCTAGAAACTAAGATGACCAAAGAATAACCTTTGCCTAAGCTTGACATAAATGTATTCGGTGGCCTTTGCTGTGTGCTCGAGCAAACGCCTCTATGGAAATCGGAATTGGAAATACACCTTTTGAAACTGCTGTACGTAACTTCACCTCTCCCTCCACTCAGGAAATCTGCCCAAAACTGTAAAGAATCCACCAAGTTTAATGCATATTTTAGTTTTAAAGTATCGCATACATTCACCAAAGAGGGTCAAACTTTATTAAAATTCAAAAAAGGAAATTACGTTGATATACATTGCCTTGAGTTTTATATCCACATTATGATCTACTCTTTCATTTACGAAGCCCTAAAATGTAAAATCAGCGGTGCACTGTGTACAATGTAAGAATGTTTAGAGGAGCAAATAGAAGTAATTGAAGGGAATGAGTGGTCGTGTTAGAGGGGGATAAAAGTCGTTATCGTTTGGTGTTACTGTGTTATGGGAATATGCTGCTGTCGAGTTTTGATTTTGCATTCATGCTCAGTTTTGTAGCTCTGGAGTTGTTACTCAATCATTTTAATTCTTTCTTGTTGTGCTATTGTGTATTGCTTTATGTTTAATTATGTGTTGTGCTGCTGTGAGGTGTTGATGATTTGTTGCTGATGTAATGTTTTTGTTCAGTGTTGTTGGATTAATGTTTTTTTGTGCGTGGCTGTTGGATGCCACTAACCCCACTAGTCTATATACATGAAGGGGATATGTGATGATGAATCCATCATATAGGGATCAGGCTTTGTATAGTGTTTAGGTTTTCATGAAAATACATTTATCAAAATCTCTTACAGAAAACACATCATCAACGAATAAATAACTTACCACCATAAAGTATAAAACGCAATCTGCAGAGCAAACAGTCTCGAAAACGAATGTAATCATCCCTATATCAACCCCCGTTGCCCCAGTCACTGATGTTGGAGGTCTGCATATCAAAAAGGAAAATGAAATAAATAATGTTTTATTACACCAGTCATAGGCTTTCCGCAGTTCAAGTAATCATAATTCTAAATAAATGTTTTTACTGGAAAACCACTGCAAACCTGCGACTATTTAACAAGAAGTAATGCAACACATTATTGACATACAAATATATACATTGTTCATTCATTGTCTAAACAATGTGCAAAAAATAATGAGAGCGCCAAGCCTTGGACCTCAGATGCCACAAAAATAGCTGCATCGCATCTCTCTGATCTACGGTAGGACTGTTTACCTGCTGCCACTTCGCCTGCAACTCAGGACCTCGCTCCCTCACAGGGACGCATGGCATAACCACTGCCTCCTGCTCAATGCCCAATCATTTTGCAACCATGCCTCCGAAATCTCGGACTCTAACACCACCCTCACCCCGATGTTATCTTCATTACAGAGACCCTGCTCAACCTCTCCTCGAAATCTCCACTGCGACGCCCAAAGCCTAAAGATTACACACCATGACTGCACCAACAAAAACAGAAGAGGCATTGCCATCATCCACAAGGAAACCATTCGGTGCACCACCACCGAAGACAACACTACAGTGATCATGGAAGACCTCAACTTCCAACTCCAAACTGACAGCAAAACTACCATCAGAGGCACCCTCACCTACAGACCTCCCGGACCACGTTCTGGCTTCTGCAACGCCATCTCAGATTTCATCGCCCGCTTGCCATTGACTCCAAGCAATACATCTTCCTCTGTGACCTCAACTTCCACATTGACGACCCCAAAGACGCAAATTCTGCCAACCTCCTGGAAAGCATGAGGAACATCGGATTCATCCAACTTGTCACCAACACCACACACAGCGCCGGACACATGCTGGGCCTGATCTTCCCTGTCAGCGACAGAGTCAAGTGCATTTATGTCAGAGATTTCACTTAGACCAACCACGCCATAGTCCACTTCATCATCGCAGGATCCAGAGCCTCACACAGACACCCTCAACACCAAGAACCCGACTCCACAACTAACCATGAATTTCTCCACCTGGAACACCAATTCAAGCCAGCCAAGACTAGACAGCCATCAATCAAGCCGGCTGGTATATACAAGAATTCAGGACAATGAAACAACACTGCAAACAGCTAGAAATCAGATGGTGCATCAGCAGTGATCCCACAGACTGAGCCACCAAAGACATGAAAAAAGGAGCCCTGGCACACCGCCTTAAATAAAGCTCCAACCACAGCCAGGAACTCTTCAGCATCGTAAACATTCTCCTGCCCGTCAGTCACCAAGAACACGATCTACCCTTCCCAAGAACTCTGCGACACATTAAAGAACTCTTTTCACAACAAGATATCCATCATCTACAATAGATTTGAACCCCAGCCCACCGACCTCTACAACCTCTTCACACCAACTGACGCCATCCCCAAACACCCGCTCACCACATGGGAACAGTTCACCACATAGAAAATCACAGCCATCAGGAACTGCATCAACTTTAGAGCACCCACGTACCCTTGCCCCCACCACTTCAACTCAGGAACATGGAAATCAGTGGCAAACTCACCTGCATTCTGAGCACATCCATCTCCACAGCCACCTTCCCTGACCGATGGAAACAGGCAGAGGTCAAACCACTCCTCAGGAAACCCTCCGCTGTGTTCGATACCATTTCCACCACATACTCATCAAGAGACTCCACCACATCAGGACTCTAGGACCTGTCCTCAAATTAATCGCATCCTTCCTCACAGGATGATCCAGAGAATCCACCTACCACTCTTCACTTCAGAACCCAAGAGTCCCACCTGAGGCGTCCCTCAAGGTTCATCCCTGAGCCCCACCCTATTCAACATTTACACAATGCCCCTAGCAACATCGTCAGAACCTATGGCCTCAAAATGATATCCTACGCAGATGACACCCAGCTCATCCTCCCACTCTCAGTAGACCCCTACACCACGAGAACCAACTTCTTTGACTGTACAACGAATGTCACCGACTGGGTGAAGACTAACTGCCTGAAGCTCAACACAGACAATATGCAAGTGCTGGTCATTAGGAAAAACTGTTACCCATGGAACAACACGTGGTGGCCCTCTGAACTCAGATCCACAACTATACCGACAGACCATGTCCGCAACCTTGCCATCATCCTGAACAGTAAACATCACCATGAAATGCCAGACCAATGCAGTCTCCTTTGCCTGATTCCACACCCTCCACAAGATATTCAGATGGGTACCAGTCAGCACCAGGAAAACGTCACTCAAGCTCTAGTCAAACACTGGCTAGACTATGGCAACATACTCTACGCAGGAATCACCACCCAACTCCTGAAGAAACTACAAATGATATAGAACTCAACTGCCAGACTCATCCTCGTCCACCACAAATCGATCTACTTCACCTCAACCTCAGGCACCTCCACTTGTTCCCCATCCATGAAGATTCAAGATGCTGACACATGCCTACAGGACCTTCAATGACCAAAGACGAGCATACATCAACCACCGCCTGAACTTCCACCAACCCTCCACACACCTCAGCTCCACCTCCACACACTCCCTTTATCTGCCAAAGTTACAGTGGAGGACAATCCTTCTTCTACCTTGCTGCCAATTACTGGAACGACCTCCCGCTCCACCTATGAACTTTATCCTCCCTCACGGAATTCAGAAAGGAACTCAAGAAGTGGCTCTTCAACTAATGCCAGCATGAACCTGGCACCTGGATACCATTGTGGGGGATTAGCCTAACTCTACAAATCCGAGTTGATTGATTGATTGATTGAAAACATAAGAACGGTATACATTTTAGAATTAGGTACTAGTTAAAAACATTCAATTTGTATTTCAGGTTAGGCTAAACACTTTTTGTTCATTTTATGCAAAAAAAGCTAAAACAAATGATTCAATGACATTCTGCAGACTAAAACGGGGTATATCCAAACTAAGAATGAAAGATTAGCATAGAGCTCTGGTTTGAAATACTGCAATTTCAACAAGCATTGGAAAACCTAGTAAGTCTCGTACATAAAATGTGAGTACATTGTATTGAATACAATGTGTTCAATATTTTTAAACAGGCGTGTTTATTTGCAAATCATTTCCACTTCGCGAACTTTGAGCAGATTTTAAAAAGAATAAGGTGGTGTCCGAATGTAAAGTGCAAAGCTTGACAAGGTATAATTTGTTTTCCACAGGATTCAGCTATTTGGTCTTCTACAGTACAGCCCAGCGAGCAGATTTATGGCCCCTATGAGAAGCATCATGCTAATTATTCCTCCTACCTCAGAGTCAGTTCAGTAGGGGCTGCCAGATAGCCCTTCCCCAGGGTCATACATACCATTGTGTGCCATAGTTTTTGCTTTAATGCAATGTGTAAAGCATGAGATAAAGCAAAATCACAACCCTTAAGTTGTGCTCTTCAAGCATACTCCAGTAAAATATATCTGTTACTTGTTTTACAAAAAAGCTCGGAGGCATGGAGAGCAACATAGTGGTGGTGGACGGGTATTTGAGGTGGGTAACAAACACAAGAGGAAGATAGCTAGAAAACACATGCACTTTCATAGACTGGTGAATGAAGATGAAATACGTAGTTTCCTAAACATGAGCAGGGGAACGGTAAAAGTCAGCAAATAAAAAAGATTGTAAAGAAGCTATGTGCCAAGAGGGGTACAAACACAAGAAAAGGAAGTCAAGTCATTAAATAAGAAGCAAGCAAATGAGATTGACAATACAGCCAACCAATGGTAAGCAGGTGGTAGCCTCTAATCCTACTGTAAGTTCACAATAGGTCTTTCACAACCAGACCGCTTATGCGATATGGTCATGAGATCTAAAAATACTTACAAATGCAGAGTATGGAAAGGGATTTAGGATGAGTAGCTGTGTTACAGTCTTAGGTTTGACCTAATGCCATATTACAGTAGAGCACTGCATAGTATTATTGAGTTGCGGGCATTTCACTGTGGGACAAACACTGACACAGTCTGAATGCTGGTCTTTGCCCTATGGTGATTGTTTCTTGATTTTTGCGCCCCCCTTCCTTCCCCCACTGCCCTAGCCACAGTGCCCACTGGCATTTCACCACTTGCAACTGGAGCACAGCTTAATTCATTGCTGCAGTGCAGGCAGAGAAATGTCTATCGTCATAATATACGTGGGCCAAAGTTCACATAACGCATTTATTTATCACAATAGTTATATATCTGTTTGATGTCGATTCATTGACTAATTAATTTACTGATCTGATCTTCAGTGGAGTGTTTAGCTTCTACAAGTACAGTGTCTAGACTTAGAAATTTGGACTGCCAGAGGACAGGTGCCCCTCAAAGTGACATACAAGGCCCGCCTCTTCCTATTAGCTTTTTGTTTTGGCATATATGTCATTATGCCGTCACAGTGTTTAATATGTCAATAAGGGAAAAAAAGGAAAGGACCCAAATTGATTTTTAAAGCCCAGTTCTGTGCTGCCAAATGCCAGGATTGGGAATGACAAAGTTGTTCATTCTTGACTCCACCTCATGCCTATTTTAACACCCACCCTATAATTCCTGCAGACCTCTTTTCATCCCTCCTTTTCCCTTTGTCACTGTTTTTGTATCATTACCTATCACATTCTTTTTTTATTTCTTTATTTCTGTCTCTTCCTCAAGGTAACAGTCTGATGGTGAAAAATATGTCAAGGTCACAAAAAACGAGCACCGGTACCCACCACTTGCAAACACAGGCAGTATGTAGACACAGGTCAGGCACTGTAAATATTGACCAACAAAATGGCAGAAGAACACTCTACGACAATCTTCTACTAAAGCTACAGCAGCTCTTAAGGTTAAATCAGTTAGCAGTAAAACATGTAATTTGGCTACAAACATATGGTGGGATAATGGGGCGAAGAGGTGGCTTGTGCTTGTAATTTAATAGTATGATGTGGTTTCTAGAACTAAGGTTTCTAATTAAAGTACTAATGCAAAAAGGGAAACTAGAGTGCGTTTGTACTGCTCAAAATTGGATTTTGAGCAGATTTCTTTCTCCATAAGGACCCTTACAGTGACTGGACACATTTTCCAAATGTGCACAATCATATTTCAGTACTCATCCAAAATCACAATATTGTTACAAATGCCTCTTTCAAATGTGTCATGTATCTCTCTGACGTCTCAACAGTCTTGTATTTTGTATGTGTGGCTCTTATCTGCATTACCTTGTTGGAGGCACCTGAAAATCACCATAAAATGTACAGTTGGGACAACACAGTGCAGCAGTAGGAAAATGGAGATGTAAAGCAGTAACAGGTGTTTTCCGGTTCTCCAGAACAACTGTTTTTCAAAGGCATTTCCAGTTCCTAATGACCTGTGCTCAGTTATGGCAGTTGTACCATCACAAGGCCTTTCAGTGCCTCTGGGGGAGAGCTCTGTAGCCCTAGCCGGCAGGTTGCACGTCTAGACTTCGGCGCAGCATTGCATTGATCTTTTAAACGCCTTTTGGCTACCAATGTCGGAGTGAGAGAAGAAATGATTTAGACTTGAATAAACATTTAGAAGAGACTGGGGTGCTGGCTGCAGATGTTCGGAGAGAAATAGTATGTGGAATGGGGAATAATCAAAGTGGACAATGTCGGCTTAAGGAAGCAGAGCTGAAACAGGACATTGCACAAGCTGACTATGTCTGAATTCTTAGTGGGAGAAGTCAAGCAAATGCCATTTTTTATGTTCCCTGGTAGAAATGAATTTTAAAAAAACTGCCGTGCAAAAAATAAACAATTCAGGTTTGTGTATCATAACTATGACGACTTAAGTATTTGAAATAAATATGTTCTTACTTGAATCCTGCAATCTGCAAATTCAAAATGAGATAATCATTGTCAGAGGCCCCCGTGCCACTCCGGACATGATCTCCCGCCACTTCCCAACCTAAGAAAGGAGAATACATTTTTATATTTAGCAGAAAAACAATGAATACAATAAATCACTACATTATTTGTGATATCAAACAATGAGAATTCTTTTTTAACAATTTGTTAACAAATTTAAGGCCATATCATTATTCTGTTTTGCTCCCTTTCACAGAAAGACAGTGGATAATATATGGTTGAACAAGTGCGGTTCAGCCGAAAGCCAAAATTGGCTGATACCAAAGTTGCTTAGTTCCAGTGCCTGAAATAAATGCCTGGCCCAAAAGCGGCAACCACCTGCACAAATTAAACAATGCAGAAGTGAGCCAGGCACCAGGCTAAAATGAAATCACACTACCTACAACTGCACGACTTGTAGGCACCACACAGGGAGGGGTATTGCTACTATAGTGCAGTAATTGCAGGAACGCAGGCGCCTAATATTCTAAGGGGAGCACTGGGCATATTCACAGCTCTCTTTGCTAGCCAACCAGTGGCATGCAAGCAGCCAACTAGAACCCATTTGCACTCTTGCTGCTCAAACAATAGCTCAGATCAGAAACCCAGAACCGTGCCCGATGATAGATACAAGGCAGGCTTATCTTCTGAGAAAAAGGAAACTTTGAAAATCAAAGGGAAACCAGAGTTTGACTATTGATGTTTAATCAACCATAGAAATTACAAGGACACCCCAAAGGACCAATACCGTTTTTTAAAAGCAGTTGTATGTGCGAGTTTAACATGTCCTTAGTGTGTTAGAGATATCCATTGGGCTTACCATTCATTCCATCACACTTTGAGTTTGCAACATTAAAGCAAGACGTTTTCATATTGGAAGGCAGTACGTTCCACCATTTGTATTCCAAACCCATCACTGGCTCGGTTCCAGCAGGACAGGGCTTGCATTCTGTGAAAATAGATGAACAGGAACAAAAGGAAATACATAGTGAATATTAATCCTACAGCTGATCTTAATATTTTTCGTTTCTATCTAATACTTCTTTAATGATAATTACCATTACTTACAGTGTGCATATGAATATTATATCCACATATAAGTGAAAGCTGTACTAAAACAGTAGGTTGACTCTGTTAGCAAGATTGAAAATACAATGTTTTCATTTGGACGTCTGGGGAATTCATGTGACACAGCAATAATTAGACCATGATAGCAGAGTGGAGTTTTCCATGGAGGGGAAGTTAGAACAGGGGGAAGATCATCTCCTGTGCAAACATACTTTTGTTTCTCCAAAGATAAAATATTTCCATTGGAGAAACCCCTTCCCCTTTATTCCCACAAATCTAAGGGTGATTCATTCCCCTTCCCTCCCTGGTAAGGGGTTTACATCAGCATTTACTTGGGTAAACATCTATGCTTTTAAGGCACAAAAGGGCAATAAGAGACATTTGTGAATGTCCAAAGATGTATATGTTTGTAGACATTCCCAAACTTTGAAGGCTAAGCACACAATGGAACACCTTGGAAGCTCACATTACCACCACTTGAGTGATACTTACAGGGGTGGCAAGTCCTCACACATGTTGGAGATCTCTACATCCATATCCGCAAATGGGATTACGCGTAAACAGAAGTTTACAACCAAATTTTCATTAGTAAATAGCATCCAATATAATGTCGATGACATTCTGACAACATTATGCTGGTACCACACCATCTGATGCTCATGTTGGTTGATGGTTTTACCACACCAAATAAAATAAGACTCAAGTCCAAAATGGTAACAGCTGCACTCCTGTTACTATAAGGGAAAATAACGGATTTTCTACAACAGCTACATGGCAAACAACCTTGTGCTGTAACCTGTAGTGTATTTTTCAAATCAGAAAATTGAAGCTATATATTGCATATAGACAGAAAGACAATTTCTTCCAATTCCCTAAATGAACTTTCGGAATGGTCATGTCTGTGACCCTTTCTTCTCATCTTTTAATACTTCCAATCACAACCTACATGCTTCTTTGCTTCCCATCAAAAGTAAGTTTTTCATATAACTGTACAAGGTCTATAAATCTACAAAGCAAGACAAGATTCTCTAGCTAGGCTATTTTTCCTAAATAACATATGGTTTTAAGAAGAACTTTATTAATCAGGAATGTAAAGAAAAGAGAAAATTAATATAAAAGCAAAGAGATGGTCACATGAATGTACACTATTGGTTTCCAGTAATTAATGAAAATAATTAAAAAGATTTATTAGATAAAACCTCATACCGTGAATGCCATCAGAGAATGACCCTTGTGGACAGGGAGAGCAAGATGAAGTCCTGTTGCTATAAAAGCCAGGGTTGCAGGGTGGACAATCCGTCTTCTGCCCAGAGGGTGGGAGCTTTGTTGCACTGGGAAGGTCTTCTCTGCAGAATTTCGGCTCTATCCATTTATATGTTATTTGAGTCTGTAAGAAACATAGCCAGCTATTAGGTTATACGATTAACTCCTTAACCAATACATTTCCCCACCCTCAGCTTGTATGCAGGGACACAGCTGCCAATCCTTAAAAACTGGTGTTTCAAAGTGAGTTATAGAAAGGCTGCAGTTCAAAGTTAACAAGATCCAAGAATAGGAAGCAAATAAATGCAGCAATCCCTCTCAGGTAGTGCTTTCTAAAACACCTATATGAGAGGAATTGTACAGGTCAGGGGATCTCAAATCTCTCCAGTCTATCAGTTTGGGATTACTATGAAGGGTGAATGCTAAAATTCCACTACCTGTCAGGCAATGAACAATGTCTTGTAATCAGTACTTTTAATCTACTTTTTATAGAAGTGTACCGCAAATTGATTATCAGTGACTGGGAAAAAACATGTTGAATGTATAGAAAGTCATTACAAAGAGAAGTGCATTGGCCTTCATAGTAATAAAAAATGTATACGGTGAGGAAATGCAAACCCTTTGACAAAACCTAAAAAGCTAGAAAACTATTACCAAGAAGAGAAGGATAAAGGTCTTCCAGAAACAAAAGAAAGAGTGAAAAGGTAAATGAAATTTGGAATAGTTAAAACCACTTCCAACGTTCATACAATGATGAAACATGGGTTAAAAGAGGATAGCCAGAACATGAAAAGGATATTAGTAAACCTTATGAGGAGGGATTAGGGAACTAGAGGCGCTATTAAACACAAAGGTTCCACGTATTAAGTCATGGGAGAGATGAATGGAGTGGTAGATGTAACCCTACAAGCTCACACAGGAATCCTTATAGTATACATGTATTGTTATTTATTTAGCACAAACCTAGTTAGAAAGCAAAGGAGCGTTGTACATTACTTGGGAGAATGGGAGACAATCTGCAAGATTGTGCACATTTAGTTGAGATTACACAAATACAATTTATAAATTACCATTTCACATTTTCTAGGCACAGGGAGGTGAACTGATTTGCCCAGAATTACACAAAGTGGTGTCAAGCTCCGAGGCTGGGATCAAACCTGGGTCTCCATGTTCTAAAGTCAGCAGCAATAATCACTAGGCCACATCTCCTCCCATAATATTATTACATTCAGAGAAATATATCAACTTCTTAGAATGTATTGATCCCAGAGAACGCTTCAGAAACATCTGGAACAGGTTTGAGTTTCAGTAACTGTTTAATGCCAACATCCACATAAGATTTAGAGCTACAGTACTAATGCATTGTTAGAAGACTTTTGACTGGAAAGGGGAACAATGCAGGGTATTCCACTTCGACTTTTACTGTCTCTAAGATTAAGTCCATAAGTATAAAGTTTGTAAACACGAGGAAGGTCCAGTTGCTAGAAGCACCAAACCTGCCAGGACAAAGAGATAATCAAATGAAAGATTTGTGAGCAAATGGCATACCCCTGTGAGATAACCTTAGGTAGAAGTATAATAAATTATAAAAAAAACTTGAAAGCACTTCTGAAGTTACAATTTAGGAGATACATTTGGAAACGGTGGAAGTAAATTTGCTATGCAGAGCATGAGAAATTTAAATATATAGGAGTGATAAAGACACCCTGCCAAGCTAACTAGTCCCCTGCTTCATTTAGATGCGGGCAAAAAGACTGATTGACCACAACTGGAGTTTGCGCTGGTAGCCATTCAAAGGCAGCAAAATCTCGCCACAGGGTTGCTGTCTTTCATGTATCTAAAGGTCAACTCTATTTAGGGTAGTCTTCCTGATGAACATTTTCCCTGCCTGGCTCGCAGATAGTAAATAACTGTCCTCATGTGCAGGGAGAAAACTCTCTGCATACCAGGGCCATTTGGTTTCTCAAAAAAATACCCCCTTTGCCAGATTGTTTGCGAAAAATAATCAGTGACTGAAGAGCAAGCCAAAACATAGATCTGATTTTGCATTCATTTCTCACTTAAGTGCTGCCACACCGGTGGCAGCTACTCAATGGCGGAGCCAAATGGAAAAAAAACGATGTTGGAACATTGTTTTATTTTGCACTGCCAGCTGTGAACCAGCACTGTAGGGAGGGGTGGGACTGAGGTATGGGAGGCAGATGAGCAGTGCTATGTGCGCATATATGTTTTGGTCAACCGTCTCAGGAAGATCAAAATACACATGCGCACTTAGGTTTTATTAGCCCAGCTGTATTGAGCAGCCAGGCTGGAGAAACCCCACAGACTCCCTGAGCTGAGCGGAGCATTTTTTCAGTCTGCTCACGCCAATCTCAGCACTGTTCTCCTAGGAGAGCAGTGTGGTGGTTGGATGGGAGTCTGTCACAGAGGCTGCCAGGAAGAGAAGAGGTAGTGCGAAGCAAGAGGCAAGGATGCTGTCGGCTTCAGGTAAGTTATTTGTTTTTATTTTTTATTCCTATTTTATTACTAACCTCCCCTTGCAGTGCAACACAACCCCTCCCATGTTTCCTCCACCCACCCCACCTCCCTTTGTTGTGGTAGCTGACAATATGTACCAATATACTAAAATTTCTCTCCTGGCCAATTATAATTGTTTAAGCATACGAAAAGCAGGTTCCTATGTGAGTGACAAATTATATTTCCTACTCTATATAAGCTATATCAAATGGTGTAAGAGACAACGAAAGCCATTAAGTTTTATTTAAGAAATATTAAGTTCAAAGTGAACCTGCTCCACAGATGGGGACAGAATCTATTTAGCATTTTTCCTTCACAATTATGGGCCCGCTTCTATACCAAAAGGGCTACAATCTGATACCGAGTGGTATCTGCAGGATAATATTTGTAATGTTTAAAAGGCATAAAAGAATTGAGGGGCAGAACTTGACTGTACCTTTCCTTCAGTGTCACATATAGTGTGGGTCTGGAAGTAATCCTCCTTTGTGCAAGGGGGACGATCCAAGCACTTCTCTGATCCTTCATCTGAAATTAAAATAGAGCATTAAGTAAATTTTCCACTTATACCAAGCACTAAAATTAAAAAGCAAAACATTCTATCAAAAGAAATAAAGGAAATCGGGTGTAGTCTTCAAAAGCAGATTATACTCCAGGTAATAGGCCCAAATGTACTAAAGCATTTTCCAACGGACACAGAATGAGGGAAACCGTTTGATACATCTGGTACTTATTTTACACATGTTCCTCGTTCATTGGGATTCAAGTGCAGGGACAAGGGCTGGAAATGTATTTGACTGAAATACATTCACTCACAATAACCAAATTATCAGCCTATTGTACACTTGTGGGCTTTCCTAGGGGGTGTGTGAGAGGTATAGTTGTTGAAATTTAATAGAAATCCAAAGGTAAGCGCTCTATAAAGAGTGCCTATTACTCCCAGGAAGAAACTAGCAGTTTAGAATTTAGAATTTATTTTATTGTACAGTTAATAAAAACTCACAATATTAAGCAATAGATAAAAAGTTGTTGACTGCTTAAAAAAACTTTTAGAAAAAGTGTTGCACATTGATACAATCACAAAGAGTCTATAGTAAATTAGTGAGTCTTTTTCCTGTTGGCCGTGGCCTTAATACTTGTGGTTCTTATGATTTGTAAGGTCGTTGGAGAAGTCGCTATTCTCCTGATATGATTAATTGTTGCACCCAACTGTCTTTTCATTTAGTCTTATGAGTGATTTCATCTTTCATTGTAATTGCTGTGGCTTTGGTACTTGTAGGCCTTATAGTTTTTAAGGCCATTAGGGGAGTCTGCTATTCTCCTGATGCGATTGGGTTATTCCACCCAAGAAACTAGCAGTTGGCAACTCCATTGGTTTTCATCTATAAAATATCTATTGGCTTTGTCAATGTTTTTTAATCATGTTGCATGGCAGCACGGTAGTTGTGCAACACAGCTGAAAGTAACAAAAAAATCATGAACATTTGCCATGGCATAGCGCTTTTACTTTTTTTTACTTTCAGCAAAGTTGCAGAGTGGTCACCCTGCTATGCAATATAGTTTAAAAATATTGACAAAGCCAATAGTTCTTGTATAGATGAGACTTATTGGAAAGGGGCGACCATTCGGTCCCCCCGAACGTATGGCGGAGTACCACGATCCCCCCGGGAAGCCATCTTGGGCGGGAGGCGAGTCTCGGCTGGTATGCCCGAAGCGGCGTAGCCGGGGCGCGCCTTTTTCCCGCCCTGGAGTGGGCTGGCCTAGACACTGACGCGGCCGGCCACGCCCTTGGGGCAGGCAGGGGCGGGTTTACGCCCGCCCTGAAGACGGATAAAAGGAGCAACAAGCCAAGAAAGCATCCTCTTGTTCCTGTGCTCTGAAGCTGCACCTCCTCGCTGCACGTGAGCTCGAGACGGAACGAAGAGCCAATTTTGAGCGTTGTAATCTTTCTTGTTTGTTTTACAGATACTCTGTTGGAGAATGCCCAAGAAAGCGGGAAAGCGAATGACTACCGACCAGATGCTGCGTGTTCTTATGAAAGAGGTGACCGAGCTGAAGAGGCGAATGGCGGATAAAGACGAGGAAGGGGGACCGAAACGTCCTTTGGCAGGAGCAGCTCCGGGAGGGAAAGGCAAGAGGCCCAGAAGGGGAGCAGCTGGGGGAGACATCCCGGTCCCCTGTACCCCACTCGAAGAACCAACTCCGGTGCCGGAAGAGGGGAATCCGATTCCTGTGGTGGTCACCCCCGTGTCCGGGGAGGATATGCCGCCCGAGCTGGCAGCACAATTAGCAGCGTGGTTGGGTACAGGTAGCAAGGGCGCCACGGCTGACGACGCGCGGGTGTTGATGAAGCAACTGCGTGAAACAAGGGAAGCGGCGAAGGCACCATCGCCGGCTGCGGCAGTAGAGAAGCCACCTGGGACAGGTCCAGTCGCAGATACAGCTTCCGGTTCAGGTAAGCGGCCATTGCCGATTGCGAGGGATGAGTCTGCACCCTCACGAAGGGAAAAGTTGGGTCAACATGTCCCTCTGGCTATTAAAGAGAAGATATGGGCAGAGGAGTATATAAACATCTTCTCGTTGCTTACCGATCATTATGAGATGGAGCATGTTAAGAGCCAGAAGGAGCTCATGCATCCGAGTGTTTGGCGCGCAAAGATGGCCGCCTTTAAGGTAAATGAAAACATTGGCACTTGGGGCAGAGCGTGGGGGATTTTTACATCCATCATGGGTGAACGTAGGCCCGAATTGCTGTCCGAATTGCCAATTTATCAGTCACGGATCATGGGGTATTCTGTATCACACGAGGGCAATCAATGGTTCTGTTACGATAATATTTTCAGAAAAGCGAAAGAACATGATAAAAACTTAACTTGGGATTGTTATGATTCTGTGTCTTGGTCAAAAATGGAAGATACTGGTATGTTGAAGTTGCCATTGGTAGGGAGTAGCGTGGGTGAATCCTCCCGCCAATATGCTGGGACGCCCTTTCGATCAAGTACGAGTAACGACAACCACTCGAGGCCGATCGGCAACGCAGGTAAAAGGGGGATTTGTTGGAACTTTAACAGGGGTAAATGTACGAGGCCCCAGGGGTCATGCAAATTTAGGCACGAATGTGGTGGGTGTGGGCAATCATCCCATCCTGAGTCCATGTGCAGAGCCAAAACGGGTGATAACGGGGGTAGAGGAGGCGCCAAACAGGTCTGATATAGTCCGAGGGGCGCCTTTACCTACTCCGATTGATACCATGGCAATGATTCCCTGGCTCAGCGAATACCCGGATCACGCTTTCGCTGGGGTGTTGCGGAACGGGTTTTCATATGGTTTCCGCATCCCAGTGGGGGAGTTTCAGGGTATAGCGAAATGTAAAAACCAAATATCGGTCTTGCAACATACGACCGTGGTACAGGAAAAGATCGTGAAAGAGGTTACTCGAGGTCGAGTCGCCGGTCCATTTAATGTGCCACCAGTTGCTAACTTTGTTTGTTCCCCTTTAGGGGTGGTCCCCAAGAAGGACCCGGGTGAGTTTCGGCTGATACATAATTTATCAGCCCCACGTGGTCTTTCCGTAAACGATGCGATAGACCCGGAAGTGTGTTCGGTGCGGTACGCATCCTTCGATGAGTCCGTAGCCATATTGAATCGCCTGGGGCCCGGTGCGCTGATGGCGAAATCTGATATCGAGTCAGCGTTCCGGTTGCTCCCGGTACATCCAGACGACCAGCGTCTCCTTGGTTTCATGTTTCAGGGTCACTATTACATGGATAGGTGTATGCCAATGGGGTGCTCTATATCTTGTGCCTATTTTGAAAAGTTCAGTTGTTTCCTGCAATGGGTCTTCACAAAGAAGACGGGGTTTCAACATGTTATGCATTATCTCGATGATTTTTTGTTTCTGGGGGCAGCCGGGGATCCGGAATGTGGTCAAGCTTTGACTGAATTTTGTGTCTTGATGAATCAGTTTGGCGTGCCATTGGCACCAGGTAAGACTGTGGGTCCCTCGACTTGCCTCGAGTTTCTGGGGATCGAGCTTGACTCTGAAGAAGGTTGTTTTCGTTTACCAGGAGACAAAGTGTTAAGATTCAGGGCATGCCTGCAAACGTGTATAAGTGAATCTAAGGTTAAGCTGCATCAATTACAACAATTGGTGGGACAGTTGAATTTTGCCCTAAGAGTAATACCGATGGCCCGCCCCTTTTCCCGCTCGATCGCTCAAGCCATGGTCGGCCTGAAGGAGGGTCATCATCGCACGAGGCTCTCGGCAGAGGTTCGCCAGGACATGCGCATTTGGTTGGCATTTCTGGCGGATTTCAATGGTCGAATAGTCTGGAACAAACCGGCGGTGTCCTCTGAGGAGCTGGGGCTGTGGACAGATTCGGCAGGGAGCATTGGTTTTGGTGCCATATTCGGCACTCAGTGGTCGGCACAAAAATGGCCGTCATGGTGGCATGATAGTGGACTGACAAGTAACATTGCTTTCCTGGAACTTTTCCCCATTCTGGTGGCCCTGAGAACTTGGCCCGAAGGGTTCAGAGATCACTCTGTGGTATTCTGGTCTGATAACATGACCGTGGTTGAGTGTATCAATAGCCAGGCAGCACGATGCAAATGGATTCTGAGATTGCTCGAGGAAATTGTATTACTGTGTATGCAATTGAATGTGCTATTTAGGGCAAGACATGTGCCGGGGGTGAAGAACCAGGCGGCTGATGCGCTTTCTCGTTTTCGTATGCAGGCCTTCTGGGGTTTTCGGCCCACAGTGGACCCGGTGGCGGCACCCTTTCCCGAAGCTCTCTGGTCTCTCGGTGCCCCAAACTTCGTAACCTCGTGGGAGAGAGTTTAGCACCCAGGACGAGGAAGGCATATGAAGGGGCGTTCCGTTCCTATTGGGCCTTTTTGGGGGCTGCTAGAGGGGAGCTTTGGGGCCAGGAGGAGTTGGTAGTGAAATTCCTGCTGTCTTTACATCAGGCAGGCAAATCAGTGGCTACGGCCCAGAGGCATCGGGCCGCCATTTCCTTTGTGGCTAGGGCTCATGGGATCCAGGACCCGACAGCGTCTTTCGTTGTGCAAAAAGCGCTACGTGGGTGGCAACGCCTTGAGGGTCGCAGAGTAGATGAAAGGCGCCTGATAGGTTTGGATAGGTTGGCCCTGTTATTATCCATACTCCCTGCAACGTGTTCATCCCAGTATGAAACAGTGTTATTCCGAGCCGCTTTTACGCTGGCATTCCATGGGGCTATGCGGGTAAGCGAACTAGTGGCAAGGAACAAGCAGGATGTGATGGGGGGACTGTGCCGAGAGCACGTTCAGGTTAGAGGGGGGACAATGACTGTCTCGTTTGTCAGGTCCAAGACCGATCAGGGTGCGATGGGTGACTGCATAATCATACAAAGGATTCCCGGGTCCTCCATGTGCCCGGTGAGTTGTGTAGAGGAATATTTAGCACAAAGGGTGGCATCATGGGGGGGGACCTTGTTGAGACACGCTGACGCCACCCCACTGACGAGGTTTCAGTTTCAGCGGGTGCTTGCGATGTCGATTGCCGCTGCGGGCTTGAACCCAGGCGAGTTTGGGACCCATTCCTTTCGGATAGGGGCTGCTACAGAGGCTACAGCCAGGGGTCTGAATGTCGAACAAGTTAAACGTGTGGGGCGTTGGTCCTCCAACTGTTATAAAAGGTATGTGCGGTTGCACATGTTGTGAAGCTGTAATGATGTACTCACGCTTCTTGTTTTGTTTGGTTTCAGTTGCGCAAGCCTACGAGGCGGGGCGGACTATGCAGTCGACCCAACACCGGGCCAGCGGTCAGACATCACCGGCTGTGAAAAAGGAGGTGTGGGTCGTGGGCCACTCATACGTGAGGCGTGCCGCGGACGTATTCAAAGCAGGTGACATGATTCACGTGGCTGGGGAATACGGGTACAGTGTGTCCTTCTACGGAAGGGGCGGACTCTGTATTGACCAGTTTCAATCATTTTTCGAGGGTTGCTAGGGCGGACGAGGTCACCGCCGTCTATAGTCATAGTACATCTTGGGGGCAATGATTTGGTCACCACTGGTAGACGACTTCTTCTTGAGGCGATGCTTTCCACTGTAAGTTGGTTAGCGAGGAGAGTTCCAGGGTGCACAATTGCATGGTCCCATATGATCCCACGAAAAGTATGGCGGGGGGCTATTTCTGTTGCTGCTCTGAATCATTCAGTAAGAAAAATTAATAACAAAGTGAGTAGATTGTTCCGTTCCAATACACTGCATTCTATTTCGCATGGTTGTATTACTGGTGACAGTATGTATTTGGGGGATGGTGTTCATTTGTCCCGGGTGGGGAACGAGTTACTCATAGGAGACTTGATAGCTTGGCTAAAGACTTTAAGGCATGACCTTTAGGTAGGAGTGTTGTGGGGGACAAACTAACTAATAATACAACAAAACGGAAGGTACATTTTTATGCTAATCTGTGTATCTAATAGTGGATAGGACAGTTCTGTCTGAGTTAAAGGAATAACAGATCGAATCTCCTTGTTTTTGTCTATATCTAGAATAGTTTGATAAAATTACCGAGGAGTGGATATCGAGTGATAGGACTCTGTCAATCCAATAGCAAGGATCGCGAGTGGATTCCTCAAAACCTTGGTAAATAAATAACCTCCCCTAAAAGGATGTGATAACTCTCTACCTATCACTAACTGGAAATAGTAACCCTATGTATATATTTTTTTAGGGTAATAACACGGCAGCGATTTGCTCCTGAAAAGGCTGATGGTGGCCCTTATTCTATAGGCGTACCCAATAAACTAAACAGGTAATATTCTTGGAAACACACCACTTTGTATGAATACCAGGTTCTAAATGGCTATAAGCTGTCTTAGGTAGATAAGACAATCAGGGTACTCTTCTGGTGAGATAATTCATGTTCCTTATCCAGCAATAACCTTCTTCACTTATAATAAGAAATGAAAAGTGTCTTGCTAAAATAAGAGGTCTTAGGTGGATCAAACTGAATGTGTGACATTATAGAAAAAGGATATATGGTGTTGTACGATGTTGTGATAGAAATTCTACTAATCATTTGGCTAAGGCTATCTGTATGCCTTCTTTGGATTCCACGAAATAGGGAATTCCAGTTCGGGGAGTGTCTTCAAGTGGTCTGTTGCTGCACAGTGTCAAAAAAATGTCACCCTGGAATGTATTGAATCAACTCGTTTTATAATAGTATTCAGTAAAGTGATAGTAATATAAAGAGAATGAAATGTTGGAATATGTCTTTTTTGTGTAAACCTATCAAGAATGAAATAATAAGGCATGATTTTTTTACTTCTAGATTTTTTACTCCCTGTCTCTGCCCAACATACTACCCTGGCCCTGACGAAGGTGTGGCCTTATTGGCTTTTCACCGAAACGCGCGTCGGCACGTTGTCCCAGGAATACGGCAATCCTCTCCAAGTACACCAGGATCCGTATCAATACCATCTTCCTGGTTGAACTCCCCGCTTTAGACAACTAAATTAAGACCTACTGTTGTCTGCGCCAGGACTAGAGAAATGGACAAATGAGAGTTGAATGCTTCCCCTGTAGTTAGAAAAATCCCGGTGTGAATGAGTGTGGTAGTTTGTGTGAAGTGTGGGCAGATCTTAATCATGAAAGGAAATTTTGTCTTTGAGTTTTGTGAAATATCAGTGAATATATAAATTTATACATGTATGTTATTTGAATATATTTAAGAAGAGAAAAATAATAAAAAAATATGTATTTTTTCACAACATGTTGTTGAATCTGTTTGGAATGACTTAGTTTTTGTCCTGTGCAACCTCAGCCCCTGAGTTAACCACCCCCTTTCTTTATCATAGTAGGATCCTCTAGCTGGGACCTTTATAAATAATTGGCAGGGTACCTTCTAATTTTCTTTATATAGGAGTGTTGTGGGGGGTCCGGATAGCCGGTCAACTATCCGGCCTGTGGCGGTAAGGTCATGATCGGTGAGCACTAATTGGAAGATCCCTATGAGTGGGCGTCACCCATTACGAATGGGAGCGCTCGAGGGAGGTGGCCATTGGCCCCTCAACGGGGAGGCGGTCCCTTCTAAGGATGGGCCGCCGAAAGGAAAGGAAAGGCGGTCAAGGCCCCTTCCTGGGTAGGAGGGGCTACAGCCCCCTCCTGTGGAATTTCCCGGGGCCAGGACATCTGCGACGGCAGATGTGGTAAGTGTGTGGGGTTTGGGGGGGGGTCTACGCTACCTTCTAGATACCTCACACGAGTCCTCGGACGACCTTTAAGTGGCGTCGAGTTTATTGGGGCCCCCGTCAAGTCAAGGGAAATTGGTAGTTGCACTTGAGGTACACCTCTGTGCGGTCGCCCCTCACAAGTGAGGGGGATATTTCTGGTTTAGGGATCTTGACACCGGTTACGACCTTGCCGTTGGCCCTTAAACGTTAGGATGTACAATTTCAAAATTTCAAGTTAATGTTTTGTAGGATGTTAGTTCGGCTAGGAGAACCTTTGTATTAGAGAATATGTTAAGGTTAGCCAAACATCGCAATGTGGTAATGAAATTGTACATAATATGAAACTGTTATTTTAATGTTTTAATTTTGTTTCATATTTTAATAAATACGGCCGGGAGGGTCACTCCCTCCCGTCTTCCAAAAGTTCAGAACTGTTTCCGGTTTCCCATCCTTGGGGATTGTGTTGAGAGGGGGTGGCGGGTATCTCAGCCATATGGAAAGGGGCGACCATTCGGTCCCCCCGAACGTATGGCGGAGTACCACGATCCCCCCGGGAAGCCATCTTGGGCGGGAGGCGAGTCTCGGCTGGTATGCCCGAAGCGGCGTAGCCGGGGCGCGCCTTTTTCCCGCCCTGGAGTGGGCTGGCCTAGACACTGACGCGGCCGGCCACGCCCTTGGGGCAGGCAGGGGCGGGTTTACGCCCGCCCTGAAGACGGATAAAAGGAGCAACAAGCCAAGAAAGCATCCTCTTGTTCCTGTGCTCTGAAGCTGCACCTCCTCGCTGCACGTGAGCTCGAGACGGAACGAAGAGCCAATTTTGACCCACCCACCAGCCCCTGAGGACAGCAAGTGGTTTTGAATAAAGTTTGATGTGGTAACTCTAATTTTTGTTTACAGGTTGGGATTATTATCGTGATAACTTTGAATATGCAATAAAGAATGGTCAATTTGTGGTATGTTTTGTAAATAAAGTAATCCTGCTCTAGTGTTTGATCAGTAAGCATGCTTTTTAATAAAGTGGTTGTTGTTACTGTCTTTTAAGTAATTTAGTCATTTAGTTTAGAATTGTCGTATTTATTTTGGTCGGGCGGTAAGGTCATGATCGGTGAGCACTAATTGGAAGATCCCTATGAGTGGGCGTCACCCATTACGGATGGGAGCGCTCGAGGGAGGTGGCCATTGGCCCCTCAACGGGGAGGCGGTCCCTTCTAAGGATGGGCCGCCGAAAGGAAAGGAAAGGCGGTCAAGGCCCCTTCCTGGGTAGGAGGGGCTACAGCCCCCTCCTGTGGAATTTCCCGGGGCCAGGACATCTGCGACGGCAGATGTGGTAAGTGTGTGGGGTTTGGGGGGGGGGGTCTACGCTACCTTCTAGATACCTCACACGAGTCCTCGGACGACCTTTAAGTGGCGTCGAGTTTATTGGGGCCCCCGTCAAGTCAAGGGAAATTGGTAGTTGCACTTGAGGTACACCTCTGTGCGGTCGCCCCTCACAAGTGAGGGGGATATTTCTGGTTTAGGGATCTTGACACCGGTTACGACCTTGCCGTTGGCCCTTAAACGTTAGGATGTACAATTTCAAAATTTCAAGTTAATGTTTTGTAGGATGTTAGTTCGGCTAGGAGAACCTTTGTATTAGAGAATATGTTAAGGTTAGCCAAACATCGCAATGTGGTAATGAAATTGTACATAATATGAAACTGTTATTTTAATGTTTTAATTTTGTTTCATATTTTAATAAATACGGCCGGGAGGGTCACTCCCTCCCGTCTTCCAAAAGTTCAGAACTGTTTCCGGTTTCCCATCCTTGGGGATTGTGTTGAGAGGGGGTGGCGGGTATCTCAGCCATATGGCTTTGTTTACCTTTACTCCAACTCTCCCAGTCTTTTGAGGTGACTTTGTGAGGGCAAAAAACAATACACAATACACAGCATCATATAAACCTGTCCACACACTGCACATATCTTTGAATCTCAGCAATGCAGGCAAAACTGGGTTGTTTGAAATCTACAACTGAGGGTAACATGGCACTATTAATGAAACAGACATGGTGCAACCAATTCAGGCCATTGCTAGTGGTCATGTGGTTCGGTTCAGCCCAGTTAGAAACGACTCAATTTTATATGCTCACGTTTCTGAAGTTGTCTTGTTACTTTAATATGGTGACATTTGAAAAACATTTGCTTGTGTCTTTATCTGAGAGAGAGGTCTAAAAGGACAAGGCGTCGCTCTCCATGCCCTCCTACGCACACCCATCATCTGAAAGAAGAAGTCACTTCCTCCTCGCACCATACTAAGCACACATGTCATCTGAAAGAGAAGTCTGAAAGGAGAGGCCAGTCCCTCTCTACATCACTTTTCAAACACCCATCATTACATAGAGAAATGTTAACAGAGAGGCCAGTCCCTTCCCAACCTACTAGGTATACCCGTCATCTGAGAGAGAGATCTGAGAGTAGAGGCCAATCCATCCCTACACACTACTATGTACACATCATTACAGAGCAGTCTCAGCAGAGAGAACGTTCATCCACACACCCTACTACACAGACCCGTCATTTGAGAGGGAGGACTGAAAGGAGAGGCCAGTCCCTCTCCACTCACTACTATGCACACCTGCCATCTGAGAGAGAGGTCTCAAAGGAGATGACAGTCCATACACACAATATACTACACATACCAGTCAGGTAAGAGAGAAGTCTCAAAGGAGAAATCAGTTCATGCACACACCTTACTACACACACCCATCATTTGAGAGGGAGGACTGAAAGGGGAGGCTAGTCCCTTTTCATTCACTACTATGCACACCTGACATCTGAGAGAAAGGTCTCAAAGGAAAGGCCTGTCTCGCCCCATAGCATCCTAAGCAGACCCATCATTACAGAAAGAGGTGTCAACATAGAAGCCAGTCCCTTCCCACATCTGACCAGGCATACCCTTCATCTGAGTAAGAGGTCTGAAAGGAGAGGCCAGTCCTTCACCACACCCTACAATTCACACACATCATCTACAAGAGAGGTCCGAAAGGAGAGGCCAGTCTATCCAGACATCCTACTACACACATAGTTCAGCTGAGAGAGAGGTCTGGCAGTAGAAGCCAGTCCCTCGCCACTCACTACTACACTCACCCATAATCTGACAGAGGTCTGAAAGAAGAGGCTAGTCCAGACACACATCTAATATGCACACCCATCATCTGACAGAGAGGTCTTGAAGAACAGGCCAGTCTATCAACATGCCCTATTTCAAGAGAGGTATGTCACTCCCCATACACCCAACTATGCACACCCGTCGTCTGAGAGAGGTCTGAAAGGAGAGGCCAGTCCATCCACACACCCGACTACACACACCCATCATCTGAGAGAGAGGTCTGAAAAAAGGGCAGTCCATGCACTACTGCGCACATTTGTCATCTGAGAGAGAAGTCTGAAAGGAGAGGTCTATCACTCCCCATACACCCTACTATTCATGCCAGTCATCTGAGCGAGAGGTCTGAAAGGAGATGCCAGTTCCTTCACCCACCCTAATATGCACATACATCATCTGAGGAAAATGGCCTCAAAGAAGAAGCCAGTCCATCCACACAACCTACTATGAATACCGGTCATGTGAGAGCGAGGTCTTGAAGGAGAGGCCAGTCTATCCACACACCCTATAAACTCATATAGGAGAGAGAGAGGTGTCAAAAAAGAGGCTAGTCTATCCACACACCCTGCTATGCACACCCATCATTTGAGAGAAAGGTTTGAAATGAGAAGCCAATCCCTCCAGACATCCTACTATGCACACCCATCATCTGAAAGGAGAGACTAGTCGCTCCCCATACACTCTATGCGCACCAGTCATCTGAGAGACGAGTACCAAAGGAGAGGTCACTCCATGCACACAGCCTCCTATGCACACCTGTCATTTGAGAGAGAAGTCTCAAAGGAGAAACATATTCCTCCTCACTCACTTCTACACACACCCATCATCTGAGAGAAAAGGTCTCAATGGAAAGGCCAGTTGCTCTCCATACACCCTACTATGCACACCCATCATCTGAGAGAGAGGTCTGAAAGGAGAGGACAGTCCTTCCCCACACCATACAACACAAACCCATCATTTCAGCGTGAGGTCTATAGCAGATAGGCCATTCCTTCCCCACACTCTACTACACATATCTGTCATCTGGGAGAGAGGTCTGAAAGGAGAGGTCAGTCTCTCCCCATATCCTACTATGGACACCCATCATCTAAGAGAGAGGTCTGTCAAGAGAGGCCAGTCCCTCCCTAAGTTCTACTACACTCACCTGTCATCTGACAGAGAGGTCTCAAAGGAGAACTAGTCACTACACAAACACCCTACTATGCACACCTGTCATCATAGAGTGAGATTTCAAAGTAGAGGCACGCCTGCCATGTGAGAGAGAGGTCTGAAAGGAGCGGACAGACCATACACACAAAATACTAGACTCACCAGTCATGTGAGAGGGAAGTTTCCAAGGAGAGGTAAGTTCATGCACATAACCTACTACACACACCCATCATTTGAGAGAAAGATCTGAAAGGAGACGCCAGTCCATCCACCACCCTACCACGCACAGCTGTCGTCTGACAGAGAGGTTTCAAAATAGAGGTCAGTCCCTTTCCACATCCTAATATGCATATTTGTGATCTATCAGACAGTTCTCAGCAGAGAGGACAATCCCTATCCACACTCTACTACACACATCCATCATCAAAGAAAGGGGTCTTAGCAGAGACGTCAGTCCTTTCACACACCCTAACATGATCGCCCATCATCTGAGAGAAGTCTCAGCAGAAAGAACAGTCCCTCCCACACACTACTATGCACACTGTTCACCCTGAGGAGAGGTGTCAGTGGAGAGGTCAGTCTCTCCTTATACACTACTATACACTCCTGTCATACTCTGAATATCTCTGAGTGGACAGTCCAGTTTCGACACATACCCTGGTAGTGGAAATTATAAAGTATAAGCAGAGAGGGGTAGAGAAAATCTGTCTGAAGAGAAAGGTCTCCGGAGAGAGGCGTGTGTGTTTGTACACTCTGCTACTCACACCCAAGAATGTAGCACTGTTATCGATGAGATATATACTAAATGTTTGAGCTCGCGAGAGTTGGAGAAATATACAGGCATAGGCAGGCCTTTGGGTATTCCCGCAACCGCAAGAGTCTCATGGGTGCCACAATACTAAAAAAAAAGGGTGTTATAACATGAAATAATCACATAATCTAGCAGAAGGGTGGTTTTGACATTAACCTTTGTGTTTATAATGTGTACTGTTCAGTTACACATAGAACTGGATGCATTCCTTGATGTTCTTAAGGAAGACCCTGTTCCCTTCCACCGTGAAGTACCACTCCATCTTGCCTACAGACACCTGGCATATCAAAACGGATATGGTTATGAGATATAGAGCCCATGTCATGGTCACGGAGAAATGCAATAACTGTTTTATTGACATGCTTATGGGACTTCTCAATCTTAGGACAACTTATTTGACCATTGACATATATTAGAATATACAAAGTCAGTGTGAGCAAAGAGAGACACCACTTGTGAAAAGGGCTCCTTCATTTGGATTTCAAGCGCAACCATTGTGATTGAACTTAGGTCATTCCCACCACAGTGCATTATCCTCAAGTCTGGGTGCTCACAATCCAAAATGCTCTCAACCATTTGTAACAACTGATGGCACTTCATACCTCTATTGCCAACACAAGTGATGTTCAAGTGTTAAAATCCAAGGTTCTTGTCAATGCCACAATTAATGGCATACGCTCTAGCCCAATGGAAGAAGCTGTGGCCCAAAAGCCAGAGGTGAACCAAGTCACAATACAAAGATGTCAGTCACAAGAGAAGTGCTCAGCAGAATGAATAAGCTTCAGAAGAAATATGGACTTACCAGAGTAGAGAAAAATGGGAGGGAGGTAAAAATATAAATGTAATTGAAAGATTTTTGGAAGTTAGAAACGTAGATTAGGTTGTGACCAACTGCTCTTTGTATGGTGAAGAGTCACTTGTTAGACAAGATGAGCTTTTCTATTGGGTGATTTTCAAATTGTGCTATGATCCAGATGGAGTTTGGCGAGAGTCATTAATAAGCTTCTACAGGTGAATCGTTATGTGGGGACATCGTACAGTCCCCCACAAAACTCTCGAAAGAGTCACATGGAAATTTACAGAGTGAACCTGTCATGTGGTATTTGCGCAATCTCACGAGCTTGATTGTACAGGGAGAGAAAAGGGTGTGTATTGCTACAGTACAAGTACTATTAACATGTTAAAATAACAATAAAGAAAAATCAGAAAAGCAGAGGTTGTGAATGTTATTAATTAAGCTAAAATAAAGGCTTGGAAAGGCTGATAAAGGAGATTATGGTACATGTAGTACATGCACTCTGGAGCAGACACATTTGTTGTGTGAAGAATGCAAGAGTGAGGTTATATTACAATTGACATTCCCTCTACAACATTCAAAAAAGCTACAATATGATTGCAGGGTTTGAGGGTACCTGTTTCATAAACTCAAACACGTGTGATTGCTCTTGGTGATTTGGAACGGAAGGAAGTGTAATCTCTTTGACATGTGCTCAGAAGAGGTTATTTGGTTTTTGAATAAAGTAGAGTGGTGTATGCAGCTACATTCTACATACAGATTAATGTGTAGGTAATTAAAATGTACTGTAATTAAAGTATGAAGTCTGTTACTAATATTTAAATAATATATTTAGAAACCAGTTTCAATATGTTTCTTCCTTATAAGAGTAATAATAAGGATGTTTAAAATGCCAAATATAAATGAACAGTGCTTGTACTGAAACTTAACTAATCCTAGCTTTCATATGTTGCTGAGTTCATAGGTGGCAATGCAGAAACTTTTGTTTTGAGCTATAGGTGTCTCTCAGAGATGGTTGATGCATGTTCCAACTATTGTCCTTACTATATATAATGTTGGACAGTGGATCTCCTAAACATAGTCAGGAAAGCTTGTGCACTAATATAAAAGGTGTTTGAAGGGGAGAGACTTTGTCGATGATGATTAGAGTACCTAGGTATGTGTCAGTAGAAAAGTGTCACCTAGGAGGAGATATGGTCATAAAAATTCATTATTCACCCTATCTACAGTACTATGATAAGAACCTCATGTATGAAAGTGTGCTGTAGAGTTTGTATACTCTGTTATAATGGGAATAACAGGGCATAGTGGTTCTGTTATACAACCTACATAGAATTTTACATTGTAATGATGTGTTAGTGTTGCAGCTGTTTTTTCAAACTTCATTATTAACCGTGATTTCTGAAAGTAAGGTGTGTAGCGAGAGCTTACTTGTTCAGCAACAGTTTTTAGGCATATACAGGGGAATGTTTTCGCACTAGAGAGGGTGCACTAATTGAATTGAATCATAAATACAGCTCACTCAAAGAAAATATGTTTGTATAAGGAATGAGAACCTTACTAAACTGTACAGAGGTTTTTTGTGAAAAGTGTATAGTGACAAACTAAGGCATTCATGCCATGCCCCCTTTTCTGGCTCTTGTGATTGTCTCACAATAGATTTGAAAACGGGGAAAAAATGGAAACTTAGTTCAAACAACATAGATTATAAAAGTAGAGGAAAGCTCTGAAAAGAGACATTTTTGTTAACAGTTTTCAACTATGAAAAAAATTGATTTCAAACAGTTTTCATTTTGACATTTTAAATTATTTTTTAAATGGTACGACAAAAACATACCATTTGAAGTGTTAAACACCAACAACATCTCCTTAAAACCAAAAAGTAGAAACACTTACAAAACAATGTTGGAAACAAAACAGCCTGTGGGGGCACTTGTGCTCTTGGAAAAGCTTCTCCTGAGCAGACCTGATTCTCTTTAATCAAAAAGTGATATGCTTACACAAGCAGCATATTAGAGCTTTATTAAAAAAGAAGAGTTATTGTCCGCTTGAGCATTTAGAACTTCCACAGGCATAGTATCACCTGGAGCAAATGATGTTGAAGCCCCTGTACAGTAGTCTAGCTCCACTCCACAGTACGAGCCAACTCTGCCCGTGAAAGTCTTTGCAGATGCATAGACTTCAGTTGGCTCCACTTCCCTGTGGCATTCATGATATTTTTTTTATTTCTGCTCCCCAGGCTGAAGTCTTTGCTGGAAGATTTACAGGAAATGTACTTCACAGAAACTTTCTTTGTGCCTGACCTCATTTCAAAGAATAACTTTTTTTTTTTTTAAAGCATACCTGCGTACTCTTTTACTTCATCGCACTTGGAACACTCTTTAGCTCCTTTGTCGGAAAAAGTATTTCTGGGACATATTTTACATCCGGGTGAACCTGGTTGTTCAGAGTATGTGCCAGGTTTACAAGGAAAACATTCCGATGTGAAGGAAACTCCTGAAAAATAAACACAGACCCAATGTAACGATTTCTAATGAACAACATGAACTGTTTGCAAATGTGAACTGCGGCAAGATGCAGAGATATCAGGGCACGAGCGTGAAGTGGACCGAGTGTCCCTCAGATCGTTGTTTTTTTTTATAGAGGGGCAGGCTGTTCATGCCCAGTTCAAGGACGGGATATTCAAGCTAATGGGCAGAGTGGAGCCCGGACCCTGCTTTTGGCCCCACAACACGAAGCGTGCCGAGCCTTCACTATATTCGACACAGCAAACACGTCAAGTAATAATATGAAAAATACTTCCAAAATGTTAAAAATGTTATTCTTAGATTTGGAAGTTTATTTAATTTAGCACATTATATGATATCACTGCATTGAATTACATTTACTTCAAGTGACGTTTTTAAATATGAACTTTGAAACATCTATTAACAATCAAAAAACCAAACCCGAGTGATAGGTCAGTTATCATGTGTCCCTCATATATGGCCAAAATTGTTGAACTAAATGCAGCAACATCATCCATTTTTAAGGTGCTCTGAAATATATCAATCAACGCAAATGAGACATTGGTGAAGTCATTTTGCTTCACTCGATCACACAATTTGGTGTAGTGGTGTAGGCGGGATATGAAGCCAGGCACCCTGGTTCACAGTATGCAACTTTGATACTGCAATGATATCTTCTCTGTCTCGTTTAACACCAAAGGACAGTGATTTTGTTGACTTCTGTCAAGAACTAAGGAGTACACGGAGTCAAATACATAGACCGATGAGACCAACCTGAAGAGCAGCTCAACAGCTCAGTATAAACAATTACAGATAACAGACAAAGAGGTGTTGAAGAGCCCACTAAGTTTCTACAGGTCCTCTGAGAGGCGCACTGATGTGCAGAGCTCAGATGCAGAGTTTCATGTACATGAATTTTTACCAAGTTCAAGTTTCAAGTTTAAGTTTATTATGTTTTTGGCTCTCAAAAGAGGGCCACATAAAACAATTACATAGATATACACCACTATTTACAATAAAAATCACAATTAAAAGCCGAATAGAAGATCACATCTTTAACATTGGCCGAACAATTATCCAACAACATCTCTAGGAATCATTAATAAATATCTAAAAATCCCTTAAAAAAGTTAAAAATTTTGAAGCAGAACATTTCATTAAATGGACAGTAAAGTGCATGGAAAAAAGTTTTTACATTAAGGATTCCCAATTGTAGACAAATAGATTTTAACCATTTAGAGCGCAATGGACGTAATGCAGGACAAATAAACAAAACGTGATTTCGGTCCTGCACTGCCTTATTACAGAGGTTACACACTGGAGATGATCCATACCACTTTGCTAAGAGTGAATTTAGAGGAAGCAAATCATGTCTTAAAAGGTACCATAGCCTACGTACTCTATGAGGGATATTCCAAGAGACATACTGCTGGGGCTGCTTTAGTGAGTACGTGCTTAAAAGTACATCACTACCCTTTTTTCCGTGTAGGGCAATCATATCCAATTTAAAACAGAGTTCCCAAGATACCAGTGAAGAAAGTTCATGAGGGAAAACACTGTTTTGAATGTTATGTTTGCAGTCACCAGTCCTGTGCATAGTAGAATTTGTATTTTGCATACTTGTATTAGGCAGGGAAATGGAAAATGTGTGGTATGCCTGTCTGGCTTTTATTTTGATAAATCAGTCGCGGTGGTCAAAGGTCACACCAGAGCCAGACATTTGACCTGATCTTTGCTCAAGTTTTGCTTGACTGACCCTGCAGTACCCTTCACAGAGGCTGTACATATAACAGATAGGTGAGAAGCAGTCATATTAGTCGCAGACCATAACTGTGTTTATTGATGGACACACTTGTTACACAGCACTAACAACAATCCCTTTCAAACTATGGGTATTGCAAGTCAGAAAGCCACTGCATCTCACAAGAGTGGGGTAGGTTTACTCTATTTAAAGGTAGCACTCTATGCCAGATAAGGGTGAGCTTTGAGGTTTAACATCTCCAACCTTGGACTGAAAAACAAAATCAAAGATGGCACGAAGAAGGCTTTGGGTTCCTTTAAAAGGGTCAGACTTCCAAGTGGCATGTATTCCTAGATAGTCAATTTCTCTATTGAGTTCAGATGTGCTTGATAGGTCAGTTGAAAATAGGAGAAGGGAAACCACCAATCTGAAATTCTCTGTGCAGCTCTACTGTGTGAGTATCTTTGGTCTCCCATTGAATACTGCATATAGTAGCATAATCCTCCCCTCATAGACAGTACAGCGTGTTTTCAATTGCTCTCACTCTGTATGCTTTTTAGCAACGTGTATATGCTCAACATTCTCCTGTATGTCCCCTGGCATTCCATTCTGCATGCCCTCTGATCCCCATGTGTGTTCTTTGAATTCTGAACCACCTCTTTTGTAGTCTCAGTTCAGACAGTTCTTGTTGTTTATTTTACACAATATATAAAATACTCCACAGAGCCAATTATTGCTCAATATTAGGTGGTTTTCGTGTCAACCTCAGTTGCCTTGCTACTATTGGTGGCTTTTCTCCCTTTCTGTGTTTGACATGTCCATGTGAGTTTTTTGGTTTCACATTCTGTAGATTCTTCATTTGTCCAATAAAGCATTTGTCCCAAAAGTGATGTAAAAGGGCTTCTTATCGCTTGCTTTAATTTCTTTTTTTTTTTTTTTTTACTGGAAATTGCCCCAAGCCTACAAGAAGTGTTTACGTAAAAAGTTGAAAGAGCAAATTGGCCTCTAGTTTACATTATGCAGGTAAGGATTTAACCCTTTAACCCTAGACAGCTGAGGGGCTCTCAATGAGAGGCATCTGTTTCTGCTGGTCGGAGTCAAGGTGTTGCTATCAGCAGCTGTTAGGCTGTATAGGTAGTAGCTACAGTTCAAGAAATTCCTTGGTGCTCATCGGAAGCTTGGGGATGGAGGAAGGGAGCATGGCAGAGCAACAGAACAGTAACACCAAGACGTCTGCACCTCTTTTACAAATCAGCCATGCCCAAGACTACTACACCGACCCCAGACAACTGCAAGTCCCATGCCTCAGTCTCTCTTCTATCTGCACACGGGGGTAGACACTGCACAAGGACAATATTTGTATATGAGCAGGTTAAACATAATTTGCAGTGCCAACCAGTACCACATACATACAAGTGAGACAGATTGGAATTCCAATGCATGTTGCTCTCTGAATCCGATCTGCTGCTCTATCTGATCTCTTCTCTGTGTTAGTTGATCCTACTTCTATATAGTGACTTACTCAATCTTTTGAGGCCTTTCTTCGCCATGCTTCAACCTCCCAGCTGCTCTCCTTGTAATCTATCTGTGGATTCTTTCTGCTCCCCTTTTCTCACTTTTCTGACTCATTTTCTTTGAAGTCCTCAGGAACCCTTCTTGTGTTCACCTTGAGGTTCTGGCTACTTACCAACTACTAACGTATGCTTTAAACCCCCATTTCTTTTCACAAACTGTTTATAGTTCCCTGTCTGTATTTGATCCAAGCTGTGAGCTTCCCCTTGTATGTAATTTTTTAGCTCTACCCAACAAGCCCAAGGCCCCACATGGTTTTAATAGCGCTCCCTTTGTTCCTTGAAATATGCAATATGAGTTGGCATTTATTTAGCTTCAGCCAGGGCTCAGTGCTCCCACTACGTTTCATGTTCAGCATGTTTGGCTTGTGAGGCTGGGATATGGTGTTGCAGCTCATGCCATACTGCCTCCTTTCTCTCCAGGGATGGAACTCATCTGCCAAACTTCTCTCCGCTTCAAAAGTGGTAGGCTTGAGTTGGCTGGTACAGGGATATTACATTCTCAGCAGCTTCCTCTTCACACTATTCTGCACGCTTTCTAGTGATTCTTCCTTGTTACCACACATGTGCATTTCACTTCTTTCCTTTTCATCATCACAAACTTGCAGGTATTTGTGACTGTTATCATTTTTAGCTTTCACCTGCACAGCGCTTGCTCTGTGCTTGAGAAATCCTCTCTTTCAAGGCATCTCATTGGTTCCTTTGCATGCTACTTACTTTTCCTCCATTTCTATTGATTGTAGCATATTTTCTGCATTTACCAATGCTGGTTTCTCATCTGCTTCTCTTATCAGTTTCCCGTCACCGAAATACTGTTAACATCTGTTTTGTTTGAACTATTCTTTCACACAGTTTTGCCTCTTTTCGCTTTTTACTCTTGCAGCATATGTATAACAATTCATCACCAGGGAGATTAAGTGATTTCAATAGCATCACAGGATGTTGCTGCCGCAGAGACTCAAACTGTGATCCCCAGCTCTTGAGTCAGCAGCCCTGGATGTTGTGCCAAATCCTCTTCACTCCCATGTTATTTGTCAGGGAGCTCTTTTCTTCTTCCAGACGATAATTGATAAAAAACAGTACTTTATTCACCACATAGGCGAAACCGATGCATTGGCAATGCTTGTTCAGCATGCATCCTTGCGTTTTCTTCTAACTATTCCACACCAACATTGTGAAGTTTTCTACCACTGCATCCAACTCATGTGCACTGGCGTTTTTGCTGTATAACCCTTTGGCTTCTGTTGAATTTGCTTCACACCCCAGTTTTTTTCTGTTGGCTCCTGCCCATTACAGTCTTGCCCACTCCTCTTGGCATGCCTGACTCTCATTTTGTTTTGTGTTCTACTGCAGGAGCTTATTTTCATTTGATTTCCTCTGGTGGGCTTAGACGCATCTGCTGAGTGTAGGCATTGGCACTCTCCTTCACTTATGAGCGTGAGTGGTCTTTCTTCTTCTCTCCGTGGTGGTATTGGGTGACTGTTCCTAAAGTCTACCTTATCTGCTCTATTTAAGGTAAAACAACAGAATTCTAGGAGATTCTCCACCATTCCTCACACCAACAACAAACACCACCACCTTTGGTTCTTTCTCAGTCTGAGTACTATATTTTTTATTACACTATGCCCAACAGATCAATCTCTACTTCCATTTATAGCACACTATTAGTGAATAAAATGCCATTATTCGATACAAGTGTTATAAAAATGAAGGGTGGAGCCATGATGCACACAAGGGTGAGACACACATTTGTTCTATGGTGATCAGATTCACTGAAACATTTTATTGGATCCCTGGCCAGAAAACAACTTGTTGTAAGTTAACAGTTTTTGCTGAATTTTATTGTAACAACTTTATTATACAGTTAGTGTCACTGGATGGGTTGAAAAATAATACTGAATCAAAGGTCAGAAAACTATCAATGTAGGTTAAGATTTTCTGGTCAGATTTGTTGTAGTCTGGGATCAGATATCAGAAATTAAAAATTAAATATTAGATTTAGCTCAGTAGATATTCCATACATAAAATGTCAAAATGTATACAACTGGTCAGATAATATACTGAAAAATATAAAGTGGTAGGTTTGAGACTTGACAACCATATTGCAAAATTTGAATATCTCTTTTTCACATTATTGACCAAAATACTAAATAATCCATAAATACTGATATCTCTTCTACGTTCATCTCTTTTCACAAATGTACTTTGAAATATAGATGATTTGTGAATCAGAATAGGATGCTGAAGGATAGTCTATCTTCGCTTTCCATACATTTCTTTTCCGGGACCCACTGCATGACCGAAAGGTTTGTAGGCTAAAGACAGGAGTATAAATAGTAGAAACATGATGATATAGGTTTTCTAACCACAAGCTGACAGCCAAACCTGTAGTATTGTGAGAGTTAGCAATGACTGAACCCGTTTGCATTCTGATGCATTCCGGAGAACTGTGACTTAAGTGTTAAAGAGTATAGTGAAGTGAATGCAGTTTTCGAATGTTGAGTTTGTGGTTACACTCAGACAAAGAAATATGTGTAATTCCAAGCTCCATGTGTGTTGCAGTCAATGGCAGGCGACCAAGCTGGGGAGCACGCTACAACTGACAACGAGATAGGGGATAAGTTACTCAAAGATCAACAGTGAAATTCCGCTCCACTCACGGAGTATGCAGAGGTTTTCCCACTCTGCGCTTCACATACCCTGCAGAGAGTGGAACTCAGCGCTGCAGACTTTTTTGGTCACTTCGAGGAGATCTGCGTAGCAGAACTCCATGAAATCTGCCCAGGCCTAGTCATTATACCACAAGATTGGGTAAAATAACCCGAGACGGAGTGCCCATGGTTCTGCTTTCACAGCCGTCCAAACACAAAGTGGTCACCACCAAAACTACAGGGAGGAGGCTCAGAACAACTCCAATGGTCTCCAGGAAAGTGAAGGGCTCCAATGGGTACCAAGAAAGAGGCCATATTTTCCATAATCATCAAGGATGACCCAGAAGCCAGGACAGCACAGGGCCTTAGAGATGGCATGAAGGAAGTGGGTCCTAGCGGGCAGGGTAGGAGAGAACTCCTCTCTCAATATCAGCCAATAACATAAACAGGTATATTTCCGCCGCCTTCCTGAAACCACTACCTCCAATCGATATAACCAAAATGCAGAATATTGAGGACAGATGGACTGTTTGGATAAAGACATTTAATGATTTCATTGATGTGCTAGAGAAGCAGATAACAAGAAGAATATCAAATATCTTAACAATCTTGCTGGTGAAGGTGTAAAAGAAGTTATAAAGAAAATTCAGCGAGCTGAAGTAATCACATAGCAACAAATCAAAGAAGCCTTGAATCTCAAGTTCAATCCATTTTTAAATGTAGATTACGAAAGGTACATATTCAGTCAAGAATGACAAAAAGTTGCTGAAACCATCAACAAATTTGGTGAGAGATTGGATGCAATCCTCAAACACTGCATGTTCAATGAATTTAATGATGAGGAACTTATACGTCTCAGAGTTATTGACGGATACGAGTCAGATTCATTCGGATGACGAATGCTGACAGAAACTCTTAGTCTGGAGCAAGCTCTCATGGCTGCCAATGCTGAAGAGCGTGCCGATCCGCAAGCTGCTGACATTGAGGCCGGAGGTGCCCAGATGGAGTCAGTCATGAAAATTAAAAGTAAGCAAAAACACAAGGCAGAATGACAGCGTGATGTCTCCGCACGTAAAGAAGTTGGGTTTCAGGTATGGATTTTCATTTACACACGAAGTTAAATGTCCCACCATTGGACAGATTTGAAAAGGCTGTGGGAAGGAGAACCATTCTGTAATAGTTTGTAAGGTCAAGGAAAAAATAAATACATCACAGTGAGAAGACAAAATGGCCACCTGAAGTATTAATATCAAGTGAAAGTGAAGAAGATGGTTGTGCAATGTTGACCTTTACCTCAGAAAAATGTGCGCATGTTGAACTTGCTGTAGTTCAAGTAAACAGTTGCTCAATACCTTTTATTATTGACAGTGGTGCTTCGATAAACATTATGCCTGAGGAAAAATACAATGAATTATGTGCATTTGCTTCAACTTACGCCATCTAAAACTAAAGTGTATACATGGGCTGCATCGATGCCATTAAAATGTCAAGATTAATTTGTAGCAACGATGAAACACACACAAAAAGAAAAGTAGAAGCACCCATTCATGTACTTCAAGGTACAGCGTCAAGTGCCTGTTTACTGAGCTTCAGCACAGCTGCTGATATGGAGCTGATATCAGTGAACTACACATGAATGCTCACCATGAAATAGTAAGTCAGTTCCCTTTGTTGATTCATAAGTTTGGAAAACTCAAGACTATGAAAGTACAATTACACATACATGTCTTCTATCCTGTTGCTCAAAGACACAAACAAATTGCATTTCATTTACAGGAAGCAGTTGAAAAAGAACTTGAATCATTACGGAAACATGATATCATTGACCGTTCCATTGGTTCAATGCCATGGTAGTACCCAAAAAGGACTGTGAAGGATCTGTGTTGACATGCGTCAAGTGAACAAGGCAATTGAAGATAACGACATCCAGGTCCACACACTGCAGACATACCAACAAAATTGAATGGTGTGAAGGTCTTCTCTCGCCTTGATTTGAATAAAAGATATCATCAGATGGAACTTGAGGAGAATTGCTAGTACATTACAACCGTTTCTACACAGTGGTCTGTTTCGATATAAAAGAATCCGTTTTGATGTGTCATCATCGGCAAAGTTTTTTCAAGATGTAATTCGGCCTTTCATACAGCTTTCAAATATAGCAATAAAATTGTTTTTCTGAGCTACACAAGAGTATGTTAAAGCTCTTGTGCAAGTGTGTCATTTTCCTGTTGATGCAGGTTTAACTGGGATACTGAGAATTGTGAGTTCCATAAGACAAAGCAAAGATTCTTTGGCCATATCCTTTCTGATGGGGGTATGACACCTGATCCAGCTAAAGTGCAAGCGTTGTCAACTGCCAGTCCCCCACAAGATGTTTCCATGTTATGTTCATTCCTTGGAATGGCCAGCTACTGTTCTAGATACATACAAGAGTTTGCCACAATAAGTGCTTCATTAAGAGGCTTGACGAAAAAGATTGTTTAATTTCATTGGTCATATGAATGCAAACCTGTCTGCCGCATTTGATACGGTTAACCATGAGATCCTCCTGAGAAGATTGAGCGAGGCCGGGGTGAGAGGCTGCGCCTTGCTCTGGTTTCACTCTTTTCTGCAGGACAGACAGCAGGCGGTGTCCCCCCCCCCTTTCCAATCTGCGTTCTTCCCTGTGCCGCATGGGGTTCCTCAAGGCTCGGCAGTTAGCCCTATCTTGTTCAACCTTCATTTAAAACCCTTGATTACGTTGATCAAATCCTATAAGATCAATACGATCAACGATGCGGATGACACCCAACTGATTCTATCCTTGGAGGGTGAGGACTCGACCCCGTTGGAGGTATTTCATGAGTGTCTGAGGGACACTGCCGGATGGTTACAAAATAACTCCCTGCAATTTAACGCGGACAAGACCGAGGTGTTTTTCTGTGCAGGGAGCCGGATCCCTCACCCCCTTCTGGACAATTTCTGGCCTCCAGAAACATCAGTTAAAGTTCAACCGGTTAAAACTGTCCGCAAGCTGGGCATCATGATGGATAGTAAGCCGACCATGGAAGCTCAGGTTGCGAAAACCGCGTCCTGTTGCTTTGCCCTTATTAGGTCCCTTCGTAAGATCCTACCGTTACTACCCTCTCATGCTCGTGCTTTAGTGGCTGGGTGCGCAATCTTGAGTAGACTCGATTATTGTAACGCCCTTCTACTCGAGTCTCCCAGCTTTCTGATGGACAGATTTTAAAGAATCCAGTCTGCTGCAGCCAGACTGGTCTTAGGTTGGCCTAGAAGATCGTCCGCATCAGCAGCTTTGGCCTAACTCCATTGGCTCCCTCTTAGGCAGAGAGTACAATTTCAGTCCCTCTGCCTTGTTTTCAAAGCTCTTCATGGGTTAGGTCCCAGATCAATGTACTCCAAATTTGCCTGGTACACTACAACCAGAGTGCTTCGCTCTTCATCGGCTCGTCTGGTGAGAGTACCTAGATTTAAGAAAGTCAGGACAGGGGGAAGATCATTTGGAGTAGCAGCGGCCAAACTTTGGAACAGTCTACCTTGGGAGATTAGACAAATTGAGGAACTTCTCCCATTCAGAAAACGTGTGAAAACCTGGCTGTTTCCTAAGGTCTAGCCTTTAGTTCTTAACTACACCCTCATTTGCCACCTACATTGGAGCCTCAGCGCCAGGATGCCTGTAAGGTGATAGTGCGCTCTATAAGTTTAATAAATAAATAAATAAAAAGCTTCAAGAAAAGCACTAGTGAAATGTTACACTTTGATCCAAAGCTTGATACGGAGGTTGCTGTTGAGCTAGCCCAATCGGGTCAGATGTAATCCTTGCACAGCACAGTAGACATCCAAATGCTTGAAGACAAATTGTGGCATATGTAAGCAGTATTTAGTCCCAAACTGAACATGCTTATTCACAGCGTGAAAAAGAAAGTTTAGTGATGGTGTGGGTGTGTGAACATTTTGACATATTCTTTTATGGAAAGTCTTCAACACTTGTGACAGATCATCAAGCATTATTAACTATCTTTGCCAATCCAAAAGCCAAGATGCCTCCTCACATTGAATGTCGGGGTCTATGATTACAAGAATGCAACTACAAAATTGTGCACCATCCAGGGAAAGATCAAAAACCCTGACGACTACTTCTCAAAAGTGCATCTACTGTGCCATGGTACCCTTTCCAAGGCGGCTGAGGCCTACATGAATTTTATTATGAAATCAAATACACCAGCTACCATTTCGGGGAACATCATTTACAACGCGGTGTTTACAGCGCACTACCTTAACAACGCTCCCATTACAATCCAAGTCGTTACTACGACTTGCGCTGGATGGCGCTGTTGGTCAAGGAATATTGTAATTTTATATTCCAACACCTTCCCTACTGTTACGTGGACTGGTGTTGGAATATAAAATTATAATATTCCACAATCCGCGCCCTTTAACGCAAGTCGTTGTAACGACTTGCGCTGTAGTGGCAGCATTGTCAAGTACCGCGATCTAAAAGATTGCGTTATACTGACATACATCCACCATTTCATTGGAACACATTGTCACTTCCATGAGTCAAGATAGTGACATGTTAAAACTAAAAGACATTATGATGCATCAGTCTTTTAACCAGCACCCTCGACCTTTTACCAGTGACAGTGAATACCAAATGTCTAAAAATGTCAAAGACAAACTGTCTGTTACTCAAGAAGGCATTATTCTGAAAGGTTTGAGAACTGTTATTTCAGACAGTTTGTGACCACAGATATTTGAAGTGGCACATGAAGGACATTGTGGACTCATTGTCACAAAACAAGCTCTCTCCGAGACAGAGTCTGGTTTCCTCATCTCAATGAGAATGTTAAAAGAGAATTGAAGGCCTGTCATCTATGCAGTGCCTTTCATTGAAAACAACTCAACCCAGCTTAAACAGGTCAGAGTTGCCAAATTATGTATGGGAAAGAATTGCAGTTGACTTCTCGTGCTCTCAACAATGGACATGACCTGATGGTGATTGTCGATGAATACTCCAGTTTTCCATTGACAGATCTCTCATCTATCACTCAAGAAAGAGTCATCAAGAGATTAGACGGCATCTTTGCGATGTGGGGTATTCCTGCAATCAGCCTTTTTATTAAACAGTTGCTCAGTATACAACAATGTTTACAAAATGAATCAGTGTGGAGAAAATCAAACCAGGGTAGTTTTAGAAAGCGATGAAATCATCAGATGCATCACGTATATAGCAATGCAGGCATAGTGGAACGTAAAGAAATACAATACAAGCCAAAACAGCCTTCCTCCCGCAGAAACACTGACAATTCCTATGGGTTCTCTGTATTGGCTCCATTAGCCCCAGATCTTCTCGTACTTTTGAGGGCAGCCGCGACTCTAGTAGATCTCCCGCTCTGCTAGCTGACACCAGTCTAGTTTGTTCTTCCAGTCCCGGATGACCGGGGGTCCACTCGCCCCCCATGTTTTTACAATGTTGTATTTGGCCACCCCTGCCACCAACATCAACATGGGCCACGTTTCTTCTCCTGTTATGCACAACACCAGCCATCTAGTCTCAGGGGGAACTGCAAGTCCTGTAACCGCGGCCATGAGCTGTGTGACTCCCCTCCAATACAGTTGGATCACTGGCCAATCCCAAACGATATGGAAGAATGAGTGCAGAAGGCAGAGTTGTGGCGACCCAGGCGGTGCAGCAAGGATATGGAGTAGTAGGATCTGTGCAGTATGCATAGTTGTATGAGGCAGAAACATGCCCATATGGGATTTGGAGGGCCTCTGCTCTGTCATCATCTTCGATGAGTCCTATGTCTCCCTCCCAAGCTTCCCGTAGTGAATGGAGCAGATTGGTGGAGTTGCTCAATATTTTTTCTGTATACTAGGGAGACTGCCAAAACCAGGGTTGGGTCCTGTAACAAGCGGTATTCCATGGGTGAGGAGTCCCTCAGGTATGTGGCACTACAGTGCATGTCTCAGTTGTAGGTATCTGTAGCGCTTCCTGGCCCCCATGTTGTATTCGGTTTGGAGGTCTTCAAAAGATAGTGCGCCCCCCCCTTTAAAACATCTACAAGGCAGTCAATTCCTATCAGTCCCCATCGAAGGAGGCCCCATAATTTCTTTACCTCCCCAAGTTGCTCGCTGTCCCACAGTGGAGTTGTGGCAGTCAATTTAACTTCCCCGCTCAGATGCCTGTTGGCTTAATGCCATGTGCTTGCGATCATCTGATGTGGCTCGGTAATGAACCCGTTCGCTTTTTGTCATATAGGATGGAAGGATATCCCTGGTCGCTAATAACCTCATGATTGACCCTGTAGGCTGGTTCCTCCATGTCTCCAAATACCCATTTGTTAATTGTTATCAGTTGGGAAGCCCAGTAGTAAGCACGGATGCAGGGGCAGCTAGTCCTTCTTTGAACACCCCCGCTGTAGTTTCCTGAGGGAGATCCACAAACTACCTCCATCTCAGAGGAGCTAGCGCAATTCGCTATTGGTTTTATTGAAAAAGTTCTGCAACACCCTATAAGGGGTGTTCTGAAGGGCGCACAGCATGTGGGGGATGGTCATCATATTAAAAAGCACAGCCCTGCCCATCAGAGACTCGAAGCACCCTCCAGTGTTCCCTATCCTCCCTAAAGTGCTTGAGCGGTGTAAACAGGTTCCGACTTATGAATTCCTTGACATCCCTGGTCACAAAAATACCCAGGTACCGAAAACCCTGTGTTACCACTGGAGCCAGGTATGTTGATGGATGAGCTGGGCAGGCCCCGGTCAGTGGAAAAATTAGGTACTTGTCCAAAAGAATTTGTAAGCCCAAATAACCCTGTCCACCGAGTGGCGAGGCCACGTGACATAGCAAGATGTCATCGGCATTTAGGGCGATCCTTTCCTCCCATGCGTTGTTCCTACATTCTCACTTCCAGGGAGAGCACTAAGACCTCCTCCGTTGCTGGAGCTGACATGTGCAGAAACCCATATAGACACCTTATATTAAGTTGGGTGCCCCCGTGCGGCATGAACGCAGATTGGTACGGAGGTTATGACCCTCACTTGTCCGTTGGCCAAAGCCTTCAGGTTAAGTAATGATATGGGTCTGTAGGAGTTACAGGCCATGGGGACATGCCCTTGTTGAGGAGAACTGCAATTGTGATCGATTCTTCACCGCTTGAAACATGTTGAGCATGTGGTGCACAACTTTATCTGCCGCGCATCCAAACAATTCTACAGGCAGTCCGTTAGGTCCCAATGCCTTCTGAGACTCCAGCCCGCAAATGGCTCCCTCAATTTTCTCCCCCATCAAGTCCGTTTCCGGTGCCTCCCTGACTTCCGGGAAGAGGACTCAGCGAGTAAGGTACTTCAGGAGGTCCACACACTTGTGTCGAGACCTAGAGGTCCCGGAGGAGGCGGTCAACAACAAAAAATCTGCAACCTTTAGCCTAAGTCGCGGGACCTGTCTGGGGTGTCCGCTGTCCCCCTTACTCTTTGCCCTCTACCTGGAGCCATTAGCACAATGAATCCGCAAAGATCCAGTCATACATGAGTTGCGGTGGTCAGAGGACAGGGAAGATCGCATTTCTCTGTATGCAGATGATTTTTTCTTATATCTAGGTTCCCCCCAAAGGTCTCTTCATAGTGTTTTGGATATATTAACGGTATTGGAAGATTTTCAGGGTTTTCAATTAACTGGATTAAATCCCTTATGTTCGTTCTCAGTGGAGAACCTCTCCTCCCGCCTAGCGACAGCCCAATTCAAACAACAAAGGTGGGATTCAAATACCTGGGGATAGTCATCCGGTGGATCTCAAATGCCGCTATGACAGCAACTTACTCTCCCCGCTACAGAGGTTACGACGCAACATAGCTAGCTAGAAGGAGCTCCCGCCCTCGATGCTGGGGAGAGCCGCCCTTTTTAAGATGATGGTGCTGCCACATCCTCTATATGCTCTGCAGAATTCCCCCGATGTGGTCCCAGTAGAGTACATCAAGGAGATTGAGAGACTGCAGCGACAGTTACTGTGGGAAAACAGGCCCCCTATAGCGCTGAATAAATTGGTCCTGCCCTGGTATGACGGGGGAAATCGGGCTACCAGACCTTAAGAAGTATTACTGGGCTGCGCACTTGGCAGCCATCAATCAAGGTACTTATTTGAGTCCCAACTACCCCGGATATGCCATGGACCAGTGGCAATTACCTGGGTTGACCTATGACAGAGCCCTCTACTCCAATTCCCGCAAATTCCAACTTATGGGACCAACAAAACACCTGGTCCAAATCTGGCATGCATCGACCAAAAGTCTGGGATGGAGGCGGAAACTTACACTGGTAACACCGCTTTGGGACTTGGAGCAGCTGGGAACTCTGAGAACCTTGAAGGGGTTTCACAACTGGGATCTCATCGGGATCTTGAGAATTGGAGACCTGAGGAAGAAGGGTGGTATTCCCACCTTTGAGGTGCTTCAAAAGGAATACAAATTAGCCAACTCCGAGTACTTTGGGTACCTACAAATCTGGCACGCATTGAAGACACATGTGGAGACAGGCTCCTCCCCTCCAGAGGCCTCCCCCTTTATTAGACAGGTTACTAGATGGACACCTTCCTAAAAAAATGATCTCTCTGACTTATAAAAAGTTGATAAACACCTGTCCATATCCCCTGGTACAGACGAGGGGACATTGGGTGGGTGACTGGCTCGAGCTGGATGAGGAAGAATGGCAGGTGGCAGTGGCTTTCCCGCGGGAAGTGGCCATCTCTGCAAGGCTACATCTTGACCAGCTCAAAAAATACTTCACAGAGTATACGTTACGGGGCCCTGTCTGGTCCATATGGGGCGGGCAGAGGGGGGAGAGTGCAGAAGGAATTGTAACTAACTGGGTACTTTCATGCACATAATATGGGAGTGTGAGCACATACAACGATACTGGTGCAGAGTGCATGAAGTAATGAGTGAGGTGCTTGAAATGACTGTCCGTCCTGAAGCAAAGAGGCGCCTTCTGAATGTATGGGAGCCCACAGATCTATCCAGTAAAGACAAGCTGTGCGCCACATTGGGTTTTGCGATAGCCAAGCAAAAGATAGCACAGATGTGGGGAGCTACATCGCCACCTAACATAGCCCAGTGGAAAACAGACAAGAATTGGTGCATGTTTAGGGTGAAGACTGTATAAGCAGCAAAGAGCTGTCCCAAAAAATGCTTCGCAGTCTGGAACAAGGGGAATGTGCACAGAGGGAATATCTGTAGCTCTCCCGTGGTTCCCGCAACGGAAGAGTCTATGGACCCGTGAATGTGTAGATTAATAATGTTAGTGCTGTAGTAAACTAATTTAAACATGGGTAAATGGATTACTTCGCTTCCTCTCAAATTATATCTGTAAAGTTGAATGGTATTGACTTAATAAAAGGAATTTATAAAAAGAAAAGAAAGTTGATCAGTGTGCTGAATTAGAAAACTTGACCTTAAAACGGTCTTGAATTCTACTCTTCAAACTTACCGTTCGACCCCTCACTCAACCACAGGCTAAAGCCCTGCAACCTTGATGTTTGGGAGAGCCATGATGACTTAGTTACCTCAATGGGCCAACAGTAGATCAAATACTGAGCAAGAAACCTGTATAAAAGCCTTGGATCGGAAAATTAAGGTCTATGCACACAGGCGCCGACATGCAAAGGGTGTTACTTACTTTTCCTAGATCAGATCAAGTGGTTGTTCGTCAGGCTAGAAAACAAAAAACTGATGCTCCATTCAATGCTTAAATGTATGTAGGTGGAAATTGCACTCGGTTAATCGATCGATTAATCGAAAGAAATCTTAGTCAAATCTTGGGGTTAGGCCACTTTTACCTTTCAATGCTTAGCCATTTCATGTTGCGACCAGCAAAAGGACAAATGTTGACTGCCTAACATCCTGGGAAGTCCATTATGCGAGATTATTCGCATTTCCAACATGTGGCTCGTCGCTCTTCAGGCACTGATGTCAATTTAGAGACTCAATCTAAAAGGACAATTGAAACCCCCCTGACTGCTGTTATTCCTACATCACCAACGCGGATCATGGGCACTTCTACTGCCTGCCCCCAGTTTCTGAAGACACTATTGGGAAGTGTGATCAGGGCGCTACGAAGACTCATCGAAGAGCTATGATTGTATATACATGTTATGTGAATGCAGGTTTAGAATGTTGAGTTCACAGTTACACACAGATGAATAAAGACGTGTTATACCAAACTCCATGTGCTACGTAGTCATTGGCGGGTGCCAAGGCTGGGGAGGACGCTACAAAACCTATATACTTCTGGTAAGTTAAAAGACATTGGGGAATTTGTTTGCTTGTTAAACACTATACTCAAAATTAGAACTGTATTATTTTGGTTTTCACACTAGACAGACACCAACTGTGGAGAAAAGAAAAAAATTAACAGGACAGATGCTTTTAATCTGTGAAGAAAAAAGAAAAATAGAAACTATTACCACATGGTGAGGTTTTTTTTGTTAACCAACCAATGAATATGATAAGTTCTAGGGTGTTATGAGGAAATTTCATTTAGGTATTAAATTGAGTAGGTTATAGTAGTATGGAGTTAATTTAAGGAGACTTAATAAAATCCTAATTCTTTGAACAACGATGATTTCACAATACTTGAGATTTATAGTAACCAAATCCTGGTGATTTAAAGAGAATCAATCTTTATTTGGGCAAGAGATAGTGCTTTATTTTTTATCATTAATTTTTGGTAGACAGCAAGTTCCTCTTGATCATTCTTACCTTACCTGTATTGATTCTGAACGGTTACATCTCATAAGAATTTTTACCTTATGGAGGCTTCTCACCGATGCATATAACTCCACTCTTTAGAAAAACAATGTTTTATGATTATGAGTAAATCTTGCCAACTGGGGAGAGGATGTGGCCTAACGGTTAGAGCAGTCAACCTCGAAGCTGGGGAACCGGGTTCGAGTTTCGGCAGGGACACTCAACATTCTGTGTTTGTGGGCAAATCATGTAATCTCCCCTTGCCTAACAAAAATGAATGTGTCCCTCTATAATGCAACTGGTGCTCATGTAAAGCACTCTGATACCTTTGGGTCTAGTTTGCGCTAATTAAAATGCCCCCCAAAAAAACTTAAAGCGATTCTACAATTTGTACATACAGATGATGCTCTTCTTACTGTTCATTCTTTGTAGGTGTAGAAAGCAAATGTCTTTTTCAATCAGACCTTTATCCACTTTGTTTGGGAATATAAAATTCCCGTAGCGTCATACATCAGATATCTTATGCGGGATAGTCTATCTGTGGGATTAATTCTATTAGGACAAATGCCAACTCAGTGATAAATTTGAATTAAATCTGTATGTTCCTTAACCCCTTGGACGCTGATGACGGAACCGCTCCGTCATCAGCTGCGGGTGCGCTGTGCTGATGACGGAGCGGTTCCGTCATGGCCCGCTCGGAACGCCTGCGTGGCGCAAATTCCGCGCCTGTGCTGAGCGTTCTATGGAGCGGGCGGGCCATGACGGAACCGCTCCGTCATGAGCACAGCTCAACCGAGGCTGGTGACGGAGCAGTTCCGTCACCAGCATGCGGCCGCCGCGCGGCCGCACCGACCCCTTAGCACTGCGGCGGAATAGCCACCATTGTGAAGGGGTTACGAAAAATGTGTATGCTAACGAGGAAGCGAATTATTGACACATAGATCACATGTATGAAATGGTTTGATTCTAAGCCAAACTGGACGTCACTGAAAAAATAATGAATGAGACATGAAGTAACATCGAAGTGAGAATCACCCTTTAAATTAACAGATATGTAATTTGCATACATATGTAACATTATACTGCATAGTTAAGAGAGGGTGCATTGTTACAAAGATTATTATAAATGATTTGATGTATGTTAAATCAATAAAGGCTTGTTTCTTTTCTCTTGGAAAAGGACCATACATCGGAAAAGATTAAATAAGGTTCTAAATGATTGAAATTCTGTGGAGTTGTTAAAATTGTACTGCAACAACTGAGGAGTAGAGTCGCACGTCATAAGCAATGTATGATTTAATTTATTGGAATTGACTCAGCATGAGAAAATTTCAATTTCACTTAGGCTCTCATGAAGATAATGGATTTTGATATCAAGCGTTTCTCAAGAGGTCAAAATATCATTATTTACTAATAATAGGTTGTATCAATGCACATATTTTTTTTAATTTGTGTGATCTCTGTGTTTTAGGAGATTTTTTAAATTCTTTTCAGTCTTGATAGAGAGGATTACCTTGAAACACGTGTTGACTGATTTTGGTATTAAGTTTGTTTGAACATTGCACGGAATCAATATAACCAGAGTGGATGTGTGAATGAAGGAACTACTGTTCTTTAATGAAACTTCATAGTATGACATATTTGGTCTGTATGGAGTACAACCTCCCAATAGGATACTACACCTTTGATATTGGCACCAATTTTGCCGCCTCGGACGTAATGGGTAACAAAGGCAGTGGCAGGCATCACGGTTTCGACCGCTGATGAGCCCAAAGTGATCCATGGAGGAAGGAATGTCTCATTTTCATTGTTTTATTTCCACTGAAACATATTTGGAAGGACTGTGCTGCACAGGAGAATTGCACTGCATATGTATTTGTGACAGGTGCCAAGTAAAGTATTAGGTAGAATAACATTTATAAGTCAGACATTGTCTTTAGGCATTCTGGTAAGAGTAGGCTAAGTTTGCAACATTCTCCCACAACATAAAACAAGGTGAATGGAAGTTAGAGATACAGGGAGAATTCCATAAAATTGTAACATTTGGAGACAGTGACTCTGCAGTTAAAAACAATCTAGTTAAATTGTGCTTTACCTTCAATTGTAATGTTTTTCAGCAGGACAGGTTTCACCACTTGTGAACCCATAAGAATACCAGTTGTTCTCCAGTACAAAATGTTGGTCCCTGTTTTTAAAGGTACCTACAAAAGACACAAAAATACTAATAAACCACAACATCCTAAACCATGAGGCTCTGTAGGTTTAATGCACAAATACAGAGCCATAAAATATTTTTCATCTCGTAGAAATTACATCATAATCAAAGCCTTTGTAGTGCTTCACAATTTCCCACTGTGTAGTTAGTAACCTCTTCATGTATACTAAAGCACAACCATGACATTTAAAATGCAGTCAGGGGGGCATGGCCAAGATGGCGACCTAGGCGGACGTGCCTTGAGGAGGTTCCTTGCTCCGGGCTCTCTCCTCCAGCCTAACCGGGTTCAAAGTGCCCCCCAGAACCATTTTTTGGGGGCCGCAACAGCAGCAGAGCTGAGGGGCTGACCTTGGAAGAGTTACCGGAGAGCCGCCCGTCAGCTGACTCACCTTCCTTGTGTCCCGTAATGGTGGCCATGTAGCGGCAGATATCAGAGACCGGCGGCCGTCTGCACCCTGCATCACCATCCAGCCGCCCGACTCTACTCTGTCCTGTCCCGTGCTCGGCTGGGCCCTGTCCCCCGCTCTGCTGGCTGGGGACAAGCCGGGCCCTTCGTTGCTTGGGCGGTAGAGACCCGCCGCGGACGCCGGAGGGGGCGTCATAGTCCCGGAGCGGCCCGGACGAAAATCGAGGGCGGGGCCGCGGGGCCATGCCTGGCACCAGGAAGTGCCCTTGAACAGAGGTGCAGTTGGGAGCCTCCTAAGTACCGAGGATCACCGGCACAGAAGCATAGGGCGTGCAGCACAGAGGGACGTGCCGAACAACGTGGAGGACTGTGGGGCCAATGTCGGGCGCAAGGTTAATAAAATGGCACCGTTGCTGGGGACCCGACTCTGAGGCCATCGCGGGACCCCCACCTAATCTACAGGAGAGCCGGCTTCCCCCTCCCCGCCTTACTGGATCGCGCCGGACCATTGTTCGCCTGGGGGGGGGCCCCGCCTCTTGGGTGGCGGTCCACCGGTGCGGCCCTGTCACGGGCACCGACAGCGGGAGAATCGAGGCCGGGGACGGAGGCCTAGCACCACGAGGCTCCCACAGCAGCAGACTCCGTAGCAGGTGAGCGGCGAGGGGGGTGGAACAACTCCAACAAGAACTGATCTGTCTCAAGGAGCAACAGGTGGACCGCCAAGCCCATGCAGAGGATCTTGAAAACAGATCACGTAGAAACAAAGTACGGGTCTGGGGGGTTCCGCCGTCCGCAGAAGGAACAGACGTAGCACACTTCTGAAGGGTTTGTTCAGGGACATCCTGGGTGCTGGCCTGGAACTGGGCATTCGGATCGACAGGGCGCACAGTGGGCCCGACGCGGCGGTGCACTGCCCCTCGATTTTTTGCCGGATTTCCCCCTAAAGGAAAGGATCCTCAGGGAAGCTAGACTGAAAAAACCCCTACTATTCCAGGACCTCTCCATCATCACTCTCCAGAAGCGGAAGGCGTTTAGGGGGGGTCACTTCCTTCCTCAGAGACAAAGGGGTAGCATACTCCTGGGGCCACCCCTTCAGACTGATATTTAAGTGGAACGGAGTGCTTTATCAGATGAGGTCCCTTCAGGAGACCTGCGACCTCTTGGGCCTCGCCCACACCGACCAGGGCCGCTCGCCACCCCGGTCCCAGCAGTCAAGAGATGGCGGATGGCAAAGGGTGCGCAGACGACGAACCTCGACAGCGACGAGCTTGAAACCGGACTACCCTGTCACAAGAAAGAGAAGCTGCTGTGTCGGCGGTGCTCAAAGACACTTCTTCCACAGCCTGATTGAATTCTCAGCAGGGGACACACCATTTGCGATTCATAGCTGGCCGGGGTGCGGGGAGACCGGGGGGCTGCTTGTCGTTGAGGTTGCACTCTCCGGCAGATACTTTTTCCACATGTCTGCGAGGAGGGGTGACAGACATAGGACTTTGATTGTGTGTTGGGGGTATCCAGTTGGGGTTAGGGATGGGGGCTGGGGCATTTGGAAGGGCTGGGAAAGGGGGGTGGGGGCTAGGGAAGGCGGGAGGGGGACAGTTGGGGCTGGCAAAGGGGGTTGGGGATGGGGCAGGAACTGGTGTGTCACCTGGGAGGGGCCCTTGACAGGGCATCTAGTAGCGGCTGGGGATTTCGGGACAGCGCTGCCTTACCACACTCTGACTCTATGATGGACTCTACCATGAAGATAGTTACCCTCAATGTGAAAGGGCTCAACAATCCCATCAAGCGTAGAGCGATTCTGTCCTATCTAGAAAATTCTGGGGCTTCCATCTGTCTCATTCAGAAACACATTTGCTGTCTAAAGACTGGCATAGGATGCAATCCCCTGCCTTTCCTCACCAATATTATTCCTCTAACATGGATAAGAAGGGGGGGGTCGCCATACTGGTAGCAAGACATTTCCGGGGCTTGGTGGGGGAAAAGTTGGCGGAGGTCAGGGGTAGACTGCTAGCACTTACTATCAAGGTGGGGGGCATGACTTTAGTTGTGGGGTCTCTCTACGCTTCTAATACGGTCCAGGAATCCTTCCTTAAGGGTCCAGTGTCGGATGTCTTACTGAGTCAAGATAAGCATGTTCTTATTGGGGGGACCTCAATCTTGTTATGGACTCGGATCAGGATAGGTCGGGTCACCGCTATGGTATTACAGGGGCACTCTCACCAGAGGGGTGGGCTTGGCTGAGCCAAAGAGGGCTTCTGAATGTTTGGCGGGAGGCCCATCCCAAGAGTACACAATACACATTTTACTGACATGTACACCATACGTATGCTAGGCTGGACCATTTTATTAGTTCCTCTGGACTTTAACCACTGGAGGACAAAGTGGAAATCGTACCTGCCGCACTCTCGGACCACGATGCAATGTCACTCTTCCTCTCAGTCCCTCGTACACGCACAACTAAAGGCAAATGGAGGTTACGAGAATCCCTACTACACAAGGCAGGGGTGCATCAGTAGTTCAGTAAATGTATCACCAATTATCTCTTGACCAACGATCAACCTGACACAACTCTCCCCGTGCTTTGGGGGGCGCTTAAAGCCATAGTGCGGGGGGGACTGATAGCGCTTTCCGCAGCGGAAAACAAGGAGTGAGCGGAACAAAGGGATTTGCTCACGGCCAACGTCACAGAGCTTGAATGGGTTCATAGCCGCACAGGGGCCCCGAGGATCTGGTGCCAATTGAAAGCGGCTAGGGCACAACTTGCAGGCCTGGACCTGGACCGTGCGGAATTCGCGGACTTGCGGCTTAAACACACTTATTACGTGGGGGGTAACAAAACAGGGCGTCTCCTGGCGAGCAAACTTCGGGCCCGCACCCAGCAGGCTAAGATTACTACCATCAATGATGCCCGGGGCGAGAGGGTAACAACTGATGACATGATAGAGGACTCTTTTAGGGAGTACTACACGTCTCTTTATAGCAGGGACCCGACCGTTGACAGGACGGGCGAGGCCTACCTTAGCCAAGTGGCAAACATGGCCCTTAACTCTTCGGGGGCAGCGGCTCTGGACGCGCCTATCAGGATCGAGGAGGTCATTGGAGCGATATCTAGACTCAAAACGTTGAAATCCCCAGGGCCCGACGGCTTCTCTGCGGGTTTTTATAAGTCATTCTGGCCGCTCATAACGCCAATTTTAACTCGCCTTTTTAATTCTTTTCAGGGGCCAGGCACCATCCCACTGGATATGCTAGAAGCGGACATCATCGTGCTGCCCAAATCGGGGAAAGATGCTTCCCAATGTCCCGCTGTTAGAACCGGCTGTCTCTAGTTGGCAGAGGTATGCACTTCTGACAAATAGGGACACACCTTTTCTAGTCAGGGCAAGAGGATCACACCCTTTGATAACCCCTGCTCACCCCCTTGGTAGCTTGGCAGAGCTGACAGGCTTATCTCAGAGGCTGTGTGTTAAGCATTTATGACCACATACAGTAATAAAGTGAATACACTACAAATGGACACGACACGGTAGTATTATAAAAATAAGGATTTTTATATAAGGCTTAGCACAAGACCAAATAACGACAAAAATATACCACAATCTTAATAAATACTCTTGGAAGGAAAAATAATAGTTCAAGTGTAGTTTCTTCTTAGCACAAAATCTTGAGTATCTTGAGTTCTAGGCAACAATGTAACCCACACTGGAGTCACACGACGTCGAGGCAAAGTTAATCCAAAGGGTTCGGCGTCGACCGCGAAGAGCGCTACGTCGAGCCGGAGTCGCACAGACCCCCACAACACAGTACCTTGGAAAAGCAAAGCACACGATGAGCAGCGGCGTCAAGATGTCCGGCGTCGCGTCTTCGGAGCCGATCCGGCCTCGGAGTCTGGGCGACCTGCAGCGGCGTCGACAGATGTCAGGCAGGAGCAGCGCTCACGAGGCGAAGCAGGATACGGCGTCGGCGTCCATGTCGATGATGATGTTGCAAGAGTGAGCAGCGCTCACGGCGTCGAGAGGGCACGAAGTCGATGCGATCAGCAGCGGTGCAGACCTGGGGTCACTTGGAGCTGGAGCCGAACTCACTACTCACTGGCGTTGCTGCTGACGTCAATCGGGCCCGGCGGCCGGTGTCGAGGAAGCGGGACACTGGAGCCGTTACTCACGATGTCGAGCTGGATTCGGCGACGTCCGTCGGCGTCAAGATTGCTGGTTTCTTTCAGAGGTGCTGGATTCTCAAGTTCCAGCAACAAGCACTTTTAGTAGATGAAGTCCTTTAGCCCTGTGACTTCAACAGGAGGCTGGCACTCTTCCAGCCCTTGGAGATTTTCTTTAGCAAAGTTTGAGAGTACACACACAGTTCCTCTCTCCTGGTTCCTTGGCAAAAATAAAGAAGCACTGCAGGATTCCCCCAACAAACAGCACACTGGCAGAAGGGTAGGCAAGTCCTTGGATCAGCAGGCTTCTTGTCCTTGGTTCCGGTTTCCTTGTCAGAAGTGATCTAAATTCTTGGTTCAGGGGTCCTTCTCTTATACCCCTTTTTGGCTTTGATCCCTTTGTCCATGCAGGGGAATTTCCCCACATCCTGGGTCTGTTGTGGGTGTAGCCAGGCAGAGGCACCTGGCCTATTCACTGAGCAGGGCTGGGTCCTCAGACGCCCAGCAGGAGGTGGAGCCAGCATTGTCACTGGCAGGAGCAGAGCGATCGGCCTCCTGGTAGGAGCAGAGCGATCGGCCTCCTGGTAGGAGGTGGGGCCAGGATCGTCCATGGCAGGCACAGAGCCATCAGTCGCCTGGCAGGAGGTGGAGCCAGCATTGTATCAGGCAGGGCAGGCTATCAGGAACTACTCTCCCCCTACTCTCAATGCAAATGTCCCACTCATCCCACACTGACTCATTCAGACCTCTGGAGCCACCCAGCTCCTGTCACACACACACACCAAACCAGCAGAAACCAGAAATAGTTAGACAAGAAAATAGCCACTTTCTAAAAGTGCTATTTTCAAACCCAGAGTCCAAAAACCATCCACACAAACGGATGCGTTATTAAACCCCGAGTTCAGGGATACCAAACTCGACATTGCACCATGTTCCCCGAGCCAGCTAGGATTATAGCATTAATAATCCTGGCAGCCCATTCTAACTAATGGAGAGCAGGTTACCTCGCAATAGTGAAAAACGAATATGGCTGTAATTCACTATTAGGACATGCCAACTTGGTCAGGCCTGTCCTACCTTATACTTACAATGCACCCTGCCCGTGGGCCTACCATAGGGGTGACTAACATGAAGTTAAGGGAAGGTTTAGGGACTGGCAAGTAGGTGTACTTGCGCAGTCAGCGTGACAGCACTAGACTGCACGTAGGTCTAGCAATGGCAGACCTTTAGACATACTTTTACTAGGCCGCTCTTGTGGGTGGCACAACATGTGCTGCAAGCCCACGAGCAGCATTTGTATTTACAAGCCCTGCAACTCCTGGAGCACTAGACTAGGGACTGACAGTAAACCAAATAAGCCAAACATGGAATTCAATCAATACAGCAATTTTACATAGGGAGCACTTGCACTGGGCACTGATCAGCAGTGGCACAGTACTCAAAGCAGTATAGCAGCAAAAACATCGTAAACAGAGGAGGCAAACAGAAAAAAATGGAGGAGAAACTCAAGCCAATGATGTCAGGTCTAACACGTGTCCCCTCCAGCTGAAATGTGGGGAGAACTACCCTTGACCTAGGGAGTCCTCATCACTAAGGCGGAAAAATCTGGACAGACCATAAGCATTGGCGTGATCTGTACCAGGGCGGTGTTCCACCGTACAGTCCATCCCCTGTAGGGAAATGGACCACCTCAACAGTTTTGGATTCTCACCCCTCATCTGCATCAACCATCTGAGGGGCCTGTGGTCTGCCTGAACCCGGAAGTGAGTCCCAAACAGGTAGGGTCTTAGCTTCTTCAGCGCCCAGACCACAGCAAATGCTTCTCGCTCTATCGCACTCCACCTCTGTTCCCTGGGAAGTAACCTCCTACTGATGAAGGCTACGGGTAAGTCTTGGCCCTCTTCATTCACCTGAGCTAGAACAGCCCCGACCCCATGCTCTGAAGCGTCTGTCTGGACAACAAATTCTTTAGAAAAGTCGGGTGCCTGGAGTATAGGTGCTGTGCACATTGCAGTTTTCAGGGTGTCAAAGGCCGTTTGACAGGCGTCAGTCCAGATCACATTTCGTGGCTGCTTCCTGGAAGTCAGCGAAGTCAAGGGGTGCACAATGTTACCATAATCCTTGACAAACCTCCTGTAGTAACGCGTGAGACCTAAGAAGGCTCTCACCTGAGTTTTGGTTTCTGGCGGCGCCCAAGCCAGGATGGTATCAATCTAGGGTTGCAGGGGGGCCACCTTGCCGCTCCCTACTTGGTGCCCCAAGTACACCACAGAACCCTGCCCAATCTGGCACTTACTGGCTTTGATTGTGAGGCCTGCTCTGCGCAGGGCCAACAACACTTCCTGGAGGTGGCGCAAGTGTTCCTCCCAGCTGGCGCTGAACACTGCAATGTCGTCCAGGTAGGCGGCACTGAAATCCTCCAGTCCAGCCAAGACCTGGTTGACCAACCTCTGGAAGGTGGCAGGGGCATTCTTCATCCCAAAGGGCATCACCCGGAACTGGTAGAGCCCATCTGGTGTGGAGAATGCGTACCTCTCTTTTGCCCCATCAGTTAAGGCGATCTGCCAGTACCCAGACGTTAGATCAAACGTACTAAGGTACCGGGCAGCCCCCAACCGATCTATGAGCTCATCAGCTCTGGGGATGGGGTGCGCGTCAGTCTTGGTGACTGAATGGAGTCCTCGGTAATCCACACAGAACCGAAGTTCTGGTGAAGCACCAGGCGCTGCAGCCTTCGGGACCAAGACCACTGGGCTGGCCCAAGTACTGCTAGAGGACTCAACCACCCCTAAGGCAAACATTTTGGAGACCTCCTCCTTAATGTATGCTCTGACCTTGTCAGTCACCCTGTAAGCCTTGTGCTTGACAGGAGTGCTGTCCCCGGTGTCCACATCATGGACACACCAATGAGTGACACCAGGAATCAAGGAGAAAAGATCAGAAAATTGCCTCAACAGGTGGCGACAATCTTGCTGCTGTTCAAGGGTCAGTGTGTCAGAGAGGACCACACCATCCACTGACCCATCTTGCTCTTTTGCATACAGGAGGTCAGGAAGAGGCTCACTCTCCTCCTCCATTCCAGCATCTGTAGCTAGGAGCATGCCCACTTCGGACCTTTCTAAGTGGGGCTTCAAATGGTTGACATACAGGACCCTCAAGGGGTTCCTGGGAGATTTCAAGTCCACCAAGTAGGTGACATCGCTCTTCTTCTCCACAACCTTAAACGTACCAGTCCACCTGTCCTTGAGCGCACAAGGTTCCACAGGGGACATGACCCAAACTTCTTGACCAGGCTGAAGTTCGACCAGAGTGGCATTCCGGTCGTACCACCGCTTCATCTCTTCCTGGCTGTCCTCCAGATTTGCCTGAGCTAGATCTCTGAAGCGCCGAGTCTGGTTCCTAAAGGCCAGCATGTAACTGTATACATCCTGGGGAGGTTTCCTGGGAGACTGCTCCCAGCCTTCTTTGACCAGACTCAAAGGTCCTCTTACCGGGTGACCATACAAAAGCTCAAAGGGGCTGAACCCTAGAGACTTCTGCGGCACCTCTCGGTAAGCAAACAGCAGGCATGGCAAGAGGACGTCCCATTTACGCCTCATTGGTTCTTCAAGACCCATGATCATGCCTTTAAGGGTCCGGTTGAATCTCTCAACCAGCCCATTACCTTGAGGGTGGTAAGGAGTGGTGAACTTGTAGGTTACCCCACACTCCTTTCACAGAGACTTCATATAATTGGAAATGAAGTTGGTGCCCCGGTCTGACACCACCTCTCTGGGGAACCCCATGCGGGAGAAAATACCCATCAGTGCCCGTCCCACCACGGGGCCGTCACTGTTCGGAGAGGGATGGCTTCCGGGTACCGTGTGGCATGGTCCACCAAGACCAGGATGAACCTGTTGCCCAGGGCTGTCTTGGGGTCCAGGGGCCCAACAATGTCAATTCCCACCCGGTCAAAGGGGGTACTGACAACCGGAAAAGGTTGGAGGGGAGCCTTCTGCTTCCTTCCGCTTTTCCCACTTGCCTGGCAAGTGTGACGGATTTTACAATGGATGTCTACATCCCTTCTCATCTGGGACCAATAAAAATGGGTGACAAGCCTGTCATAGGTCTTGTCCTGCCCCAGATGTCCAGCTAACGGAACGTCATGAGCCAAACCCAGTAGGAAGGCTCTGAAGCGCTGGGGTACCACCAGCACACGGGCTGACCCAGGCTCAGCAGCCTTAGGCTCGCTATACAGGAGGTCGTTCTCCCAGTAGACAAAATGTGACCCTGACTGATCACCTGAGGTTTGGGCTGAGGCCTGCTGCCTCATACCCACAAGAGAAGGGCACACTTTCTGTTCTGCAACACATTCCTCCCTGGAGGGACCACTATCCTGCTGCCAGTGGGTCAGCTCGGGCAAGTCTCCCAGTTCAGCAACTTGTTCTCCTATGGGCTCCAGGCATCCCCCTCAGGGTCTGCCTCCTCCTGGACCACGGGAACTATGGGGGCCGATTTCCCGCGCCTCCTGCCTCTTCTCTTCACAGCTGGGTCCTGGGCCATACTTTCAGGCTCCGGGACCCCATCAACACCCTTACTTGCTGACATGGATCGAGTGGTTACACACACCCACTCTGGCACACCCAACATTTTCAAATGTGTCTCCCTCTCCACCTTAGCCCAAGGGGAGTCTTCCAAATCATTGCCCAGGAGACAATCAACAGGCATGGCGGGCCTCACAGCAACCTGAAGAGTACCTGAAACTCCCCCCCATTCAAAGGGAACCTGAGCTACCTCACACTCTTTCTGGGAGTTGTCAGCAGCTATCTCAGGGTAGAATGCGTGCGGAACCACCTGCTCTCTGGACACCAAGTGACACTTGACAGCGGTCACACTCGCTCCGGTGTCTGAGAGCTTTCACTCTATGGCCATTAATGGTCACCCACTGCCTATATTTATTAGTGTTACTAGGCAGAGGGGGTGGAGGGACCATTTCCATGTCTCCTAAAGAAACCAGGGACATCTCTGCGGGACCCCTCCCACCAGGGGCAACCATCTCCTCCCCTCCCAGGGCTACACTCGCCAACTGACGGGGGGGGTGCACGTGGTGGTGCACTAGAGTCCCTCATGGGACACTGGGGATCATAAAAACGATGTCCCACCTGCTTACAAACATAGCAGGTCATTGGGCCCCTATGAACAGGTTTACCTGTTGGGGCCCCTGGCTTCTTCACAGGGGGAGGCTGGGAACCTTTGCCTTGGTTCCCTTGGGGATTACTTTGGGGCCCTTTCTGGGACTCCTTTTGTTTACCCTTGTCCCCCCCACTCTTCTGCTGGGGACACTGCCCACCTTTGGCTGAGTCTCCCACTGGACCCTTGTGAACCCTGGTACTGACCCAGCGGTCCGCCTCCTCAGCAAGTTTTCTAGGGTTAGATATCTTGCTATCAATAAGGTGCTGGCGCAGCTCTGGAAAACAGTTATTAGACAAATGCTCGCAAGCAAACAAATCATAAAGAGCTTCATAACTTTCCACTTTGCTGCCCTTTACCCAACCATCCATGGCTCTGCAAAAAAATGACACATTCAACCCATGTCGTACTAGGCAATTTCTTACATTCTCTAAAAGCTTGTCTGTCCTTTTCTGGGGTTAGGCCATACCTCAACATTAAAGCATCTTTCATATGAGCATAAGACATCCTATCCTCAACAGGCATGTCTAACAGGGTATCTCTCCGCTCATTCACAAAGCGACCCCACAACCCCGCTCCTCAATCCTTCTCAGGGACCCGGTAAGCCAACAATGCTAACTCATATGCTTTAAACCATTGACCAATATCTTCATTCTTATGATAATCTTTGATCACATCTTTGGGAAAATAAAACCTACTTTCTGCAGGCACAGATGGAATGCTGCCACCAGAGGGATTCAAGTCTAAATCTTTAGCTTTGAGCTCTAGCTCCCTCAACCTTGTGTCACGCTCCAAAGCTAACTTTTCTCTTTCAAACTCCAACCTTTTGATCTCCAAATCAGCTTCTCTCCTACCTCTTGCATTTTCTAACTCCAAATGCCCATTTATCTTAAGTTTTGCCATTTCCATGTTGTATGCTCGCTCCTTCTCCCTTTCTTCTCTTTCTTCAGGAGAAAGACCTTTAGAGGAAACACTGCTACCGGGAGAGGACACGGCTCCATTCACTGGCACCTCCTCATCCCCTTCCCCTGGCGGTACCACCACCGCATCAGAGGGATCTCTGGACTCTAACCAGGCTTCCAATGCTTTGATAACTTCCGGTTTGTTTCTGCAGCTCTTGGTAGGAACTTTGAACTGCTTGCAATAATGGTCTAATTGCTTTCTGTTGTAATCAGCATCTTACTTCTATCAAATTCCTCCACAACAACAGGGGTAGTGACTCCGGCGTCACTCATGGTCAAAACTGGCAGTGTTCAAAAAATCAGGCTTCAGAAAAGCGGAGAACAAAAATAGAATCCTCCCAAAATAGATTGTGGCTGCGCTATGGTCTGATTTCACTATGTAGCACACACTAATCACTGCACATGGGTCATAAATGAAAGGTTCAAATTCTCACCGCAGCGTCCAATGTTAGAACCGGCTGTCTCTAGTTGGCAGAGGTATGCACTTCTGACAAATAGGGACACACTTTTTCTAGTCAGGGCAAGGGGATCACACCCTTTGATAACACCTGCTCACCCCCTTGGTAGCTTGGCAGAGCAGACAGGCTTATCTCAGAGGCTGTGTGTTAAGCATTTATGACCACATACAGTAATAAAGTGAATACACTACAAATGGACACGACACAGTAGTATTATAAAAATAAGGATTTTTATATAAGGCTTAGCACAAGACCAAATAACGACAAAAATATACCACAATCTTAATAAATACTCTTGGAAGGAAAAATAATAGTTCAAGTGTAGTTTCTTCTTAGCACAAAGTCTTGAGTATCAAAAGCAACTCTTCTTCTTTAAAACACAGTTCTTGGCAACAATGTAACCCACACTGGAGTCACACGACGTCGAGGCAAAGTTAATCCAAAGGGTTCGGCGTCGACCGCGAGGAGCGCTACGTCGATCCCGGAGTCGCACAGACCCTCACAACACAGTACCTTGGAAAAGCGAAGCACGCGATGATCAGCGGCGTCGAGATGTCCGGCGTCGCGTCTTCGGCGTCGATCCGGCCTCGGAGTCTGGGCGACCTGCAGCGGCATCGACAGATGTCAGGCAGGAGCAGCGCTCACGAGGCGAAGCAGGATACGGCGTCGGCGTCGATGTCTTTGATGATGTTGCAAGAGTGAGCAGCGCTCACGGCGTCGAGAGGGCACGAAGTCGATGCGATCAGCAGCGGTGCAGACCTGGGGTCACTTGGAGCTGGAGCCGAACTCACTACTCACTGGCGTTGCTGCTGGCGTCGATCGGGCCCGGCGTCGAGGAAGCGGGACACTGGAGCCGTTACTCACGATGTCGAGCTGGATTCGGCGACGTCCGTCGGCGTCGAGATTGCTGGTTTCTTTCAGAGGTGCTGGATTCTCAAGGTCCAGCAACAAGCACTTTTAGTAGATGAAGTCCTTTAGCCCTGTGACTTCAACAGGAGGCTGGCACTCTTCCAGCCCTTGGAGATTTTCCTTAGCAAAGTTTGAGTGAAAACCGAGCCATTGCCAGCCAGGTTTCACAGGAAAGCAGTGTAGGCCAAAGTGGGGCGGCAGTGGAACAAAATGTAATCAAAAGCCAGCTAAAAGATGCCTTGGAAAAAAACCAACAGTGGCTTGAATATGACCGACAGCATGAGGCTTACGTTAAGGGATTAGTGTCCGGAATATATGACTTGGAGTAGCAGCTTGAGACGGCCAACCAAACACTCCAACATAAATCCAAAGAAAACAGTTCAGATGATCAGAAACTGGACGAACAACAAAAGTACTATGACCAGCGCTTGATGACAGCAAAAAAAGACCTCGAAGAAGAAAGAAAGAAGACTTTCAGCTGCAATTTGATATTACTGAATTAAAAAATAAATATGATGACAAAAGTCGGGAAATGGCGCATTTAAATAAGAACATCAGCAGAGAGAAAAGTGTATGGCAGAAAAAGTGCAGAGGTTGAAGTCCGAAGTAGAAATAACCAAACAAAAACTTTTAGAGGAAAAGGAACGATATGATGCCCTTTCATCTCAGGCTGAAGTTCTTCAGAAATGTTTATCGAAACAACAAGAAGAAAATAAGTGGATCACCTTTCTGAAGCAACGGGTTGTGAGACCCGGAGAGGGGGATCCTTGCCGCGGAAGTAGCAGAGACTTCGTGCCACCGGGGGGGGGGCCTCCAACCCCTCCTCTCTCCCAGCGTCGAGTGTGCCGAATGACGATCACCAGGACCTAGACTAGCAATCGCCCCCAGGATCTGGAGAGGAACACCCGGTGGACCCAACTTCACAGTGTGTGCACCCGGGGACACGTACATCCTATTGAGGCCAGAGTTGGCGGGATCCCCCCAGAGGAGTGTGCGGACGTAGAACATATTCGGGGACATCCAAAGATGGAGAGGGAAGAAGCACACACTGCCAGAGGAGCCCCCGACCCTCAGACACCCACGGAAAGGAGGCCGAATAGCGGTGGGTGGATCCCGCAAAGGGACTGCTGAGCATGGACGAGCTGGGCCCGGAGCATGGACGAGCTGGGCCCGGAGTAAGGTCGGGCACGGTATTATTTTTCCCCTCCACCTCCCCTCCTGCACCTCCGTTCTGCGCTGAAGGAGAGACCTAAGGCCATGGTGCGGCACAATGAGGGGATGTGTGCAGACGCACGTTTGTGTGTGCACGCCTGTGCATGTATGAAAAACTATGTTCACATTTATGTGTGCTTCTGCATGTCTGTGCGTGTGATGGTGTGGACATGTATTTGGGTGTTTTTGTATTAGAGCATCTGATTCTATGTGTGGTTGTGTTTGTGCGAGCATATGTTTCTGTATGTGGGCTTATGTCTGTGCATGTGATGGTGTGTGCATGTATTTCAGTGTCTTTGTATTAGAGCATGAGATTGTACGTGTGCTTGTGCATGCAGATGTTTCTGTATGCGTGCTTGTATGCACCCTCTGTTCGCGTATGAGAGTGTGTGCGCACATTGGTGTGTGCTTGTGAATGTCTGTGCGTGTGATGGTGTGTGCATGTATTTATGTGTACGTCCTTGGGTATTTTTGTTCTGGAGCATGTGATTGTATGTGTGCCTTTGTTTTTGATAGCTTGTGTGTGTGTGCTTGTGTGTGTGTGTGTGTGTCTGTGTGTATGAGAGTTGGAACGCATTTGTGTGTGCTTGTGCATGTCTGTGCATTTGCCGATGTTTGCGTGTGCATTTACTTGGGTGTTACTGTATTAGTGCATGGGATTTTATGTGTGCTTGTGTTCTTGGATGTTTTCTGTCTATGTGCTTGTGTGTGTGCGTCAGTGCACATATGAGAGTGTTTGCTCACATTTGTGTGTCCTTGTGCATGTCTGTGCGTGTGATGGTGTGTGCACGCTGGATTTGTTATTCTCTGACGGCCGCAGGCCTGGATATTGTCTTTAACTGCCAGATGCCTGACCTTAGGATGGCCACCAATGTACCATTGTACAGTACAGTCCCCTGCCTGACCCCAAGATGGCTTCCATAGTGGCCCCCTACACGTTGTTTTACTTCCCTAGGACAACAATTAGACATTGACCAGACCTTGAACCTATTCCCTAACCGGCCTACAAATCAGAACTTGGAACCTGCTAAACTTACCCCAGACTGTGGAGACCTAGCGATTTGGCTGATGCCTGGTGGAGCTACCATATAGCTAAAGAGGAGATGGGTTGTGGACCCCCCCGCACCCCACCTGCCGACACCTACCCAGCCAGACCTTTGGCAGATTTTCCCCTCGTCTCTACGTCCTATCTTCCTCCTACCCCTTTACCCCATCCCCTTACCCTTCCTTGCTCCATTCACCTTGTCCCCTATGTTCTTTAAATGCTTTTCTTGATACTTGTGTAACTTTTAACTGATGTAAATTGCAACATTATTGTTCCTCATGTAAGGCGCTCTGATTCCTTCGGGTCTAGCCAGCGCTATATAATAACTCATTAATTAAATGTGTTCCCATTTAGTACTCTTTCTCTCTTGGTCTACCTCCCTAGCTCCTATCCCCTCTCCCCTGAATCTCTCATCTTGCTTGCTAGTCTGCCTAGCCCCCTGCCATTTGTGCCCTTTGACTAAGCACTCCTTCTCCCCTTGTTGGGGAAAGATATAATATTTATACTCTGGAGTCTCAGCGATCCCGCTGAGAGAGTCCACTGTGCCAAGGGAGCCACTCACAGCTGAGGTATGGTATGGCACCCCTTGCCAAAGCACGCCCTCTCCCCTTTTTGGGGAAGGATCCAGTATGTAGGCCTTGGAGTCTCAGAGACCCCTCTGAGAGAGTCCATTGCGTAAAGGTAGCCTCCCGCAACTGAGATAGCGAAGTTATACCACTTCCCCTGGGATCACCGTTTACTGGACTTTGGACGTTGCTTTGACTCGTCTACCGGTTTGTGTCCCCGTCGCCCTTCCCCTCCTCTTTCCATGCGGTGTCCTTCAGCCTCCCCTCCTCTTTCCCGCCTTTATTACCTGTCTACTTCCCCAGCTCCTTCCCCCTCCCCTGAATCTTCCCCCTGCCTGCTTTTCCCCTTACGTATTTGTGCTTATTGTTTATCTCTACCTTACAAGTAACTATGTTGCCATGCTCTAATAACTGTGTAACCTTTGTAACGATGTAACCTGCAACTATGATCTGATACTCATGTAACGCGCTCTGATACCTCCGGGTCTAGCCAGCGCTATATAAAACCTTTAAAATAAATAAATAAATCAAATGAGCAAAGTTCTGTCACTTGCTATTTTCAATAAATCTTTCCCAGTTGAAAAAACATTGTTTTCATCTTAACTGCACAAAAATAAATATGTATCACCAAAAAAAACATAACCGATAACCTGTGTAATACAATCCTGTTCAACCATCTCGGAATTCTGTTAACATTTACAAATCCTCAGCCTTCAAACTTCTGGTTTATATATTGACTGATACCAATTTTTTTATCCCATATATTGCCTAAAAAATGAAAGTTTAAAGTGAGTAAAAGTTAACTAATGTTTTAACTGTGGTTTTGCCAGGAAAACTGAAGGGTCATAAAGTTTATGAATAGGACTCCTGGTTTAATGGTATTTCTTTTTTTTAACATTTCCTTCTTTATTTATCCAGATTTCTTTTTTGGACATCACATCTGCATTCATCCATATTTATTTTGAGTTGTCTGAACAAAGGGTTTTGTAACTTGTAATTTCTATGTTTATTTAACTCATAAATGTGCACATATACTGTGACACCTTCATGGTTTTCATATATAATAAAGCAAAATATAATAAAATAGTACACTCAAATGAACCTATTAGCATTAGAAGAGAAACAAATGTTTCAATATGGAGTTTTTTAAGGAATGGGCACCCTGTTTTAAAACTCTCTGTATTGTAAAACTGGAAGCTTTATTTATGAGTTAAGGTGCTATCTTTACCTCAGGTCAGGCGATCCCACGACATTAAGCCCACCTTAACTCGCTGCCCTAGTACTGCCTAAGAAAGCTTAAAATTCGATTTGTTTTAGGAACTCATTGATTATGGTAAAAATGTGTAAAAGGCTGTATGAGCATGTCTTATTTTTGGAAGTAAAGCTGAAAAGCACTAGCAAAAATGGCAATTGTTCGTTTTCATATGATGGAAGGTGTTTAATGCTGCATCTGTGCATGTATGATGGTGTGTGGGATTTGGTGCAATGGTAGGTGTGTTAGTGTATGATGGTGACTGTGTGGGTGTATGATGTTTGTTGTATGGACTTGAAGGTGGATGTACAGATGTATGATTGTGTGCTGGTGTAAGATGTTGGCTGTGTCAATATATAATGGTAGCTGTGGTGACACGTGGGTGTGTAGATATAGCATGGTGGCTGTGTTGGTGCAGGATGGTGTCTGTGTTGGCATATGAAATTGGCTGTGTGGACATATGGTAGTGACTGTACAGATGATGGTGTGTGGATATATGATGGTGATTGTGTTGATGTGTATTGGAGGGGGTGTGAATGTATAATGGGTGGATTGGCATATGATATTGGTAGTGTGGACATGTGATGAAAACTTATAGGTGTATGATGATCAGTGTGTTGGGGTAATATACTGGTGTCTGGTCATATAAAATATGGTTTTGTTGGCGTATTGCAGTGCTGGCATAGGATTTTGGTTGAACAAATTTATGATGGTGAGTGTATTAGTTTGTGTATTTCCTATGATGGTTGTAGTGTGGATTGAAGGTAGTGGGTGGATTGGTATTTGAAGTGATTGTGTACATGTATGAGAGTTGGTATGTGATGTTGCTGGTCTTGTCATATGATGGTAGATTTGATGGTGTACCATGTTTCGGTGGATGTATGATGGGGAGTGTGTTGGAATATGGCAGTAGCCAACAGAAGACCTATTGGCTTTGCCAATGTTTGTTTGAATTATATTTGTAAATCCTCTGTGGTTTTGTGAACCCACAGGGGATCCTTTAATTAATGGTCCAGGTATCTCTAAAATTTTACATCTTAATGCCAAGACGGGAATTTTTTTTTTTTTAACTACTAAAATGGATTTGCTCAAAACTACATAAAGGCATTTCCTTGAGTAAAGTTTTCTTTACATTTGCAAGCCGGGTTTTGTGTAATTTCATTCAGTTCTTTTTTTTCATATTGAGGAGCAAAGGACCCTCTTGGAGTTAAAATGAGAAATGTCACTTTTGGGACCCTCCCCACTATTTTTAGGCCCCGTTTGATGGATCTGTAGAAAACTAGCCATAACAAATCCAAAGTGAATGTACTTGTTTATACATTTTTGTGCAGACTGGAACAGTGTGAAAAGTATTTAGAAAAATAAATGCCTTGTCAAAGGAAAATCTGACTTGACCATTACTACACTCTCTACCCCAGGATCACCAAGCAACTTACTAGAAGGCTATTAACTATTCAAAACTCGGCAGCCAGACTCAGCCTCAACCTCCCACACAAAACTCGCACCGCACCTCAGGGAACTACACTGGCTCCTAATACATACATTTACTCAATTCAAATCTCCTCACGCACACATTCAAGGCACTACACAATTCCGGACCCACTTATCTGAACAGTCACATTCCCTTTCACCAACTACCCAGACATCTCAGCTCCACAGGATGCATACTCGCACACATCTCCAGCATCTACAGAACCTGATCACTAGGACCAGTGTTCTCTTACATTGCTACTGAAGCACGGTTCGACCTTCCACTCCACATCAGAACTTCCTCCTCTCTTCTTGAATTTAGCAAGAAGCTGAAGACCTGGCTTCAACCTGCCAAAGCCAGGGTTAGGCACACACACCTGCTCACTGGCTGGATCCCCTCGTGGGTGAGTGTGCGCTTAACAAATACACATAACATAACTACAGAGGCAATATTCTTATCTTTGTAATATATGTATATTTATAACATTAATCATTAACACCTTGTATTATGAGCCTACTTATAAAGTCATCGAATATTTCTGGTCACATAATCAACTATCAGGTCAAAGGCTAAGTTGTTTGTGGATGTAATCTGAACCCCGAGATGGCAATATAGAAGTATTTTATAGATGTTATTTTGTATGTGTTTTTGTGCTACATTTTTATTTGTAATGCAGTTTGTAAGATACAATTGCTTTTCCTCCCAAGCACATTAAGAAAGAAGGTGAAATACTTGACCTCTTGGTTGTCCATGCTAAAAAGAAGAAAACAGTTTCATTGCGGAGTTCTGATTGCATAGATACCTGCTCTGGGTGTGAAAATTCCCACAAGGAGATACCAACTTCATAACCTAACTTTCTCAAAAGCTCATAATGTAAAAGACCAAATGGCAAAATGTTCAAACATTATTCAAACATTATTCAAACATTATTCCAAAGCTTTCCATTTAGCAAAAAGCTGGCAAGCAAATTTTAATTAGCGTTATCACTAAACGCATACGATTTTGGCCAAGTAAGAAGTGACAAGACAAGCATACGATTATAAGGTAGGTGCTATGCACGCGCTGACCAACTCTAACCATGGGACTCCTGAGTAATTTTAACTTTCGTATTATGAAACTGCGCGTTAAACGTGCTCTGGCAAGAAAAAGACACGAGTTATTGCATTGCAATTGATGGTTAAAAATGAAAAAGTAATTATACTCTCGAGATCACGTCAGACCCTATCAAGCTCACTACATTATATTTAAGTTAGCAACAAAAATACTTTACTAGACTATTTCATCTTACTGTCGAAAACATGCGCATGAGGCAAGGTTTCAACCGTTTATTTAAAAAAATAAAAAGTGGAATGAGACGTAAAACAACAGCCTGAAATTGCAAGTTGACGTGCACTTACCGAATGATCTGCCCATTCTCCGTGATCAGTTAGTTTAATCCACTTGTCATTCGAGGACTCCAGATCTTGGCACTGATCATTTTGAATCTGAAAATTGTAAACAGCAGCTACTATCAAATAACTGTTTAGCAAATTTGCATAATAAAGTATGTCGTTATATTAAGATCCTAGATAATACTGCAGAACTTTCCCCAGTAGCGTGCCTACTTTATAGTATAGTTTTACTGTAACGCAACTGTAAATGATTACAAATCCAACTATGCTTTCAAGAGATCTATTTATTTAAATTGTTTAAGTGTGCTTTGTTTTTTATAATAAGACTTTGCAAAAGTTTCTCTATGACTCACAAGCGCTCTTTCCAGAGACATGTTATGAACCTAACTGCAAAACAAAATGAGAAACTCGGGAATGTGAAAGGAGGCAGACTTCCTCTTCCAGGTATTATCACCTTTGAGCCTCATACTTATTTTTGGCACTCTCTCAGTCATAATGTTCAGTTCACAAGTGAACCAACATGACATGGGGTGGTTGGAGGACATTTTCGGGAATGCCATCACATCACTCTATATGAGGTATCTGTGTGGGCAAAAAAAAGGACTTAGAAAGTTGTAAGAAGAGGCTGGCAAGGGCGTTGGGGTGGTTGGAAAAAAACTCAATCACCAATCTCTAGGTATACCCTTACATTTTCTTGGTTCAATTCCAGCAGGGGAATATGGAAGCATTCTTGACCTATTGGTTTTGCCGGTGCTTTTTGTGATGCTTTGCAAAAAAAAAAAAAAGAGGCGCAATGAAATGACCGCTGCTGGCATTCACGTCATTCTACCAGCACATGCAAGAATGTGTCACCACGTATGTACTCCAACAAAAGGACAAATACTCTATTTTAGTAGAGTGGCAGAGTAGAGGGTTGCAGACTTACATTGAGAGGCCTAGTGTACAGTGTAGTGATGTAGAGTGGAGTGGTGTAGACAGGAGTGGTGTGGAGTAGCATTGTGTGAAGTGAACTGAAGTGGAATTAAGTGGAGGGGGGTAAAGCGGAGTAGACTGGCTAAGAGTCACACAGAATGGAGTAGCATAGAAGACAGTAGAATAGAAGAGTGGCATAGATTAGAGTGGCATAGCGTGGAGTGGTGTAGAGCAGAGTGAATGAGAGAAGAGTGGTGTGGAGTTAAGTGGCATACAGAGCATAGTGAATAAGAGCAGAGTGGTGTAGAGCTGAGTGGCATACAGTGGAGTAGTTGTGGGCGTAACAAACTAAATTGTGAAAATAGACGATAGGGTGAAAGCAACATAAATAAAAAGCCATATGCCTGAATTAAAAGTAGGAAAGCACATTGCATGTTCAGGAAGAATACCGAAATGCTTATAAAATAAAAATAAAAAGTAAGCTGCAAAAAGACAAGGAAGAACAAAATGAGGAAGGACTCATGTAGTTGGTCCATGCTCCAGGTAGGAGCTAAAACAAGAAAAGAAGATAAGCCTATTGGTCGTAAACAATCGAAAGATTGCATATGATTAACAAAAACATTTAATGGCATATTGTGGGCAGGTTGTAATGCTGCTGAATTCTACATTTCTCACACCACATTATTTATTTATTTATTTTAAGGTTTTGTAGAGCGCGTAGTAACCCTAGAGCATCCCAGCATCACATTCACTGTGCAGGAAAGACCTAAAAAGGAATTCCCCAAGTGTGAGCAGTGAATGAATACAAATTAGCCAATGAAAAGTAAGGTAATGAGGCAATACTTGAAGGGAGACAATGCTCCAAGAGAGGCTTTTACAAGAAGAGGAAAACAAGCCATTAAATGAGATGCAGGCAAATGAGAGTGATAAAGTCAACCAATAGTAAGAGCGAACTCTAAGACCACTATACATTTTTGGTATGGTTTAAAAGAGGCTTTAGCCTATAAATAGCTAAAAGCCGTCTTGTTGGGAGGAGCTAAGAGCTGAGTGAGTGTTCACAAGTAGAGGAGCATATCTGTATTCCATGATAAGTATAAAACATACCACTGCATGTGTTTGCACCACTGTGCGCCATAGTAATTTTTAAAAAAGTATAGAAACCACACTACCAGTCTTTCAAACAGCAGCAGGATCTGCAAGGATCAGCAAGATCTGCTGTAATGTCCACTTTATATTTAGCAGTTTTGTACAGTACTCCTGCACCAATCAGTAATAAGGAATAGGGTGATTCACGAAATAACAGAAACCGGAAACACTATTACCCTACTATAGAGATCTAGGATTTTAAGGGTTAAGAGATTAGGTCGAAAGAAATCAGCAGAACATTATTAACAAAAGCCTGGAATATGTTTTTTCTTTTTTTTAGATGGAATGTGAAAGGCAGGAGAGAAAAATTTGTCTTATGATCAGCAGAAAGACTCCTACCAATAGCTGCAGCTCATGTAAAAAACTAATTTTGTCCTTCTAAAGTTCTGAATGTTGGTACTTTCAGTTTCCAGTCAGACACAACTTTGTTTCGGTCAGTGAAAAGGTTGGACAGGTAAGGAGGCTTATTCTGGTGCAAGGCTTTATGTATTAAATAGCCAAAATGCAATCTAATTCGTGCTTCTAATATAAATTTGGAGTCCACTAAAATTGTTTTGGATTTGGTGATTTGAAGAAGAAATTAGTCTGCTTGCCTGCATAATGTAATATGACCTTGAGTGGGACAAGCAAAGATGGAAGCACTCATTCAAAGATGGCATAGGCAATGTCTAAGCAAAAATTGGAACATAAATTGGATAATTTAGCTACTATTTGGAAAGCATGTTTACTGTTTGCACAATTCCATTCCTAGCAAAATCATGGGTTATTGTTTCCGAAATAAACCCCCAGCAGATCGCTGGGGTAAAAAACAAAAAGAGTCCTAAAAGTTCATCAGTAAAAGAAAAATGAGTACCAATCAATGTATTCTTTACCAGCAAAAGCAGTAATCACAGAGAATGTAATCTTTCCTTGTCCGTTTTAAGACATTATAAAAGGCACTTAAGGGCCCTATTGCTGAATATGAGCATATGTGCATGTAAGCATCTTTTCCAGAACGTTAAATATCCTCCTGTACAGTGCTTAGCTTGCTAATAAATAAATAAGTGTGTAACGGAGTAGCAGTACAGGATGGCCCCGTCAATAATCAAGGGGTGTTGCAGGACGTTTTTCCACCTTCAACACCCCTCTTCTACCCTTCACAGAACATTGATGCCGAAGCCAGCACACAGGAGAACGAGGAGATACACTGGCCCTTTAACGAGGAGACAGCAGAGGAATGGGCGGGGCTGTATGATGAGGCGGAGACGTCTTATAAGAAGGAACGCCAGAACCAGGTGTGCTTGTTCACCCGGAGAGAAGAGGACGTACGGAGAGAAACTGTCGAGGAGCGTAGGACTACGGACGTGGAAGCAGAAAGAATGGAAGGATCGGAGTGCGGTGAAGCTGCGGCGTCAAGAGCGGACGAGAAGCCAGGAGGCCAACGTCTTTACGAGTCGCCCAGCCACACATCCAGGGGAGGTGTGTGGCTAACTCAGGTACGCGAAACTATCCGGAACTGGGTGGGATGTAAGGGCGGTTCGCCTAATAAATCCCGATACCTCCTTGTCCCGGTGTACCCTTCCCCAAGCACTACCTTGCACATTTAGCAGTCCGTATCAAAGAGTGTTACACTGGTTATTGTGTCCTCACTCCTTTTCCCTTCACATATATATGTAAAGCACCCATCTCACGAGAGACTATTTCTGTCTATTTCGAGAGTCAAAACGGACCCGGAAGAAAAGCCCCAACAGAGTCCAGAAGGGTTTCGCCGACTCGAGCCATCTGATTGTCACCACAGGCGGCCCAGTAGAAGTAGATCTCCACGACGGAATACACCCTTAAGGAAAACGTGTACTGATCACCTGTACAGTATAATAAAACCCGTTAAAACTAAGACCCGCTATTGCCGATTCCTCTTGACCCCATCACAGTGGTGGAGAATGCGGGCATCGGCACCATCTGTATAAAAAAGATGGAAACAGTCGTCCAGCAACTAGTGAAAGGGCAAGAGAGACTTCATTGGGTTGTAGAACATCAAATATCATTTGCACAAGCTGACCGAGAGATCTGGAAGAAAGCATTAGAAGTACAAACCGAAGTTCTTCCCCCATGGACTGACCCAGTACAGCGAACTGGGAGTGGGGAAAGACCCATTACACATGGAGCACCAGTAGTTTCCCTCCAAAAATACCAACCTGGAGAAGACCCCGACTCATTCTTATTGAACTTTGAACGAGCCGCTAGAGCATGCGGGTGGCCCACCATTAAATGGCCCTTCTTCCTAGTACCGTTACTAGGAGGTGAAGCACAGGCCGCATACCAAGTAGCCAACCCCACCTGAGATACTTCTTATAATGACAAAGAAAATAATATTAGACCACCTAGGTCTTGACGCAGAGGCCTATTGACTGCGGTTCCGAAAAGAGAGAGGGAACGCAGTAGAAAATCCAAAAACTCTTTTTGTTAGACTAAAAATGGCAGCCGATAAGTGGCTCACTCCAGCAACCAGTAGTAAAGAAGAAATACTAGATCGCATCTACCTTGAACAATTCCTGGAGGCTCTACCCTATGCCACTCAGAAATGGCTTAGACAACACCATAATCTGACAACCAACCAAGCCGTCGAGATGGCTTCCACATTATCCCGAGCTCAACCTAAGAATCCCAGTTGGGGTTATGAAAAACCTTATAAACCAAATTCAAAACCCGAAAAACGGTTAACGCGACCAGTGGACCCTCCACGATCTCGCACATGGAGAACCGAACATGCGGGACCATCAGAACCGCAGTGCTTCGACTGCGGTAACTGGGGACATATCGCCCCTCTATGCCCAAAAAGAAGAAATACAGAAGAGCCGATGGAGGTGGGCTACCTGCCCCGAGCTATACTCTATTCTGCAGAAATGGGAGGTTCATACAGAGTAAGTGTTAACGTGAATGGTTCCTCTATACAAGCACTCTTAGATTCAGGCTGTCGGCAATCAGTTATCCAATCCCAGCACATGCCTCTTGATCAGTATATTCCCCAAGAGAAAGTAAATATCAGGTGTGTACACGGGGATATTAAACCTTACCCCTTGGCCAACGTACCAATCCAACCCACCCTGGGAAAACCTCATACTATTAGGGTGGGAGTCCTCGCTACTCTCCCTGAAGATTTAATTATAGGGACAGATAACCCGATATTTTTACAAATGTTTAAAAAGACTTTGGAACAGGATTCATACGTTCAACACCAAGACATTTTTCGTAAAGAACTGGACTCAAAAGGAATTAACTACAAAGAAACAAATGCTGTTGTCTTACTGTTTGTAAAATTGTCTAAAAATGCCACTACTCCAACAAGAGGCTCCAGTAAAGCAGCCGGTTATGATTTATACAGTGCCTATGATAATATAATTCCTGCACAAGAAAAAGCACTGATAAAACCGACATTCAAATTGCTGTTCCCCCAGGCTGTTGCGGAAGACTCAAGCCACGGTCTGGATTGGCGGCGAAATATTTCATTGATGTAGGAGATGGAGTCATTGATGAGGACAACAGAGGAAATATTGGAATCATCCTTTTTAACTTTGGAAAAAAAGAGTTTCAAGTAAAAAAAGGTGATCGAGGAGCACAACTGATTTGTGAGCGCATATCATACCCTACCTTGGAGGAACTAAACATTCTGGATGACACTGAACGGGGTTCAGGAGGTTTTGGGTCCACAGACAAACAACATGGTCCATTTCCAGCATTACTCTCCCCAGATCCATGGGTTATGGATAAAAGTTTTCGTTTCGCACAATTCAACGATCCTACCCTATACAATGCATGGGAACAGGCTCATGAAAATCAGGATAAGAATATCAATGTATATCCCAAATTCGTGATACACAACGATCTACTTTATAGACAAGGAAAACCAGACGATCCTCTCCAACTCCTAGTACCCGTATCCTTTCGGGAACAAGTATTATTTTTCGGCCACAGTCATTTAATAGCCGGACATACAGGAACAGAGAAAACTACACAAAACATCTTCAAAAAATTTTTGGGGCCAGGAATGTATAAGGACATCTCCGTATATTGCAAGGAATGCAGGATATGTCAGAAGAAAAACATGATCAAACCACCATCGGTCCCGTTACAGCCACTGTCTATTTTTGGTAAACCATTCGAGATAGTCGGAATGGATCTTGTTGGACCCTTGCCCAAGACCAGAAAAGGTTTCCAACACATACTCGTGATAGTCGATTATGCCACACAGTTTCCCAAGGTTTTTCCTTTAACAACCGCTACGTTTAAACAAGTTGGTGAAAAAATGATTGAGTTATTCAGTTGAGTGGGATTCCCCAAGGAGATCCTAATGGATCAGGGCACGCCGTTTGTGTCGAAATTGATGAAATAAATTTCCACAGCCTGAATATCCACCAGATTCGTACCTCTGTATACCACCCTCAGACGGACGGCCTGGTGGAGCGTTATAATCGCAATCTGAAGTCGACCTTCAGGAAGATGATGGAAGTCAGCGGATCCGACTGGGACCAAATGCTGCCCCTGGCATTGTATACCATAAGGGGTCAGAAACATAGCAGTATAAGAATATTCCCCTTCGAACTCCTATATGGACGGCTTCCACGCTCTCTCCTGGAGATGACCAGAGATGCATGGGAGAATGAGACTCCGGAGGAAACGGCAGCAACACTAGACTATGCCAGAAACCTGAGAGCCAGACTGGGGAAACTTAGAGACTTGGCTTCGACTCATCTGGAGGAGAGTCAAAGACGTCAGAAGACGGCCTATGATAAAGGAAAAAAATGGAGACAACTTAACGTAAACGACTGGTCCCTGGTTCTTCTTCCCTCATCCACACAGAAATTTCGAGTTGAATGGGTCGGACCCTATAAAGTGGTTGAAACGATTGGAAGAACGAGCTACAAACTGCAGGTGACCCCGCACAAACATCAAACATACCACATCAATTTGCTCAAGAAATGGTTGGGCCCACTGCCTGTAGGGGTACACATGGTATCAGATCCGCAACAACACTCCTCCACTCGTGATCAACTGATCCTGAACGATGAACTTAGTGAACAGCAACAAAAAGACCTTCAGGACATACTGTTGAGACATGATTCCTTATTTTCAAACATGCCAGATATGACAACACTGGCAGAACATTGTATAGACACGCCTCCCGATAAGAAAGTGAAGATACGCCCTTATAGAATTCCAGAGGCAAGACGGGTTGACATCAGAAAGGAAATCACCGGCATGTTGGACATGGGGGTTATCCGTCCCTCAAAGAGCGACTGGTCGAGCCCCATTGTCATGGTTCCAAAGCCCGACGGGAGTCGACGTTTTTGCATGGATTTTCGTGCCCTCAATGAAATTTCCACATTTGATGCATACCCGATTCCACGGGTGGACAAACTTATTGAGAAACTGGGTGATGCCCAATACATCACCACGCTGGACCTCACAAAGGGGTATTGGCAAGTGCCCCTCAAAGAGGACGACATGAAGAAAACTGCTTTTTCAACTGAAGATGGGCACTTTGAATTTACAGTACTTCCCTTTGGCCTGCACAGGGCCCCCGCCACATTTCAGCGCCTCATGAATATTGTTTTGAAAGGTTTGACGGACTTCACCTCGGCATATCTTGACGACATTGTCATCTATAGCCAAGATTGGTCCACACATGTATCCCACTTACACACTGTCTTCAAAGAGTTGGAGAACGCCGGATTAAGGATCAATGCAAAAAAATCTAAAATGGCCTTTCAGAAGGAGAAGTACCTGGGTTATTTGCTCGGACATGGAGTTATTGAGCCGCAGATAGAGAAAATACGGGCCATAGCTGACACCCCATTCCCTACGAACAGAAAGGCGATGAGGGCCTTCCTAGGGTTGGTTGGATACTACCGGCGCTTTATACCACAGTTTGCTCACGTGGATGCCCACCTCACTGACTCACTGAAACACCAAGGAAAATCCGCGACCCCCATTAAACCCACGACTAGTATGCAGGACGCATTCCATAGATTGAAGTCTATTATCACATCTACCCCAGTCCTTACATCTCCGCACTTCTCCAAACCTTTTATTTTACACACCGACGCCTCAGACTATGGTATTGGTGCAGTACTTTCTCAGATGAGGTCGGACAATCATGAACATCCCATATTATACATAAGCAGAAAACGCTTCCCCCGTGAGCTGAAGTATGCAACAATAGAAAAAGAATGCCTCGCCAATAAATGGGCGGTAGAGAAACTCGCATACTATCTTGAAGGACAGAAATGTGCACTATATACTGACCATGCCCCCCTGTTGTGGATTGCTCGCAACAAATCGAACAATGCCAGGGTTCTGAGGTGGTTTTTGTCCCTACAGCCCTATAAATTCACTATCCATCTTCGCAAAGGTTTGGACAATATCGGGGCAGATTTCCTATCCCGTCACCCACTCCCCGATCGTGAGTGTCTAAGGGTGGAGGTGTGTAACAGAGTAGCAGTACAGGATAACCCCGTCAATAATCAAGGGACATTGCAGGACGTTTTTCCTCCTTCAACACCCCTCTTCTACCCTTCACAGAACATCGATGCCAAAGCCAGCACACAGGAGAACGAGGAGATACACTGGCCCTTTAACGAGGAGACAGCAGAGGAATGGGCGGGGCTGTATGATGAAGCAGAGACGTCTTATACGAAGGAGCGCCAGAACCCGGAGAGAAGAGGACATACGGAGAGAAACTGTCGAGGAGCGGAGGACTACGGACGTGGAAGCAGAAAGAACGGAAGGATCGCAGTGCGGTGAAGCTGCGGCGTCAAGAGCAGACGAGAAGCCAGGAGGCCAACGTCTTTACGAGTCGCCCAGCCACACATCCAGGGGAGGTGTGTGGCTAACTCAGGTACGCGAAACTATCCGGGACGTAAGGGCAGTTCGCCTAATTAATCCCAATACCTCCTTGTCCCGGTGTACCCTTCCCCGAGCACTACCTTGCACATTTAGCAGTCCGTATCAAAGAGTGTTACACAGGTTATTGTGTCCTCACTCCTTTTCCCTTCACATATATATATATATGTAAAGCACCCATCTCACGAGAGACTATTTCTGTCTGTTTAATCCGAGAGTCAAAATGGACCCGGAAAAAAAGCCCTGACGGAGTCCAGAAGGGTTTCGCTGACTCGACCCATCTGAACGTCACCACAGGTGGCCCAGTAGAAGTAGATGTCCATGACAGAATACACCCTTAAGGAAAACAGGTACTGATCACATGTACAGTATAATAAAACCCGTTAAAACTAAGACCCGCTATTGCCGATTCCTCTTGACCCCGTCACAAAGTGCCAGCACCCAATTATTTTTCAGGAGGAGGCAGTGTAAGCAGGAGGGGAGACAGGCCTGCAGTGCCACTAAAGCCCAGAAACTCCAATCACCTATTCCAGCTGCCCACAAGTCATCTAAACAGCCAGCCACACCGATGGTGGCTTGCTGAGTAACATGGGGAGAGAGCAATCATCTACTTCTATTTCCATTGAGGTTCATTTAAAAAGGACTGCCAAAACAGTGAAATGGTGAAGGATCACTGTATTGCCTACCCTAATATGTATATGTTAATAATATAAGAAGGACTGATCTGCTGCTCTGCTATGTAAAGTCAGCTGCTCTGTCTGTACTGACCAGGGCGGGAAGAGGCATAGAGTCACGGTACCCTGAAATACATGCTGGTGGCACCCACCGACAAACACCAGAACAAATTAAACTCTGCTTGTGCTACTCATCTTCTCCAGGCAATCACCTCACACACTGCTACCAGTCACCTATATCATACATACCATTGCTTAAACACCATGCAGTTACAGGATTACTTCATTTGTTGCCCCACGCCCCTTTCACCCCCATCTACTTCAAATCATTATACCCCCTCAGTTTATAATGGCTAGCTAACAGTATTACTCTTTCTCAGAATTTTAAAGCGCTCCAGCGTGAAGTGTTTTGCACACTCTTCGCATTGAGTGCTAGATTGAAGACATATACAGATGTTACAAACTAAGATGCACTTCTGATCATGGAAATGAGTTATCAGGCAATCTTCCATTCTTTGGTATGTTGGGGAATATTATAACTATAATAAAATTATATTGCAGTAGAGAATAATGGTGTGATGTGAGATTCAAAGGTAAACCCACATGTAGTAATGCATTTCATTAACTTAATTCATGAATGATGTTATTTATGAAAAATAAACAAAATAGTACTTACAAAAAACTCGAATAAGATGTTGCTGTCGATGTATTGATATAGAAAGGATACGGAGCCAGGTTTCTTTAAATGCACCACGTAGACTAGTGACACTGTGCAGTCATCCCTGTTGGATTCTATGTAGTTTCCCTGAGGAATCCAAGAAGAGCTGTGGAAACAAAACTATAGCATTTGTTTGGCTCAATACAATGTAGTGCAGCTTCCATTATCTGATAAGATTGCATGTTTAAACAAGAACAAAAACAATGGATTTATTATGATTTTAAAGACAGCCTACAGACAGGACTAATGATTTGTTGCAATAAGGTTATTTTAATTGCACCCTAATCCTGGCACAGTGGGGGAACTTCTTAAGACCGTCACTTGCACAGGAGCATGTTGTTTTGCAGTATCACACATCTTCAGTAAACACTGAATGTGGGCAGTATTCAACATAGGTTATATTTCTTGTACAGCCTGCAATGTGGTCAGCTATAAAGAATATCTTGTAGTCCAGCATGAAATCCTCAGAGTGACTTAAGAAATGTGGTTATTGTTTGGAGGGGAGGTGAAATCCCCACTCAGGCAACAACCACAGTTCTTGCCAGGGTGAATCACAAAAGTCACTAAATTAACCCCTGCTTATCCGTCTGGTAGCTTGGCACAAAAGCTGCCAGGTGTAACTTAAGGCAATGTGTGAGGTATTTATGCAGCACACAAACAGTAATTGAGTGAAAACACTACACTCAAAAGTCCCAGACCGGTTGAGAAACAATAGAGAATTTTTAATAATTAAAATGAAACCAGAACGACAAAAATCCAATCAGTAAAATCAGAGATGTTCAATTTTAAAGTTTCTAGTGATTGATACTCCTTTAAGTGTGTTAATGAAGTGTTGAGTCTTGTTCTGAGTGGTGGATTGCTACGCTGTATGTGAGGCTTTCAGTTACGTGATGATAATATTGGGTTCAATCAGTTGTTTGAGCCCTGTTATTTTGATGTATTATTCTTATTTTTTTTGTTTTTGTGTTGATTAGGTTGCATATTGGATTTGCCGAAATCCAAGATCTCAAGATGTTGTTGTTTCACTTGACTGCAAAACGAAGTGTGATTTGCAAGGCTAACTATGCATACACATCAACACGTTTTCCTTTCTAGCAGTTTGTGTGTCTAATCTAGGTTGGTGACTCTTGCTCCTAGGTGCACAGGAGTAAATACACTAACCAACGGTAGACTGCTGTAGGGCGATCGTTTGCTTAGTGTCATTTTGGTTTGACAAGTACAGCAATGGTACTAGTCTGGTTTCTCTTTGTGATTCATCTTATTTAACTTGCTGAATTTCTTCCCATTTAGGTTGAGCAGACCAGATTTATTTTGGTTTATTTAATGTGCATTCATGATAAATACTCTGCAATGTTCTTATTCAAAAAGAAGTTGCGCTGTGATTGACTAGTCAGCTAAGGAGTCACGCTGGAATTGGTAAGACGTCGCCAAAGAGTCACACTGTCATTGGTTGGTTATTGAGGGAGCCACGTTGTGATTGGGTGACCTTTGGCATTGCTGCACTGGGACTGGTTGTTGTATGACAGCATATTTTATGTTTTTCGATTGTTGCACACAAACATAATGGGTGCTGTGTTGAAAAAGCCTAAAGCTACTAGTGTACCTGCTACAGAGGGGCAGAAATTGCCTGCTGAGTGAACACCTGCATATATGATGATGATGGACACTGGTTTTTACATGTGTACCTTGATTCTGAAATGGCATAAATAAATCTCTTCAGACAAGGACTAGCAGTTTCCCTTAAGAGTCGATCTTCAACATTAGAAAGATAGATTTCTTGAGACAAACTATGAATGATAGAAAGCCCTTACCTAGACCTACACAGTCTGAGGCATTGAGAAAATTGGATCGAATAGCTATAGAGGGTTTATTTAGACAGTGGCTCGCGGGCACATGTGATTAACAAGAAAGAGGTTGGAGGAAGGATATGGCGGAGGGAGCAAGATTTTTCCCTGCAATAGTCAGAGGCATCAAATGAAAAGAAAGCTGAAGAGGTAGTCAGAGAGAAACAAAACCAAGATTCAGATGAATAGGAAACTTTTTTAAATAATCTTTTGAATTCCAGACCTCCTCCATATCCAGATGGAATACACTGACCATGTTCTCTACTACCCAATTCAGGTGCAGTGGGCAATGATAAAGGTGTACATACACAGGAATCAACCTATCAACCATACTGACAGTTGGGAAGTGCATTTAGCGAGTCCCCTGCTGAGAAATGCATACACGGCTTTGCCGACTGCTAGTCAAGATATTACAGTTGTTTCTCCAGTTCCAATTGACATGTATTTTACTACTTCTGCTGTTGAAGAATACCGTAAACAGAGGGATAATATTGGGATTTGAATTTAAGGACATTTTACAAGGAACAGATGACCTAAACAGATTTCCATAAAATGTTGATGAAATGTGGTACTTGAACAATGAAGCAGCAAAATCTGCAAATGATAACTCAAGGGATTGGCTGATGAGTGTGAGGAAAAATAAAAAAATGGGACAAAAAATATAAAATAGATCTGACAAATGATGAGATACAAGAATTAGGTTTAATAACGGTGAAAGCTCACATCAAGGATCTGGTTGAAAAGACAAGGGAATAGAGGGATTTGAAGAAATACAGAGAAAGATTAAAGAAATGGCTTACTACTATAAAGAAACCTTCAGAAACAGGAAAGAAAATAAAGGGGACTGTTAGTGATTCCAAATTGAGAGCAGTTTCAGCATTTGCCCTAACATTACATTGAGGCAACTATGTGCATGTGCCTTGGACGAGAGGTTTATGCTTTTACAATTTTGCCAAATTGTGAGAGGAACCTGAGAAGTGGTACAAAGAGGTTCATAGGTAGAAAACAATTTAAAGAATGCTTTGCACTGACTTGAATTCACTGTTTGAGATTATAGTCCTTCGTGACTTGTGGTCTGAGCGTAAAGTTGCTGATGTTAGCCAACTAAGAAACCAGCAAGGGTTATGTCTGATAAATCTCCTTCAGAAGTGGTTGCGGACAAATTCAAAGAGTGATAGATCGTTTGAAAAAGAAGGTGCCAGAGAAAGACCTTATAGGCAAAACTTTTAAGATCTTCACAAGAGCCAAAAGAGTCAGTGCATGCCTATTATGAGAGAATCATGCAGATTTTTTAGAAACACAGTAGTGTCAAAGATCCCGAGATGGTGCTAGCGGTTTTGTTTTGGCTTTTGCTAAGGGTTGGCTCCCTGAGCTTAGTGCACATATATAGCAAAGTGTGATGTGCAGGCAAACACAGTAAAGATGAATTTTTTAATATGCCAAGTACAATAGTGATTGCTTTGATGTGAAGCAGAAAAGGATCAAAGAGAAGCTGATAATTGCCCAGATGAAGCAGTTTGAGAGAAATAGCAGAAATCAGTTGGTGGGTTCAAATTTGGATTGTGTGCCATATGACCATGCCGGAGTTAATGCAGGGGGTTGTGAACAATTCTGGAATTAATGCAAATATTGACATGCTAAAGATGAGCACTGTTTATCTTTTCTACAGTAAATTTGGGTACTGGAATTGGGAATGTCGACAAAATCCAGATCGAATTCAGGATGATTTTGTTCTCCAGATGCAGCAGAATGTAATTCAGATGTAGGCACAATCATTAGCCCCAGCCCAACTAGCTTCTGTGCCAAATAGGTTTGGTTAAGTTAGTAACACATGTATGGCACCTAATTACCAGCGGTCTCTTAGTACTTATCTAAGGGTTAGCCACCTAGCATCAGCTAGTACTTGACAAAGACATTCGATCAGAATCTAAAATTTCCAAAGGCCTGTTCATACAAAATAGTTTTCAATCTCTTCCGAAATAGAATATTCAAGATCAGAAAACATTTTGCATGAATATTCCCATAGCCCCAGTGTTGCAGCAAAATATGAAAAACAAAATTCCATATATGCCAGGGTACCACCAGAATCCATTGATTCGAAGTAATGATTTTCCTCAGTTTTCTCTAGAAAATAATTCAAAATGATAATGTCTGAAGAGTAGGGAGTAGGAATATTCTAACTTAGAGCAGTCTTGGAGTTAGACCAGATTGCCCATACATTGATAGTCATGTCAATGGTGGCCCGTTTCTTTTTTTATAGACTCGGGGGCTACCAGCTACAGTTCATTTTGTGGAGGTTCCAAACCTATCTCTCTCAGGAAGAGAAGTCCAAGATGTAGGCATCCGCAATTAACAGATTGTTAATCAGGTTAAAGCAGATGTCGTTGTTAATGTGTGGTCAATAATAATCATCGTCATCATCATCAGTTTTTTCTGTGTGATTCATGTCCTGTATATTTTATTGGACAGAGACTTGCTTCGCAAGATGAACTGTTTTATTTATTGCACACTGTGTGGTTAAACCGAAGATAAAAATTGAGTGATTAAAATTAAATCACATGACTCAAGAGTTCTACTATTCCCAATTCTAACTAAAAATGATTTACCTCTGGATTTAAGTAATAACAGCAAAGAAGAGGTATGGGATTTCTATGGTAAAAATAAATGATTAATTAAAAGCACAAATGTAATTTTTCCTAGCAAACAGTAGAAACTCTCAAGAAGCTTTTTTCATCACCTTAGAAAATTAACTTAAAGGGCTACATTGAAAATTCCTAAAAGACTATCAAAGATTTATCCAAACTGAGAGAAATTTCACATAAGGTCTAGATAAAAGAAAGGAAAACATCATTTTGAGAGCATGAACTGAATGAACTAAGAAAAGAAACATTTTGAAGTCTATTTTGACTTTTTTTTATTGTTTTCAAAGAAATAAGAAAAGAAAAAAAGGTTTATTATGATTTTAAACGAATTATTTGTTAACTTTTGTAGTTCCACAATTATATATTTTTATCACAATAGAAAATAGCATCTACCAAATGCTCCAAAATTATTGGTCTAATCATTGCTAATTACAATAATAATCTTAGTTGGCTTCTTGTTGTGCCTACTTTCACAGGAGGGATATGACTCCACAGAAGTTAAATTAGCAACTGTACATCATGAAGTTAAACACAATACAATTACACATAGGGAATGTTTAGCTAGTGGATTTTATAATAATATTTATACTAAAATGCGTACTGATTATGTAGGGGCTTTGGGGATCAGAGACTGCTTTGTTTGTACTTTTCATTCCTTCTGCAGGTGACGGTGCTATCTACTTGCAACTAATGATAACTTAAGCCTTTCCTTTAATGTGTTTATTATTATCTTTAACGAACATTAATTTCTATCTCCCTATTTGTCTTATTTCAGCAACTCACTGGAAGATCTACCTACCTCTGAAGATGTCAATAATGGTCTAAAGTATGATACATTTCTAAAATCAGTTGCACAAATTAAGCAGACAATTAAAAAGACTAACCGGGAATATGTGTCCAGTTTAAGTAATGAAGAGCGTGAGTTTATTAGAAAATACAATGATGGAAGAGTTACAATTGTGAGAGATTAGAAAGATGAAAAGAAGATAAGAGAGCAAATCAGGACTGAAGAAGAATTTAGATTATCAATTTTTCATACCAGATTGAGAATGGAACACAAAAGAAAGGGTGAACTGTGCATGGTGTGTTGTAAACTCCCAGGAGTTAGGTTGTTTGAAAATTTAGAAGAAAGTGGATTTCAGAAAATGATGTTATAAATAGTGATCTTCTGATTAGGGAGGAACCAATTCTGAGAGGAATTCATGTTGTGTGATGAGACTGCTTTTTTCAATATGCTATGTCATTGCTTATTTCCTCTGGCATTGTTTATGCTACTCTGAGAAACTTTCCCCTGTTGATTCACAAACTGCACCTAGAACCTCAAGGTCCTCTGCTGGTTCACTGTGCCCTATTCATTCACATAACAAGCTATTGTTCATGCATCTAGTTTGTTGTAGCATCTCCAGGGCGACATTAGCACAGTGGGGGCCTTTTCATTAACAGCCTTCATGACATCAAATCTGTCCTGCTTCAATTTTGAATTATGTATCAACCATTTAACTTTGTAGTGGCCTAGAACTCCATTACCGAGTGAGCCCATTTACTTAGATTATTATACTCTGATAGTTTGATGCATTAGGGGTGCCTTAACATGGGGACACATTGCCTCATGAAATAGAGGGTTAACACCATTTCAAATTCAGCAAATGTGGGCATTCTGAGAAAGGTGAATTTTGGGGTGTCTAAAATATCAGGTTACCCCACGCCCACAGTGGAATTCTCCGATTTTAGAATCCATTGTTTAGTGGTACTAGCAACTATAACCTCTGTAGTTGCAGTATTGTATTTTATAATCCTGAAGGATAAATCAGCTTTGCATTATGTGATTTTTCTATACAGTGGTCTGTTCCTGCATTCTGGACTGGAGTACTCTTTATCTAGGTCAAATTTAAATAGGTGAAGATTTGTAAAATGTAAGTCCCCAAATTGCTCTCCATTGTTAGGGCTTGCACTGCTTGGAACAAAGGCTTTTAAAAAAATCAGAGGGGACAAATCAAACTCTAAATTGTGGGAAATAACCAAGTACTTAAGACTGCATTTACTAGTTTATTACCAAAATAAAGACTGTGAAGATCAGCAATAGGACTAAAAAGAGCAGCCAGTTTTACAGGCAACAAGGAGATAGGAGAGTCCTGACACCCACTATTAAACTCCAAACGACACATAGATTTGCAAACTGAATCCCTTTCCATGTCAAATACCATCTTCTGAATCAGACGTACAAATGCACATACATTGAGAAAAATATAAACATTAAATTTGTGTTAATCACCACAGACCTTAACATTCACTCTTCTATTAAATGATTTAAAATGTTATTGAAAATAAAAACTTTAATATCTACCGGAATTCCAGCTAAAGCCTGTGCGTGAACAGAAAATAAGGTGCCTGCATAAAGAAGCACTGTTTTCAAATTCTCTTAAGAAGGTATTTGCCAGAAAATAAATATGCTTTCTTTTAGCCACAAGGTTGATCCTTCTTCCACTCGACCTCAGGTATCACAGGTGGACATAAAACCCACATTGGTACAACATCTAATGCCATCCAAAAGTGAACATTCCCTCTAATAAAACAAAGGCAGCGCTAGCTGAAAAGAAACAGTAGGTACCTAGAACTCCTGTTTTGAACAATGAGTCGAAGATCATATCAAATATAAGTTGAAGGGAAATGGCGCTGCTTCAATGCTACTACTTCTAACGGCACAAGCGACATGGCTTGGGTGAGCTTCTATACTATAAAAAGTGTCCTACTAGTTATCTAGCAAATTTTTTTGATAACATATAGAACATGGTTTCTGATCATATGACAGTAATTGGAATATGACACCAAAGTTTTACTAAAAGCAATGAAAGGACACTCTTTCGTAAGAAAAACACAACTCTTACTTGTCACAGGTAACAGACGTATCGGGTATAGAACCAGCAGGAGATTCCATAAATGTTGCCAGATTGGAGAACCCTGGCGGAAGTTCATCCCATTCATCAAACTGGATACTGGTGCCCAAGGAATAGGTGCCTGCAGCACACTTGCTGCACAGCTGCTCCTTCATGTTTAGATATTCACCAGAAAGACAAGAAAAAGCTGTAGATACAAAGTGGAGTCTAATGTCACTTAGTGGGAAAGCATCTGTCAAATTGCCCTACAATAAACTCAATAGTAAATTATTACATTGCAAGCTATTTATTGATGAAAAGTAATGAATTATGGTTTACACTCAAGGTATAAAATTATCATTTTTGGGGTTGTCTTACTAGAGTATCCCAAACTTGAAAATGGTGCCCAGTTTTCTAAAGCACTACTGGGCCATACAAAAAGCAACCGTGGCCTATACAAATATTGAAAATGTAACTTAAAATTACATCTCTGGAGCAAAAAAAGATAGTATTCACATAGTATCATCACATTTCAAGGCTTAACAGATACTTCCTTCTATTAAGTAGCTAGACCCTGCCCGGTGAGCGACAGTAAAAATATATCTATGAAAACACACCTGGGTATCTTGCTTGTGAAAAGCATTGTGTAATAAGTTAAGTTGTTAATAACAAGTCTTGCATGTCCGTTAACATAATGAACAGCACAACTTCGAACATTATTGTAAACATACTTTAATGTGAACATCTAATATTACACAATGCCTCCAACTTCTCTATAATTTGGAAGACGTGGTAAATGTGATTACAGAGGTCTACCATATTCCCTACTAACAACCCCCTCCAGACGTGGCAGGAGCAAACACTAACTTTATTCTGCTCGGCTAGCTCTCCTTGTCCTTATCATATTTCGTTTAAAGTGTCTGAGTAATTTGGTTCAACATGTGTTCATTGAAGCGCGGCCGGTTGGTGCAAAGTGTCACGCTGCTGCAACCTGCACTCTCCACAGGCCTCCCGGGGCTGACTCGCTGCCGCCATGAGTTTCTATAGGCTGTCACCTGGCCACAGCTAGCCCTGGTAGCAGCTGGGCTCAGCACTGGCCCAAACATCGAGCAAGCAGGGCGACAACTGCCGTGATCAAGAGCGGACGGCTTCCCCTGGGATGCTGCATTAAAAGTAGGCCTCTGTCCCAGGCCTTGTGACTGGGGGAGAGGGCGCACCTTAGACTGCTGTGTTCAGGCATACGGGGAAACATGAAGGGGAGGCTAACATTAGAGAGTCACTCAGGTCGATGCGGTGCCCGTCCCGCCTGTGCAACGGCCGCCGGGTTAATTATATTATAAAAATGTATTGTCTCGCCCTCCTATGCAGGCAGCCGGCAGCACAACTGCGCCACAGAGCTAACCGTAACGCAACTGCTGAAGGCAGGCTCCGTCCGGGTCTCCGGGCAGATTGCAACATTGTAACACACACTAGTGAGAGCACGATCTTTAACTGTTACTGAGCCTGGCAAGTCAAAGTAAAGTCTGCTGTGGCCCGGGCCGGGCGCACAGCACACAGGTGTCAGAGGCGCAGTTTCAGCGCTGTCATCATAGTGCCGGTCAGTGGCACAAATGCGTGACAATGCATTTCAGTGCGGTGATGCGGGAACACCACACTGAAATGCGTTAGTGTCACGCCTTTTGTGTGATACTTGGCAGGACTGAATGGTACCTGTGCTTTTGACAATAACATTGTTACTTTCCAGGCCACTGCCTCCTAACAATCGTGAGTAGTAGGTTTGGTTTCTTTGATTACAGTTTAATGGAACATGTTGTGGGAGCTTTCCAATAAATGTCATTTGCGCTTCTAAGTCCTTGTTTTAAGTTAACAGTTAAGTATCATTTCAAGTAAAGCTTTGAGTCACAATGTAATTAACGACAATGTTAGTTAGATAGTATTTATAAACACTTTTTTCTCATCAAGCGGTAAAAGTTGCAAAAGAGCTGAGCCTCTAAGAGCAACGCAGAAGCTACCCTCGATCAATCAAAGGTACTCCTTTTCCAAAGTAAACAGACAGACAATCATCCTAATACAGCGAATTTTCAGCCTAGTGCCCGGCTGCAAGTTCCATGGAACTTTCTGGAACAATTCGCTCGTCGCCAGCTGAAGGTATTCATGTAGAAGATTATTCTCAGGCAGGGTTAAATGTGATGTAGGTAGTGGATAACTATAGACTGGAGAGGGCCGTTTTAGTGTGCCTATACACAGGGGAAATATGAAATTGCTGAAGAAAATAGGAGGAAATGTTACTATTGTGCTCCGCACTTTTCCCTGCTATTTTGACTAACATTTTCATTTATACTTTTTCATCTCACCCACTCTTTTCACGCGCACCCTATTCGCTCGTTCAGACTTAACAATTCGACATGAGTGGATATTGGGTTGGCGCATTATTTATGCAAAACAACACACACCTTTCGGTAAAGATGTGGTTTTCTTGTGTTTCAGATGGCTGAAGTCGAACGCATCCAGTCTGAGTACTGATTCTCTGACTTGTGCTTGAACCAAAGCATGCAAGCGCATATGCTCTCGTTCCTTTTTTGGGTCACGCCTGCAAGGGCATGCGCTAACGCATGCGTCTCACTTGCAAGAAAGCCACTATTGTTTACAATAAAGGGTGTGCCCATTGCATACTATTTTTGTTGGCTTCTGTGTAACTTTTATTAGTTTGTAACCTCGTAATTGGCCACCTGAGACCAAGTGTCACTTCCATTCCCTTCTGTGGAGCAGGGAACAAGCACAGATTGATTCAACGTCATCAATGCCAGTCCACTTCTCCCGCCACAGTGCTTTTTTTCGGGTTAATTATATGCCACAACCGTACGAAGTCGCAGGCTCTGTCAGCTCGGTCATTCAGTTAATACCCAAATATTCTAGTGACATGCACATGTTTTTTATCATATTTATGCATTTGTTTACTTGTTTCTCCTCGGTGCTTGCTCGTGCTCCTGTTTTTTTTGCATAGTTTTGAGTCCAGGGACTTTCAGTGCTTTGCAACATTCATCACATGTTCATGTATACAAAACCTTCTGTTATGCTTTTGTAATGGTGCATTCTTTTTATGTAAGAATGATTGCACTTGTATATGCTTATGTGTGTGTAATAGGTTTATGTATCCCCTGCATGTTTGTGTTCCATTGCAGTGTATGTGTGCTTGTAGACAAGCTCTGTTCTTGTCTGAGTCCCTACAGTATCTGTTTGTCTGTTTAGGAGTGCATGACTGTGTGCAAGTGTGTAGTGTGCGTTTTTTGTGTAGTGTATATGCCTGTCCATTTGTGTGTGCGTGTATACATAATGTGTGCTGTCTACGCAGTTTTTTTCTTGTTTGTATTATCATGACGATATCTCCTATGGTGACCTCTGCAATGGAGCCAGTTACAAGTCATACTGAAGTGAGACACAAAAACGTACATCCTGTAACTGCTGCTTTCGCAGACTTTCAGGGATGCCCTAATGAGCCGAAACGGCTTTAATTCCAGTACCATTTGAGGAAGAGAGGTGGAGCCTTCACTGTTCTGAAAAATGCTTACTGGCATAGACTGACAGCTTTGCGGCACTGTAAATATTTGCTGTCTAAATTACTACACTTAGATGCACACATTTTAACCCCAGAATAAACACTAATGGGCATCACAAACTGGGTTCTTTTAGTGTGCATATATATTTAGTCGGCGTTGGAAGGATGAAAGGCGGATCAGTCTCAGCAGCGATTCGAGCCCTTTGATCTTCTGGTTACCCACACAGGAACTGTGTGCTCAAACCAGTTGAGTTATTTCATTGTGTAATATAGATTATCTGAAGTTTTATGTTCCAGGTGCATTTTATTGCCAGGATTCGAACAAGCAGCCTGCTAGTCTCCTTCTCCCTCTTATTCAGGGCCTTCAAATCCATTTTCTGTCAATGGAACAGGTTTCAACCTCATGATCCGAACCCAAACACCAAAGCCAGATGCCATGAGGATCAGTAATAGACATATGACCCTAACAGTCTTTGCAGGGTTTAAAACCCAATTTTCAAAGTGGCGACATTGTCCAAAGAACTGCACTTTTTAAAAGTAGAAATGTAAAAAATTTGACAACTCCCTAAAGGAGAGTATGAAAAAAGGTTACTCGTCAAAGGCATGGAAAAAAGGAAACCGCCTTAAGCACACCGGCTGAGGCTCTTCATGGCTCCAGTGATGTCATGCGGTTTCCCGTGGGGAGACATCTTTGTGACAAAGCCCACTGTCGACATGGGAAACCTATTGTAAAGTTTTCATGCAAGCCTGCACCTGGGTATATTCAAACGTTGACGGATCCACAGGTAGATGTATCCATCAGAATTATGGTGTCAGTGTGCTTGATTTCAAGCTCTTCAATTTTGTCATACTTTACAATATTTGAAGAGACCCTGCTATTTGAACGAGGCTCTGTAGAGCTACCTGTTAGCTAAAGAGAAGATGGACTGTGCATTTCCCCTCAGCCGTCACCTACCCAGCCACACTTTGGGCAGACTTTTCTTCTTCTCTCTGTCGTATCCCCCTCCTTCCCATTAACCCTCCCCCCTACACTCCTTTCTTCTCGTCTTCTTTCCCTCTCATGTTTTTATGTTGAGACCTAGGTAGTTGACAGATGCCCAGTGGAGCTACCTGATAGCTGAAGAGTAGATGGGCTACGGATTCCCTCCCGGCCGTCACCTACCCAGACGGACCTTGGGCAGACCTTCCTTTTGTCTCTTTGTCGAATCAATAACCTACCCCTTTTTCTCCTGCCCCCTTTCCCTTCCTTACTCCAATTTCCGTTTCTTCCATGCTCCTTAAATGTTTTTACTGGTATCTTTGGTAACTTTTAACTGATGTATGTTTGCAACTATGTGGAACCTTATGTAAAGCGCTCTGATACCTGTGGGTCTAGCCAGCGCTGCATAAAACTCTTTAAATAAAATAAAATAAATAAATTTACTGTCTGATAGAATAACACTTGTCCTGCCTAATGCTTTAAAATGGAAAATACTGTATACTCTGCTGGGTCTCTAGTGTGCTAGCTATGGGTAGCTTGGTAAAGAAAACAGAGGTCCTAGACAATTCTTATTTCAATACATCACTTAGTATAGATGCTTATAAACGTCATTCAGAAAAGGTATACATGAGAAAGCAAGGCAATAGGCCACTTCAAGACGACAGAATTATATTCCATGTATTTTAGTCATTATAGAGAAATCTCATTTAAATCAAAAGTTTTAAATGTATGATACACAAATATACATATACTTGACCGTTATCATCAAGGAACGAAAGAGTGTGGAAAAATGTGCTCAAGTGAGAAGAATTTGAAGGAGATAAAAGGATTTCACAAGGAGAAAATTCAAATGAATTCGAGTTAAAGGGACCCTGTAATATGTTTAACACAAAAATGGTATCCCTTTCAAAAAATCAGACCTACCCCTATGCACAAGATACAAAATATTTTACACAGCAGTAATATTCGTTTGTTGTCACAGTGTAGCCACATCTGTGATTTCAGTATGGGGGATCACTGTTGGGTGTAGGCCTATTGTGGGGAGTTCATCGACATTGACACTGGCGCAAACGAGGGGTTAGTAAGATCCTCTGCTACGGGTCTTCATCAGGACAAGGGGAAGGGGGTATCAAACATGCTTAGTGCACTGGCAAACCAGGAGAAACCTTCATGGTTGCAGAAGGGTTAATAATTGCCTCAATCCGTTGTGCGAGTTTAACACCGCCTTCTTAGGGGGCTGCGCGTAGGCGTCTGGGCAATTGTCACAGTGATAATAATTCTTAGAAGCGTTAGTCTGGTCTGTGCGCCCAGTGCGTCGCGTCCTTCGTCCTCTCTGTCAGCAAGACAGAGAGGCCGAAGGACGATACGGAGGCCGAAGGAGGGCGCCTGGGCATTTGCCCAGACGCCTAAGCGCAGCCCCCTAAGGAGGCGGTATTAAACTCACACAATCGTTTCCCAGCGCACTAAGCACGTTTGATACCCCTTTCCCCCGTCCTGATGAAGACCTGTTGCAGAGGATCTTACCAACCCCCTGTTTGCGCCAGGGTCGAAACATCGACGAACCCCCCACAATAGGTCCACACCCAACCGTGATCCCCCATACTGAAATCACAGATGTGGCTACACTGTGACAACGAACGAATATTACTGCTGTGTAAAATATTTTGTATCTTGTGCATAGGGGTAGGCCTGATCTTTTGAAACGGAGACCATTTTTGTGTTAAACATATTACAGGGTCACTTTAACTCTAATTCATTTGAATTTTCTCCCTGTGAAATCATTTCATCTCCTCCTAATTCTACTCACTTGAGCACATTTTTTCACACTCTTTCTATCCTTGATGATAACCGTCAAGTATTTGTATAATTGTGTATCATACATTTGAGACTTTTGATTTAAATGAGATTTTCTATTATGACTAAAATTAATGGAATATAATTCTGTCTTCTTGAAGTGGCCTATTGCCTTGTTTTCTCATGTGTGCCTTTTCTGAATGACGTTTATACGCATCTATACTAAGTGATATATTGAAATAAGAACTGTCTAGGACCACTATTTTCTTTACCGACCAATATCCAGGTCCTCTGACACATACTGGGTCACCCAATTTGATTATAATGGCTATGGGTAGCTGGCCTAGACCAGGACAACCCAGTTATACATACTGTTAAGATCTGAAACAAACTCCCCTGATGATACACCTTTCTGAGGCAATTCACAGATGACAAGGGTACTGATGCAGCCCTAAGCTATCAATTGATATACGTAGAGGCAGATAACAAAAGCTGAATTACACCTGAATCCTTAAATATGTAAGTGAGATAAACTCATTATGAGTAGGGGTGGTTCTAAAGGGGTGTAAGCCCACAAGAATGGTGACCATTAGCTAAGCAATTGAAATTTCAGTCACTTAGGTTTGCGTCCCAAGGATTAGAGGAGCCAGAAGTAGAGGTCGGCTTTTTTCCTACAATGCTGCCAAGCTTTGGAATTCCCTTCCCCTCCAGCTATAGAAAGAAACCAAACATCTGATTTTTCGTAAGCTGTTGAAGACCTGTCTCTTCCCCAGATAAGCCCCACAGGCCTCTTCTTACTTCCAGCGCTGGGATGCCCATGGGTAGCCATGCGCTTTACAAATGCTACTTCTATTGTAGGTTTGCACTCCAGTGTGGTGGAGTTGCTAGTGGGCCAAGAGAAGCCATTGAGTGCATGTTCGCCTCTCAGAGAGAGAAAGCCTTTAGAAATTCTGATGGTTTATGCAAGTAGAGCAGGTAGTTGGAGTCCTCATTACATGTAAAACACATTGCTAGCTCAAAAACTACGATTTAACTACTTTTGGTGTAAATCAAAAATCTTGTCTGTAGCTTTTCGCAAATGCAGTTAATGCTTAGCTGATTAACTAAAGGCGACACTCAAAACCTTGAGATGCTAGAGTTGCATTCTTCTGATTTGGGTTACAGAATTTTCTCACTAGAGGTAAACAAGCATTAGGCAAAGCCAATAGAGCTCGCCTATTCACATTTATTGCCATTGTCAATTTGTTTTTAGCTATGTTGTACAGCAACGTAGCATAATCAGTGTGTACCGTGGTTAAAAGTTAAAACAAAGCATCTATGACACGGTCAACGCCGGCAGCTTATTTTTATTTATTTTTTATTTTCAACCATGCAGCACTTTAAATGGCAAAGAAAACATTGACAAAGCTATTCAACTCAAGTCAAGATTTATTGTTTTCAATTATTAAAAAGTATTACAAATACATTAGAAAATCATTCATTAAAAAATGTGCATTAGTTTTGTCATATTAAATTGAATAGTCCATAAAATTATTAAGTTCTCAATTATTTAATTTCGGTTGAGTTCTTCTGACTTGCCCGATCTTCTCAAGTGTGCATTTTCTGCGCTTTTTCATAAATACTAACTTTGTCTATCAAGTGTTGGATTTAGCATTTTCAACTTCTCTCATCTCCCCAATTTCCGCTTGTCGTAGGAGAGATTGTGTTTTCTTCATGTATTAACCCCCCCTACAAGCCAACGTGGGGGATGATCCATCCAACCATCAAATTACAGCTTGCCTGCATGTTCAAATGTTCAATTGATTAAAAATATTTTTTAAAAGCTGTCTCCTTAAGTCCATAAGAGCTGGGCAAACACATAGCAGGTGGGTTATGGTTCATTTTGATAACCACATAGGCGAAAATGAGGGTCCGTGTAACTACCTTTCCAGGATGGTAACAAGTCCTTTGAAAGCTAAAAGCCCAGCCGATGTTCTATATATCTGTGTTTTAGTGTAATATTAAAGTGACTTTCTAAATAAGGCTGCGGCTTTATCCCAAAATATGAGTTTATCACTGTCCACCCATGTCGTCACTTCGAAATTATTGATTTGTCTTCCAAATAGGATTTCCATTTGACAGCATTATTTGTTATTTTGTCGAAGCTGGTTCTGTCTGGCATCGAATCCCATGTCGATTGGATTCCTATGCAACTCAAGGATTGGGTCAAGAAATCTCCCTAACTGCGTATCGTATGCTGTTTCTGCTGGATTTCGATTTCTGTCCAACACAGGCTATCCAGTGAGCCTTCCTCTGACAGACGTACTTTATGACAAAGTTTCACAGAAGTACCCATGCTGTGAAACTTCTGATTCAGCAGGCCAAATTCTAGGCGAACTTGCGCAGGTGAGGCTGATTTTGGGAGGTTTAAAGCCGCCTTGTATGTCTTTGTTTGTAGGCTGTTCAACAACCCAGCCTCTTTGCCACACCAGGTGACTAATGCATATGACAAAGTGGGTAAGGTTTGCGATTGTAAAATTTGGACACCTTAATTTGTTCTGTAATTGCCGGAATGCATAGATCAAGGATTGTGATTTTGTAATTAGATCTATTTTATGTTCCTTGTTAGCTAGGCCTCGCCCCAGTTTTAGACCTAGGTACTTGTAGGATACTTCCTCCTTTATTAGGGTACTATTTGCGTACCATATAAATGTCGATTTTTTTCGGGTCTACTAGGCGGACCACTTTGGTTTTCTCTATATTTAATTCCAAAGTTTCATGCTCCAAGTAAGTTATCAGATTGTTAATCATTCTTTGGAGTCCTCTTGGGGTTTGACTCAGAACAACAATGTCGTCAGCATACTGCAGGAAGGGAATTGGGGTTTTTGCCAAGTACAGTGGATGTCCTTCCCCCACCTGCATGTGTCTGACAATATCCGTCATGTAAAGATTGAATAAGCTGGGGGCCAGGACGCAGCCCTGTTTCGTGCTAATTTCATCCGTAATACTGCTACCGTCTCTCAATTTATCTCTTGCCCATGTTTCATTATACAGGCTTATTATTGCCTCCAGTAGGTTCTTCGGTAGTCCCCATGATTTTAGTTTTTCCCATAATCTATTTCGGTTCACCCTGTCAAAAGCAGCTCGTAGGTCTATAAAACACGCAAACAATCTGGTCTTCTTTGTTTCTGCTTTTTCTTTCAGGAGAGCCAGGGTTATTAGGTTTGTCAGTGTGCCCGTCCTTGGCCGGAAACCCGTTTGGAACATGGGTATTATATTTGTGTTCTCCATCCAGTCTTGGAGATGTAGCAATAAACAAGAACCTTATAGTTTCGCCTCCACATCCATCAGCGATATCAGCCTATAGTTCCCCGGCTCGTTATGATCGCCTTGCTTGAAAATAGGGTGTATTATACTCCCATTCCAAGACTTGGGAATTTTATTCTGTTTGTAGATTAAGTTAAAACGTGGTGTTAAGTATTCAGCCCAGAACTCAGGAGAATGTTTGACAAAGCTATTGATTTTCCAATATTTTAAATTGAAATAATCCTATCTGACCACTAGAGAGCAGAGTTGTTCCATATAAAACACATAAACAATAAGTAGTACCTCAATCAAAGTGCTAGCACAGATGGATGCTAATAAAGATGTATCGTGACATATCCAGCGTTTAATTTGAAACGTTTCAGGAACTCTGCACCAGCGGGTGACCGGCAGGGGCAATGGGTGGTGCAGGCTGCAGTAGCCTCTAGAGAAGGACCCCTTCACAAAGTAATGACTGATAAATTAATCTGTTCTTGGTCCATACTCTGCACAAATAAAATGACGCCTGGGATGCGCTGCTGAAACAGAAGGCAGCAAAGAAGAGTGACAATGTTGATGAGTAATAGGCAAGCTAAAAGCTGCTTTTCGAGGCTTTTTTTTATTATACACAATAGATCGTTGCAAAGTTATAGCGCATGCACATTGACTGCAGGCGAAACCTAAAAATGTGAGAGGAGGTGAGACAAGGGACACTCGACATTTTTCACAAATTGCAACCTCCCCAATTGTTGGCATTATAAAGAAAATATTCAATGACTTCCCTGGGCTTTGTAGTTGAAAAATATGTGCAGGCCATTGAACAGGGTATAATGCAATTACACAGATCCACGATTTTACTTGGACGAGTATAATGTCAGGAACGTTCCGTGTTATGACCACTATTAAGTTCTACATAGCCGGGCTATTTGTGGGGTTCCAAAATGCAAGAAGGCTGCAAGCAATCGAATCAAACAGAATACCGGCAGAGGGTTGGTGTAAACAAAAGTGTGTCTGCCTAATCTGTGTGAAGTGTGCACCAACCAAATCGGACACAAGGGGTCACTGTCCGTCACTAAGTTCCACTGCATAAATGTCTGCAAAGGACTGGAACGTTTACCTAGTACAAAGTACTATTATTATACATTCTGAAATGTTGAGAGAACCATGTCATCATGAGGAATTGCATAAAGTAGTACAAAACAAGCCCTGGATAAGCCAAATGGAACTGTGCATTGAGGGTTTTTTTTCTCCCTATGGATAACACTGTAAAGGTCGCCTACCGCATTTTCATTCAAAGATACCTATTTCAATTTGATAAATTAGTGTCTAATAGTCAGCTGCTTTCTTTGTTCTCCAACATTATGGAATTAAATGATTTAGTGCTTAAATAGTTAAAAGCAAATTAGAAATCTACGGCTTAAGGTATGTCTCAAAATATATTTTTCTAAAATAAGTAATATTTCCATAGGGCAAGGAACTGCTGTATTGATCCCCGTGACTCGGCAATTATGTACTTCAAGGCAAAACTGTGAGCTAACCCCGAGGTGCAGCATTATGGGGTTAATTCGGGGGCGGCCTTTACAACCACTGTGGGGAAGGGCAGGAAAGCAGCTGCAACTGTGACGTGTCGACAAACATTATGGCTTTTTAATGAGCCGTCACCATAACCCTCTACGTGACGCATAGGCAAGCACTCAAGGTGAAAAAAAACTATTCAGAAACAACAAACCGCCAAAGAGGCACCAACACAGATTGTTTGGCGAGTCCAGTTGGTGTTGCCAGTTCAGTGGCGATGAGCGCCATTTTGCCGGATTAGTATTCTTTTACGGCGGACAAAATGAAATGGAAGCAGGCAAAAAAGAAAATAGAAACTGCGGTTGGGAGAGCCCTCATGAGCATTGCAAAGTCCTTCCTCATGTTTCACCGGCATTCGACTAATCAATAGGTCAAGCTTTAATGTGTTAACGTGTGCATGCCATACGCACATTTAAGCCAGACCAATTGATTTTCCCATAATTGTTAGTATATGTCACGAGTAATGGAACAAAGGGCTGGATGGCATCTATCCATGTAATTTCCTACTGCCATGACAGCCAAACATGACATTGTATACTGTGCTGAGCTAACAAATGTGCAATTTTGGATTAAAAATTCTAAAATGTTAAGGTTTTAAATGATGCATTCGTAATTGATGAATGAATGATGTTGCACCTGAAACGAGTTTACAGATTAATTCTGGAATGCAATTAATGTTGTGAAGTAGTTATTCCACACGTTTCATATGAGGTGCCATTTGTTTACTAAGGATGCCGTTTTGGGTGTTCAGTTCATCTCGCTCCTGCTCATTACCCTCTCCAAACTCTGTACCGCTGCAAACCATCTCTCCGCTCGTTTCTGTGGAACATCAAGTGAAAGGGGCCAAAGCTTCAAAATCAATCAATCAATCAATCAAAGCATTTATATAGCGCACTACTCACCCAGAGGGTCTCAAGGCGCTTAGGGGAGGGGGGTCCGCTACTGCTCGAACAGCCAGGTCTTGAGTTGCTTCCTGAAGGTGAGATGGTCCTGGGTCAGGCGGAAGTGGGTCGGGAGAGAGTTCCAAGTCTTGGCGGCGAGGTAGGAGAAGGACCGTCCCCCTGTGGTGGCTCTTCGGATGCGGGGGACGGCGGCGAGGGCGTGGCCGGTCGATCGAAGCTGGCGTTTGGGAGCGTAGAAGTTGAGGCGGCTGTTGAGGTATCCTGGGCCTTGGTTGTGTAGGGCTTTGTGTGCGTGGGTGAGGAGACGGAAGGTGATTCTCTTGTTGACCGGGAGCCAGTGCAGGTCTCTCAGGTGTCCGGAGATGTGGCTGCGGCGGGGGATGTCCAGGATGATTCGTGCTGAGGCGTTCTGGATCCGCTGGAGTCTCTTCTGGAGTTTGGCGGTGGTTCCGGCGTAGAGGGAGTTGCCCTAGTCCAGGCGGCTGGTGACGAGGGCCTGGGTGACCGTCTTCCTGGTCTCGGTGGGGATCCACCGGAAGATCTTACGTAGCATGCGCAGGATGTTGAAGCACGACGAGGAGACGGCGTTGACTTGTCTGGTCATGGAGAGGGAGGAGTCCAGGATGAAGCCTAGGTTGCGTGCATGGTCAGTTGGTTTGGGTGCGTTGCCTAGGGCGGGGGGCCACCAGGAGTCGTCCCAGGCGGAGGATGATGATCCCAGGATGAGGACTTCCGTCTTGTCAGAGTTCAGTTTCAGGCGGCTGTTCTTCATCCATTCGGCTACCTCTTTCATCCCTTCGTGTAGGTTGGCTCTGGCGGTGGCGGGGTCGTTGGTGAGGGAGAGGATCAGCTGGGTGTCGTTGGCGTAGGAGATGATGTTGAGGTTGTGCTGGCGTGCGATGTCTGCGAGGGGGCTCATGTAGACGTTGAAGAGGGTTGGACTGAGCGAGGAGCCTTGAGGAACGCCGCAGATGACTTCGGTGGCTTCTGATCTGAACGGGGGGAGGCGGACTCTCTGTGTCCTTCCGGCGAGGAAGGAGATGATGCACTCCAGTGCCTTCTCCTGGATACCGACGATGCTGAGGCGCTGCACTAGTGTACGGTGGCAGACAGTGTCGAAGGCCGCGGAGAGGTCTAGGAGGATGAGGGCTGCTGTTTCTCCGTTGTCAAGCAGGGCTCGGATGTCATCGGTGGCTGCGATCAGGGCGGTCTCGGTGCTGTGGTTTGCCCGGAAGCCAGACTGCGAGAGGTCAAGGGATCCAGTTCGTCTCGAGGAAGGCGGCCAGCTGCTTGTTGACGGTCTTCTTGATGACTTTTGCAGGGAACAGGAGCAACGAGATGGGGCGGTAGTTCTTGAGGTCGGTGGGGTCGGCTGATGGTTTCTTAAGTAGAGCGCTGAGTTCGGCGTGCTTCCAGCTCTCCGGGAAGGTGGCGGTGTCGAAGGAGGTGTTGATGAGGTTCCGCAGGTGGGGTGCGATGACAGCGTCGGCCTTGTTGAAGACGTGGTGAGGGCAGGGGTCGGTCGGAGATCCGGAGTGTTGGAGTTCATCGTGCGGACGGTGTCTTCGGTGCTGATCGGGGTCCAGGCGCGGATGGTGGTGGTGGGAGTCGGTGGTTCGGTCGTGGCGTGCGTCGGTTGAGTGCTGAAGCTGTTGTGTATGTCCGCGATCTTGCTGTGGAAGTAGGAGGCGAGGGAGTTACAGAGGTCTTGCGACGGGGTGATGTTGTTGTTTCCGGCGTTGGGGTTGGAGAGCTCTTTAACGATGTTGAAGAGTTCTTTGCTGTTGTGTGCGTTGTTGTCCAGTCGTTCCTTGAATGCAGTTTTCTTGGTGGCGTGGATCAGTTGGTGGTGTTTTCAGGTGGCGAGCTTGAGGGCAGTCATGTCCGGTGTTGGGTCTCTGCGCCAGGCTCTCTCGAGGGCTCAGCAGTTCTTCTTGGAGCTCTTGAGTTCGTCGGTGAACCATGAGGCTTTCCTGCTGCCGGGTCTCCTAGGCGGGGTCCTCAGGGGGGCGAGGTTGTCTGCGCAGTCGCAGATTCACTTCGTGAGGTTAGTGGCCGCTTGGCTGGGGTTCGTTGCGCCGGTGGGAGGGTTCTTGCTCAGGGAAGTTGCGAGCTGGTCGGCTGTGATCTTGTTCCAGCTTCTACGTGCAACCTGTTGCTGGTGGTGGTGGATCGTGGTCCTTCTGAAGCTGAAGTGGACGCAGCTGTGGTCCTTCCAGTGGAGTCGGGTGGCGTGGCTGAAGGTGATGTCCTTGCTGGATGAGAAGACGGGGTTGAGTGTGTGTCCGGCGTAGTGGGTGGGGGTGGTCACCAGCTGCTTGAGTCCGAGGTTGGCGAGGTTGTCCAGTAGGGTGGTTGTGTTGCGGTCGTTGTTGTTCTCCAGGTGGAAGTTGAGGTCCCCAAGGAGGATGTAGTCAGCGGAGGGGAGGGCGTGCGAGCTGACGAAGTCGGCAATGTCCTCGCTGAATTGTGTGCGTGGTCCCAGGGGTCTGTAGATGAGGGTGCCTCTGAGGGTGGTCTTGTGGTTGATGTGGACCTGGAAGTGCAGGTGCTCGGCGGGTGCGAGGGTGTCGTCGGTGTTGGTCGTGATGCAGATGGTGTTCTTGTGGACGATGGCGATGCCTCCTCCAGTCTGGTTGATGCGGTCCCTCCGGATGATCTTGTAGCCGTCTGGGATGGCGATGACGATGTCGGGCGCTGAGGAGGCGCTCATCCAGGTTTCCGTGAGAAAGGCGACGTCTGGGGCTGTGGTGTCGAGCAGGTTCCAGAGCTCGACGGCGTGTCTGTGGACGGAGCGGGTGTTGAGCAGGATACATTTCAGGTGGCTGCTGCTGTTGCTCGTCTTGGTCTTGGTCGGTGCTGGGGTAGTGCAGGTCCGGATGCAGGTGAACTTGCAGGAGTGGCAGCAGAAGGGTCCGTAGGTGCGTGGCGGGGTGGCTTGGTAGCAGCCCGGGATTCGGCCGGCGTTGAGGTCGGTGGCGCTGTAGGTCCGGCGGGTGGGCGGGTGTCTGCGGGGGCCAGGGGTCCTGGCACTGGGCGCGGTCCAGGCGTGGACGTTCGCTGACGGGCTTACTTTTGGCGCACCTTCGGCGCTCAGTCGGCGCGCACGCTGCGCGTTAACGCTGCGCGTTAACACTGCGCGTCGGCCCGGTCGCCATATATGGCGAAGTGGGAGGGAGGGAGGAGCTGGGAGGCGGGAGCGGGGAGGGTACAAAAAGAAAAGGGGGCGTGGCTTCGCGCACGGCGGCGGGAAGCGGAGAGCGGGGCAGGGGAAACAGGGGCAGAGGGGGAGCAATAACACGGGGATCAGCAAGAGACAGAGGCTCAGGGGAATACAATATCACAAATGACACTGGAGGAAAAAAGCAGAGAAATGAGCTATTGTGTTAAAAAGTGTGTATTCTGAAATAGGTGACCAGGACTACCGCTGCAGGCGTGTTAAATTTATGAAGCACTGTTTGAGAAATGTTTCATTTTGTGCCGACCCTCTTCGGAGTGCATTTGCTGTGAGAGTTGGTGGAAGATTCTCTTGCCTTAACTCCATGGCTGCTAGGCGTTTTCCCCTCCTGTGCTGGGAATTGCTGTTTTACTTTATTTCATGACGAGCTGGGCTCGTCATCAGTGTACGAGGAGGCTACACCATGACGAGCCCAGCTCGTCATGAGTGTCGAAGGGGTTAAGAAATGGGTTAGTGATAACAATATTACGTTGCTGCTTCTGAATTGCCAATGTGACCATAACCATGATCATACCATGCTGAATTTGCAGAATCTATTCATATATTGATAAAATGTGTGATTTGTGTATACAACTCTTCAGCTTTATTATCAGTGGGCTCATTCTGTGTTTTAGGGGACTCATTCCATTCTGCTAGGGGCTCATTCAATTTCACTACTGCTGCAATGAATTTCTGTTTTCCTTGTGAGACTCTGTCCATTTGAATTATGTTCTACTCTTTATGAGTGTGACCCTTGAGGTTTTATCTTAACTGGTTTAGTTGAGGTTATGTCTTATGAGTCTGTATTTCTATAGTTGAGTCTTCATGGCATTTTCATCCATTTTGTCTCTGTACCCCATTTACTAAAAATCCTGTAAGAAATCAATTTTTGATCGAGAACGCCATTATTATGCTTTCTGATTTATTCTGTTTTACTCTGCTAAAATGTATATTTTTCCAAGAGGAGTGTGGTCAAAAATCACAAGCTCATTTAGTGATTCCAGAGACAGATGAATTGGGAATGAATCAGGGATATAAAAATATTGAAGTTTATAGGATTATTGAGGTACAGCTCACAAAACATTTGGTAGAGACCTGCTCTCTCCCCAGCAGCTCCGCTGTTGTGCTGCCTGCCACTGACCCGTTCACCTGTTGCTGGTAAGCGTTCGAGACCCTACTCCACCCGCAGGCTCCTGCCTGTGCCTCATCCCTGGTGGTCCAGTGGGAGAGCCTTGCTCTTCTGCTGGTCCGCTGCTGTCTATCCTTGTGTTTGTGCCCGCTTTCTGTCTTTGTCTGTCTTGGTCTATCTTTTATTTTGTAATTTTGTCCTTGTTCAGATTTCTCTGTTTTTAGTTTTCCTATTGTTGTGCCCTTGTTCTGTGCCTGTTTTCGGGCCCTTCTTGCCTGCCGCTGCTGCCCCCGCTGCCCCACCCCCCTGCCAGTTCCCACTCCCGCCTCCCAGCTGCGCTTTCCTCCCCCTACCCTATTTAATGGCGGCCACCCCACTGGCGTGCCAATGACAAGCCCGTCTGCGCCCGTCCACGACCGGACCAGCACCAGGGACCCTGGATCTCTCACCACCCACCACTACGACTCAGCTGCCCTCCTCGCTCTCAACCCCGGAAGGAACAACAACTGCTAGCTGTCCAAGCCGAACACCACACATGGGCAGTTCTCCTGCTGCCACTGCAGCTGAACCTTCACCACCCTCCGCACCACCATGGCCGCCACCCCCATGCCGGACACCAACACCACCAAAGCCCTGAAGTACATCCTCAACGTTCGCTTCCTGCACAGACATGCCATAGAGATCTGGGACCTCCTCAACAACCTCTTGCCAGACGTCGCCTTCTTCACAGAAACCTGGACCAACGCCTCCTCTGTCCCGACATCACCACAGATATCCCCGACGACTACAAGATTCAGAAGAAAGGACCACCCCAACCGCCCAGGAGGAGGACCCGCCAATGCCCACAAAAGCTCATCCGACTCTCCAGCTCCACCACGAGTGGCTCCTACGCCACCGAACACCTTCACTTCCAGATCCAGACCATTCCTAGAACCACTCTTCGCTGCCCCCTTGCCTACAGACCCCCCCGGCCCCACACATGATTCGCCACTACTATTGCTGACCTCGTCGCACCCCACACCATCGCCTCCATGGACTGCATAATCATAAGAGACCTGAACTTTCACCTTGACAACTTCAGAGACCCCAACTCCACTGCCCTCCTTCACTACCATCGGAATAAAACAGCTCGTCACCACCCACACCCACAAGGCAGGACACAACCTCGACCCCATCTTTGCAGGTGGGAACAACATTAGCTTCAGCCACACCATGCAGCCCCTCTGGATGGACCACCACTGCGTACACTTCTCTTTCAACACCACCACCACTCCAAACCCACTCCTCGCCCACCGCAAAGGAACTGGAGCAAGGTCACAGAAGAGTACCTAAACTCCACCCTTAGCCGTGACCCCCACCCTGCTTCGACCAACGCCAACTCCGCAGCCAAGGTACTATACCATTGGATCACCAACTGCGCAGACAAGCTTGCACCCCTCCCCACCACCGACAGACCACGCCCCCTGAAGGCCACCTGGTTCACCACCAACCTCCAAGTAGCCCGAAGCTCCTCCAGACATCTCAAAAAAGGATGGAGAAACAGCAAAACCACGGAAGACCTGACCACCTACAAGAACAATATGACAGACTACCACCAACGTATAAGATCCACAAAGAAGACATTCATCCGGAACAAAATCCTCAGTAACTCCAGGGAACTTTTAAACATCATCCAGCAATTCACCAAGCCCCACAGCGAAGCCACAGACGTCTCTCCCTCTCAAGAACTCTGCAACAAGCTCGTCCCTACTTCCACCTGAAAATCAAAGCCCTCAATGACAACTGCAGCAAACAGACTCCAGAAACCACCCTTCCCTCCAGCTATGACAACCGGCCCACCATCACCACCTAGACCCCGGTCACCACTGAAGACACCACCATGACCATGAAGGGCACCCACTCAGTAGCCTCCACAGACCATTCCCTCCACACATCTTTCACATAGCCCCCGCTGCCATAGGGCCCTAGCTACGTAGCACCATCAACCTCACCTTCGAATCCGGCACCTTCCCAGATGACAGGAAATGCGCAGAAGTCACGACCCTCCTCAAGAAACCCTCTGCAGACCCGATAGACCTGAAGAACTACCGACCCATCTCTCTCCTTACCTTCGCAGCCCAAGTCACCGTGAAGATCGTCAACGCCCAGTTGACAAACTTCAGCAAAGAGAACTCCATCCTCTACCCCTTCCAATCTGGATTCCGCAGCAACCACAGCACAGAGACGCCCTCCTCGCCGCCATAGACGATAACACACGCTCCTCGACCAAGGGCACACTGCAGCCCTCATCCTGCTCGACCCCTCTGTGGCCTTTGACACCATCTCCAACCGCACCCTCGCAGCCAGACTCCACGATGCTGGAATACAGGGAACTGCCCTCGCCTCCTTTCCTTCCTTTCTGGCAGAACCCAAAGGATCAGACTTCTGCCTTTCCTCTCCGAACCCACAGAGATCAACTGCGTAGTACCACAAGGACTATCGTTCAGTCCTATGTTCTTCAACATTTACATGGCCACCCTCGTCGCCATTTTCGGACAGCAGGGACTCAGCATTGTATCCTATGCCGACGGTACCCAGCTCATCCCCTCCCTCACGAAGGACCCTGAAACCACCAGACTCAGCTTTCAAGAAGGAATGAAAGACATTGCAGCTTGGATGAGCAGCAGCTGTCTGAAGCTCAACTCGTAGAAGACAGAAGTCCTAGTGCTCGGAACCTCCCCCTCTGCGTGAGACAACTCCTGGTGGCCCTCTGCCCTCGGCACCCACCCACCCCAACAGACCACGCCCGGAACCTCAGCATCATACTCGACTCCTCCGTCACCATGCACTGACCGATCAACGCCTTCGCCTATACTTGCTTTAACACCCTCTGCAAGACCTTCAAGTGGATCTCTCCGGAAGGCAGAATGACAGCCACCCACGCACTCCTAACTAGGAGACTGGACTAACGAAACACCCTCTACGTCGGAATCAACAAATCTCTGCTACACAAACTCCAAGATATTCAGAACACCACGGCCAGACTTGTTCTCGGCATCCCACAACATGAGCACATCACCCAACACCTGCGAGACCTCCACTGACTCCCTGTCGAGAAGAGAGTAAACTTTAAACTACTCACCCGAACTAATTTATCTATAAGGGAGGCTTCATAGTATGAACCTATCTGAGGGAGTGCCAATCCACCCTGGTTAATATTTAACTGCAGCACTGAAATTTGAAGTCTCAAGACCTTTTTATTTCATATAAAAAGTCGGAAAAGTGCCTCCAGTTCTTTAAAATAAGGCTTTCTAATTTTAATCGGGACATTAGAAAAATGAAAAATCAACAAGAGTAAAATACACATTTTTATCATAGCCACCTGCCATAATATGATAAGTGGAAGAAGCGTCCATCTATCGAATAAGTCTTTGATCTTTTTTATTATCACTTCATAATTTAGTTAATAAAGTTCTGCATAGCAATTAGTAACTTTTATCCCTAAATAACTAATTGGATAGGGATTAGAAGCCTGTAGCTGAAAATCTAAAGGAAGAATATTAAAAGAGGTATCAAATAAAAGCAATCCTGTTTTTTTATGATTTTATGTCCACCAATCGATTGGAATTTTCATAGAAGCCATAGAATCTAGGGACTAACTAATGGATGCATTAAATAGAGCAGTCACCATGTTGATATTATTTGCTGGTCCACATTGTGGTGAAAGAGTTAGTCAAATTAGTATGACTTATGAAATTCCAGGATCAGGATCAAGTAAATGGAGGTTTAAGAGAAACTTTGAGGCATCCATGACTCAGAGCAAGTAGGAAATTAAGACGGTAGTGCTCTGACCAGGTAAGTGCCAGGGTGGTAGTGGCTGGGCAAGCTAACCAGAGCCACAACACCTGACCCAGTCTGGAATTCAACAGAAAATTGCTATATTTAGAGGAAATCCTGGTCTATAAGAAATGTTAAGATTTGGATACTGTCAGGATCAAATGGCAAATAATAAAATCCCATAAAGGACTCTTATTTAATGCATATCCCGGATACTGCTGTTACTTGAACATGAAATACCTTGAAAAAACTAGAGACAAGACGTGTTTGAAAGGAACAGTTTGTTTAAATAAACAGTGCATCTGAGAGAACAGTTAGAGGAATAGGGTCTGAGGACTGTCTCAACTTACAATTGATCAGAAATGGGTTTTTATATAATTAATTGAAAGCCATAAAATCGGTCTGGCAAACAGTTTTTGGTAAGGAATCTGAACCGCTGTCTTTGGAGCCATAAATACATGTATTAGATGAGGAATCTGGGTGGGCATCTACCTTGCGTCAAAACAATAGGGCCAGTGGATAATGTGTCCAAATGTCCGGCATGGGGAGCATGTGATCATTGCGCAGTGGTTAATTTGTAAAATAAAAAGTGCTGGGGCTCTCCTCAGGAGGCACCGCTAACAGGACAAATGTGCTAGTGCAAACTGCCTCCTGACTAGAACCTGGAAAGAACTTGGCCTAATCGGTAGAGCTGCTGATTTCGGAATTGGGGAACCCGGTTTGAGTCTCTGCATGGCTCAACATCCTGTGAGTCTGGGGAAATTCAAGTGTGTCCTTACCTGGTGCTATAAGCAGTGGTGCTGAGGATTAGGTGCTGGTGCTGGTGCTGAGCACCGGAAAGCACAGGCTCAAATTAAGCACTGTCACTGCGTATACTATTTGTGCTGTGTACTGATTGGCCATGTGTTCCTAACTTCATATGGCATCTGATATTATGGTGTTTTCGGAACGTACATACCCCTCTGGCCAAGTGAGCATTACTTGGGGGCCAATCTTCTTAGACCATTGTGTTGTCAATGCTCCTGTCTGTGGGATTGATCTGGGGTTTCCTGTATGTGCATTTGTCTGCCGGCTACATGCCACCCCACCTGTGACCTGTCAATCACTGACCTCTGGCCTGGGTTACTACCTAACTACATATTTCTGAGTAGAGGTGGACGTGGAGTTTATAACGGGCGAATTCATCAATAAAGATGTGACTTCATTTTTATGCATGAATGTATCATTATTCCTATTGACAACGGCTTTTTCAATATTAACACTGCATTGGATTAAAATGTAGAAGACGTAGATGGACTAAACCATCTCAAGACACACTAAATAGTGAAAGGAAAACAAATAGTATACCTTCTGCTCTTGACACAGAGGAGACATTTCTCTAAAATATGAGCCTTTTAGTGTAGTACTCATACTGGAAAATTGTTTTAACCTTTTAACATTCACGGCTTCCTGGTAGTGAAAATGGAGCAACTTGTTTTCCCAATGAGGTTTGATACTGTAGCACAATCTTAAATTTAATTGTGCAAAACATATTTCATACGCCATTCACTTCTTCATTAAAAAAAAGGATCCACGAGTTTAGCAGCACAGAAAAAGTTTAAACCGTAACCTTTAATGAAATATGAATTCTACATAAATTCAAGATTTTACCAGAACCTAAAACTAAGATCACAGGGAGCCTAGTTTAGAATGTTGCTTTTACAACTTAGTTTGTCTTCATGAGTAAAAAAAATGTATCAATGATTTTTTGATACTATATTTAATTGAACTATGTAATGTTTTCTGGATTGCCTTGACTAATTCATCCCAATTGTTGTAATTAATTGCAAAAATATCAGGATATGAATTCCAATTACATATTGCAGCAGAAACAAATGTTACCAACTTAATAAAATGCCTTAGGCTTAATGGACTGAGAACGTGCTTGTTTTTGCTGCATACTTCATTCTTAAGGTGTGCACATGACGTAGCTTGAAATACCACTGCAATGTTCTCTTTGAACTGAGCTTTATTTGTATAGCACGCCAAAGCGAAAAGGGTGTAACTTTTTACTTCTTATTACAGGTGTCACGTTGACAGACAGCAATGATACCTCAAGCTACTATTCTCAAGCAGTCCTGTTCAACTGCACAGGGAGGTAGATTAGACTCCATGCCCGTTTGCTTTATGACTTGTCTGCCAAAGCTGGCAACAATGGTGACTATATATGCCAAGTGAGTGAGTTTTGTGTGAAGTGAAAAACTGCCTCCTGGGAACAGGATTGATAAACATTGAGTATTAAGGTACCAACAAGGTTGACACTTGCTTTTCTAGATGCAAGGTACTTTCACGTAATACCATAATGTTCAAAAAGACTAGAGATTCAGGTTCATTTAAAGTTTTTATTTCGAAGATAGTGAATGAAGAAAATTATAGAGCTTGAACAGTGACCTCGACGAGGAACCCGAGGCTAGAAGGCCTCGGGGAAGCAAAGTTGGGATGGAGCAGAACATTGCTGCAGTACTAGTGGCAGTGGAGCAAGGTGTCATGAGAGGAGAAGCATGTGCAGAATAAGTTGATGGTACTTTCCAACTGCATTGTGCTCACGAGGACTGTTCAATAAGATGGATGTAGTGGAAAGGTATTTATTGATAAGTAGCGAGGGTGCCAGGGGCTAACATACAAGCACAACAAATGCCCCCCACCCCCCCGAACCCAAATGGAAAGGGAGATTGTCATAATTTGGGTGCAGTGGGTTCCTCACAATCCTGGGCCCCTGTAAATTGTGAGTCATCATTTGCAAAATGCCAACTCAAATCAATGTTTAAGCGATGTTCTTGTGTTGTCCCCTATCCTATGTAACCTACTGTAGTAGGGTACCTTGAATGAGGATTGTAACTGTGCAGGTCATTACAGGGCTGATTCTACGGTTTGTGGTGCCTTGGGTAGAATAGGAACCTGTCAGGTACCTTTAAGATCCAACATCACAGGAAGTGACATCAATTCAACCGTAATGTTCTGGCATTGTTGAAGCAGAAACTACTATCCTTGTGTGAATATCACTAAACTGGCTAAAAATATAAATACTAGAAGGGGCATGGCCAACAACATGGATGTGCTCCATCGTAGCTCCTGGCGAGCTGCCTGTGATCCGCCGTTAAATCAATGCCCACCGGCCCCGTTCTGGCACACAAGCAACCACGAACAGACCCGACACCAGCTGGGATCGGAACATCGAACCCGCAGCGCAGACAAACGCTGCATTTCTTTTCCGTGATCAGTGGGAGCTCCGAAGACTGGCCTAAGATTGCGGCGAGGCCCTGAGTGGGGAGATGAGCCCGGAACTGAAGGGGTTGCCGATATCTACACTGGATCGGCGCTTGGACTTTGAGACAGGCCCCCGGAACATAGCTGTGCCTGGCCGGAGACCCTGGTGAGGACGAGGCGAGTTGAGGAGGCGGGATCGGGACAGCCTCTGCTCGGAGGTGCGGATGCAACCCGCGGGCTGAGAAGGCGGCAGGGAACCAGTAGGCCAGGACGGAGCCCGGCCTTGGGCGGAAAGCGAAGGAACTCTGAGGCCCTGGTGAGGACGAGGCGACCTAAAGAGGCGGCACCGGGACAGCCTCCGATCAGAAGTGCGGAGGAGCTGAGGTGACCCGCGGGCCGAGGAGGAGGCAGGGATACCTGTGGGCTGGGATAGCGCCCGGGCCTGGGCCAAGGGCGGAGGTACTCTGAGGCTCTTGGAGCAGGTCTGGGAGGCAAGGAACAGCTGAGCGCGTCCGGCTCGGGAGCCCTGCAAGACGCGGCAGATCCGGGCCTGACAGAGGGCTGCACACCCGGGCTTGCTGAGATATCCCCGATAGGGGGATGAGCGAGGCACCGAGCTTGAGCCCAGGACCTGGTGACAGAGGGACCTACGAGGCGGACGGGGCCCGACCCGCCCAAGGCTGACTATACCCCGCAGACTCCCGGGAGTGGGGCACCGCAGAATGAACTCGGCGGCCTGGATGACCAGGGCCTATTCAGTGCAGCGAGGCAGGTAGTGGCGTGAATGCAGTTCCCTCCTGCGCTGGGTGAAGACCCTGGTGGATACCGAGGGCCGGTGAGGCCAGAGCTGCCGAGGGCCTGCCGGTCGGGGCCTAGGTGAGCCGCATCATTGTTTGGGACCTAAAAGGAGTGGGCTGGAGAGGCGCCCCCCCTGCCGGCTGTCCGGCTTAGACGGTGAGACTTTGCCCTTGCAGTGGAGGGGCACCGCAACCGGGTACGAGCAGGCAGTGAGCCAATTACTTCTTGACGGGGCGGCTACATCGGCCGAGCTGCAGACTGCTGGAGAAGGCCCATACAGACTGCCTCCAGACATCAGTATCACCCATAAATTTAGTATTTAAGGGCTCCCCTTAACCTTGTTCCTTGGATTCAACGAACCATAGAAGGTAGAAGAAGACCATCGCCGGACATGGAACTGAACAGCCGCAGACAGAACTGGGCAGAACCCATCACCTGTAACCAGTTCGACAAATGGACTTGCTGTCCTTCCAGAGACTCTGCAAGACCTCCAGAAAACCCCGGAGACCTTTCAGCCTTCACCAAATCAGAAAGAACCTCCCTTTGGACTAGAGGCTCTAGTCCCCTGTGTCCGCCGGCACACAACCCGTAGTAGCTGAGGACCGACACTTGTGTTGACGTGACTCAATACTGCAAAAGAACCTCAAGACCACAGTGGTGGAAGACGAACACTTGGGTCAACACTACTCTGCCATGCCAGAAGAAAGCACCATGGCTGGATGGCTTCCACAACCTAGAGGGAGGCTCTCGGCCCAACGACCCAAGCTGTTCACAACTCCATTACCGAGAGCCTGTACCCTCCTGAAAGTGGCACTGTTGCGCTCCTCCTGCCCCACCTCAAGAACGCGGCCCCTCCGAGATGGCCCAACAGCAGCAGAACTCCCCTACGCATCTCCATACTCACAATGTGACCAGGGCTGGTAGTGCCTCCCTATGACCTATAGTGACCTGCTGGTGATGACCGCAATGGTCCCAGTGTTAGCGGACTACTGAATCTTCACCCATCACTCTCTGCCACTGCCCCAACTTTCACACCTCCTCCTGATCAACAGCGGTCGAGATTGTGGTCCAGGGTTCAACCACTAGTCACGGACAGGGTAAGTAACGATAGCATACAATAAACACAGAAGGAAAGGTGTGTAAATAGGCAAGATTCCAGTGGAAAGAGAAAAAGAAAGCAAACAGGGGTGGTGTTGGGAAGGAAAGAGAGATGAGGCAATTTTATGAGACGATCCATGAACGGAAGTGGGAAGAGAGATATTGACACTAAGCAAAACCAAATTCTGTTACTGTATGTTGTCATTTCTAAGGAGTCTTTAGCCCTAACCATATACTCCTAGTCTGTGTAGAATAATAGCACATAAAGATCGATATATTTATTTTGAAGCTAAAAACGAGTTTAACATAGTTGTTAAACACACTGCAAGTGATTAATGAGGTACTTAAATCCAACCAATTAGTGAAGAGGTATTACCATAAAAAGCTGAAGTCAGCATTTCAAAGGACACATTTTATTTCATGATGCAGTGGAATCTACTAAGTTGTTAATTTGCTACTAGTGCATTTTTTACACTACTAAACAGACAGTCTTCATCGCAGCCATGCGTTAAGTAAGGTGTTTTCCTAGCATACGTGTGCCACTATCGCCAAAGAAGTAGCCAGATAATTAAAATATCCCCCACTGGAAACATGCCTCTAAGAGGGCTGATCATGCAAACTGAGCAAGCATAACCCCTTTACGAGAATTCCGTTCACTCTTTAATCTTCCTTCCATGATCCATCTATCCATCCATCCATTCACCCTTCATCTAATAGCCGATCTAGCGGTCCACCTCTTCACCTTTTCATCCACCCATCCTGAACATACAGCTATCCATCAATGCATCTATACATCCATCCTTTCACCCACTCACCTTTCAATATATTCATATATCGATCCATCTGTCCTTTGACCCATCCACCGTTCTCCATCTGTCCAAGTACACTTTTCTGTCAAACCTTTCACTCTTTTATCCAACCTTTCACTCATCCATCTATTCCATTATTTCACCCTTCCATCCATTCACTCTTCCACCTCAATCCTTCCTTCTTTCCTCTCACGTTTTCTTAATTCCTGTTACTCTTCCTTCCTCCTGCCTTTTTAAATGTTTTCGATATAACCATCTTTTTTGTGTCATCCTTACTTTTTCTTTCTTACCTTTCTCTCTAATGCTAATTTATTCAAATCAACCCTCTCTCTCGGTTTTCCCACTACTTTATTTATTTTTCTTACTGTTCTCTTATATGTGCATGCCAGCCCAAGGCCTAAAATCCAATGTCCTATATTCTCCAACAGTGTTTTTTTAATAAGCATTTTGTCCGCATACCTGCAGACAGGAGGAATCTATAAATAACCAATGTAGCAGCCCATCTGGGTAGCGGCATCCCCTGCTTCAGCTGCTTAAGTGGGGATTACCTACACCACTGACTATCACCTGCGCTCACCTCCATTTCTACCACTTTTTTTTTTTTTTTTTTTTTTTTTTTTTTTTTTTTTTTTTTTTTTTTTTTTTTTTATCACCTGCGCTCACCTCCATTTCTACCACCTATATTTGGTTGCAGGGATCTGAATTATTTCTTGGTCAGGCTGTCCACGATTCAAGGCTGACAAAAAGTTACCCAACTCTCAAGATAAATGGGCAGAGTCCTACATAACTCCTCCTACAGAGGTAAAATAGTACTTTTTTTCTTAAACAATATATTAAACAAAATACATACTGCATTCCTTTCCCCTAACAGGGTCCGGTAAACCGCTGCAGGCTGAGCCTGTATCCGGTACAGCGACCCGCCACCTGGATCCAAAGCTGTCGCACTCTGTATATTCATAGTGGTAATTTGCCTGTGAAAGACAACATCATACACATGACTACCAGGAAAATCAGCATTAATAATACTGTCAATATTTACATTATTATTGAAGTTAACATTAACTATTTGAGGCATTCTTGATGGTTTGTGGGTTTTATTGAAAATGAACAAGCTGAGTAGCACTGATCTCATCCACTTACAGCCGTACTTTGCACTCTGTAAACAATAGACTTCAAATGGAACCACACCAAATACAAGCAATGTAACAGTTGTCTGATGGTATACATCAGTACCCAATTCAATAAGTCTGCCAAAAGGTAGTTCAATTTGCTTGGTACATTGGCTTTCCTCAATTTTATTATTTTTATCCAGCCCCCACAGCATCTTGTCTTTACCATACGTTTGACTGGATAATGTGTCTCCTTCCTTTGCTGACAGCAGGGAACTACTTTTTTAATTTCTGCTTACCACTCCATGGGATCACGTCTTTGGCTGTTTTACTACGTCCGCCTCTCCCCACTTGATTATTATAAATTATTATTTTTTTGCAAGGACCCAACGTCTGCACACTGCTGATGAGTCACCTGTGCATCACCTTTTCTCTCCCACTCCTTCTGCCAATCTTTATTTCCCTTTGCAAGGACCCAGTAGCCGCACACTGCTGCTGGGCCGCTCATTCCACTCCATTGCACCCAACCTCTTGATAGGATACAGGGTGTCCTGGATTTGACAGGACAGTCTTGGTTTTTCAAGATCGATCCTGGAAAACCTCAGTTAAATTTAGCACGTCTCGATTTTTAGTAGGGTCTATTGAATACAGAAGGAGGCGAGATTTCATGTGCTGCAGTCCAGAATTAATTAAAAACCTCCAGCCAAAAAGCAAATTAGTTACCGCTGACGATACAGTGTGCAACAGTTGCATTTCATTTCCATTAGTGCCTCATTCTATATGTTTTCTAGGTATGTGACCAGTGGAAATTATGCATTCTGCTTCCCGTGGTTGATGCTAAACTGTAGTCCTACTTCTATGTTTGTGGACTGTCCCTTTTTTGTTTTTTTTAAATTAGGTGACCCCCATCTTTATTTTACGTTACGAGGGCACATCAGCTGCACGCTGTGACCAGGGCATGCACTCCTCACCTTTGCTCCCCCTTCCCTCACAGCTTTTTTACCTTCTTATATATCTGCCTTAACATTAACCCTATCCATGCTGATGATGGAACCGCTCCGTCATCAGCCGCGGTGGCACTGTTCTGATGACGGAGCGGTTCTGATTTTGCGCCTGCGCGGCGCGTTCTATTGAGCGGGCGGGGCCATGACGGAACCGCTCTGTGATGAGCACAGCTCAACCGCGGCTGGTGACGGAGCGGTTCCGTCACCAGCATGCGCCCGCCCCGCCCCCTTAGCACTGCGGCGGAATAGCCGCCGCAGTGAAGGGGTTAACATCCTCATACTTGAAAACAGGTGGCACAGGCAACTCTCAGGAATTACCCCCATAAGTACCTGCTTCACTCCAGCTATGCAAATCTTTTCATGAACCAGTGGGAGGAGCAGGTGGCATGAACCACAGAAAATGAAGACATGACCAAGCACATAATCTTAAACCAATACATAAATTATGTATTCTTCGGGAATGGGAGCAATAGAGAAGTCAAAAGTTTAAATCTCAAATTTATCTTAACTATAACCCACACCACATTTGAATTTATGGACTTTAACATCCAAGCCCACAAGAGGAGTCTGATAATTACAATTCATCACAAGCCAACAGATGGCAGTAGTCCACAGTCAGCACATCCAAAACTCAAATCGAGCATCCCTTACTGTCAGTGGCATAACAAACTTGAGGGGGGCCCCATGCAAAGTGCATGAAGCCCCCACCCCCATGCCCTGGACCCATTCAGGAGCTCTCAGGCCCACCCGTGCACAGTGCCGGAGTGGGCCCCCCGGAGCTCAGGCCCCCCTGCACCGCAGGATTGCAGGGGCTATTGTTACACCACTACTTACTGTGAGTCTAGACATCCATCCTTTCACCCACCCACCTTCCAATATATTCATGTGTCCATCCATTCGTCTTTTAACCGATCCATCTATCCATTCACCTTTCCCTAGCTGTCCTATGACACTTTTTTCTGTTAAACTTTTCACACTTTATCCAACCTTTTGCCCATCCATCTATCCTATCCTTTCCTCCTTCCATTCTTTCACTCTTCCCCCTCCACGCTTACTTTTTCTTTCCTCTCATGTTTTCTTCCTTCCGGTTACCCTTCTTTCCTCCTCCCTTTCTTTGACTGTTCTATATAATCATCTATTTTGTCTCATCCTTACTTTTTCTTTCTTAGCTTTCTTTCTATAGCTAATTTAATCTAATCATCCTTCTCTCTTTTTACACTATTTTATTTAGTTTTATTTCTGTTTTAGTCTCTGTATGTGCAAGTCCACGGCCTAAAATCCAGTTTCCTATAATCCTCAACAGTGATTTTTTATATGCATTTTGTCTGAATACATGTAGACAGAAGAGGTCTACAAACGACTAATTTACCATCCCATCTGGCAATTGGCATCCCCCACTTAAGATGCTAAAGTGGGGCTTCCCTAAAACACAAACTATCACCTGCCACGGACCTCCATTCCAATCACTCATATTTGGTTGCAGGGATATTAATTTTTTCTTAGTTAAGTTGTCCAAGATTCAAGGCAGATAAAAAAAATTACCAAACTCAAGATAACTGGGCACAGTCATACACAACACCGCCGGCAGAGGTGAAATAGTCCCTTTACTCGTCTGGTTCTAAACCCCATTGCACCACCAACACCTTCTATCCTATGAAAATAAACAAACCGATCACCTGTGCAACTGACTTTTGCATGTACTACAATCTCCAGGCGATCTTGAAGTATGTCGGAAGCACCATCCTCCCGGTAATAAAAGGATCTTAGAACATTTGAGAGTGATTAAACATGGTGATCAATTCTATCCTATTACAAGGCACTTTCAGTCTACCCAAAAATCAGTATATTATTCTATTGTATTTTTTTGGTATCGACAGGATTGAATACAGAGAGGACGTGATCCTGAAAGAAACTAAGAAAACTTGGGTCAAAATATATAAATCAAACGGAGCATGATAGACCCTCTGGAATGAATAGTGAAGGAGAAAGGTCTGCATATATTGTATGACTTGTGTTTGCATAATGAGGTTTTTCGTTGAGAAAATATAATTGGAAGATGGACGCTATGTCATGTCCATGCTTTATGACATCATGATGCATTCCACAGCATTTACCTTGGAATGGTGTTTTCTCAACACCAACAAAATGCATTCTAAGATAGCCAGCAGTGTGTGGGTATGTGCTGTAATGTCATGTGCAATGCATTCAACAGAAGACATATTGGAATGGTATTCACCCCCACCCGCTAAAAAAAACTGTGCAAGATGTCCACCTTGGTGTGTGCATCTGTCATTAAGTCACCAATGCTTACACATGCACTGGTGGTCATTTTTAGAGATTTGTTTATTTTTTTATAATATGAGTAAGCAAACAAGTACTGGCAAGGCCATTAGTGTGCCACTCATTTCAAAGGTGATACCAATTGGATTTGCCTGTTCTTATTTTACTTAACTCTCCCTTCAGAAGCTTGCTTCCTCAGATTCAAAATATTTACCACACAACACTAATACCTTGTTAACTTAGAGAAAATCAATCATTCAGAGCGCCAAAAACTGAAACCTGGGTAAATTACCTATGCTCTGCAAATCAAAAACACTTATATGAAACAGACAACAATGCAAGTTAATAACAAATATAGAAAACAGTTGCTGAAGTTCTTGTTTAGTTAGTGAGCCTACAATGGCATGCAGTGTAACATTAAATATGATCATATTGTGAAGAGAGGCATGCATCCTGTCTAAGACATGTAACTGAAAATCTAAAAACATTAAAAAGAAAACATTGAGAAACATGAACGCCTTACTTAGGCACGTGAAAGCTGTTTAAAACACAGAGTTGCACAATATGTAAACCTTATTTGATCAGAATGCATGCTACATACAAAAACAAATGCATATTGATATTAAGTGTTCCACACACAGAGTTAAGAGAACGATCGAAAAGCAGTGAAAATCACTAAAGCATAAAGCATGTTTTTTAGAAGAATGTATTGTGAAAACATCATCCAATTGGGGCCCAACAGGGGATGAGGGGAGGCAAACAGCACCGACCAGAGACTCAAAGAATAGGTGTGATAAAGGCTGCTTTATTGGAAGCAGGGGCACCTTACACAATGAAAACCCTTGGCCTGTGCCGTACAAAACTAGACCTCACTAAATATGTAATCTCCTGACAAGCCCCCCCACCCCCTTCCCTAAACTGGTTCCCCCAATCCACAAACAGTAAACAATTAGCAAAAGCGTCAATTTGCCCATCCACCTGGCTAAATACTTTATTGTGCTTGACCTACCCCTGCTAATCCAAAACAGACCTCCTTCACTTCCCCCATATATTTGGAAAAACCACCCCCAAAGGCCGAAAATTACACCCACACCTGCTCCAGTGACACGACCAAACCCCACAACCATCAAACAAACCCCGATGCACCGGCCCCCAAGAAAACTCCTTCCAAAAAACACCACTGCACCACAAAAAACCCTATTACACCCTGGAAAAAGGAAAAATGCCCCACTCCTTGCCCCCAGGACTCAAAACTTGAAAACACTCCCTTTCAGCTGAAAGAAAACCCAGGGTGGGAGGGAGGGAAAATCATTATGTCCGTCACACCCCCGCCCGGCTGCTGTGTCACAAGCCACTAAAATGGTGGCCTATGACACAAAATTGCCGGTTTTAATGAAACCCAGCCCAAACGGAGCCCAAAACGAGCCCACCCCAGCCCAAGGCTACCAACCAGCCCCAAACCAGCCCACGTACGGTGCTGGACTCTACCCGCCCCCTCCCCTGGCCCCAAAACCCCCCAGGGGTGGCAGGCCTCCTGCTGGTCGGCCGCCCACCCCAAAGCCCTATTAAAAAAGGTATCAAGCACACCAGTGCAGGTTTCCAAAACCAGCATGCGACTGTTTTATTTGCATCATAAAATGCGAAAGAGTAATACCGCACACTACTATAGCTAGAAACATGATTGTGAACAGAAGTGTGATTTAGTTTTAAGGGTCATAAAAGATCTTTGAACTAAAATACTGTGGGGTGTGTTTAAAAAGAGTCTCAGGGCCCGATTTAGAATGTGTCAACACAGTACTCTGTCACAAATAGAGGTGGGCGGAATTTTTCATTCTGTCTGCGAAATTGGAGGAATTGGGTAAAATTCCGCATTACTCTTGTCTGCAGAATTACTAATAAATTCATCTATTTGCTGGCTAATTTAATCAGCAGCACTGGGAAAAACTACCCAGAATTAGTCCTTTGTTTGTGCCTATTCAGAGTGTGCTTGGCAATGGAGTCCGTTGTCTGCTTCTCTGCGGTGTCATGTAAGCAAGTTTACTTATACTTTCCACCCTCTCTCCCTAACCACCATGGCTGGGCCTAGTGCAATCTTACATAGGAAGTTTACAACGAGATGAACTTACTTTGATAGCCTCCTCAATTTTGTCATTTTAGAAGGATTTCCTGGTGGGCACAAAGTGCGTGTCTTATCGCTGGCCTGCCTCTGTTTTTTCTACCTGCACAAGGAACTGATGGTGCCCCATGGGGAGATCATTGGATGAACAACGGTTCCTAGCTGGAATAAGGAGAATCCAGGGATTTAAGTAATCAGCTCCTTATTTTCTTTACTATCTGACGGGTTAGTTTAACTGAGTGAGAAAAGGCCAACAGGAAGGTCCTGAGTCTACTTACACCAGATTCCAATTTGATATATTCTTTAAACCCTCCCAGCTCCTTCCTTTGATCACCGAGGTCCCGGGGTGCTCTTCTATTATGTCACTTCTTGAGGTCAGACACCTTAGCTGTTGTGATTTCAGTAAGCTAAATGCTGAAAATGGGAAACTTTACCACATCAGCCATATGCTCGATTCAGGGACCATCACTGTTCTTGGATTCTGTGATTTCAGCTGGAGTATAAAGGGAGTACAAACTGAATATATATATATGTGCAACCAAAACATAAAATGGATTTCTGTCATGTCAACGTGAAAATATGTAGAAAAACGAGGCCTTTGGTGGTGAAAAAGTAATTATTTTGGCTGCAGTCACCGAGATCACCGAGATCCCTTTTGAGATAAATGTGTGCCTGCACCGATTTCTCAACAACTTGATTCTTATGGGTATATAGTGGTGAATGGGCCTACACAATAATCTAATCTAAAATTACATATTTTATAGATGCAAGAATGTAATTTACTAATATATATCATGACACAGGAGACAACAAAAAAAAAGAGATATAATATTTCAGCACTGACCTGCAGAATTTGGCATTGGAATCTAAATGCGCTAACGTATTAAATAGCAGGTAATTCAAATCAATACTCTACATTGTGGTACTAAATGAATTATTCAGAAACTCTGTCCATCACCACCCCCTTTTCCAAAATCGATTTTGTCCACACTATGTGTGGGAGGGTATACTCAGACGTGAGTCCCTTGCTCATTGCACCATCAGGATTCAAGCAAGCCGGGCCGACGACGGCTGAAATGCCAGAAACCGGTCCCCGGAAGCTTGTTTCCTTCCCAGTATAAGAATTGGCTTGTGTAGTTTGGTTTGCCCTGTTCCCATCATGCACTGGGACAGGAACAGACTAATTTGCATGTAGCCAGGTTCTTATCTGGGATGGTGCAGTGAGCTAAAAAACGGTGATGGATCTAGCCCTGATCTCTTGACTGGGTGAGAGTATTCTGCATCATTCAGAAACTCTGTCCATCACCACCCCCTTTTCCAAAATTGATTTTGTCCACACTATGTGTGGGAGGGTATACTCAGACGTGAGTCCCTTGCTCATTGCACCATGAGGATTCAAGCAAGCCGGGCCGACGACGGCTGAAATGCCAGAAACCGGTCCCCAGAAGCTTGTTTCCTTCCCAGTATAAGAATTGGCTTGTGTAGTTTGGTTTGCCCTGTTCCCATCATGCACTGGGACAGGAACAGACTAATTTGCATGTAGCCAGGTTCTGAGCTGGGATGGTGCAGTGAGCTAAAAAACGGTGATGGATCTAGCCCTGATCTCTTGACTGGGTGAGAGTATTCTGCATCATTCAGAAACTCTGTCCATCACCACCCCCTTTTCCAAAATCGACTTCTTGAGGTCAGACAACTTAGCGGTTGTGATTTCAGTAAGCTAAATGCTGAAAATGGTAAACTTTACCACATCAGCCATATGCTCGATTCAGGGGCCATCACTATTCTTGGATTCTATGATTTCAGCTGGAGTATAAAGGGAGTACAAACTGAATATATATATATGTGCAACCAAAACATAAAATGGATTTCTGTCATGTCAACGTGAAAATATGTAGAAAAACGAGGCCTTTGGTGGTGGAAAAGTAATTATTTTGGCTGCAGTCACCGAGATAACCGAGATCCCTTTTGGAGATAAATTTGTGCCTGCACCGATTTCTCAACAACTTGATTCTTATGGGTATATAGTGGTGAATGGAGCTACACAATAATCTAATCTAAAATTACATATTTTATAGATGCAAGAATGTGATTTACTATTATATATCATAACACAGGAGAGAACAAAAAAAAAGTTATATTATTTCAGCACTGACCTGCAGAATTTGGCATTGGAATCTAAATGCGCTAACGTATTAAATAGCAGGTAATTCAAATCAATACTCTACATTGTGGTACTAAATGAATTATTTATGAGAATGCTACATGCTATCAAATTCCAGACAGAAAAAAAAAATCAGCCGACAGAACTGGAGTTTGAAAGAGTTTCCAGACGACCATTAGATAGGCCGTAGTTTCCAAATATCAGTGGATGAGAAGAAAGTAGAAAACATATCGTGGTAATAGCCTTGTTGTCAACTCTTTTGTCAGAACTTTCAAATGATAGGACACTCAAATAGACCGTGTTTTAAAGTTCTAGCTGTATCTTCACAATGCGTGACAGAATATATATATATATATATATATATATATATATATATATATATATATATATATATATATATATATATAGTGTTTTTCATTAGATTGCTTATTTGTTAGAACAGATTATATTGTGTGTGTATACCCACACACTGATCTTGATGATTAATATTGCTTATTTTTCTATATTCAACAGTTCTTTTCAGTTCCCGCACAATGCAATTATTAATATCCCACTGTTTGTGTGCCCCCTGCCCTGTCCCTGTTCTCGTTCGGGACCCCAAAGATTTCAACTAAACAAACTGTTCCCAGCAGGAGAGCAAAAGACAGCAGCCCGTGCATCTTGGTAAACCATTACAAAGCCTTAGGAATGATTTTAAAAAATGCAGTCCATTGCAACAAAAGTATCTCAATTAACTAACAGGACACAGAGCTTCCTCTTGAGCCATGTTCCTCTTATAAGGCTTTATTTCGCCAATAGATTTGCCAGCACAATGTCCACGGAGACCCAGGGTCAGCTTTAGGGCGGTGGGACCAGTGCTGTCACCAAGCTCAGGGGGCGTTACATTCTGAAACGTCTTATGGGTTTGAATGCACCGGCTTTAGAGTTATTTGTGTGTATTTCAGGCTATAATAAACCTGTTGAGATAACGCTGGTGATTAGGGGGCCTGCTAGAGAGAGTCACGTTTTGTTTACAGCAGTTTTGACTCACAGTAGTGCAGAGGGTTAAATGCCTGCTGCAAACAATGTTTGTTTTACATGTAAATCACAGAATTGTGTTTTATGTAGCCAACTCAGTGGGTTATTGCTTTTGCCACAGAGATACATTTGTTATTTGCAGTTTTTAAGTTACACATCTTCTATTACATCACAGCGAGCCATGAACTGGCATCAAAGCACTGCATACAAACAATATAGCATAGGTTTAGAACATTGTTCTCCCCCCCCCCCACCGTCATTCATTATCATAAGGTTGCCAAAAAAGGGTCTAGGTAGAAATACATTCTCATTAATAAAGCCAATGCCAACCTCTGATTTTTTTTTGTTTTAAGTCAAGTTTTTACATCTCCAGGCCTACTGGTATAGATTGCATGTGACCCCTACACCTTGTAGTCCTCATTGTCTTATGTAACATTTCCTACACATTGAAATACACATTTGTATGATTGGCTCTATATAATGTGTGTGATGTAAAATTCTCTGATCCTGAATATTGGTTTGAGTATCACTATTCAAGAAATAAAATACATGTGAGAGGAGCTATGGACAGATGAAGGGCACCCATGGAGGGTGGTCGTGAGGGGATCTGTGGTGAAGCTTGTGATTGGGGGGCGCCAAAAAAGATTGTTGGCTCTATAAGCAGGCCCTGCATAGATACATAACTGGCTTTGTGAGTTTCATTAAAAGAACATTAAGTAATGAATTACTAATACATTTAGCAACATTTTACATTCCTGTTATAGGTGCATTTGTGAACTCATTTTCAGAACTGTCGTTCTAATTCAATCTGGTTTCTCCACCTACTTGATACAGCCTGTGTACTTGGTCTTACTAACCACTAATGTTGGGAAGGTGTTTTGTGCATTTATTAAAGTTCGATAAGCAGCATTTTATGATGCTGTTCGAGTTTACAAAGCGCCAATACTGTATATAAGTTTCTAGTTCGAGGTGCCGTCCTCACACCTTCTTTCCCTTTAAACTGTACAGTTTAACTCTTGAACCCTGTCTTACGTAGTCATACAAATTATTCGTAATGATATTAGCCATTTTCTTCAATGTCTACAGTTTCTCTTTATCCTTTGGAATATATGGTCACAATTAACCACACATGCCATGTAGAACGAACCTTAAAATAGTTTTCGATTTGATGATCTTTATAACATGAAGCCCAGTTCTCAAGATCTGTGTCCAAGTACAACTTTCAACTTGGCTGCATGAACTTAACGCCCAGACCACTATAACAAAACTAAAAATAACTCCTCATTGTGGCCACTCGACTAATAGTGCCAATTGTTTGAGAGACCTTACTGTAATCAATAATAAATTAAAAAAGGCCTCCTCTGCCTATCAGCTCCCATGTGAAGCAATGTATGGGTCCATTGAAGAGTGCTCCACTGAGAATGGATCCTTGAGGACCCAAGCACTCTCTGCCGTGCATCACTCAGTCAATACTGGACTCAATTTACAAACCTGCTTCAATTCCAAGCTAGCTTAACTTGATTGGAAATCATAATTAAGGCCTTTACCAAACACTTTAATACAATATATAAAGACAAAACCTATTACCATACCTTTATTTCTCACCTTCCTCACTCAAGGGAAGTGAGCAAAAACAATGTGCAGCATTGGCGACAATACTAAACCTGCATCTTGAAGGAATTGCAAGAAATTCAAGCTACAGCAAGTACAGGTTTTATTTCATAAACTTTCCAAACAATAGAAAACGTGTCTGAAGTGAAACACAAGCATCACTTTTGATGCATTACATCAAACTCATTCAATTTTCCTAATAGTAGGAAAATTAAATCCAGAATTTCCAATCTCTGCCCCAAAAAAATTAAGTATAACTTTAAAATTAATAACTATATGAGGTTCACTTTGTTGAGTTTATTAAGTCAGGACTCCATTTATGAATTAGTATCAAGTTTTTTGAGAGGCAAATGTCACAAATAGAGTAACAAGAAGATGGTTGTAAACACCTGTCCCTTATTTTCTGTGTGCTAATTGTCCAAGCTGTGCAATTCAGGTTTGCAGGGATAACATTACTATGCTTTTATAATTTCAGCATTGCTTTTGGGACACAGTCTCTCAAAAAGAAAGCGTTGACTCCATCATAAGTCAAACTGTTCTCTTCACGATGTCCCCGTTAAAGCATATAGGTTTTTTCTAGCCTTGTTAAATGTTCTCTCACACCATTTTATTTGTTCATTAATTGCTCGGGCTGCACTGTTACTTTTTCCTTGGCCTTCTCAAATATCCATCATGGTCTCCCAGGATGTCCATCTTAGAAATGTTTATATTTTACTCTGCCCGACGATCTGAATTCCAGTGTTTGATGTGCACACATTGAGCTATGCCTCCAAACGAGCTATTAACACATAATGTGCTACATTGAACTGACCATTTCTGAATAATATGTCTACCTTTATTATATCTTGTATAGCTGTTTCCGTGCTCAGAATGCCAAATGTGTTCCAACTTGCTGTAAATTCTTTCCCAGTATGGTCTTGTGTAAAAGAACCCCCTGATGAATGAATTATACATTTATATTGCGCTGCTGTTGTACAATGCTCTGGCAGCCATGAGCCAGGGTTTGTGCTTTGCAAAACTGTTTACACAAAACGAACACAAAAAGCTACAGTAAGGCGTTTATATTTTATTGAGAACATTAGACTGCAGAGATCAGAAGAAAAATGTATAATGTTTCCAATTGAAGCGATTTTTTTTTACAACGACTATAAAAATTAACAGAAAAGGTTTTGATACAATATAAAAACAGTTTGTTTGAAAACAAACTGAAGGCTTTAAACAGTTTCATCTTGAATTGCCAAAACATACTTTATTGTTTAGTCTTCATCATTATCTGACACTTTAGAGGCTGATATAAAACAGAGTTGTGAAGAGCCCGGCATGTCATATAAACGGATTAAACAGCGGCAAGACATTACAAGGAGACGATTAAAGTCAAGGGCAGTGCAATCACAGAAATAAAACCCCTTGGGATCCGCCGCAACACAGACACGTGCAATATTTGTGGCAGCAAGAGAGACGCATCACACACACTTCCTCTGTCATGTTTGGCAGCCATAAAAATGTTGACATGAAGCAACTAGCGAATAGAAATCAAGAATTTATAAACTTCGATAATTAGTGGGTAAAACAAAGTTCAGTAACACTGATGTGAGCCTCGAAACAGAATAGCTTTGCAGAATAATACAAATATCAAGAGACTGAACGCAACTAAATGTTTCTTAAAGGAGCCAGGATTATGCCCTGATGAACTCTATGAGGTTGATTTTGAGGTCGGTGGGTGGGGTTCCCACCGACAGATAGACGTGGGGGGGGGGGGGGGGCGGCAGACTGCCACGTCTGACAGGATCTATAATCCTGTAAAGGTGGCGGCAGCATTTTCATGGTGGTACAACTGCCATGGAAAGACTATCGGAAAAAAAACTTTGGGGGCCCCAAACAGGGCCCCAGTCCCTTGTGGGCCACTGCAAATTGACCCTGGGGCACATGTATTGCCCCCTCGTACATCCATGCATCACATTGTGCATGGATATGCACAAAGTGCTTGTTTACACTGCGGCTTGTGCTGCATCCCTTTTCCTGTGCTGCAGCACAAGCCGCCATGCTAAAGAGCACTTTCCCAACCACCAGCATGTCGGTCGCATCCTAATTCAGCAGTCTGACCGCCGACTGCTTCTAGGGTGGTCCCCTGGCCGCCATGATAACGGGCGGCAGTCCGACTGCCCGCTATCATAATTGGGCCCTATGTACTGAGACTTTTCATTTTCCTCTGACCTAAAGGACCAATTCTTTGAATTTCTCAAGGAGATTTGTTACACAGCTGGGCTAGCACATCTCGCATGGAGATTGAAAACACTGCTGTAGGTTCAAATCACACTGGGAGAATTGGGGAGGTCTTGAATATCTGTGAAGACCCAAACATCTTCAAGTCTAGTGGGCAGGCATGCAAGGCTCTATAAAAACTGCCTGGAACTTCCTGAGTTGTATTCCTATGTTGTGCCAGAATTCCACAGAGGCATACCGGCAGCTTCATGCTTCAAAGAGAAAAGCTGCTTTTAAGTAACCCTAACAGACAGAAGGAAATTTGCTCGAATTCCTTTTCTTTTTTTCAATTTAAATTACATACTCCTTTATTTAGTTTGTCTTTTTGGGGGGGGGGGGGGGTGAGTTTCCTTTAGTTATTAGTTTTCTTTAGTTGTCTTTCAGATTTTCGATGGGTTATTTGTGTAAGTTTTGATATCGATTCATATTTTGTAAAGGTTCAAGGCCATTTCGGTCCTCCCCTGGCCGAGGGGTTGGTTGTAATAGTCATTGTTATTGCCACTGGCTACTGGGGCGACTCATACCAAATGACCAAGTTTTACTTTTTGGCACTTTACTCTGTCTGTATGGTAAAGCAGCCATCGCTCTCTCCAAAAGGTGGTGTGGGGTTAGAAACTGAGAAACAATGCAACTCTTTCAATAACATTTAGCAATTAGAATGTTCAAGAAGTTCTTTATTTTTAGACAATGACTTTTCTTACAGGTTAGTAATACACTGTTCAAACCAAAAAGAGTTACACAAAGAAAAACACAATTGCCAAACTTCTTAGGGTCAAGTGACTAGCTTCTTAAAGCCAGAAAGACTTCCCCAAATGTGCTTTAAATGCTGCTTAGTGGCAGGTGTTATAATATAGTTAAACGCTGAGCATTTAGTTGAACAATGAACCCTATTACCAAATTTATTCTATGTGATTTCATTATGCAGGGTGTCGGGGATTTTTTTAAGGATTTAATTAAGGCAGTGCAAGATCTCATCAAAATTGCACAGGCAGGCAATGGTTTATGTGGCACTTGTTAGGAGTGGCAAATTCAGTTTGTGCTCACAATTCCCTGTGGCTTTTGTTATTAAGCTCAGTTGTACCCTTACCACTCTTTATCACTACCCACCCATCAACTATATATGGTTGATTGGTGGTTAGTGATAAAAGGTGGCAAGGGTAATTTTAGGACTTAATGATGGGTAGTAGTAAACGGTTGTAAGGGTCATTGGGGAACGGGGACGACGGAACCGCTGCAACACGCCACCTGCGAATACATAAGCTTGGCGGGGCACTATTAAGGCTGTATCGTGCCACTATAGAGCTAAAGGGCGAGACTCCATACAACCGCTGGACAGACTAAGACACAAATGGGGTAACAACATTGACAGACCACTAGACAACAAGGACTAGGCCAACATTTTAGAACGGGCCACCAAAGTATCTCAAAACACCCGGTTTAGCCTGATTCGTTTCTATATACTCAACCAATCTTATCTAAGCCCAGAACATATCAACCACTACTTTGACGGCGCAGACGCCCGATGCCCGAGGTTTAATATGCAGGGGGCGACTTTCATTCATATGGTCGGGAGCTGCACCTACTTAACGCAATACTGGCAGGAAGTTACACATGATACAGCGAGGGTAACAGAGGGTAGTCCCCTGCACACCTGCCCATGTATTGCTCAATCTGTTGCCACAAACTGCCAAAACTAAGACCACAGAATGGTTTCAGGACCTGGCCTTTATCCTCGGGAAACAAGAAATAACTAGTAGCTGGAAGAAATCGGAGGGCCCCAACGTGCACAGATGGAAACAAGAGCTGGTGAAATAGACTGGATGTGAGGGCAGGGTCCTGCTTAGGCATGCACGGCGAGGAGTCGGCAAGCCAAAACGAGCTCAGACATGGGAGGGCCTGATTGCGGGCTTAACAAGAGATGACAGGGCATCGGAGGCTTCCACCCCAGAGAGACCCCCACATGTAGAGAACCCCCAGGGACCCGATTAGGACGGAATAACACAGTAGAGTCAGAGGGATGGGAACATTACATGGCATTGGGACACATAGGAGAGGATGGAGGTGCAACGGAGGGCCCCGGCGCAGCACCATAACACACATCTCGAGAGCAATTGAGTTTACTAACTGAGCCCAACAACAGTAGTGGGGAGACAGCAGTGCAGGGTGGGAGGGGAAGACCTAGTTACTTGTTGAGGAGGGGGAATTTTCTCGTATGTATGCCGAACCGATATCAGATCGCACGTGTGAATGTTACAGTCAAACGAGTGAGGATGGGACTCAGCAGGGGCACCGACCAATGCATTTACTTGGTCGTGTCCTTTTTTTTTTCTGTACATTGATACCTGGAAAGTGGGTACGATATATGACATTTATTTATTTTATTGATTTATTTCGGATTTGTAAAGCGTATGGCTGCCTCAGCGACGAGGCGTCCCAGCGCATGTTAAAGGCAATACAATTTGTGTAAAAAAAAAAACGGTTGTAAGGGTAATTTTAGGGTTAGGGATGGGTAGTAGTAAAGGAAGGTTATGCGTAAACATATTTTTTAAAGGGAGGGAGATTTGGGGGTGCAGGAGGTGCGGCAGCCCGCCCATAAAATTATAAAGAGTTTAGAAGGAGAAAGAGCTACAAAGGGGCCCTTGTAAGGTTTTTCTTCTGGAAGCATTTTTTGTGCTTCAAAAGAAACAGCTTCTACTATCCCCTATGCCTTTAGAGAGGTGACGTTATTGAACAGCAACCCCAGTCTAAACATCATTCCAGCACAACAGGCTCTTACAGCTTGTGAAAGGGGAATTAAGCGTTATGTATGTCAATTTATTTTAGCCCTGGGGCGCTTGGACAGAGAAGGAATACTTATTTACGATGAAACATCGTTTTGATACCTGTAAAACTGTGGTGCAAAATAACAAATAATGCTGCTGCCCTTTGAAATTGTGCAGTCGAGGCGCTTCCTGGGTGGTTTCCTTCCAAGCTCAAGTGTTCTCACTGACTGCCCTTGCCCGAAAGCTAAACATTGCTGGTCTTGATTTCTAACAATTCAGAGCCCTCTCGAACTATAGAATTTGGGGTCAGACGGGATTCTTTATTTAATATTATACATAATCGTGTATAAAACACACAGATACAAAAACATGGAATATTTATGAACTCCTCCCTTTATGTAAAAATATATATATATTTAGAATTACAAAAACACTCAAGGTCAAGTGCAATGGGCACTTATTGTCTAAAATTCCTGCCAATCAAATTACAGATATTAGTTTCATGTGACTTGCCACTTAGGTGTAGTGCCGGACCAAATTTTTGTTATGCCAGCATGTAATTTTCACATTTCACTTTACACTTGTTATGCGAAATGCCAGAAATTACGCCAATATGACATGTCATTCAATTTTTTCTCCATTTGGGGAAAAATCCTATTGTGGAGCATAATGAATGAAACAATCTTGCGCAGTTGTTGCTCGCATCACGAGCGATTTGGATCTATGTTTTTTTTAGCAAAATGCTACCTTGCATCCAAAATTGTTCCAACGATTCACTTTGTACTAAAATGTTTTAACCAGATTTTGACCCTCCCACTGCTACCTATTTCATGGCATCTATTTCTGCGTAACTGTACAGTCCTGGCATACAATTACACTGTAGGACAACCATTTACGCCTGACCGGTATTCTTATGGGGACAGCTGTCAGATACAAATTCAGCTGGGTCTAAAATAAGCATGGGCGTAAAATCCGTTTCGCTCGCGGATTTTGCGGATTTTCGGTAAATTCGCAATCCGCGAGATTCGCGAATCTCCCGCAAAATCCGCAAATCCGCGAGCAGCGGATTTCATGGCTTGCTCGCACTGTTCGCGTGAGTTCGCGGCTTCCCAGTACAACTTCGCGCCCCGCGAATAAGCGCAAAATTGCAGAAATACGATCTTAGCAAAACTGAAACTACTTACCAGGTTCAAAAGTTCAGGCTCATCATTAGTAGCCATTTCCTGTAGTGCTTCCTGAGGGGCCCCTCCAGAGTTCAGTTGCCAGTTGCAACTATTATGTGACCCTGCTCTGAACCTCAGAATAGTTACACATATGCCACAAAGGTCCTGAATTACAGCTAAGGGAGACAAGCAGGAGCCAGGCTGGAGGTTCAAATCCATTAATCAGCCCCTAATTCATTATTGTCAGTTGGGGCAGGGCAGGTGTTGTAACTAATTTTGCAACAATGAAAGCACTTAGCAAGTGCAAAAGATCACTAATCAGGAAGCACTAAGGAAGCAGGTGCCAGCTAAAAAAATATTCTGTGACACATTAATCAGCCCCAAATTAATTCAGGTCACTTGAGGCAGGGAAGGTGTGCTTGCGTTGCCACAATAATGTACACTGACTGGACAACCAGAGGGTGCTGTGATGAAACAGAGGGTGGCATGGGTGGGCCAGAGGGTGGCATGAGTAGTCAGAGAGTGGCAGTGGTGACAGAGAGTGGCAGTGATGAAGAAGAGTGTCCCAAACAGGCTGGACACGTAGAAACAACAAGTTCGCGAAACTTGCGACCCGACAGGTAAGTTCGCGTTTTGCGAAATTGTACAAAACCCTCGCGAACTGGCAGAAACCCGCGCGAACACAAAAAAAAAAATCTGCAAATTCGCGAGAATTCGCGGATTTTGCGGATTGCGAGTTCGCAAATCCGCAAAATTCGCGAACGCGAGATTCGCAAAATTCGCCCATGCTTAGTCTAAAAGTACATTACTAGCAGCGAGCGGGCCTGTGAAGCTACAGAAAATCTCTCATTACAACGGTCCAACAAATCAACAGAACGGTAAGGAAGGAAATGTGGCACTGGAAGAGGAAACTGACAAACTCGAAATGCACGAAGGGCCAAAATATACGACTGAAATTACTATGGACAGCACTGATAGAGTAAAACACTGCCTTTTGAAACATTTCTACGGGGAGAAGAAAATGAAAGAAGAAATAAACATTTCAGCATCAATAAAATAATGATTTTTTTACTACCATAAAATAAATGGAACGCTGGAATGTTAAAGACAGTGGTTGCTGGAAGTTTCTGTAAAATAGAACTTAGATGCCAGGATAATCACAACTGCAAAAGAGAGGCCAAGGGCTTGAGTCACACACTAAAGAGGACTTGTAGCAAATTACCATCTTTTGCATGATACTCCCTAGATTGTTGTTCTATTTATTTTACTGGCTTTAGAACCCGGAGTAAAGAGTGTGCACTCCCCACTAAAATTGAATTGGCATACTCATTATTGGCAAATTTAACTTGCCTAGAGATCCCTAGTATATGGTACATATGTAATCATGGCCTAGAGGTTAAATGCCACTAGTGGACAACAGCACCTACTGTGCCACCCACTATAGTGGCAGTGCAAGCATGGCTTTAGGTCTACCACTGGAACCTTATCGTAATTGTGCAAAACATGCACTGTGACCTGTGAAAATAGACTTCTTTTGGCAAGTAAAAACCTTTCTTTTAAAGAACAATGTATCACAATTGTGAAACCTTATAGCTCACAAGTCAGGGTACATAGTATTTAAAATGTTACTCTGATGGCTGCTCCTGGAGAGGAATAGGAGGCACCACACGCCTCTTGGAGCGCAGATGTGCGCAAGAAGGGGCTGTTTAAATTGAGGCCGGATGAAAATGGAATTTTAAGACATATGGACTACCTGGCTTTTAGAATATAAGGAAAGTGCGAGAGCGAATAGAACACTGCAAAATAAATTGATAACGTCTTTGGCTTGGCTAATATGTGCTAAATTCATAGAGGTAGCTCATGAGATTACAACAGCTGACACAAGCTCCACTCAGAATGCTCACCAAGCACTTGATTTTTTAGGCTAGAATTTCTGCAGTAGTAAGTGCTGCCCAGAAGAAGTCCCATGTGACGAAGCGCGTAGGCGGTTTGTTTTCAACATTTCATCCTGTTTAATCCATACACTTGAAGATTTTGTGAATAAAGACAATGAAAAAACAACCTGAATGTAGAATAATTTGGTTATTGCACTTTAAGTAGTGGTTTTGCTGTCGTATGTTTTATTATGAATAATGTATAAACTCTGAAATAAATTCTCTTGACTTTATAAACTTTGTGCTCCACAATTTGTGTAGTTGTGTGTAAAGTAAACTATTAATTAGCCCCACTATTCAGAATGGAAAGAGGCACATATGGGAGACAACATTAGCATTTGGAAAGAAGCTAGCTGATAAGGCAAGTGCCTGATTTGAACAGGATAGTGTTGAGCCCACTATCCAGGGTCTGTTCCTGGCAATACGCTCAGGAAGAGACCATTTAAATGAAAAGATAGGAAAAGGTATGGACATGAATGAACCAGAGGTCTGAAAAGAATTCTCAGACTCTATAATCTACGGGTAACTATAGCAGAATAAGTGTCAAAGAACCTGGTCTTGATGGTAAATGTTAATGAGAGTCCCTGCATGAAGCATGAGAGGAGTGTAGAAGAACAACTATTAATAGCAAGCTCCCTTGACATATCAGAAATACTCAGATTTCTTCTGGTGCATGACATGTCAGGCTGTGTTCAAGAGAGAAGTTGCAAAGGAAAAAAAGGCTGCCATCCACTTCCATAAAGAATCCTGTTTCCTTTGATACAAAGACAGCGTGAGATAAGATAAAGGCGCCCTGCATGGAGTACACTTTAAATCTAGGAAGCTGCACACAATGAGAGTTAGAATAATGGGAGCTATTTCAGACTATACAATGAGAGCTAAAACTCTGGAAACGAATACAAAAGCACTTTCAGTGTTTGAGAAATAAAAAGGAGAACAGGCTTAGAAAGTGGATTATGTTGAGAAAGGAGAAACCAAAACATGTACTGGGTGGTTGGAATATGGGTAACAACTTGCATATGTCACTAGGCTATAACAAAATTGTGAACGTGACTTCTGCTGAGTGATGGAAAAATACAAGTTCGGGTAAATTAACCCCACACCCATTTGAATAAACAGACAGTGGGAGTGCTCAGGGCACTACTAAATCAAATAATATTCTGAAGGTGAGAATGGTCTTGGATGAGCATTTGTAATTTTAAGACATGTAAACAAAGCATCATTTCAGTTTTCTCGGAAGAATAACAAGAGGCCTGTTCCCATAGCAGACTAAAAGCACCATCTGAAATCTAGTGAAGCAAAACCATCACAAACCTTAGGGCCTTTTAGATATCTGAATACTAATTACTTTCGTTTCCAGCTTTAAAGAAAACTAACATTAGCGGCATGTGCATTTAACAAAAATATAGATAGTGACGCAAGGAAGAGGTACTAAAAACGTTGTGGTGTGAACCAATGGTCAGTAAACAAACAAGATGAGGTATGAGGCATTTGGTTGATTGTTTTGAGTGCTACCTTTTTATTCATGAAGTAACCCTAAATGCATGCATATTATCTATGTAAAATTGGGACTGTCTTAATCAAATACTGTATCAAGATTAAAGTATTTAGTTCCACGGTTCATTTGTCAAAGAGTCCGCTTATTCTAAGAATCCACGTTTGCGCAGAAAATAAACCAATCATTTAGTACTATTTCTCAAAGCATAATCCAAGCTCTCTTGGTATTCGTGGACCCTTTTCCAAGGGTACGTGATATTCTGCTTCAAGTTCACTGAAAGAGCTACATAATTCCTTATTAAAAAGACATTCAGATTTTACAGACCGGACTCACTATGTCAGGTGGCTGCAACCTTTGCTTCATTAAGAACTATTCTAATCAATGAAAATCACCTCGAGCTACCACTAAGATTAGTGACGTAATTATGACCACATCAAAAAAGGTTACGTTATTGGCCACTGTATGCAAGCTTAGCAGCAGTGGTCACCTTAGTGCATCAGGCAGGGTTGCTACAGTAAGCTAAGAAGCATTTCTCAATTTGGAACACCTTTATATGGGTAACACATTAAACCCATAGCTGCGATACTCTTAGCATCAAGGACATAAGTATTTCAAATTCCACATTATTTATCATTTAAATATCAGCTTTAAATATATTTTGGAAATTCAACCTTTTATCTTCAAACAGAGTTATAAGTTCCCAAAATAAACACATTTTCATCTTATATACACAATTTTCAATGTTGGTATAAGTTCATTAATTCAGACAAGCACAGTCTTCTGATTTACTAGGCCTGACTGCAAACAGGAGAGCTACTTATAGGTTGCTGGAGAGCTACCAGTAGCTCATGAGCTACTCATTGGAGAAGCCTGCTGTAGATAACGCCATCTTAACTAGAATAAAATGCTGAGTAAACAAATGTCATTCCAAGAGGAAATATATTGCTATATTAAACTCCTTAGCAGTAGCATTCCAAATCTGAACTAGATAATAAGTAGACCCCCCCACCCCTTGCATTGGTCGGACCACTATCTCATAGCGATGACACTATCTGGTGTGGCACCAGCGAGCAGGATGCCTCGTAAGCCTGTTCTCAGCCGGCCTTGGCACAAACTTGATGCTGTGCATCTTCAAGAGCTTCTCTCCTCTACTCTCCCAGCTGACTGTGATTGCACTGATAAATCTGTATCGGTCTGGATCTCTGATGCGCTTGATCAACTTGTTCCAGTAAAATGGACTAAAGGTCGTAGCACCAGATCCAGTCCCTGTTATAACACCAAGCTTGCTTCCTTGCGTAAAGAGTGTAAGAAGCTGGAGAGAGCATAGAGAAGGAATAATGACCCAAATCTGAAAAAAACTGTATTGTGCAGCTATTAAGCAATATCATGGGTCTATCCAAGTAGAACGGGCCCTCTAATATGCGGAGGAGATCAGGTGCAGCACTAATCCATCAAAAGTATCTTTTCGATACTGAAAGCTCTGCAATCACCTATTGTTTCGGTAGCCACTTTGTCGTCATCTAATGATCAATGTGATGCCTTGGCCCTCTTCTTTGTGGAGAAGGTGGAGAAGTTTTACCAATCCTTCTTCCAGGTTGTATCAGTTCCATGGCCCGGTCCTCTACTTCATGCTCACTGACTACTCTCCCCGCTATCTCTCAGGAGAAGCTTGCAGTGATCTGCAGGAAGGTCAAGTCTGCTTCCGCGTCTGACCCCCTGAAGCCTGAATATGCTGTGAGAATCCTACCTGTGCTCATCCCCCCGGTGTGCCACGTGATCAACCTTTCTCTCTCCACTGCGACTGTGCCTTGCACTTGGAAACATGCTAAAGTAGTTCCTTTATTAAAGAAACCTAACTTAGATGCCACTAAGTTGGAGAGTTTCCACCCCATCTCCCTCCTGCCCTGGGTCTCTTAAAATCTCTGAGCTCACGTCAATGCTATTCTGACGGAATACCTGGAGGTTAATAATCTTCTAGACCCATCTCAGAATGGATTCCGTCCTGGTCACAGCACAGAGTCCCCTCTGCTGGCAGTGACTGACATCCGAGATGGGCCTTAGATGTCGGTTGCACGTCAGCACTGATATTGCTTGACCTCAGTGCCGCGTTCGACACGGTCTCCCATCAGATTCTGCTCAGGCGCTTGGAGGAGGCAGGCATAGCCGATGGCGCGCTGGTTTGGTTCGCCTCTTTTCTGCCCGGGCGGACTTTCCGGCTGATCTCCCCTCCTTTCTCATCTAGAGTCTAGGCCGTCAAGCAGGGGGTCCCTCAGGGTTCGGCTTTGAGCTCCACCCTGTTCAATCTGTATATGCAACCATTGGCAGCGGTGGCCAAGTACAAAGAGCTCATGGTGTTGTCATATGCAGACGATACCCAGTTGGTAGTCACTCTCACCGACTATACTACTCGAGACGCCTGCAAGTCGGGTGGATGATTGCCAACTTTCTCAAACTTAACGCTAGTAAGTCCGAGGTTCTGTTGGTGGTGAGAGACCCAGAGTTGTGGTGTGAATACTGGTGGCCCGCTGCTCTGGGGGTGGCACCCCCAACAGGGAGTAAAGAACCTGGGGGTCTGGCTGAACACTGCCTTTGACTTCAGAACTCAAACTAGGAAGGTGGCTGGGATGTGCTTTGGGCTGCTGCGGGAGCTTAAACCCCTTCTGGGCATCTTTGATCCCTCGGTAAGGCAGGTTGTTGTCCAGGCTCTGATTTTGTACAGACTGGACTATGCTAGATCCCTCTACATCGGGACAAATCAGACCGAGATAGCTAGACTCCAAAGGGTTCAGAATGCAGCTGCCCGAGCGCTCCTTGGCCTGCCAAGGCATTGCTCTACTTCAGATGCTATTCACCGCCTTCATTGGCTGCCCGTTGCTAGGCGTACTGAATTTAAGACCCTTTGTATCACTTTTAAAATTCTCAACTCCTCATCACCTAGGATTCTGTCTGACCTGCTTTCTTTCTATACTCCCTCCTATCAACTCCGTTCGATGGGACAGAACCTGGTGGTTGTCCCTAGGGTGAGGAGGGCATGGGCTGGCGGCCGCTCCTTTCAAGTGCTGGCGTCTAGACTTTGGAACACCCTCCCCATCTCCATCCGTTGTCTACAGCTGTATCTGCTCTTCCGTAAAGCGATTAAAACATTTTTGTTCCCTTTGTTATAAGTTGTTCTGTTGTCTTCAGCGGCACTAATCTGGTTTCAGCTCCTGGACGCCCCTTTGCTGGGGCAGCCGTGCGCTTTACATATCCGCCTAACATAACGTAACATAACTTCAGTGTATCTTTCTTAAAAACTGATCCAGTAGTAGCCAATCCATCCTTTCTAGTTTTAAAATCACAGTATCTTGAGTTACATAATAAGGCATTGTATCTTCACATTTTCCATTCCTGTTGTTTCATTCCCATTATTTGCATCTGCTGTACATGATTCACTTCAGTCTACTGTAATGATTACGCTGATGTGTAGTATAATGTAAAGAAATTCCTGAAAACAATTTGAGATGAATGAGAAGACAAAGTAACACAGTTTATATCCTTGCTTTTGTACAATGATGCAACAAAAGTACTGAGGAAAAGTGAATAAAGAACTACAGAAAGGCATACCAAAAATGTATTTGAGAAACTATTTCCATGATAGTTCGGTTTAAACATTATGTCCCAACTACACAATTAATGAGGTGTTTCTGGTGTATATCAATGGAATTAAAAGTTAATTGTCAATTTCCCAAATTAAAATTAGTGGAAATTCAGTATTTTCTACATAATAGTGAATACTGCACATTTTCGTTACAGATGAAAATTCTACATCTAACGTAGAGAGCGGTTTGTAGAGCGGACAGTAAAACGAATCAATTAACTATATTTGGAGATACATTCAAGGTTTAGAAAGCAGCTAGGGAAGATCAACAGGAATAAGAAGTCATCATACATAGTCCAAACCATAAAACAAAAGTGGAATAGTAAAGTATAAATATAATAAGTGCTTGATATGTGGTTATTTTTAAATGGGGTTTTAAAATAAATAATAACATATTTAAAACTCTATCATAATGGAAACAGGAAAGCAATAGATGGAAAGAACAGTCAATACTTTCTTATAAAAACACACCAATGAGCAGAGTATAGTTTGAATGGGATAAACTGCTGTTAAGCATTTTATATCGTTCAATATAGCTTTAACTTAGAACTTGTGGAGAAGAAGCCGCCCTTACCTTCCCGGGGCGACGTCCGAGCCGGGGGTCCCTGACCTCTGCGACGGGTCATGCAGCGTCCCTTCCAAACCGGACTCCTCCTCTCTCTCTTCCCCTACAGGAATCGACAACAACCGCCGAGCCCGAAGGACCAGAATCGATCCCCCTTGACCCCGGAAGTGAGGCACCATTGGAGGAACAGGAAACGACCGCCTCCGACCCCGGAAGGGCTTTCCCGGAAATCAGCCCGGAACAGAGAAAAGCCGTCTGGAAGGAAGCAGAGGCGTTCAAAGCAGCGGACTCGTGGCAGGAGACAGCGGCAGGCGTAGAACCGCTGACAGCGAGCGGAGCGGATCAGAAGAACAGAGACGAGGACGAGGAGGAGGACGTCTGGACGGAAGACTGGTGGCGTCCTCAGGAGGTGGCTGGAGAGCGGCCGCAACTCGCAGGAGAGTTGCGGCGGGGCACGTCAGTACACTCTATCCTTTCTCCGTGTTCCCCCTGTATTTAGCTGTAAAATACTGTATAGAGACCCTCACGAGCACCAAGCACTGTATATTGAAGTCCATCACTGGCACTGTATAAAAGATCCGAGCACCGTTGCCTGTCACACGCAACACCCTCTTCCCATTCCCTCTTTTGCTTGCCTTTTCCCATCCTACCCTACCGGCCCTTCCTCACGTTCGGTTTCCGATCCCTTCACTCCCCAGTGTAGGTGGAAGTGCTCAGCAGTCCTTTGCTGTACTGGACTAACCGCCCTGTATTCTCTCTCCCTTGTATACCTCCGAGGAGTACCAGTGCCCTTTCTTCGCGAAGACGACATCGACCCAGCAGAAGACGACCCCGCCGCGCCAGACCCTCATCCCAGCTACCCCAGCCCTGCACTTCCACCCTGGACTCATCCATCAAACACTGATCCTAAAGACTTTGTGCCCTGAACTTTTAAATAAAGCTGCTGACCATAGCACACTATATCCGGCCTCCCCGCCTGTTATTCTGGTCCGCCCAACCCCCTGCTCCACAATACTATTGGAAGCAAGTAAAATAGTTTCCAATTAATTGATCGACTTTTCAATTTTGCATTTATATTTTCATGAAATATAACACATCCTCAGATTTAAGGGTGATAACTGAATGGCAGAAAAATACATTTTTGTATCCTACTCAGAAAGTCCCTGTTCTGGTTTCCCTATACAGTGTCCCAAAATTGTAATTCCAACGTCTGGTGAAAAAATAACCAAGCAAATGTCATAATGTGCCACTTTTGCTCCCTTCGGCTTGACACACAAATGCATATTCCTTCAGCCACCTTTAAAAGCATATGTGACTCCATTTTGTGAATTCGCCCAAGGTCTTTGTTTCAGCAAAATATATATTGATTTTATTCCAGAAAGCATTCATTCACAACCCCACCTGCTTCAACCAAAATGCTGGGCAACATTGCCAATACTTGCTTACAACCCAATGCTTATTTTCTCAACTTCAAAAATTAAAAGCTCACTTTGTTTCCATCATTGAGATCACTTGACCAATAGGTGGACAAAACTCCATATTCCTTGCCATACATGATCTATGTACTACTACAAACCCTATATAGATCACTGCACAGAATAAATAATGCTGACTACAGTGTCAAATATTTTGCATGCATCTAGAAAATGGTTTAAATTTTTTCTACACTAAGGGTGCTTATTTATCACCAAAGACTGAATGTAAATAAATATGTTTACATCCCAGGGCTCCACAGTTTCCAGTTCATGCAAGCTACATTATATAGCAACATTGACATTGACAACATTGACATCGGTCTCCTGAGGCGGAAGCCGGGAGCGCCAAGACGCAATTTTTTAAAAAATATTACTTGTGATACTCTGTGTATTTTACTTCACTTCAAATATCCTTAGCACCCTTGGCACCTTGAACAGCGGTAGCGCTGCAACGATACCCCCCAAAACTTCTTCGCCATTTTCGAGGGCGAGGCGCGTCCTGAGACACGCCCCCTCTGCTGGCCACGCCCCTCTACAGGCATATAAATAAAGCGCCGTCGCTTTACTTCACATTGACATCGGTCTCCTGAGGCGGAAGCCGGGAGCGCCAAGACGCAATTTTTTAAAAAATATTACTTGTGATACTCTGTGTATTTTACTTCACTTCAAATATCCTTAGCACCCTTGGCACCTTGAACAGCGGTAGCGCTGCAACGATACCCCCCAAAACTTCTTCGCCATTTTCGAGGGCGAGGCGCGTCCTGAGACACGCCCCCTCTGCTGGCCACGCCCCTCTACAGGCATATAAATAAAGCGCCGTCGCTTTACTTCACATTGACATCGGTCTCCTGAGGCGGAAGCCGGGAGCGCCAAGACGCAATTTTTTAAAAAATATTACTTGTGATACTCTGTGTATTTTACTTCACTTCAAATATCCTTAGCACCCTTGGCACCTTGAACAGCGGTAGCGCTGCAACGATACCCCCCAAAACTTCTTCGCCATTTTCGAGGGCGAGGCGCGTCCTGAGACACGCCCCCTCTGCTGGCCACGCCCCCTCAACGCCCTGACTCCCCTGTATAAAGCATGTGCCTGGGTAGGACGCGCAGCGGACGAGCGCAGCGGGAGCGCCGTCTGCGCGCCTAAGGCAAGCCCGTCTGTGCCCGTCCGTGCCACGGCCGGGCCCAGGGCCGGACACGCTGCCCAACCGAAGGTACGTACTGATCTACTATCTACCTATACCCGAGCCGATCTGCTTGCTCTAAATCACAACAATAAGAACTGTCTTAACATCATTAAGGCCGAGACATGGTTAGGACCCGTATGCTGTCACTACTGCAGGACTCTTCTCACCCCGGTAAAACAGTTACCAAACAGGATTAACGCAACTTCGCCTCGAGGAGCCTTGATCAATGCAAGGTCCATGTGCAAGAATAGCGAGCACATTCATGATCTCATTACGGAGAATGACATAGACATGCTCTTCATAACTGAAACATGGCTCAAACCATGGTGCAACCCGATCATTGCCCAAACTGTCCCCCAAGGATACCTCATTCAGAGGATCGACAGACAAGAAATTAGAGGTGGTGGATTGGCCATCATCCATCGAGACTCACTGAAATGTACCATCACTGAACTCCCGGACGTAAAAGGGGCGGAAAGCATGGCTTTCTGCATCCGATTAACTGAGGAAACTACCTTTGCGGGAGCCCTCATTTACCGCCCCCCAGGACCCCAAAACGGTTTCTTCGAAAGCTTCGAAGAGGCTCTCAGCACGCTCACTCTAAAATATGCAAACTTCACCGTCTTGGGTGACCTAAATTTCCACCTAGATAAACCCAACGACCCCAACACCATGTGGCTCAACGACCTGACAAATTTTCTAGGAATGAAAATACTGACCAAACTGCCCACGCATAAAGCAGGCCACATATTAGACTGCATTTGCACCAATACCCAAACCATAACCGTCGAAGACCCACTGATCCAAACATGGACCGACCACTGTCTAATCCCTTTTACTCTAACCACCAATAAGAAAAGGTCTAACTCCGTCAATCAAAAAATCGTAGTCCCTATGCAAAGAGACTGGAAAAAGCTTGCGAACTCACCAAATTTTCTGCTTACCGCAGAAAAATCTACACCTTCACTGTCTGGAGACACAGGATCCGACTATAAAATATTTTGCAACTGGATCTCGGAGTGCTGTGGTACGGCCAACTCAGAGAAAGTCAGGAAAAAGCAGAACAGAAAATCAGCACCCTGGTTCTCCCCCGAAATTAAAGCAAAACGTACAGAGATCAGATCTCTCGAAAAGAAATGGCGACGTAACTATGATCCAATGGAAGCTCTTGCCTATAAAACCGCGAGGAAAATATACCACTCCATGATAAAAAACGCCAAAAAAGACCACTTTCTCCAAAGAATTAACCGGTCCAACAATAACCAGAAACAAATCTTTAAAATTGTTGACGAGTTCATGAACCCCAGAATCCTCAGGCAAGAAATACCACCCTCTCTAGCTCTCTGTAACGACATAGCTGATTATTTCGAACAAAAAATACTTAAACTCACCTCAGACTTCCCTGACCCTTCTGAACATCCCCCCCTACTATGAAACATTACCAACCAACAACAAACCCCAGTTGAAAAATTTTACTCCTATCAGTCTCGACGAATCCCGACAAGCTATCCTCTCCAGTAAATCTGGTTCCCCGTTCGATCCATGCCCCCCAATGCTGCTCCACTCTCTGGTGGACACGGTAAATCCAACCATAAACTCCATTATAAACTCCTCCCTATCTACTGCAACCATTCCGGCTGAATGGAAGCTCGCGGCAGTCAAGCCTCTGCAGAAGAAACCCCTACCTGACCCCACTACGCTTTCCAACCTTCGCCCCATCTCACTGCTCCCACTACTGTTTAAATTGACCGAAGCGGCAGTCAATAAACAGTTGACAAAACATCTAGAGGAAAACCACCTATTCCACCCCAACCAGGCTGGTTTTAGGGCAAAACACTCCACAGAGTCAGCCCTCCTACATACTGTAGAAACCCTCAAGATGGCACTGGACCACGGGAAAAAGGCCGTCCTGATCCTGCTTGACCTGTCGGCGGCCTTCGACACGGTCTCACACGCCGTGTTGATAGGCCGCCTGACAGAGTCAGGATTAGCAGGAACCACCCTCGAATGGCTGAAAAACTTTCTAAGCCATAGGAGACAAGTAACCGTGCTAGGAAACTACTGCTCGGATGAAAAAACGATAAAAACAGGGGTACCGCAAGGCTCAAGCTTGAGCCCGGTGTTGTTCAACCTCTATATGACCCCCCTGATAGAACTCATCACATCCTTTAACATCAGCACGATATCTTACGCTGACGACACCCAGCTTATCCTAGTACTGGATAACAACTCCTCTATAGCAGAGGAAAACTTACGAAACTGCCTGACGGCAACCTTTGACTGGATGCGAACAAACCACCTCAAATGTAATTCAGGTAAAACTGAAATCCTCCCGTTCGGCCAAAACAACTTTTTTTCCCCCTCAAATTGGTGGCCTCAAGACGCCGAAGTTCCCCCCAACACCATCACGTCGGCTCGTAACCTAGGGATAAGGTTTGATGAAGCACTATCTTTTAAGCAACAAGCAGGTACTGTGGCAGGGTCCTGTTTTAATATCATTAAAAGTCTTAGAAGATTCTTTGATTTCCTTCCCCTAACAGCTAGAAAGACTGTGGCAGTAGCCCTCATCACATCCCGCTTAGACTACTGCAACAGCATCTATGCAGGCGCAAACAGAGCTGTTCTGCACAAACTACAGATAGTTCAAAACGCCGCTGCCCGCCTGGTGCTACGACTACCCAGGAAATCATCTGCTTCAAAAGCACTCAAAACCTTGCACTGGTTGCCCATCCACAAAAGAGTGCTATTTAAAATCCTGCTCATTACGTTCAGAGCCTACCACCAGTCAGGACCGACATACCTGTCCCAAAGGTTTGGAAGATACACTCCCCCACGATCACTCAGATCATCCAACCTCAACCTACTTGCAGTCCCCAAATTCAGACTCACCACAAAAGGTGGAAAATCCATCGGAGTACTGGGAGCCAAGGCTTGGAACAAGCTCCCACCACAAATGCGCCTGATTCAGTCCGAAAAACTGTTTCGTAAAATGCTCAAAACCTGGATTTTCAATACCGATGACTCAATCTGCTTAGCGCTAGTCTAAATCCACACTTTTACTCATAGACCAGGATCTATAAGTAGGATCTACCTTAGCAGCTGCCCTATTCTTTCTCTGTCGAGACAGTGATGTCTAGCGCCAAGATGCTCCTTGGAGTGTAAGCGCGCTCTACAAAAGCCCATTCACATTCACATTCACATTAATATCGTTTTCCATACAGATACTTATGTTTTCCAATCTAATACCTCTCTTATGATCGCCCCACTCAATCTGAATTGTTGATCTTATCTTTCAAGAAAAATATGCAATGGAATTAAAATGTCGTCTTTTCCCTCAACATAGGAAAAAAGTCAAGATCCCGTTCAAGAAACATTGCCCTGCCTCATTCTACTCTATCAGCTGTAGCAAAGTACTGCTCTGCCACAAACGCTGAAAGATAACTATTGATAGCTTATAGAGCCTTGGCCTTCCTGGACACATACTCTTACATTTATACAATATTGCCTACCTGCCGAACCGTCTACTGAGCACACACGACGATCTGCAGTAACCTGCCATGTGAAATCAAAGCAAACAAGTTAAAGGAAAAAAATGCTGGTATAGCTGTGCTACTAACCTGCCCCAATAAACCATTCTTCAAGACTTTTTACCTACACTTCCTTCAGCACTAAAAAGTAGCAATTAGCCACAAGCCAGCACTTTACAAAACTAATAAATACATTATTTTCCAGTTCACAGTAACTAAATGCAAGTCACGTTAACCCACCAAAACCTCAACAAAGCTCCTTTAGCAGCGGCGGCCTTAGGCATGTGCAAGCTGTGCACCTGCACAGGGCCGCCAAACCCCAGGGGCCACCACGCCAATATATATCCTTAATATAATAATCCTCTGAGGATAGATACATATTTGCGTTGCGGCCCCTGGCAGGGATTTGGCGGCTTCCGGCTCTGTTCCACTTCCTAGAGCCTAGAGCCGCCCCTGCCTTTAGGTGACCTCTCATGAAGAATGATCCCGATCTTGACAGGATGGTATACATACACACAGACACACACACCATACAAGCCCACATTCTCATTATTCCCAATAAGTGCAGAACTCCAAAGCTGTGGAACTCCTCTTGTTGATTTCTTTGCCTTACTTAACGTCTATACTTCAGTAAGAGGCATGCCTGACTTCACAAGTCTACCACTGAAAAACTGTAACCCTCCCTAGGATCGCCACAAATTCCACATTCAGATAAATTGTGAGCTGAACACAACTGAGTTTGTTTTCTTTAGTACTTTTTGCCTTTAAGAAATGGTGGGAAGAAACTTGTTTTTCAGTCTTTGGTTTGCAACTAATAGACAGACAAGCAAACTGTGTTTGTTACCTCCTTTTCAAGTGTTTTAGCCCTTAGAAATCCAAGATTGATGATAGGATCATTTTTTTATTAATATTGTCCACAAAAGATGCTTAGAACACGCCATTAAAAAAATGCCTGCTGTTAAGAAGCCTACACTACTAAATCAATACCATCTTCCTGCAAGTATCAATGCTTCCCACATTTCAGTACTTCACAATTTCAATCAATAGCGTGGTAATCCAATCCTTCTTCCTGGATTCGCTCCTGTCCTGCCAGGGGTTTAAAGCAAAAAGAAGAACATTTATGGACAACTGGAGCTTTTACTTAAGTATTCAGTTACAGGAATCAGTTCATCTTGCGTGCGAGAAGACCGCCGAATATCACCCCCCTCTCCAGAATTCTCAGAAAAAGGTTTTACTTTCTAGACATGAACACATAAAGCACAAGTATCATGATACAGAAAACAAACCTTTATATATATAAATATTTGTGTGTGTACACACACATTCATAAATGACACAAAATGGCTGCACATTAATATCCTACAGATATCTTCATAAGACTCACAAAATGATTAAGCATTGGAGCATTACTGTATGGTAATTTGGAAACTCAGTCTTTCAGAAAGTGGCAACCTCGAAGGGAATTATGAAATGTAGTTTAAAAGGGAGTTCATTCTCTCCAGTGACATCCTGTGCATGTGCCTTTTGTTCTCAAGGCCTCAATGCCTCAATGCTCATATGGAGAGTGAAATCAGGGAGACGTTAGGTTTCATTACACTTAGTGCTATATAAATAAAACAAAATGGCTTCAGCTCTAGTGTACAAATTACCTCATTGTTTAACCTAAAGCAATTGCATGTTCCAGAGATTAGTGTTTAGAGTGAATGATAGAAACATACATATTTAATTACAGTCTGCCTGGCTCGGGTGGCGCGGGCAAACAGGCCACTGAATGACTTACAGGTTTACAGCCAAACACAGTGCGTTTGCAGACCTCATTTCAACGCCTGTGCCATGTCTTCAGCATGTTTAGTGTCACTGATTTAAGCATGGGCGGAAAATCCGTTTCGCTCGCGGATTTTGCGGATTTTCGGGAAATTCGCAATCCGCGAGATTCGCGAATCTCCCGCAAAATCCGCAAATCCGCGAGCAGCGGATTTTGCTCGCACTGCTCGCACTGTTCGCGTGAGTTCGCGGCTTCCCAGTACAACTTCGCGCCCCGCGAATAAGTGCTAAATTGCAGAAATACGATCTTAGCAAAACTGAAACTACTTACCAGGTTCAAAAGTTCAGGCTCATCATTAGTAGCCATTTCCTGTAGTGCTTCCTGAGGGGCCCCTCCAGAGTTCAGTTGCCAGTTGCAACTATTATGTGACCCTGCTCTGAACCTCAGAATAGTTACACATATGCCACAAAGGTCCTGAATTACAGCTAAGGGAGACAAGCAGGAGCCAGGCTGGAAGTTAAAATCCATTAATCAGCCCCTAATTCATTATTGTCAGTTGGGGCAGGGCAGGTGTTGTAACTAATTTTGCAACAATGAAAGCACTTAGCAAGTGCAAAAGATCACTAATCAGGGCGCACTAAGGAAGCAGGTGCCAGCTAAAAAAATATTCTGTGACACATTAATCAGCCCCAAATTAATTCAGGTCACTTGAGGCAGGGAAGGTGTGCTTTGCTTTGCCGAAAATAATGTACACTGGACAACCAGAGGGTGTGGTGATGAAACAGAGGGTGGCATGGGTGGGCCAGAGGGTGGCATGAGTAGTCAGAGAGTGGCAGTGATGAAGAAGAGTGTCCCAAACAGGCTGGACACGTAGAAACAACAAGTTCGCGAAACTTGCGACCCGACAGGTAAGTTCGCAATTTGCGAAAGTGTACAAAACCCTCGCGAACTGGCAGAAACCCGCGCAAACACAAAAAAAAAAAATCTGCAAATTCGCGAGATTTCGCGGATTTTGCGGATTGCGAGTTCGCAAATCCGCAAAATTCGCGAACGCGAGATTCGCAAAATTCGCCCATGCTTACACTGATTACATTATGGACAGTAGTTGCGAGCACCTGCATTGGCTCGGTCATGGCTTCTACATCATTACAGTAGGTGAAGTCAAATGACTCATCATGAGCAATGCACTGCATTACAGGTGACTAACGAGGCATACATCCCAAGGAGAGTTTATGGGGGAGGTGGGGGGGGGGCAGGGTGCTGAAAGCTCACACATCCCTACCAGTAATAAGACCTGTGGTCTGCAACCACACTCACTGTGCAGGGTAACAAAAGTGCCAACATGAACTCTTGTGCTGCATACTGTCCCTCTGCAGAAGCTCTGTCAGGGTGTGCTGCAGACCCTCCTGGCCTTTGAAATGGGGCGGCGATCCACCACAATAGGGGCTGTGATCCACCATAATGGGGCTGTGATCCACCACAATGGGGGCTGTGATCCACCACTGTGCTCTTCCGTTTGGGGGTCCTCTGCTCCTAACCCCGTTTAACGCCTGATGGTAGAACACACATTCACGTATCCCGCCAGCACAATCCTAGACGGCGTGCACAGGCGCCCAGGCCACTCCTGTGGAACCTGTGACTGCAGATGGAAAGAGTAGTGAAAGGGTCCACGGGTCTCTCCATGCCCCCACCCAAAGCGGGGCCCCCACTCCGAGGCACAATAACTAGTCGTGATTTGCAAACATATTTACTATTTTGTATCATAAGTTCGTTTTAAACGCAAACCATACCATTTTCAAACAGGAACCTGGTTAATAAAACTGTAGGTGAAATATTGTATTGAATTGTTTGGTTGTGGTAGCAAAAGGAGCAGAAATATATTAAATTGTCAGACGATGGGCTCTTACTGGAGGCTTTTTGTGTAGGAAGAAGCACACTTTCTCTGTATAAGTGATGGCTTTTTTAAGCTGTTGTTTCAACGTTAAACCTAAAAGGGTCTCTGATGGGAATATTATATTAAGGTACTGGAGGACTATGGAGAAAGTGCTTAATAAATCAGGGTAATGAATAAGGTAAGGCGTGTTTGATATTTTCATAATCTTCTGGAACAGGTTTGCTCATAAAATAATAATTAGCCGTTGAGATGGAAAGCGGAATGAACGGCTGTTTTTCTAGGGCAATGGATTACATTTGAGATGCAGTTCCATGACATATGCAAATGAATTCACGGGCAAGATCTAGTTTCCCATGGTTTCCCTTGTGGTTATACTTCGCTCTTTATATTTCACCAAACAAAATGTTTTCTTCTGCGTTCTTCTCAACTTTTGTCATGTTAGCTGTACCCTCATGATTCACCCTGGGTGTAATAATTTTCTTAAACTGTTAACATTGTTTGAAGGCAGTGGTCTCAATAAATGTAAAAATGATGCTGTTTGACTGTTCTGCTATAATTTCACTGTGTAGCATATTTAGGAAATTAGCTAGTTCAGTTTCAGCAGAAACTTTATTCGGTCTTTTACAACCATAAAAGTATACAAAATAGACAACATATCATTCATCAAAATTAGTAGATAAAAAGAATAAAATAACATCCTACTCTGTAGTTCATAACTGACACAAATACCATCCATAGGTTCAGCAAACTGCACATGCAAATTGTAAACTATGCAGTAGGTAATATCTCAATATTCAATACAAATTATTTGGGCCAATAGTCCTCAAAACGTTTTAAAATTATTTTTTAAACTTCTAAAAGGCACAATTCATTTTTTATTCTAATAGAAATTCCTATATTACCCTCTGCGTTACTTTTACCCTTTCATGGCTCTTTTGCCACATAGGACTATAAAAATAGGCAGCTCAAAACTGATTACATTTGAGGAACTCTAACTTTTTTCATATATTTCCCCATGGCACAAGCTATGTCCAGATTAATCGTTTCCACTAAAACTTTTACTGTTTGTGGCCTATTTTTAATATTATACTTTTTAGAAAACGGACATAAAAACTCTCTTGGGATTTCTAAAACCTTCTGGCAATCCAGTAATATATGTATATCACATGTTGTTCCGAAAGTGAAGGTGTCTTAAATTGAAGGGACTGGGGGCACAGCGTAAGCTTTATCATACGACACGCCTTATTGATAGTGGCTCTGATCCCTTTTGCCCACTTTAGCTCACTGTTTACAATCTTGTTTCTGCACCATTGTGAGATTTTATGATCATCGCCCAATCCCAAGCGCTGCCAGAAATGTAATAAGGCCATGCAAGCTGTTATACCCTATGAGGTGATTCTCAATTTTAGTCTCACTGCCTGTACCTTTGATGATTTAGTCAAAGAGAATAGATTTTTCAGAGTGTTTCCATCCTCCACGTCCCACCTATTTTTGCCACTCAAATAAAGCACCTCTGCGCCATACAAAAATTGGGGTGATACCATCGCGGAGTATGCATTTAGGAGCAGTCTATCGGACATTTCGCCATACAAACTATTAAATCTTTTCAATCCCTTCACTGAAGCTGATGCTCTCTGTTTTAGTGCGTCAAGATGTGTATGCAATTGCAGGCTTCTCCCGAACCACATCCCGAGGTACCTATATTCTGTTACCTTTCCCAACTTCTCAGTGCCCAGAAACCAAGAGAACCCTGTTTTCCTTCTACCAACGCATGAGATCTTTGTCTTATCCACGTTAACAACAAGTTTTTTTTTGATATGGCAGTATCCATCAAACTAGTTTAATTTTATTTGTAAGCCAATCTCCGTCTGATCCATAATTACCGGGTCATCTGCTTAAAGTAAACATAAGATATGTTTCCTGTCTTTCTTCGGGCTTGCCCCGCTTGCATTACCTAGGGTTGAGGGCAAGTCTGCAATAAAAAAGGAAAAATGCAGGGGGGCCAATACGCACCCCTGCATAAGCCCATTACCAATTTGGATTTTTCGAGATCAACTCCCTTCTACATCTAGGATTATCTGGGCCCAATTTTCAGTATGCAGTGCTTGGATCAGGCACAATAAATCCCCTTGGATGTTATACCCAATCAAAGTCTCCCACAGCTGCTCCCTGTGCACCAAATCAAATGCTGCACGGAAGTCCACAAAGCAGGAGAACAGACTTCCGCTCTCCTCGATTGACTTTCGTGCAATGGACCAGAGAGCAAAGCAGTGGTCTACTGTGGAGTGTCCCTCTTTAAACTCTCCCTGTTCTGGGGGCACAATCACATTTTCTTCCACCCAGTCCTTAATGAATCCCAAAATTACTTTGGCGAAAACTTTTTCACCTATGTCTAAAAGGTTCATTAATCTGTAATTTTTGGGGGTGTTTTCCCTTTCCTTTTTATGGATTGGCCTTGATAGCTCCTCGCCAGTTATTTGGCACATTCCCTGTATTAAGGATCCCCCAAAAGATATTCGCAAAGAACTCGGACCACTACTCCGGCTTAGTTTTTAAATTTACTGCCAGCAAATTATCTGGGCCAGCCGCACAGGTTAGGTTTAGACTATATATTATTTTCCTAATGTGGATGGAGGTAAGTGTTCCTTTATCTCTTCCCTCACTCCTGGCCATGCTATTGTACTTGCTTTATCGGACATTGGCCACTTCCCATAAATTTCCCCCAGAAAATCCACCCATTTATCTTCGGGGACCGAACAGTGCAGAGATCCTGATACTTTACCAGAGCTTTCTTGTACCAACTTCCAGAAACCTTTCACATTTTTGGCTTCAATTACTGCTAGCAAACTGGCCCATCAACTGTCTTTATAGGTTCTTTTTTATTCCTAATGATTGTTTTATATTTTATCCTTAGTTTCTGGAGGGTAGAGGATAGTTCATCATTATACCTTACTCTAAGTAGTCTTTCCTTTTGCCTAATACAAGCTTTTACTTTGCGGCATTCCCATGGTCAGTTATTAATATGGGGTCTATTTTTACTGGCTGCCCGGGGTGTACCACATTTAATTAGCTAGTTCGTTTTGGAGTTGAAATTGTGTATGCATGCATGTATTCAAAGACACTGTGCATGAATGAAAAGTGGTATTTTTTTTAAACATAATAGCTCATTCAGTTTCTTAAGTCGCAAATACTACAGGTCAGATGTTTCAACTTTACCCAGTGGCCTGAAAGTAGAACTTCTATATATTTATGACCTGTGTTTGCAAAAGGCACTAGCCCAGGATGGGTGTCCTGGCTCCTCTACTGACGACTGGACAACACTTTCCACCTTGAAAAAAGAGTGGTTACGTATTACCATGCATGGACTTATGATGGCTGAATACCTGAGGGCCAATATCGCCCCCCAGGGACTCATAGTCAACCTTTTCCCCAGGATCTTCCTAGAAGACAACCAGTTCAAAGGGGACTGGTGCCAGGTCTCCTGGAAGTGTACGAAAGACCTACTTTTCTTGATTGTCAAAACAGCCAAAAGATTGGCAGATGCTCTGCTGGACAAAATTACAGCTATAGAAACAACGATGAAGACAGCCGTTAGTAAAAATTCTAAAACTGCCTTCTCAGCTAAACTCGCGGAGATTAATCAGGAGATTGCCGATAATCAGGAATATCTCCTTAAACAGAAACTGTCCAAACTTGAAAAAGACGTAGCAAGGTTTGAGAAAGAAAAAGTTTACCCTTACCTTAAGGAAGGATACACCAATAAGAAAACTGGGTATTCCTCCGATGAGAATTCTGGCCCTGAAAGCCGAAGAGGGTCCTCAAGCAGTGACTCTAGCACCGGCACCACCCATAGCAACAACCGCCAGCAACGGCGCCCCAACTGGAACCGGGGTTTCCATCAAGGACCCTTGTTCCACGGACCCCCACAAATGCTGCCTCCATGGCAATACCCCTTTTACCCGCAAGGCCCCCCACAATTCTACCCCCAGAACCCTTTTCACGACAGAGGTTGGGGCAGAGGAAAAGGGCGCAAACGGAACGGCACAAGAGGGGTGCAGTGGCAAGACCAGCCATCGACATCAGCCCCGATGGAAACCAGGAGTGCAGCGAGGGGGAGAAGAGCTTAGTGGTCAATCTCTCAAACAGAGTTCTCTCTCCTATAGAAATGACTACTCTTGAAAAGGGCTTAGGGTTTGTTCCCACGCCCATCCCGGACAGGTTTACAGAAATATGCGAGATTAAACAATTTTTCCGCAAAGTACGCCTTAGGACCTACTTCCAGGACCAGCCTTCCAGTGAAAAAACAGATACGGGTCTACATAACCCCTCCACCTTTACCCCAACGGACGGGATGGTCCCCGCTGAGGTATTGACCTTTGAGAAGGCTGTACTTAAGTCCTTGGAGAATAAACCAAACTCCAGTAGTTATAATAATCTGAGCAAAGCTGAAAGACAAGCAGTCCTATCCCTTGGCAATGACACCGCCATCGTGATAAAACAAGCTGATAAAAGGGGGAGCTACTGTCATACAAGACGCCATCGATTATGACACAGAGTGTAAGCGCCAACTGGCCAACACTACCCATTACAGACCCCTCCCAGCAGATCCAACCAACAGACTAATCACAGACATCTCCAGTCTGATCATTGAAGGTGAAGCTAACGGCTGGATCTCTAAGAAAGAGGCAGAGTTTCTCCTGACGAAGCACCCTGTGGTCCCATATTTCTATACTCTGCCCAAAATTCATAAAGGGACCAGTCCAGTCCCAGGGAGACCCATTGTCTCTGGGATTGGCTCATTACTAGAACCCTTATCTAAGTTTTGTGATGTGTTTCTTCAACCCATTGTAAAGGAAATACCCTCCTACCTCCAGGATACAAGAGATGTCTTACGTCTCATTGAGTCCATTTAAGGGCGAGAAGATGTAGACCTACTTCTCACGCTTGATGTAGAAGCGTTATATACGAACATTCCCCAAGCAGCCACACTAGAAGCCGTGGAATCCGCCCTGATGCAGCAGGAGTGGTCCTCGCCTACCCCCATATCTTTCATCATGGCATGTGCAAGTATTGCGCTGACGGAAAACTTTTTCCAATATGGTTCACAGCTGTACCACCAGGTCAGAGGTACCTCTATGGGTTCGACCTTTGCTCCTAGCATTGCCTGCATTTACATGGCGGCCTTTGAGAACCAGATCATCTATCCCGACTCCAACCCCTTCCGAGAACATCTCACGCTATGGCGTCGGTACATCGACGACATTCTGATACTATGGAAGGGGGACCGAGAGAGCTGCAATCAGTTCTGCACTTGGATTAACCTACAGAATCCCTACCTTAAATTCACTGGGACTATGTCAGAGACAGCTTTGCCCTTCCTTGACCTCACGATACGGCTGGGACCAGCCGGTCTGAGTACTACTCTGTTCCGTAAAGAGACGGACAGAAACAGCCTCCTTCTGTTCAACAGTCATCACCCCAGAGCACTACGCGAAAATCTTCCCTTCGGTCAATTCTTGAGGATACGTAGGAATTGCTCCTCTAGGGATGATTACAGACAGGAAGCTAATACCTTACAGAGTAAACTGCTTGACAGAGGGTATCCCACCAAATTGATACGAGACTCTAGTAAGAGAGCCCTTAACAACCATAGGGAGGCCCTTCTGGAAGTACACCAGAAAGAAAGCGACAATATTATGACATGCGTCACTAGTTTCACCAGAAATTCAAACTTCATTAAGAAAACAGTGAACAAGCACTGGGGCATTCTGAATTCAGGGGGCACTGATTTACCCAAGCCTAGGTTTGCATTCAAACGGACAACGAACCTCAAAGACTCCTTGATACACACACGTCCTAAGAAATCACCTGTTGCTGGACAACGTACATTATGGGACCTCCCACCCGTGGTTGGACACTACCCTTGTGGGGGCTGTGCCGTCTGCCCCCAATCTAGACAGTGCAAAGAAATCACATTAACAGACTCTTTCACCTGGAGACTAAATAGACATACTAACTGTAATAGCTCCAAGTGTGTCTATCTCCTTATCTGCCCTTGTGGCAAATTCTACGTCGGGATGACCATGAGACAGGTCAAATTGAGAATAACGGAGCATAAGAGCAACATACGATGCTCCAAGACTCATACGAGACTGTATGAACATTACCAACAACATAATCACCCGGCCGACAGCATCCAATGGTTAGTGCTCGAGTCCCAACCAGCTATGACTAGACAAGCTCTGTTCAGGCTTGAACAGAGATGGGTGCATCGCCTCCAGCTAGACACAATAGGACTGAATGACGCTATTCCCTGGGCGAGTGTCTCGAGGTAGACACCTTATTCTCTAACACTTGTTTACCCCTACTGTAATGGTATCACTTCCCAGAGATTCCTCTCCCGCCTTATATATCTCTGACCAGCGGTGCAACATTACCCCCTGCCCAACCCCTTACCACTTACTGTTACCGTCTCTGCCATCCCAGTCCACCTTGGTCCCTCCTAACAGTACACCTGTAGTACATTACTTCACGGACTGACTGGGTCTAGCCATACAGTCCCGGCAGCTAACAATCATTGCAGATAGTGTCTGGACATTATGCGTAGACTATGACACAATAGGCGCCTACATCCGCACCTTTACACCCCTTATGGCTACTTTCGTTAAAATACTCAATCAGGCACTTCCTGTTACGTTTCCCCCTCTGGTCTAATGACACTTGCCTTCCTGAGATATTGAGTTTGAAGCCTTTCGCGATCTGTTCAAACATGATTGCCACCTCCAAGATGGCCCCTTCACTTAGTCATTCGAGCATCTAGCTCTGCCCATTGCATCAGACCGGTTACTGCGCATGCGCGTGACGCATTCCAAATGCGCCCTCACTCCCTTCAAAACGGCGAACACCGGCAGAAACCTCCACCAGCTGCTCCACACCCTGACCAGGTGCCGTGAGCGTGAGGGGTAGGTGTTCCGCCGATCCAGTGTCTTCAGCAAGGTAAGCTTCACCTCGAGACCGTGAAAGCCCCATCGTCTCCATGGAGCGTTGATGCCGAGACAATATCGGGCGGAGTTATGCGATTACCGCGTTGGCCCCGCCATAGATCCCGCCATAGATCACCCTGCTGTTCGGAAGCCTGCCCTGAGGCCCCGCTATGCAGAGTCTAAATGATTCAATTATGCCTCGCCTGGCCACTGTTCTGACCCGCCCCTAGCCCGCCGGGTCTCCATCTACATAGAAACAGGGCAGGCTGTTGCTTCACATAAGCCTCCCTGGGGTCCATCTGAGCGTATGTCTAAGTACAACATTTTAGAGCATAATATTATGGCCCTTTTTGACCATGTACCCGCCCCCACCCCCCACCCCCCACCCCGCCCATCCTATTGCTGAAAGGGGCTGAGGGTTGTACCTCTCCTGCCTCCCTGTCCCCTATCACAATGGATAGGAGTGGTGTGAGTGATACGTTTCCAGTGCTATTAACTAGGGAGTCAGAGTAAATGGGGAGTATCCCGCCCAGCCTTTCTCCACACCTGACACGACTATGAACTGCCGCTGGGTGAATGTTTTACACGCTATCTGGGGCCGCTATTTGCTACTACTAAGTGTACCACCATTCACATCTACCTTACCTGTCTAGGTTATCAGCTAACAATTTTTACATCCAATAGGTTTATCCAAACCCTATAACGCTGGCCTCACGGGAGCAAGCTGCGGGGCCCAGTCTTTATCCCCTTAGGGTAAGAACTTGATTAATGCTGCATGCCTACTGTTGTTTCCGGAGGAACGGGTTGTTATCTTGAAAGCTTCGGTTATATACCAAAAAATTTTTTTTAAATAAACACACAATGGAAATTCCCCTAGTGTGACATCTGGGTGGTGTTTGCCAGAGAAGGGACATTGCACCCAAAATTCCCCGGTTCAATTGATTCTCCCTTCCACACCACCCCCCTTCACCTTTCACAGTGTGGAGCCTGTGTCACAAGAGTCACGCTGCACGATTTGAGCATTGAGTCACTATGTTTCATTTGACCTGAGCTGTTCTTTCTTTCTTTATATTTTGTTTTCCTACCTCTAGGTCGCCTAAATAGAGCAGGACCCCTTGGCCCTCTTGTCCTCCGACCCAGCGAGGTTGTATGTGCTTTCTTTATATAGATAGAGCATTGAGTCCACTTTTGTTTCTTTGTGTAGTACTTTACTTTAGGTCCTGACGAATCGCCTTTTGGCGAGAAACATGTTGACCACACTAGGGGGTAGAGTTATTGCTCTGTACACCTTTACGGTCTCTAAACTCCCCTCCCACCCCTTTTAACTAAGGAATCAGCCACGTTATTAAAGTTGCAAGTGGACTGATTACCTTTTTTATCGCCTTCACTCACCATTGCACTGACTACACCTTCTCTCATCCTCACCCACATCCACCATCGGCTAGGAACTAAAAGAACCCCGTCAAAAGAGTACCTTTGGGCACTCCGTCGGACATTGCAGCGCCGGTCTGACGAGGGGCAGTGAGCCGATGATGACACCGGACACCCTCCAGTAAGGGTGTGTTTCACGCTTATTACTTTGGGTGTGTGAGGCTCTCTAAGTTCCGACTAGGGAACCCTTTCTTCGCAGCCACGGTATTGATTATACCAACTCCCTGCTCCACATTGTCTTAAACACCCCCCCGGGGAACTTTGTACTCTGCTGCTAGCTTGTCTGTGCAATATACTATTAGGGAAAGGCTATGTTACATGCAAACAGCTTTTGGGGTCTCTTGGATAACAGAGGATGGGCGGATTGCCTCAAAATGTAATTTTACTGAAAGTAGGACAATCCCTTCCACTGGCTTTCCAGGGATAGAAACATAATCTGCAAGCACGCAGAAAATTTTCAGAGTTGAAGGACTCAACACAATGATTTGATGTGAGGTTGTCATAAGCATATGTGTTCATGTCCATGAGCGGGAGAAATTGTTATGATTCAATTACTCTACGTGAGTCTAGGAGGCTGGATTGGTGCCAGTATCCAGGTGGCCACCCAAGATATATTTACAATGAATCTAAATGGAGCACAAGTACATGATCATGGATTCTCCTGAAAATCTGGCCTGGATCTGCCAGTCTGGGCCTATATCAGTTTTACGTGGTATGTGGCATGCCTCTGTCTTTCAGGTTGTGAGGCTCTTTATCTTAAAATGTATGTGGGTGTTCTGTGTACCACTGCTACTTTGGCTGCGCTTTACCATTAACTTTGGTATCATGCTAAATGGCAAGCAGTGCTAAATTGTAGCTGGTGGTGGCCACCCTTATTCGTTTTTGGGGAACGGTACTAATGTTTGCTCATCAAACATTTAGGAATAAACAGGCAATGATGATTCAGTGCAGGTGTGCTTCAGGGAAGCCAGAGAGCTTACCTAATTTGCATTGGCATGGTCGTCCACAGGGGGGGGGGCAAGGAGGGGCACTTGCCCCCCCCCCTGGAGCGACCCTCCTTGCCCCCCTGTAGACGCCCATGAAAACCGTGACTTCAAGACGGGGTTCTCACACTCTTTCCTCTTTTCTCTTTTATTTGCTTCCCTGTGAAATGGATCCAAAAAAGAAAGACGATTTTGCTGGAAATGTCGTATTTTTCTGACATTTTAAGTGCAGCATTGGGAATAAAAGGCTCAAAATATGAAAAATAACTAAATAAAGTAAGACAGAGTGGTAGCAAACTGGCCAAACTGATTTTATTCACACTGAAACACATTAGCGCCACTTTTACAGAGTTTGCCAGTGAAGCGCTATTTTTGTTTTCTTGTCTTTGTTTTCCCTGGACTTGGAACTAGTGCACCAATCCTGGAAGTACTGCAATGTGTGGATTGGAAAACAAAATATGTGCTGCGGCTCTGCGTCCAAGGATGTGGTCTTTTTACCATCCTGCTTACGTTTTGTAAGGATATAAGCAATGGACATTTATTTGGGTCTATTCAGGGCCCTGTAGTCGTGTCCTTAACTTTTCAGGCAAAAGTACTCACTGATTTCTGAATAGTGAGCGTAAAAGCATTAAGGTAACCATGTTGTTCCTGCTTACATTTCCCATGGTTTGCTAAATTTTGCATTCCCTATAAGTGTTTGCTTTTTCCAGGATGTTGTTAATTTTTTTTTTGTAGGCCGCATATTGCTCTTGTCTAGTGCGTAATTAAAATTGAGCCGCATCCAGGTGATTATAGCGGGCAACAATTGGGTTGTAGTTGAAGACAGAGTTTTTCTCAGTGGGACAGTACGGTGTTCAGTGGGGGAGATGGTGTGGCACTATGGTCAGAGCTGCTGAATTTGGAACTGGGAACTAGGTTCAGCCTTAATAATAAGTCCACCAGACCACTCTCCTGCGAGAGCACAATCACATGCTAGACCTTATAAGGCTTTGCAACACCTTAGAAGTCCTGGTGTCTTCGAACCAGCAGGTGGTCCCTAGCATGACAAGTGTAGGTTAACCTTCAAGGCTTGTCCACCACTATCCATGCTGAAGTTCATCTCCAGTCTTGCGGGCAGGTCTACGAAGCAGCACACCCTAGAACAACAGTCACTGAGGTCACAGGACCCTTGAGAAGGGCCAGCTCTAGGGTGGTGCAACCAGTGTGACCACACCGGGTGCTGACTTTAGGTGGAGGCATCATGTTTGCAAGTATATTATGGTTTTAAAAACGCTTGCTGCCTCCTTCCTGGCCTCCAGCAATTTTCGGCAACAATAAACATGTCATGATGACTCTGGTGATTAATGTTCTTCCTAGAGAGAGATCAGAATTTTGTCTAGTGGAAGTTTTGACTCATGGAAAGGTAGCTCAGAGAGTTAATGTACCGGCTGCAAAGAACATGCGCCATGCAGTTCACAAAGTGCACATAATGTAAATAGGTCAGTGGGCTACTGCTTTTGTCAGAAAGATCCTTTTGTTACTTGCAGTTTATAAGTTAAAATCCTAACTTAGAACAGTGAGCTATTAACTGTCATCTAAGAGCTGCATACAAACTGCAAGGTATAAATTAGAGTGTTATGTTCATCCCCCCGCCCTCCCTCTCCCCCCACCCCCAGTCTTTGATTATCCTAATGTCCCAAAAAGTGTTCTTTTGGACAGAAATCAATTCTGATTATTAAGGAGAACCCCCAACCATGGTATCACGTTTTAAATTCTGGGTATTGTGTTTCTCCAGACCAATCACTATAAAACTATACGGGCTACAAGTATGGTTGTCATGTGACTCCTACACCCTGTAGTCCTTAGTCTTATGTAACATTTTCTATGCAGTGATTTCCACACATATTGATTGTTTCTGTGTAATGTGTGTGATGTAAAGTGCTCCGACACCCTACAATGGTATGAGTGGTGCTGCAAATCAAATTAAATGCATCTGAGAGAAAGTGGGTATGGAGACTTGGGGGGCACAGTTAAAGGGTGGCAGTGAGGGAATCCATGGCAGAGGTGGTCATTGGGGGGCACTAACAAACATTAATGCACAGGACACCACCAGTGCTATGGATGGCCCTGCCCTTGAGGCCAGTCTGCCTCACCCATAGGTACCTCCATTGGCCTTGTTTCAGAAGTAGTAGCTGCAACTCACCAGGGATTGGCAATGCAGGATTTGCACGCACACCAAACTAAGTTCGCAAACTTCATAGACTCCCTGCTTAATTCACAAGCACTTTTAACATGTGCTGCCTGCTGTGGGGCCACTGGAATTAATTATGCAGCAAAGGATGACAACATTATACCGTAGTGTTGACTAAATTATGCATTAAAAAAAAGGCTGCAGCGTAATGCAGTATATTTTCAGATATTTTATTATTTTGACGTGTGTACACATGCTAACAGTCTCTGGAAAGCTGTTGCCTTATTAGTACCAGTGTAACATACAAACGCAGAAGTGAGAAAGGTGACCAGTCAACCTTTGCAATAGGCCATCCACTCCGCAGCAACACAAGTCACATTTTATATTAACTTTTTATATTTTTGAGCTATAAGCAATTTATTAGTTTAAATAATCAGATCATGCAGCAGATCTTGCATTATGAGGCAAATATGGCAGAGCCATAATTTTAGAGAAAACATTTGCAAACTAGGATATTTTGCCATTCATGTTTGAACTGCTGTTGTGGAAAAAGGGAGAAGTGCTGATGACAGAAACTCCATGGCTCGGAGACAAATGGCTTGTGTTCCCACATTTTATCGTATTGGGTACATTCTGTGATTAGAAGCATATCCCACTTTGTGAATATATTTTAATGTTAATAACTCAGTATAACCTAAAATAATCATGTGTATCCATTGGTTGATTAAACTGGGCAGTGAAATGTCAAACAAATACAAAAAATTGGGATGTCTGCGCATTCTGGTTACACCTCTGGCTCCAACCACAGATCCAATCCTTGGGTTATTCCCGCCCTCTGATTCTCCGCCCAATGTTCCCCTACTTTTTTTCCCCCACTTCGACCACTGTGTAAGACTCAGCATCCCTGGACCTGTGATGTGCCGCCGCTGCGGGCGCCACATGTGCCACACATTTACGGTGCCGGGCTTCCGCATAAGGGAGCTGGCCATTATTGTATCCCTAAACGTGCGCACGTTGTCAGTTTGACATTGATTACACGTATAGTGACTCTAAGTTTCTTTTAAAAAACATAGCTAACATTTGGACCTAAACATTTTATTTTGTATAAATTAATTGAATGTGTGTAAAATTTTGCAGTGCCCGGGGAATTCTAGTAAAGGGACAACCATTGGCGAATCACTAGTGTGTGTGATTGCTGCATTATTTCTTACTAACTTTGACATTGTGCTTTAACTTTGGATAAAAGTTATCATGAATTCTAGCAGCAAGAAGCCTATATTTTTAAATATGTGTGCTACAAATAATCCCTAACATACACTGTGCATACAGTATATTTATTCTGGTGCTTTAATCATAGGCTGTTTTAAAGTATTCTGATAAAAATCGAATCGTGCTGAAGACAGCCTTGATTGGTGTTGGATCGAGGACCCGGAAGTCTGCACACCTAGCAGGCAGAGATAAAGCACCTTCTCAGAGAGTTTAGCATTTTCCCTACAGGCGGTGTTTGTTGGCCTGTGGCTTGGTCAGTCACATGTCCTGGATTTCTGGCATTCAATTGAGTCTATCTCAGTTCTGCACACCAGTGTTTTATGTCGGAGGATGGTGATGACGTTAACATTTTGCCCCCCCCTGGAAAAATGTCTGTGGACGCCCATGTGCAATTGCGAATGATGATTGAATGGGGAACAATCTTTATAACGCAACTTTTAGCATGTAGTGCTATTACAACGCAGACTTTAAAACGAAAACCATTACAACGCATTACACTGGGGGGCGCTCTAGGATAGGGAATAGTTTTAATTTACTATCCAACACCTTCCCTAGTGTCCAAGGGGACTGGTGTTGGAATAGTAAATTAAACTATTCACTATCCAGCACCCCCCAGTGTAATGCGTTGTAATGGAATGCGTTTTAAAACTTGCGTTGTTACAGCATGCGTGGTAAAAGCATGCGTTGTAACAACGTACATCCTGATTGAACTGTCCTTGCCTCTGGGCATTGTCTCATTGCTGCGAGACATTAATGAAATAAACGTGGCTATGCCAATTGTTTGATTCCTGACTATAAGAATTCAGGTTATGTGATAAGATCAAGGGTCAGGACTGATTTGCATATGGTTGGGTCCAAACTAAGGTGGCATATTGGTCAAAGAACAATGGGTTTGAATGCTACTCGAGCCACTTCCAATGGTATGACTAATTGTAAGCATGCCTCCGATCACCTTTCATATGTTTGATTTAGCACACTAAGTGACCAAGTATTTGCCCAGACTATGGGCCCTTGCTTACTGTGCCACTGGAGCCAAGCTGTACCCGACTGCCAAGTTCCAATCAGGGAAAAACTGGTCTTGGAATGTTGGTCATCTAGTTAAGGGAGGACCCAGGCTGACAGTTTTGGCTAGATAGTTTCTAGAAGAGGAGAGTCAGGACTGATCTGTATGTGGCTGGGTCCTATCTGAGGTGGCATAGTGGTCAAAAGAACGATGGGTTGAAATGCTACCCTCAAGTAATTGCCAGTGGTTAGACTTCTGCATGCATTCCTCCCATTACCTTTTGTGTGTTTGCATAAGAAACTAGACACACCAGCTAAAATGCAAGTCTTGTTTGAGACTTTCAGACAGGTTCCTTTTGTCTGAGTCACTGTTGCAGTTTCCTTTGATACGGTCTGAAAAGTTTTCAACGTGATTTGAAACATGCAAGGCGGTTAAAGATGTAGGACACATGAATTAAATGTGAGCATTGAGATGAAGTGTAAATAAACATTTCAATAAAGAAGCAGAAAAGAGAATGTGAAAGCAGATAAAGAAGACTCGAAAATAGACAATAGCCTTACTCGTGGCCGCCTTTTTCAAACAAAAATTGATCATTTATGATAAATGATTAGAAGGCAGCCATTAGTCAACATTGTTAACTACATTCAACATCCTCTATTGCATTGCACATAGAACTTGGTAGAAATTCAATGGTATTGCTAGCATAGATACTAGGTTAAGGGTATAACTAATACAATAATGTATTTGGAGGGCACTGCAAGCCGGGGTATTTTATGCAGATTACAATCTAAATCCATGTCCTCTGAGCACCCAGAGAAGGAGCATGACTTCGGTCTTTGCCGGTGCTTAGAGGTTTTACTTCTTCGTCATGTCCTGAACATACTAAAATCATGGTTACTAGCTGAAGGGAATGGTGAGGATCAATGATGTTCTAACGGTGCGCTTCGAGCATTGCCAATGGGCGAGTTCAGGTCAAGTACCCACTCAAAAACAAGCTCAAACATCTTTTCCTGTTATTGGTCTCTCAAAAATATTGTTCTTCACAAGTGCCTTTCAGCATATTGCAGGATGCAGGGAGTGCTGAAGGTCATGACGAGCGGATTTTATTAGAAGTGATAAATATCAGTTTAGAAACATTCATGCCAGGGTGCCTCCAAGCCCCCCAAAGGCAATGCCATGGATGAACCAGGAGGAGTCAGTGTCAAATGCTTCCGGTATGTGGCCAAGATTCTTATTATATCGAGCAACATTATATTCTATTAAATCAAACACGAGAGTTTTTTTGTACAGAGCAAATCCTGAGCTCACATATTTATTTGAAGGAGTGTGAAAACGAAGAAAATGGAGGCATGATTTCATAAAATTGCCTAGGATAACAATTTGATCAAGCTGGGTAGCCAGGATTGATCCAATGTTATCTGGTTCTATATTATGCAATTCAGCCACTAGATGGGCATCTCTTTTTATTCTTGGTGCATGAGTTCATGGCGTTTGTGGCAGGCAGAAGCATCATGAAAGCTCGGCTCGTTTTGGGCTTGGCAGTACAAGAGGACCTCCGAGCCAGGCTCTTCCATCTCTAGTAAAGCATAATAAATTCCATTACGGTACTGTACATACAGACGTTCATAGTAAATACTGAGGGGCAGATTTACAAGCCCCATGCGCCACTTTTGCGTCACTTTTCCTATGTTAAAAGTGGCGCAAGGGACTTGTAAATCTGCCCCCGAAAACTCAATCCGGTAGACGCCATTTTGAAACGCGGTGTGAATATTTGTTACACACGCTGACACTGCACCTTTGTCATTGTAAATGAGCTGCCACGCGCAGGGCTGGGAGCGGTATGTAATCTGTAGCCATGTGAACACTCCCCTGTGGGGCATGGCTCTGTTTACCCGCTCAGTAACAGATGTAACAGGTTACAAATCCTATAATCTTTGTCTGAGATTTGGCGCAGTTTAGTACGGGGCGCGCAGACGCCTCTCTCTCTACTAGATGAATATAGTAATACTAGAAGGATGTTCTAAGAAGGAACTAAAAAATGTTAAGGAAATAAAACAAACGCTTGGAGGTGCCGTGGGGGATGTATGTATTCCTTAAAAAACATTGTTGGTAACAAACGGGTGTACTGATAAAGAAAGGTACGAATAATGGGTATTTTCTAGAAATCTTGTGAAGTTTGGACAAGCCCGTATCTGGTGTTGAGCGATGCATACAAATAATAAACAGCTGTAATTAGTTTATTTCTCAGAGGAATAATGTTTTGTGTCAGTCCAAGCGCGAGCAGTCTTATTGACTGGTCAGTGTGTGAAATTCGCTCACCCGCGTTCTGTGCAGGTCAGCACGTGCTGGGTTGGTCTATATTATCGCAGGTATTCCGGAGGGCACGCTTAAAGTAGTCAAAAGGCCAATGCGCCGGGGTGTTTGCAGTGAAGCCACGACGAGATTAGGCACAGCGTTGACGTGTGTGTGAAGTGCATTGTGCTTTAGTCCTTCCTGTCACTGGTTCGCAAGGGGAGAGATGCGAGACAACGTGGATGAAACTGGAGCCTTTTCGGGAGCCATCCGAGGCATGGGTTTGAAAGCTTCATGTTCGAGAGGTCGAGTGGTAAAATAGGCAACTTCAAAATTAAAAGCAGGGCAACTGGAATTTTGCGGTAGGGGAGGACCAAATTATGCAGCAAGAAACCGCATATAATACAGTTTGATGAGGCACATTTTGTGACAGTCTTACTTCGGTATTTTTTAATCTTTAAATTAGTTAAAACTGGCAGGGCAAAGGTTTCACCTCATCAATACCGGTATAACACTGTAAATACAGCAATAAGCAAAAGAAAGGGAACTAGTTAACCTTTGCTAAGGTTCTCCTACTGGCAACACTGTCACACAGTTTTTAGCAACTTTTAATCTGTTTGAGCTAGAAACAAAGTTGCATTTTTCTAAAATCTGCAGTTTTGCATGATGGATGTCAATATTGATGTTGATCATAATGATACAAGTATGTACAAAAAACGAAATTGAATCACGGTTGTCGAAATCTCTTGATAGGACCTGTCCATCAAATCAAAGTCAGGTATTCGTGGTCAGGCAGACTCTGCATCCTAGGCCTAAGGATACCGATGGACAGGTCACAGGTGGGGTGACACGTTACCAGCAGGAAAATTTAGTGAACAGGAAAACCCCTGATTAGTTCCACAGATAGGCAGCTACACCATAATGTCCAGGGAGACTGGCTCCAATAAAACACAAATAGCCAGAGGGGCACTCATTCCCAAAACACCATGAAGTTAGTTAGATATCACATGAAGTTAGGAACACTCACTTGATCAGAACACAGCACACACGGCACATGCAGTGATCATGTGCTTCCCATGCGGACATCTTGACACGTTACCCAATGGCCCTCGTTGTGTCCACGCAAAGTTGAGATCCACCTGCCTTTATCATCACCTGGGAGTAATTTATGGCTCCATAACTAGGAATACATTCCTCCCCTAGAACAGGTTCAAAGAATTGCTTTATGATGCTTCAAGAAATGTATATAAGCTATTGTACTTTGAGTCAGCCCTCAGACCGGTTTCTGTATGCTGTTCTCCAGGCCGCAGTGTTTAATTAAACCAACTGGTCCTGACAAAAACCTCTTGTCTTTGTTTTTTCAAGGTAAATTCATATTCAAGTAACATTTATTATGTGATAAATGTTGAAAATCTATGATTATGTGGAAGACACAGCAGCTATACAGTGGCATAATTTTAGTGGCTTAAAAGGGAGGGGAATCTGAACTATAAATGGTAAGATTGAGAGACAGAAGTGTATAATCCGATCATATTCAGAAAGGATACTCCATCTACAAAGATTCTGGAAATTACTCAAAGGCCTTCTTGTTTTTGATAATGCAGGTATTCACAAATGTCTGTGCATCCACGTGTAGAGTGTTATTGATGGTGATACAAATAATCATTCAGCCCTAGCCACAAGAGTACTGAAAAAATCATTTTTTAAAGATTTGGCTACTTTTACAATAAAGTACCTTGACTAGCAAGCTTTAAAATATATGTAGTGCTTTAATTCCACACAATGGGCTTTAACATGTTGCTCTTTGTATGTTATTTCCTACATAGCAAATTGAACTAACTTATTTCATTCAAAGTCTAGAGAAAGTCTATTTAACTGCCTTACAGACTCTGTACAATGTACACAAAGAGAGGCATTGATCTCAGCCACTCCTCCACCACTGGTTGTTGTGAGCATCATTCATCTAATTCACCATTCATTGGTTGATTGTAGCTGACATTTTATAAGACTGTTTTTGTCTAACGGTCCAACGTTATCGATATTCCAGTAAGGTATTACTGTCACTGTCGAATGCCATTGAAATCTATTAGGGTTTGCTGTTGTTGGGACCAGCTAGTACCCTCAGCTTTAATTATGTGTCTCCCAATTCTGCCTGCGATACCCTTCTCTCAGATGCTACAAAGGCATGTGCAGGAATATAAAGATATATCTGCTCACAGAGCCCAACTTGCCACTCCTTGCATTTCCAGGATCCTAGCAGCAAACTGGAGTCTTTTGAGGAGCGGAGAGTGAGACAGCAGCCAATCGTTTGATGTAATGAGTAGAGGTGGACAAGGCAACACATAAATAGGCAGAGATGAGCTAAGACTAAGCCATGGTCTGGCTTGGCTCTAAGAACCCATGCAGGAGCCAACCCATGAAAATGTTAGACCGGTAAATCATGCAGAAACAATCATAAAAATATGATAAACTCTCTTCAAAATTAAAATAAGTGTATTTCTTAACACTCAGAAGGGTTTCACTTTACTGCATCTGCTTATATCTTTGTTTAGAGAGGTGTTTATTGAAAGTGTTTGTTTTTAAACAACATGAACTTAGAAACAATCCTCTCCTAAAAACAATGCAATCATTGAACTAAGAGGCAAGTCCGTTGTATTGTGAACCCTCTATGTGACCTAGATTCTTAATTTACACTAAACAACTTTTCTGTCAATTAAAGCAAACCCACCCTGCACAGGCTCACATTGTGCTCTTATACGCAATAATGAAGAAAAGCAGGCACGGTAAATAAAATATTTGCCTAGGATCACACATTTCGGTCAAATGAGGAAACCGGGATTGAAACCTGTTTTCTGGTTTGACATTGTGCAATTCAGCCTCTTGAGGGGCGTCTCTCTCTTGCTCTCCTGTTTTACATCAATGTGTTTGTGTGTGTGTTTGTATTTATATAGCGCTTCTACCCAGAGGTCTCCTAGCGCTGTATTCATACCGCTGTGGAGCCCTTCCTAGCTTTCCTGTGAGATGTCCACGCCTGGGCACCCCCAAGGTAAAGCCAGGCATCCTAGCGCTGCTGGGGCCATTGTGGCGATTAAGCAAGCTATTGCCCAGAGTCACAGAGTGGAACCCATGATTAGACTAGGCACCGAGGCGAGAATTATCAGGTCCGGGGAGAATGAGTCCAAGAGCCACCGAGGTGGGAGTTGAACCCTGGTCCCGGGCCAGACCTCTGCATTAGGGTCTGCCGCTCTAACCATTGAGCCACGCTTCCCCATTGGTAACGGCTTTGTCTTTAATTCGTGACACATGAGAATAGAGCATGGTGAAATGCAGAAGCCACATGAAGGCTCGACTTGTGCGCTCGAGGGTCCAAGCGGGCATTGAGTAGAGTCTTAATCAGGTATTTGGTTCGAGCCTTCAGTGGCTTGCCTCACTCCAGTAATTTAGAGTTAAAGAATGTATGATGTCACGTCTGCTACTGCTGGCACTTTGGAGCATTGATGTCTATGTCCAAAGTCTTCACAAGCAGGCACAGTCCCTTTAATACATCCTCCAAGGACCGGCATATGCAACATAAGTTTACAGAAGGGAGAGTGGAGTAGCTCAGCCCACTGTGCTCACATTGCTACAGAGATTCTGCAGCAGCACACATTGCTTCTTTTACCTATTTAGATCAGGCTCTCTGACAAATTGTTCAAGAGTGGATTTCATCCGCAAACAGCTTCAAGCCCGGTCTTCTGTATCAGATGCAGGGCATGCTTTGGAATTCCACACAAGTGTCAATGGCTTTGGCATTATGCACCAGCATACCCTTGGGTGGAGCTTAACTTGGATCTGGACGAGAAATGCATGGGTAGTTCAGCCTGCAGCGTAAGTATCGAGAAGCAAGCATGTCAAAGAACCGCCACAGACGAGTGCGCTCAAGAGAGTCTCATGTCTCGGGGGAGAGCAGCTCTGAATGTTTTGGATCCACTAAAACACGGATTTAAGAAGGTTCTTCAGCTGCATTTAAATTAAAGACTCTGAAAGTGGGAGACACTTGATGAAAAAGAAACACTGCCTCTGCTATGAATGGCAGCAAGATATCACAGGGCGTCAAATTAAATCTCACTCGCTTTTATGCTTCACTGACATTTTAAAGAAAGATGGGTTTGAGGTTGTAACATCTGAAATAACAGGTCACAGAACTGTATTAGTGCAAATGTAGGTTTGACTAGATCGCAGCACTCCCTGACCTCCAAAGTAAATAGACCAGAGCACTCAACCAAACAAATTGCCTCAGGATAATCACTCAACCATGCATCACACTTGAGCGATCACCAAACCAGGCATCATGCCAGAGCACTCACTCAACCACACATCACTACAGGACACTTACACACTCACATTAGGGCACTCTAGCAGCCACCAGGGGGCCTCTCCTGTGGGGGGTACACAAAAGGCCACAAAATAACTGGGGGCCACCTACAACTGGTAATTTTTTCGATTGTGGCATGGAGATTGTACATGTGTTATTTAAAATAAATAATTATATATATTTATAGGTCCCACAAGAAATGCCGAATGCTCTGGTATTTATACCGTTATTTTTCTTGTATAGTATCACTAAATGAATGAATATTTAAATAAGTTATGAGATTGGGATCAATCTTCTCTGATTGTTACGCTGCAGAAAAAGTAACGTTTTGCACTCTATTTTACTTTATTTATTTATTTCTCTACACTCAATACTCTCAACATTGGTTTTACTCTAAATGTGAAATATAACTTATTTATTACTCTCTAATAGGCTTCATTTATTTAAATGTACCTATTTCTGTGATGTGGTTGAAAGAACTCTTTCATGTCTATGAACGTTTTGAATTACACACTACTGACGTCACCCATCCATGTAAAGTATTTAAACCAATGTAATCAGTTTCACTGTGTCATGTGATCAAGGTCCAAGGCGGACCGAAACGCGTCATGATGTCCATGCACTGAATTAAACACCAAGAAGCACCAGAATTGTGGTCCGTGTCCGTTTTTTAAATACCTGGATTGTGTTTTGTTTGAATACGGAAACTCTCATATATATATATACATATACACATACACACACACACACAAGTGTATATATATATATATATATATGGATTTTAAATTGAAGCAAATAACATTTGAATTTACTAAAATAAATACCAATGCTCGCATTTAGGGACCCAGTGTCCCATCATGCACCGTAAATGATTGAACTCTGTATACGCCCATTGAATAACAGGTGACAAAGAAATAAAACCGGAAATATCAATCAGTAATGCGAGCCTCTGATGTTATAATTGCTGCCCAGGAAGAAGAGGTTGTTACCTCGAAACGCGTTGGCGAACAAGTATTAAATGGATTATGAAGGCAGACTGCATTACACACGAGCGCCATTGTGTGCTCTCCCAAGCTCAAGGCACTCTTGTTTATATATTACATACATATATATATATAACGCTCCAAGTTATATATGTAACGCTCCAAAGTTACCCACAGGCAGGAACGCACTCTGGCAGCCACAATCCCTCTCAGACCAACTCACGTGCTGGAATGTAGCCTGACGCGTTTCGGTTAGTATACCTTAATCATAGGCTGGTTCACAGAGCTTACGGCTATTTTTACCACACCTTTATTTCGACTGCTCCAATCAGCTGTCTCCCCGGTGTTCTGGGATTTGTAGTGCGGTAATTTTCCCTTTAGATGGGTGTCGTCTACAATGTGTCCCCAATCATTGCCCTGGATGGACCCCAGGACGCGCTTGGTCTCTTTCTCAGGGGTGCTGCCCCATGTAGTGAACTTGTCATGATTCCAAGCCCCATGGTCCGCTATTACAGTTCAGACGGTGGTGCATTCCCCACGGCTGGGACACCGTGTAATATAAACGCTCCAAAGTTACCCACAGGCAGGAACGCACTCTGGCAGCCGCAATCTCTCTCAGACCAACTCACGTGCTGGTATGTAGCCTGACGCGTTTCGGTTAGTATACCTTAATCATAGGCTGGTTCACAGAGCTTAAGGCTATTTTTGCCACACCTTTATTTCGACTGCTCCAATCAGCTGTCTCCCCAGTGTTCTGGGATTTGTAGTGCGGTAATTTTCCCCTTAGATGGGTGTCGTCAACAATGTGTCCCCAATCATTGCCCTGGATGGGCCCCAGGACGCGCTTGGACTCTTTCTCGGCGGTGCTGCCCCATGTATCGAACTTGTCATGATAGATATATATATATATATATATATATATATGTATACGCATATATTTATGTATATCTACGCATATATTTATATATGCATATGGAAAAGAACACAAGATTAAAGTAACATAGTTAGATGACATATTTAGTAACAATTTAACATTTTAAATCACAGAAATTCAATTTATCTTAGGTACATATAACTTGTGCCCTAAGGTAGTTATAACTCACGCCCCAGCCATGCACAGGTTTCTCAGCAATAATTTAATTGCAAATGTTGCATTGGTACTATCAATGATGTCATAGAAAATGTTATGAGAGATGTAATATATGCGGTAATTAGTAGTGTATGGCAAGGGTGTGAGTTATAGTTCCGTTTGAGCATGTGTTATAGCCACCTAACTATAACGTTACTTTAATCTTTGCTTATTCCAATACATTTCTAAGGTTTTTTTAAACAAAATGAAATATTTTATTACCCTACACAAAGCCAACCTCCCGCCCCGCATGTCCTTTAATCTTGCAAGGGGGGATTGGCCACAGCTAACCTCCACAGACAGCCAAACCACTCTCTTCCCTCCTTTCACCTCCACACCCAACACCCACCACCCATCACCCACCCTATATATAACACTGTATATATAAAGCAGATCTATCATCTTTCTCCAAAATTAACAATCATTTGAATCAAATCTATATTTCAATAATGACTTAAATATTTAATACATTTTTATTGAACTATGTCTGTGACTTTTTACATAGTTGTATTACGTTTTGTGATGAAAAATGTGAAAATAAATAGAGATATATTACTTTATAAATAAAACAAATATATCCCTTTTCTACCTTTTCACATTTTACACCCCCAAAAATGCCTAAATAAAATGGTGATTAAATAAAATGGCGAGATCTCCTGGGGCAAGATTTTAATGACCAAGGAGACTTATGTTTTTTTTTCAAGTGCTGCTGTGGGGCTCCAGACCACCCTATATATAGCCCCACCACAACATTAAAAGAAATTGGTGCTGTCCCAGGCCCCTTCTAGGAAAATCACCCAAAACAAAATATATGTATGTAGCTCTCCCAGGGCATTATGGGGCCCTCCTTGAAGGAGCAGTGAATAATAAGTGAGCTGCTGTGGCTGCTCATTTATTAATAACTTTTGGCATTAAAAAAAAAAAGTTATGGGTGTCCCGGTCCCACCCCGGATACTGACATTTTTTTATATTTTTTATAAGGGGCCGTGGAGGAAGCCCCAGGGCCCACGCAAGCCCTCCGGCTCCCTGCAAGCTGCCCCATTGCATGGGACCACGCATGAACCAGCATTTCTTTTGATCTAAGGGGTTCCTGATGCACACCGGGGAACGCCGCAATATTAATATGTTTTGAGGGTGCAAGGGTAGCCTCAGCGCCCCGCTGCCCAGTCTGCATTTTCTTTTTTCTTTATAATAGAGTGGCAGGCCACAACCCATCAATTTTGTTGTTTGTGGGGTGCACTGCAGTCCTGCCGGGTCGCCTGCTTGCACGCAGCACAGGTGCAGCGGAAGCCTGCATGCTTCAACCTCATGAGAGCAGCTTTCTTTTGCTAACCAGGGTGAGCGCAATCAAAGCATTTCCCTGCCCTAGAGATGTGGAAGAGAACTGCTTTGTTCTCCCAAGGTGTGGGAGCAGCTTTGTGCTCATGCCCAGTGGAAGAACTTTACATTTTCCCTGCCCGCACTCACAGGCAGTAAAATAGCCAGTGTCCATAGAGTTGAAGACCCCGGAATACCATCACTGAACCAGCCTCAGGGGATGGTATGCCACCCCTATATTAAATTATCAGGCCTCCTGGAGGGGGTCCACGGGCCGTGTGGAGGCTTAGGGAAGGGGGGCATGCACCTCCTCTCCCTTAAATAATTGCCACACCCACCCTGGTTTATGTTTTGTCCAAAAATGTGTGTCTCCACAAATTCAATGGCAAATTAAAAAAAAACTTTTTCCCCCAGGCAGGGTCCCAGGGGGGCCCTACCACCAGACGTAGGGTGTCCGGTTACCTTTACCCTACCATCTTATGTCTTTTTTTTGCAGTTTTGTTAGAACTCAGGACCAAGTCGCGAGTCCCCCCGTGTCCTAAGATGGCTGCCACCACTTCCAGGTTGAAGTGGTAGGAGCCAATAAGATCTCACTTTGAGGTCTGTCGGCTCTTGGGATCCTCCACAGTGTAATATTGTTAACCTTAATTTTTCCAAAACTACTGAACGGATTTACACCAAAACACAAAAAGCACTCTTTCTGGTCCAATATCATGCTCTCTGCCACATTTGGTGTACATTCATTCAACGGTTTGAGCTGTTGCTGTGTCTAAAGATCCTGATGAAAAATTAATAGGGAAACGTGTTTTGGGATCCTCCCTTTATTTTGACAGATCACCCGGAAACTTTCCATGCACAAACTGGTCAAAAAGTAGCACTTTTTTTGGAAAGTTTAGTTGAAAGTCATCAAACAGCACCAAACTTATTAGCAACATAAAAAAGCCATTTCCCATGGAAACACAATCCTAACCATAAATACCCAGTGGTGACTGCCACTTGGAGATATATATATATATATATATCAATAAAGAGATGCCGCTACTTTATTGGTATCCCCGACTCTGCTGTCAATGGAACTGCAGGGCAGGGAGTGAGGGATATGAACACCATACAGCCCAGAACAAGTGCCACAGCTCCTACCAGGCTGCGCTGCAAGTCGGATTCCAATGGAGGAAGGGAGAAGTGTGCCGATGAAACGGAGTCGCCAACCAGCAAGATGGGGACACTGCATGCTGGGAAATGTAGTCCTAATGAGGAGGCAGAGGCAATTCCGTGCAACGTTTTCCAGGCGCCCAAAACTACTTTAGATAATTGGAGATGATAAAAGACTTACGTGGGAACTGCAAGCACGAGAGGCACTTTTTAATACTAAAAGGCATTTGAGAAAGGATACTTCCGAAACGCGTCATGCCCAATTGAAATAAATGGTGGATTCACAAGCCCCGCTGTGTCGCCTCAATCTACTTCAATGAAGATTACCTGTGGAATATATATATATATATATATATATTCACTGAAAAAATCATAGGTTTCACACCAGTTATAGTTAGGAATTAGCATTTAAAAAACCTAGTAAATTTACTGAAAAAAACATACGTTTCACACCAGTTATAGTTAGCTGGAAATTTTACTGACATAAAACCATTGACATTCAACGTTATAGTTAGTTGGACTCACTATAACTTGCGCGCCTGCAATGCACTGCTGATGACGTCACATATTACATCACTCATGACATGGTCAGTGACATCACTCATGACATCACTGATATCACCAGCCAGGGAATGTGTGTCTTTCTGAAAAATAAATATGTTTTATATATGTATTTGTAAAGGTTGATGGAAGAATAAATGGTAAAATATGTGTCTAAGTGGATGTTTATGTTTATTATGTTTTTTATAAATAAATTGTTTGGTTCACTGCCTTATTAAGTGTATTTTAGTGAATACGTATATTAACAAGTAACTTTTAAATATTGAAATATATGTATCAGTGTTTCACTTTGTGTATAAGTAGCTGCATGGGTTGGTGACTGACTCACTGTTTGTATGTGTTTTGAAGACAGCATATGTGCAGGACTGTATAGGTGGATGAGTGTGTATATGTGTGTGTTAGTGAGTGAATGACTGTCTCACTATTGTCGTTTTTTAGTAACGACATATGTTTTAATCTAGTATATGTTAGTATTGATGTATATAAGTGAGTATATGTGAGAGTGAGAGATTGTAAGAGTTCCTGTTTAAATAAGTATGTGTTTCTATAAGTGATTGTTTAAGAGAGTGAGTATGTGTAAGTTTCCTTAGAAGTAAAGTGGTAGTGTGTGTATAGCCGTATATGCAAATTAATGGATGTTCAATAGTTTATTTGCATGTGTGAGTATGTGTGTGAGTAACTTTTGGATGACTGTCGGTGTGTAACAGGATGTATAGGTGTATCACTACATATGATGAGTGAATATATGTATGAGTGACTATATAGAACTGTTGGTGAATGAGTGGATGTCTATATAGATGGTGGTATTACTGAATTGGTTGTTGTAACTGGTATGTGTATCTCCATTTTTTTGAAAATGTTTGTTTCTATTTTTGAATATGTGTTTCAAGGGTTACATTACACTGAAAGGAGGTCTCTGGCTCTGTCACAAGGATGGTGTCATCAGTGATGTCATGAGTGATGTCACTGACCATGTCATGAGTGATGTAATATGTGACGTCATCAGCAGTGCATTGCAGGCGCGCAAGTTATAGTGAGTCCAACTAACTATAACGTGGAATTTCAATGGTTTTATGTCAGTAAAATTTCCAGCTAACTATAACTGGTGTGAAACGTTTGTTTTTTTCAGTGAATTTACTAGGTTTTTTTAAATGCTAATTCCTAACTATAACTGGTGTGAAACCTATGGTTTTTTCAGTGAATTTCTTAGGTTTTTTAAATGCTAATTCCTAACTATAACTGGTGTGAAACCTATGTTTTTTTCAGTGAATATATATAGATTGGGATATATTAATAATGTACAGATGTACATATATAGCCATATATAGGAATTCGAATCTATGTTATATGTATAAATATATATTATATTTGGGTGTTGTTGTTGGTATACAGTTTTTAGTCATTTGTATGACGGTCTTAAGCATCAGATAGCAGTGTCAATGCCATGAATTACAAGATTTATTACGGACTGTGGAGATTTGCTTTCACACTTAATGAGACAGATTCTGTTGTATGCATTATGTACTTGATTACCTATGTTTGAATTAACCGTCAATATTGGTTCAACAGCGCATTTATGCGGTTATATTTTGTTAAGTCTGTAAGATGTATGGGACAACTACCTAATTAATAGCACATTACCACATGTGCATTAATAGTGTCTCTGTGGACAAATACATATGCGCATTCAAGCGGGTATATTTTTCTAGCAACTCTTGTAAATATGTACTATGCATGGACTTCGTATGTGGCAATTAATGTCTCTCAGTCGCAATATTATGCGCATTCAAGCAGGTATTTTTAAAGCAATTCTTGTAAATATGCACATTTCATTAGCTCAACAAATTTACTTTTGTAGCAATGCAATTATATAAATGCTCAAACTTGCATAATTGGGCACTGTACCTTTAATACATCTGATGTTGCAAATGTTTTACCACGTGACTCACGTTTGGAGGTGGGACCTGATGGGTGTGTCCACACTGCTTAATGATTCAAAAAGTTTCCACTTTGTGCAATGTGGTGTGTGAACAAGACTACGCCAGTAGTCGAAACGTTGCATTTGGAAGGCACAGGAACCAAATAAAACATCTTGCCTGGAACAACGTGGGGTCTGTCTCTTCATTCGCCGCTGGGCTGTGGAAGTGTGAAGATTCTGTGCTGATATATATATATATATATATATATAAAAAATTTAAGATGACTTCAGGTGTGCCATACGTTTGTCATAAGTAAGACTGTTAGCGTTCTAGTTGTTCTTTAGAACACTCTGGGACATTCTGTCATTGGGCTATAGTTGGGCTACATCTGGTTGATATTTGGGCTACATTTGGGCTCTTTTGTCTCTGGTGGCCATCTTGGGAGACTGCATATCAGAATTTTTTTAATGAAATATAAGAGGATTTAAGAAGTCACTCAAAATGTGCCCTAATTTTTCTTTCTTCAGCACTAATCATAATTTCTATGGCAAAATGAACCCCCTCATTTTGTTCCTTTGCAAATTAAATATTTTAAGTGTTAACACTTTATTCCAATCAAGATGACTTCAGGTGTGACCGTATATTTCTGTGAAGTTTAAATATGTTTTACATATTAAAGAATGAGTGGATGTATAAGTGTCTGGATGAAAGATTAAGTAGGTGCATGACTGACTGTAGGAGTGAGTGATTAAATGTGTCTTTCTGAATGCATGGGTTAGTGACTAAACTGTCTGAATGTGTGTATCATTATGTTTGTTGTTGTATAACCTGTTGGATTTGTTGATCAGTAGCTATATGAGTGGCTATATGTGTTATTGATTGGTTGCCCAAGTATTTGTATGAGAGAATGAGTGTGTGTGTGGGTGGCTGGGAGGTGTGTGATTCTGTGCATAGATGTGTGAGCAGATGATCCACAAGATGTATGGGTTCAAGAGTGCATGTGGAAACACCTGTATGGGCGGTTGACCGTCTGCATGGGTGTATTGGTGAGTGAATTGTTATCTCAGTGCTACATGTCCAAGTAAGTACATATGTAAAACACAATGCATGTGACAGTTGACATATATAAATGACTATACATGAGAGCCAGTGATTGTGCAAGTTCCTGTATGGATCATTGTGTACTTGTATCAGTGATTGTATTAGAGAGTAAGTATGTGTTAGTATATGTTTGAATAAATAAGGTGTTGTATGTATAACTGTATAGTTGAGAAAATGGAAGTGAGATTGATTCTTTGCATAACTGACTAGGTGTGTGAGTAACTCCATGGATGAGTGAAAGTGTGTAAGTGTCTGTATACACTTTGTGTATCAAAGTTTATATTAGAGTGTGAAGAGGTTAATCGTATTATCACATGAATGATGTCATCAGTGATGTCATCAGTGATGTCATTTGAGATGTCATCAGTGATGTCATCAGTGATGTCACTGACCATGTCATGAATGATGTAATATGTGACATCATCAGCAGTGGATTGCGGGTGCGCGAGAAATAGTTAGTCCAACTAACTATATATGCGAATTTCAATGGTTTTGTATGAGTAAAATAAGGTTTTGTAAATGCTAATTCTTAACTATATATGGTCTCAAACCTATGGTTTTTTCAGTGAATTTTCAAGGTTTGTAAATGCTGATTACTAACTATATATGGTCTCCAACCTATGGTTTTTTTAGTGAATTTCAATGGTTTTTTAATAGCAAATATCTATAGCTGTAATATATATTCTTCTTTATAATGTATACTATATTTTCTATGTATGTATGTAATACATTTTTTTTTATGTTTAATATTCTTTTTTTTTGTTTGTTTGTTTTTGCCCCGGTGCGCTCCCGGAGCGCGCACTGGGGAGTGCACCGGTAAGCGCAACTTTGTGGAGCGTCCCGGTGCGCGCTCCGGTGAGCGCCCCGTTAGCGCTATTGCCGCGATCGAAAACAACATTGTGACGCGTCGCGTAAGCGTGACGTATCGCGTTGCCGCGCGATGTGTCTTATGACGCGCTGCGTAAACACACCCGAAACGCTCCGCGGCGCGGCCCGGTGTGCGTAACGTAAGCGCACCGGAGCGCGTAACGTAAGCGCATCGGGTCATGTGACTTGAAAATAACACTTTTCATTGGTTCTCATCATTTTTTTTCTCCTAATAATGAAAGCCCCCTCCTTTTTTCCTCATTCTAACTTTCTTCATTGAGAGAGCAAGAGCTATTTTTGATCTGTGCAATGGCATCACTTGTAGCTGCAGCTGGTGCACCCCCACCACCACCACCACCACCACCAAGAAAAGAAGGTCCACCACCACAGTTCCTTGGAGGAGTAGAAGAAGAGGAGGAAGAAGAGGAGGAGGAGGAACAACCAAGGCGCTTCCTGCCTGAAGAACCAAGGCAAAGGCACGTTAAAGTGCACTTTATTTGGCAATTCTTTTCATTCCCTGCAGACCAGAAAAAGGTGAATGCCCCCAAAGTCACCCGTCTAATTTTTGGCAAAGTCCTCTCCAGGGGCAATCCCAAAATGAAATATTCTTTTGGTAATTTTACCATGATCCGCCACATGGAGAGGTGGCATCCCAATAACTTAGCCCAGGCTGAAGTACAGGAACTTCAGAACAACCCACCCCCTGTGGCCAGCACCTCCTCTACTGAATACTCACTTTCTGGTCCTGAAGGACGCCAAAAGGTGCCAAATATTCAACAAAAATTTGGCACCATCAAAATAGTTTGCGTTTTCTTTGGCAAAACGTTATGCTATGGTGAACTTAGTGTCACCTTAATAAATAATGCTGTGGACAACCACCAATGAAGCAAGAAAAGGAAGCAGTAATTCTTTTCTTTTTTTTTGCTCCAGTTGAGCCATTTCCAATTCCCTGTTTTTTGTTTGTTCCCTTAAAAAACACAAAAAAATATAAAATTGTTCAAAAATACAAAAAAAAATGTTCAGAAAAACAATAAAAAAATATAAAACAACAAAAAGAATAAAAAAAAAGTTCTTTTCAGAACTACCTCCCATTTATAAAATATTGCTAAAAATTTGAAACTCTGGCATTCTTTTTTCTCTTTTGTGCGCTTCCCGGTGCGCTCCCCGGTGCGTGTACCGGGCGCTCACTCCGGGAAAATCGAAAAAAAAAAAAAATAGCCCCCACATCAAACCTAGGTGGTCAGGGTCTACCCTGCCCCCTTATGGTCATTTCCCCCTTTGTTTTGGCCACCTCTTGTGTCTCGATCCTACCGAGACACAAGATGGCGGCCGCTCCGGACTCTTTCGAATGTTTACAGACACCCGAGAGCCAATCAGCTTTCCGTGCGCAAGTCGCGTGGCGCGCTGGTTAGCGCCCCGGTGCACGTACCAGGGAGCGCTTATAGATATATATATTTTTTTGAACCTAAATTACTCAAAATCCACTGGAGCACATATCTGGAGACATAGCAAAGGCACATCGGGCTACCAGTCCCTACAATTTTGCCAAGTTTGGTGGAAATCCATTCAGCCGTTCGGGCTAAAAGTGAGTTTGACCGCCCTATGCAAATTAACATGGGGAAAACACGTTTTGGGACCCCCCTTTTATCTCGGCCACCGCTTGACGAATCCCCCCCCCCCCCAAACTTTCAGGGAAGGACCGGAGCTCGACGAGGCAAATTTGAGGACATTTTCAGGCAGATTTGTCAACCGGCGCCAAAGTTATTCTAAATAGAATTTTGAGATTTTACATTGGAAAAAATCCTAACTATAACTACCTACAAGTTTCTTTCATCATTTTGACAGCCCAACATGTGTTTCAGAATTAATTTCCTTGATCACGGGCCAGCAGGAAATGTTACACATCTCACGAGACTGCCAGCACTGCCTAAATCTCTTTACTAAAGCTCAGGTGAGTATGACACCAACATGTAGTGATTGCTGGTTTTCGCAGTTCCACAATCCGTCTAACTTGTCAATGCTGCTGTGAATAACAAATAAATGTCATTACCCTTGATAAGGTTGAAACGAAAACAATGCTCATCTGAAAGCAAATCCTGGCTCCCTGTGTAAGGGCCAAGGTCTTCAGTGGGTCTCAATCACTCCCATTTTCCTCTTCACACTCTTGGTTAGACTTGTATCCTCTTTTTTGCCTTATACCTTTCTGAAGCACTCAACCTACATCTCTCACACTTCATCTGTTTCTTCTTCAGCACACTATTTTCACACCCTCCTACATGTACTCCTTTGTATCTCCTTCACTTTACCAATCACCCCTCACATACAATATGCCCACTCACCTGTATGCACTGCATTTCCTTGAACTTCCACCCTAGTAATTATTATGACAGCTGTGTACCTCTTTCGCAAATTTTTGTATATAATCACAATTATAATTGGCACACCTGACCACTGCTTTGTGCCCTTTGCAGAGTCTCCAAGGATTGGATGAGCATGTACTACGAACCCCTTTATGGCCTACTGACAGGAACTGTGAAAAATTCCCACTACGTTTGCCGTGATCTCCACAGCTCTCAGTTGTGGCCAACCAACAACCTGAACTCACACAACTACATAGAAGCAACTGTTTGCACACTAAGCATTATCAATGAGTAACATGTTCAATAAAAAATAACACAGAAACATACCACCCTGGATAAAGCAAATACTATTGGGGAATGCAACACTAAGTAAAACATTGAATGTAAAGAGTAGCCACTTTGCTCTTCCCAGGTTGAGAGTGCAGTGGCTGGTTTTTTTCTGGCTTTCACTCGTGGAAGGGGGCAGGGTATTTACTGATGGGGCACCAGCCCTACAAGGCACCCTTTCCTTAATGGATGTCACTAGCACCCACACCTGATGCCAGGGGACTCACACATCCACATAGCACAATGAGTGTCACCAACCATGCTTCAAACTAGGACACATATCCAACTACACATCACACGTAGGCACTCACAAATCACACATAAAACAGGGCACCCTCCTACACACACACCAGAGCATTTACCCAACCACATGCCATACCTTATAGATGGTTCTGAACGAGAATCTTTCCTATCACAGTATGATTTGACTTTCAGGAACATGCAAACATCAGCAAACCGGTAATACATACATATTTCAAACTAAGGGTACAAGTTCCTAGAAGCGTGCAGAGGCGTCATTACATTTTAAATCACAATTTAAAATGTTTGTTCAGTAGTTAAGCTGCCGACTTGCAACCTTGAGTCCTGGATCCAAATTCCAGACTCACCACTTGCCTAAAAAGATGTATTAATCTGGGTAAATCACTTGAATCCCGGCAATTATGTGTAAACTGTTGCCATGTTGTATTTAAAAGATGTGTATCTATATTGATGTACACAATACCCAAGCATCCTGCAATGTACAGTAGTCCCTTGATCCTCCACTATGTTCTCACTGTAGAATTACAAAGAGTTCTAACCATTCTATTCAAACATATACGTTTACCCTGTCCTTAAATGATGACAATCTTCAAGCTTATGCTTAAAAGCATTGAAACTGACCACTTTGTGCTGCACTATAAACAATATTATAGTCCAATTATTGCTTGCTCCTCAATATTGGATGAAATTCCCCATAAAGGGGATCACTGAGTAATATATGAATGGGCCTAGAGTAAATTTATTTTTATACTGCGTACAACAGATGGTGTTCTTTACAGCCCATAACATCGAAATGGTAAGATATAGAAATAATTAGACTCCCAAAAAATGTGAAGCCCATATACAGTTGTCTTCAGATTCAAACATTACCTTAAATGTATTGATTATCAATCTTTAGTTACTCTGCACCATACCTCAAACACTTCTTGCATGCATAATACGGTCTTATAAGTTTAGGCAAAGTCAATATAGCAACATAGGGGTCAAAAATAAGTGCTGACCATACGTAATAATCCCTCCGGGGTCATCATTGTATTGCATTAGTACTGTAAAGGTACATAAAACCAAGCCTATTTTGGGGTCTCTGGCTTGAGGCTTTCACCTCTATATGCTCTCAGAAGGCATCCCGCCTCTACATCTTTGCACCACACAGACAAACCTTTCTTTGAAGCATCATTTTTGAAACCGAGTGAATTCTCTCAGTGTGCCACTTATACCCACAGATATTCTGAGAAGTAGCGCTCCCTGGTTCTTGAATTGCTTTGTGTCAAAGTTCAAATACAGACTGTCCATTTCAGTAAGCCAACAAAGGAAACTGCTATCCAGATTGTTAGCCGATTTAATTTTTAATGCAATAGTTATTGATAAAGCAGCACAAATAAATCATGCAAGGCTCCTTTTACGCAAAGAAGTGACAAACAGCAATATCTTCTCGAAGGATCACAATGGTCAATCAATTCTGGAAGAAGTCGTCACCTTGATCTCCTGCCATAATAAAAGGAATACCACTGCATTACTGATTTCCTGCCTTCTTGCTCTTGGAACATCAAGTTCCAAGATGACTAACCATCTAGTAGCCGTGGAGTCCAAGAAGAACTGTGGCTCAGAAGAACGACAATAGACATTCCTTGAATCTGGGATGCTGGCTGCTCTAGTGTACAGAAGAAGAGCAATACTATTCCCATGAAATGCTAGAGCATGGGGCCTACTAGTCAGATCATATGAGCTTTGATCTAGCATAAGGTGACTAGCTTGGATTGAGGAAAAAAGGTTTGTAAAACCTAAACTACCAAATTACTGTGAACTGGGTTCCTCATCAACAGATAAAGATGATACCACCTGGAGCACTAGCTCCATATTGGGAAAGCAGAGATCGCCTCATCATTTGGATTCACTTTTCCCCATATCACATCAATAAGGGAGAGTAGAAGTAAGAGGAGAAGGACTCCTCCCCCAGAATTCAATCAAAATAACCAAGACAAGAGTCTCTCCTGCTTGAGAAGGAAAGAGGGGGGTCTTGGGCAATAAAGTCAGGTGTCCCAGTGAGTGAGTAACCTTAAAGAAGGTTTGACTACAGATGTCCCTTCAGTTCCTCGCTGGACTCATAAGGTCCATTCATGGTCTCATAACACGATCTTTGCGATTGAAACAGACCAATTAGGTGCTGTATAACTTTTATTTTCTGCACTTTTGTTTATTATAATTATAAGTTCATAGAACTTTAGGAGTGGAAGCAATTTTTCCCCCTATAAGGTCCTGAAAGAAAAGCCTTGGGTGAGGGCTTGAAACTAGTCGACCAGTGAAAAGGTAGGTGTTTTTCCCCACTAGTTTGGTATTTTTAACCTTTTATCATATAGATACCCCACTCCACTTTTTCCAAGCCACATAGGTGTATAGGAACACCCTTTTTACAAAGTGCTCACGTGTCTCTGTAGGTAGTAGCACGCTCCTGTCCGTAGAGGGCAGAGATGAACCCTACGATGAAGCATGCCACCATGGGGCAACTCTGGTGGGTGAGGGTTATTTAAAAGAAACTTTTCTTTTCCCCGTCCTACTTAGACTTCACTTTTCCCCACTCACAAATATTTTCATAGCCACAAAGCTCAGTATCACAAGCTAGAAGCAAGGCCTTGCAGCCTTCTCTGGCCTTACACCTCATTCTTCGTCAGCCAGCGAGAGAAAAGCTACACAAACTCTTCAAAGCAAAAGCCAAACGAGAGAACTTGACTAGTATATTTGCCTACCTTGTATTTCAGCAGAGGCAATCAAGGGATGCCTTCTCCCACCAAGTGTTTTATGATGCCTTGATACCCACTATGGTGGTGAATACTGAGCTGAATAAATGGGACTATGCGCTAAGTCAATCCTCTTGCACGTGCCTGGAAATTTGCATAACGTTGGTCCTGATCAAGCAATAATGATCAGCATGGAAACCTAGTCATTTTCTGCCTTTTCCAATAGCTTAAGACTGGTTTCAGTATAGATCCTTAATAAAAGTTGTCCTATTTATTTCACTGAAATTATTAAAGCTACTTATCAATAGTCTTTTAACTTTTTATATTAGCTAATTGATGTGTATGTTCTGAATATAGACATGGCATGCTTTACTGTTCGTAATGTATTGGTTGTTTGAGTCAATCCTTGCACTCCCAGAACCTTCCACAGGGTAAATCCTGAGTTTAGCCAAGCCTACCCTAGGGAAAGGAAATGGTACTTTGGAGAGACAATCTATGGTTTGCCTCTATGTAGAGTTAGCTAGTGCACCTTTCAAAGACCTTATCCACCATTCACCCTACCCTGCCAGGTAGATTTTTAAAATAAAAATTCTAATTTGTTTAACCCAGGTGGGTAGCGGTCAGGTAGGTAACTAGGGAATTAAAACAATTACACTGCTGGGTGTCTTTGTTGGTACAGAAAGCATTGCAAAAACTAGAAATTAAACTAAGAAGATGTTGAAAGGGATAAATAATATGTTTTGTGTAACTATTGAACTAGAAACTGAAAGTAAAATAACATTTTCTTTGGTGCAATGAGATTGGTATAGTTTAACAACAAGTTGGTAACCAGTCCCTATTCCCTGCCTTGATACTGGCACATTCACATAATTTTTTCACTGTGTGGCATTGAGTTAAACAGGGCAGTGCTCAGAAACCAGGCAACTTCAAAACAGTTTTCTGAAACATATGGCACAATCACAGGTTTACTACAGGAATTTGAAACCATGCTGAACAATGTATGTTCTGCCTGCCAGCAGGCCTTCATTTCTGCCAGTATGCTTAGGTATGTATATGGTATATAGTGTGAACCTAGCAAAAGTCAGATGAGCACTGTAATTGCAGATGGTCAGAACTCGCACTCATTTTGGGGATTAGGACTTATTTTTCATCATCAAACTTTGACCAGACACAAGACAGAGAAAGGGAGACACGGATGAGGAGGAGGAAGAGAAACAGAAAGACAGAAAAACCGTGACTTAGAAGGAAAACAGATAAGAAAAGAAACATTGAAGACGGATAAAGAAACAGGAAGTATAGGGAGGTAAAAGAAAAAGCCTTAATGTAGAATCAAGATTAGTCAGATTAGGTATTGGGCAACCTGGCATTCGGCAGTGCCAAAAGGTGACTCCTAAGACAAACTTTGGGTAAGTGCATTTGTTTTTTTTTATTTAGTATAAATATAAATTAAGCGCTGGTTTACATACAAGGTATGTAATCAACATTTCTCTTCTTTTAAGAATGTGTCATAGTGAGGACAGACTGCATCAATGTGACCGTGAAAAAGAGGGTATCTGACCCTATACACCAAGAACTAAGGGTATTACAGGTTTTTTAAACTTTTTATTTTTACATGAACTCCATTCACAGCCTAACATAATTCTCATACCAGTCCAGGGGTGTGGACATGTAATGATGGACAAACAGCTGTGGACAAGGCAGCCCTGATAAGATCCTATGGGTTCCAAGTGACCTCCTAATTGTGTTGTCTCTTCAGAGGGGTAAAGAGGCCAAGGCAGGATTAAGCTGTTGTGACTGCATGCAAGCCATTGCAAGTTGGATGTCTTTAAACTACTTGAAGCAAAATGCAGGGAAACGGAGGTTATCATTTTTGGTAACTCCACAAATCTCTGGACACCTGATTGGTGGCATGATGCAATGGGCACCCCTCCGGCCTCAACTGAGAAGGTGAAGAATCTGGGGGTGACCGTGGATTCAAGACTTTTTTTGGGGGGACCAGATAGGCCGGGTCATTTCCACTTACTTCCAACTCCTTAGGATCCTGAGGAAAATAACATTTCTCCTTCCAGAGGACAGCCTTAGGATAGCAGTCACAGCGTTCATTTTGTCCACAACTGTATATAATGAAGGATGATCAGGATTCCAGGTAGATGATGAAGTATATTTATTTAAACAAGATGGTACAGGATAGTAGTACAATAATCGAGTAAAAGTAAAGGAAATAATAACCCCCACCAGGAGCAGGATGGTACCAGCTCAGCCCTAGCTCTCAACTGAAATCCTAGAGCTATGCAGCATTATTTGACATCATCATGATGTCAAGAGACTATGGGGAAGGACATTTGAAGTGCAGTCACTACACTGGATTACTGTAACACCCTCTACCTTAACATCCAAAAGAGACATCTTAAACTCCAAATTGTACAAAATGCGGCAGCCAGGCTGCTAACAGGCACCCCAAAGTTTGTCTCAGTGAAGAAAGGACTCCGAAATCTTCATTGTCTCCGGTGAAACAACGTGCCGAATTTAAGGCTCTTTGTACAGTTTTTAAGGCCCTTAAGGGTATTGGTCCGGCTTATATGAGACAGCACCTACAATGGTATGTTCCAGGTGGAGAACTGCGCTCATCTGAGGCAAAACAAGTAACAGTTCCTCGTGTCAACGAGGCCAGTTGGGGAGGCAGGAGTTTCTTCAATTGTGCTGCAAAGGCCTGGAACAGCCGACCTCTATCTCAGAAACGCAACAGAGCGCCTTCCCTTCAGGAGGGGTCTGAAAACCTGCCTATTTCCTTGAACAGTTCAGCTTACTCCAGCAACCAATAAGGCAGTGCTCAGTGCCAGGACACCCAGGGTAACAGTGCGCTTTAAAAGCATCATTAACAAGGAAAACAATAGCAAAAGCAACACGACATGAAATTGATTGCGTGATACCTTTTTTTTTTTTAAGTAAAAAAAAAATAACTAAGCTAGAGAAGCACGTACAAAAACAACACCTGATGTTAATCGTATGGACAATTAATCAGTACATTGATTCTTGAATAATGATCATTCAGTGATTAACCTTCATGAACAACTGAGATTAAGCGAGGCATATTTCACTTGGCTCTCCTAACATTTCTTTACCATAGAGAGTAACAACCACTTGATTATCTCACTTCAGGCTGTGTACTATATTTAGACGTGTTCTCGTTGCCGTGCTGACATCTTGGTGAAGCAGAATGAAGTAAACAGGATTGTCATCTTATCATACCAAGCATTTGCAATGCAATAGGTCTCAAATTTGCGAGAGTTTGAGCTATTGGTGGTGTAATTGACAATGTCTTTTATCTATGTGCCTTGCTTTACAGTGCAGTGGCCTTTGGGACCTTGTAAGTGTTTTGCAATGCAGTATATTATCCTGGGTGCTGTGCCGCCAGGGATTGAATAGTAATACAATTACTATACACTGTCATGCGGTCTGATTCAGGAATATACCCTTGCCCCCGGAAACATTTATGGGCACATTCCAAAGCTTGTGGACCCATGATGTCTAACTAAAATGTGACTCCTATGGCTCCCTCCAGGCTGCAGAGGCCATGAAACAAAATATACATTTGCCTTTTCCAGTCCTGTTTGGCAAACACCATAAAAAGAGGCCATCTTCTGAAAGTGCTTCTACTCACTCAGGCTCCAAACTGGGGGCTATAAATACATATGCTTTTACAGAAGGACAAAAAATAGTGAACTATTGCAAAATAATGAAATGCACACAAAGCAGCTATTTGAGAGTAAAGAAAGTAGGAGAAAATGATCTTTAGTGAGATTTAAATATTTTACATATATTGGGAAGCAATCAGGTGTAGCTCCTCTGTCTGAGCGGAAGAGCGACACCCCACTAAGCTCTAAGGCAAGTGCAGGGCTCTCGTGTCCTCAGGAGCAGCGAAAGAGCTCGTTCCCTCCAATCCTGGTGCTGCTCTCATGCAGCATGAGAGCAGCAACAGGATTGGTTAGGGGAGTTGTTCAGGGTCCCACGCTGGAGAAAAAGACAAAAACCGGACAGTAGCCCGGAGGACATTCATGCAGGTAAGTGTGTTTTTATTTCTTTTCTTTATTTAATGTGGTCCCCACACATTTGCCCGTCCCACCACCCTCTAGTGCTGCCAGCTGTGACAGGAAACAATGAGTTCTGGCTAAATAAAGTATCCTTGTTTTACACCAAAATTGACTGCAAAAAGGTACGTTTCAGTGTTAACTTGTCATATAGTTCAAAGAAGCAGGTTTAATTTTAAGGAGGATTCCTTAATTTGTGTGTATTACCATTCCGAAGAAAGAGATGCTGAAATATGTCTGAGGGTGGCATGGTTCTCTGCACATTGAAGTGGGTCCTCCCAGTTATTGGGGTGTGGCAGATGCAGTCAACATATAGCCCCTGCTCATTGATGGCCTATGATTAACTGCTAATGGGCATATGAGTTTAACATCCTGGCTCCCCACCAACGCCAGAGCACAAGTAAATAAACAGGAATATCTGCCTTCCAACCTTTAGGTGCCGGTGTGACACAATGCTTCTGCAAATGTGCATAAGTGAGTCAGTACAAAATATTTAGAACTGGTTAAGTTTGTAATTAGATCAGAACTCAAATGCTTTACCAAATCAGTCACAAAGATGTCACCTCATGGTCTTTGGCACTCTGCGACAAGCAACTCTGCATTAAAAATTGACAATTTAAAACTACAAGTTCCAGAATGCCCCGGAACAAATAGATTAATTTACTGAATGCTGCAACAGGGATTACAATGAAGGCTCTCGCATTTCAAGCTAACATTAATACAACAAAAACAATTAAATGGAAACAGGGAAGGCCATACCTACATGCCGAAAAGAAGCGTAAAATACGAATAAATCATAACCATCAAATGGCCTGTCCTGGGTTTGTAAAAACCAACATGGTGAGTGTAGGGTATTTTAAGTAACCACTTGCAATGATAAACAAAACTATAAGTTTCAGAGGGTTAGTTAACTTGTTGCTGAGAGAGCACCTGACAGCTTTGAGGTAACAGCGAGTTTCAAATCCTATTTTACAGATAACAGTTTAAACAGTAATCTCAAACTGTCACGGGCTTCAAAAATACCACCAACGGCTTCATGTTATGAAGTTGTGATCGGATTGTACAAACTTACAACGTCAGGGGAATTTTGGAACAAACTCCTTATCACTTATGTGTTTTTAGGCTGAATGCACAAAGCAATACAAGTTCAGGTTCTACACCTCACTCAGCGCAGTCATGGTTTATGTTTAGCTGCAGACACGCCACAAAACAACCGGAAACAAAAACACGAAAGAAACGGGGGGACTCACCTTCAGCTACCTCAGTGCTTTGGTGAAAGCCAGCTAACAGTTGTCCATGGGACCGCCTCTCCACTCCATGGCCGGCTGGGATGGTGGCGGCACGGACAGGGATGGTCGTACGGTGCGCCACAACTTTTTGCTAAGGTAGAGCTGACCTCGAGTTACCGCTGCCGCAACAGTCAATCCTGCAGCCTCAATGAATTAAACGAGGAAGTAAGGTCACCTGCCCCCTCCCTGTGGCTACCGCTGTTTGGGACTAAATAGCATCAAACAGAACCTTGGAGCATTAGGAAGGCTGTGTCACTCCACAGAGGATGAGAACACCACGCGGCAAGAAAAACATAATGGCCAAGTGGTCCCAAGCAATGTGTTCAAAGTGTGGGAAGTGGTGTTACTCATGTTTTTTCTGCCAGTGGTAGGAAAGCTGTGAAGCCAGGTGGATAAGGTGGGAACACAAGGGGTGGGTGCATCAACTTTTGGATACTTTGTTAGAGAGCAGTTCAGCTTGAGGGCAAAGTGTGAACCCAACGTGTCCAGGGCTGGACTGGCCGTAGCGTGCACCGGGCAATCCCCCGGTGCGCTGCACGGTAGGGGGCCGGTTTGGGGCCCATGGGGGCCATTTTTGTTACAGGGCCGTTGTTGCAGCATAGCTGCAAAATCGGCCCTGTAACAAAATCGGCCGAAAACCGGCCATGGCAAAGAGCTTGGCGGCACCCACAACCCCCACCCCCTCCCCGGGGGAAGGGGTGGCCGGCCGAGCACTTTGCCAGGGTCGGTTTTGGTTCCCAGTCCGGCCCTGAACGTGTCCCTCAGGTGTCCAAACACCCCCACCCCCCTCTGGACAACTGAAGGGAAACGCTGCGTTTGTGCTCAGAGGGTGGGCTCATATTGTGAAGCGGTAGGGGGTAATCAACAATAACAAGCACGGATGGCATGAAGCGGTGCCGCAAAGCAAACAAAATGAGCAGAGTGCATTTGCCCTCTGCAACATTAAAAAAAAGTGTGCAAACAGCAAGACACAAGAAGGTGGGCCATATAACGCTAAGCACCAAAATGGAAACAAGCTTTTCAGAAAAACCCACTTTAACCAAATAGGCAGCATGAGCGTGGCCAAAGCTCATTGAAGTGCATGTGCGCTGCTAGGCTTAACCTCAAAACTTAGGCAGAGTTTAAAGGTAAAAATCTGAGTTTATTTAGGACTTTCATTTGGTGACCAACCTATAATCAGGCGGTTACGATAAAAGATACATAGGTAACTGAAATATCGTAAAAGAACTACCAGTGAACAGCACAGATGAACTACATATTCCTTCACAGAATTTATTTTCCAAGTTGACACCTTGCATAAATGCACATAAAGTGTTGCCTTTATTTTGAAAAAACTCCATCAGTCTTCAAAATCTGCATTCATAGAATAAAAAAAACAATCTGAGGCTGCGTTTAACCCTACTAATAAAGAATCACAAATGTAAGAGTCTCCAAGGAACTTGAACAGTACATGTTTTAATGTTTGTACACACATATCATTTTACTTTATAAAGCACCTGACAGCTTTGAGGTAACAGCGAGTTTCAAATCCTCTTCAAAGTTGGAAAAAAAAAAATGAACGTGTGCAGTTTAGTATTCAATTAGGCAACTACTTCATCTATATAGTGTCCAAATGCACATAGCTTTCCCTAGGAACCATGCTGCCCATTCATCCATTCAGCTGCACCTTCAGCATCTTCAGCTGGGTGCCAAATTTTGATAAAGGTGATTAGACGAATAGTCACAGAGATGAAGACTTTAAGCATAAAATGGTTGCAGTCCTTCTGAGACCAACCAGGACAGGACCTGGTTCTCCGCAACACGGTTGCACTTGTAGCACTCCTCAGGTCAGGCTCGCCCGAGGAGATAAATAAACTGGAAGAGGTCTGCTCGAGGTCTTTGCCCACACTACCGGCTAACCGTGTGTGCGTGAATTCTTCGGGGTCGTGGGTAGGCCTTACTGAACGGGGCAGGCCAGACATCACATTGGCGACGAGGCTGGTGCCCAACCCGCGCCTCGCCCACTCACCTCGTCCTTCTTTCCTGCTGTGATCGGCACTGGTCCACAGCGCAGAATTGCTAAACGCAAGGTGGAAGACGCCTCCCAGTCATCAGTGCCAGCCGCGAGCATCTGAAGCCAGCCACACGCCCCTTGTCAGAGTTCCCGATAGCACTGTGGCTACCCCACAGGTGGGTGTGTCTCCAGTGGCCCTCTCCACTGCTGCCGACTCTCTCCCATGCTCTTGACACCGGCAACTACTAAATAGGCCCCGCCCAGCAGGTGTACAACACCTGAGATACCAGCTGTGAGCCGCGCTGAGCCACCAGGCCGCTCCTGTCTCCTGCCACGTGGGAGGTCGGCCGAGATCACGGCGAAGAACTGCAATATTCCGGCATCAGTGCTCTTCCTAAGTACACAACAGAGAGCACACGCCTTAAGGAAAAGAAAAGAGGTAAAAGAGGTAAAGGGTCATATAACACAATCCAAAAAAAAGAAGAAAAAATAAAAAAATAAAAATAAATAGGGGGCATCTGTTATCATACAAGAGGCCAACATGAGCACAACCGCTCAAGCAGGCGCGGCAGGCCAGTGAGGAGACACAGCATCACAGCTACTCTGCCGTGATGCCGCTCCCGCTGTTCAGCGAGCTCGCCGACACTGCGACGGCAGCCCCCGACTGGAAGTCCTGGGTAGGGCACCTCAACCACTACTTCAGGGGCACCAGGGAGATGGATGCAGCTGTTAAAAGATTGCTGCTCCTACACTACGGAGAGGGAGAACTCTATGAACTTTTCATGACCCTCCTGGACACAGGAGATGAGAACAACTTTGACGCGGCAAGGGGGGCCCTTGACCGGCACTTTAACCCCTAAAGCATAGGTCTTCAAACTTTTGAAGGTTGAGCCCCCCCAGCTGAATTTTTTTAAATGTCGGGCCCCCTCACCACCTGACAGAAATGAGTGTTTCCTCCTTCTCCATGACTTCCCTCACTACCACTCACCAACAATGTACCTCATCTCTCTATAGCACCTTTCTGGCAAACATATAATTGTTTTTATAGTGCTACCCATAGTTTCATCATACTCAGGGGCATATGTACAAGCCCCTATAGACACCACACCGTCACTTTTTATGACGTTGTGGTGGCGATAGGTGCATTGCCGTATTTATAAGGCAGAGTTAAGCCACTTAACTTGGCTTAACGCTGCCTTGTAAATAAGGTCCCCTTTCATGCTATGCTTAGCGTGAAATGGTGGGCAGTGGGTGTTGGGGTGGGCGTTCCACTGCAACAGGCACTGATTTTGATGCTGCGCCCTATTTACAAGGGCAGCGTAAAAGTGAGGCAGCGTTAAAATTAAGAACAGGGAAAACCTGGTCTTAAGCTGGCGAAACTAGGAAAAATGCATTATTTCTCCTCATTTTTGCTTCATCCATGTGTGCTGCCTTGTGCAGCACACTTTGAAAAAGCAAAATGCCTTGTATTTGTAATCTTTAAAAAAAAAAATTGTGATTTCTGTGTGTGCTGCATTAAGCAGCACACATGGAAGTGAGACAAATGGCATTTAAAGATTGTTTATGTACAGGAAGGTCCCCTTCCTTATGTACAAGAAGGTCCCCCTCCTGTACATAAACAATCTTTTTCCTGCACCCATACACCCTTGCACTATGGTGCAATGGAGTCTGCGTTGGCGCTGCACTGCTAAGTGTAGCGCCAGCGCAGGGGAAACGCAAGGCTGCACCACACCATATTGTTGTAAATATGGTGCAGCCTTCCGTTTCTGAAGTGGCGGAGAAAGGTCTTAACCCATGACTGCTAACGCCTCACTCCACAACTTCCTTGAACATATGCCCCACAGTTTTTTTTGATCTGCATGGTACACCTTCTTTGTAGCAGGCACATTAACCCTCTGTGCTGTGAGGGTGGCAGGAGTGCTCATGTGAGTGGACAGTGATATATGCGACGGTGTGAGAGTAGGGTAAGTGGAGTGACTGCAGGGTGGGTGAGGTGACCGTATGAATTTGGGTGTGCCGGTTAGTGCATAGTGGAACTAATGAATGCATGATTAGTGATGAACTTATTTAAGTGAGATTGCAGATTGAGCAGTGAAGGGGGACAGGTGAGTGAAGTGTCACATGAGTGCAGGGTGGCTAGTGTGCTTGTGTAGCTGCAGGTTGAGGTACAGGGAAAACCGCGCAAGTGCATTGTGAGAGCAGAGTGATCACTGAGTGCAGGGTGTGAGTGCATGGGGGTCAGTATGAGGGTATTGTGATCGCTGTGAGTGCAGGGTGAGCATGAATGTGAAGGGCGAGAATTTGGAGCAAGCTGTCTGAATGCAGGGTGCATTCCCAGACACTTGCAGTAACTCAGCCTGCTATTGACGGCAGCGCAGGGTTTCAGCTATGTTAAAATATTGCTATTGCAATTATGGCATTAACCAGGGATCGAGGGTGGAGGAAATAAATACTGGGCTGATCTTGCAACAAACTTCCAGTTTTATGATTAGGGTTGCCAGCTCATTATTTTGATGTCCCAGGTGGTACAAAAATAAGCAGTCACCTAAAGCTCTATATTCAGCACTTATTTGTGCATACTCTGAACAGCAAATATAAATAGAAAGCACTTTAAATTGTGTTTTAGGGCTACCTGAATGATATGGCTGATAATAAAAGGGAATAAAGACAGAAAAGTCACATCATCAATGAATACATACTTCTTTATAACTCATATTTAGTGTCAAGAGAAGCAATTTGCAGGCTGTTTAAACACCTGACTGGGATTTGTCTTTTGGCAACTTAAAACCCTTTTTAGCCCTGTGATCATTGCACTCCTGCCAGTGTAATTTAAAAAGCAACATTGTCGTCTTTCTGGGAAGAGCTGTCCCTCCCTGGACGGGGTTAAATTCCGAGACCTGAAATGCTTCAGCTGCAGTGTGAGGCAGGAAGCCTTCTCTGCTAAAACTGAAAGCAAGTAACAGACATTCATTTCATCTGTATGTGAGGCAAGGAGTCTCCTCTGCTTTGAAATCATCACTTTCAGTTTTAGCAAAGGGGGCTCCTTGCCTCCCACTGCAGTTAAAGCATTTCAGCTGTAAGAATTAACCAGGATAGCCCCCCCTTCTCCCCAACCCCGTGTGTGGCAGCCTGGTTGAGACAGCTTCCCGGTGCACCCAGTACTTCACAGGTCTTTAAAAGACCTTTTTCTTGTTAATGAGGCTTTAATGGTTTTCACCCCTTCTTATGGCCCCTGCAGCTCCACTCTGCCGACGTTTGAAGAACTGAGGACAAAGGTGAGATTTTAGGGAGGAGTGCGCGCCCCCCTGAGACACCGAAAGCCAGCAAGACCTTCCATGCCAAGGAGGAGGCACTGATGGACAAGACAGTGATGGCCTACTTTTACCCGAAGAGGAGCAAATGAACTAGTGGTCGACGTGAGCCTGATCGGCCTGTGGGAAGTCCTCCTCCAAGAAAGTAATGTGGTGCCTGTTGCCTATGCCAGCAGAGAACTTTCAGACACTGAGACGAAGTACGCCTGGAGTGAGAGGGAGGCACTTGCCAGCAAATGGGAGTGTCTGCACTTTCATCTATATCTGCTCGGGCATGATTTCCGGGTGGTGAATGACCACAAATGTCTGTTTCCCCTGGTCTCCGGATTGTCCAAGTTGGCACCTCCCAGGATAGCAAGGTGGGCTGTCCCGATCCAAGCATATCGCTTTGAGGTCGTGTTACTCCCAGGATACAGAAATCCCACCGACTACCTCTCAAGGCATCCAGTCACGAATGACACGTTGCAACTGCAGGCTGAAAAGAGTGCACAGAAGAATTCCTATGGACAGTGTCGCAAGAGACTTGCCCCAAGGCATTGACACGGGAAGAGTTCACAGCAGCCATGACCCTGGATGACAACCAGGTGAAAGTCAAAAAGGCACTGCAGTTGAGAGGCTGGCAACACTTCCTAGATGGAGCACGATCCCTAAACACTGAGGATCAAAAGGCAAGGCAGCAGCTGTGGAGAGTCTGTAATGAACTAAGTGAAGGGATGCGTGGAGTCATTCTGCGTGCCCATGCTGTCATCATACCGGGCAAGCTACTAGGTCAGGTTGTAGATCTTGCACACGTCTGACACCAAGGGATGGCTAACACCAAAGCATGCCTCCATAGCAAAGTGTGGTTCCGGGGATGGACGTCCTAGAAGAAGAAATTATTTGGAACTGCCACTCATGCACAATCACCAGGAGTGACCGAACTCTGGCCCCAGGCATCATGGAGGAGCCCTGTCCAAGGTGTGCATCGACTTCAGGAGCTTCCCTGATTGCCGCAGCACCGTCGTCCTGATGGATTCACACACCAAGTTCTCTGTTGTTGAGGTGGTGTGTTCCACAGCACTTGCTCAAGTCCAAGCAGTCTTAGACAAGACATTTGCACTACTGGGCCTCCCCAATGAGATCAAATCAGACAATGGGCTCCCATTGCAGCGCCGGGAGATTCAAGAATACCTAGCAAGAAAGGCCATCGGACACCGGAAAATCACTCCCCAGTGACCGCAGACAAACGGGGAAGTCAAGCACTTCAAGCGGACACTAAACAGGGTGCTGAGAATTGGAGTGGAGTGGAGAAGGGGGAAGATGCAGAGAGTTTGCTCCATAAATTCCTGAATGCATATCACCAAACACTGGACCGCAGCACCCGCTGCACCCCCTCCCATCTGCTTTTCCGCCGTGCCCTGCGAGATGTCATCCAGACAGACCCTGCACTGCACCCAGCTGAACTAGACTGCAAGGCCACTCAGGCCTGAGACCTTATGAGCCTGAGGTATGGAAAGTTATCACCGTCCACGGGACCATGATCTCTGCCAAGAGGGGCACGCGGCTGGTGACCCGAAATGGTTCAAGAAGGTGGCCAGTCTTCAGTAAGGTCAAGAGGAAACTGAAGATCCAGAAATGGAAAGCAAACCATTTGTGGGAGTACGGTGAGTGGAAGATGTTTTCTCACCCCTGGCCTCTCTTCCAGTCGCCGCCCCCCCCCCCACGGTTTACTTTCCACCACCCTCTCCGTCTACTGTCACCTACCTTTTTACGTTCAACTTCCCCTCCATTTCCTTGTTTTCGCTCCACAATTCCACTGTACACTCTTCAAACCAGGTTTTGACCCATGGTCATACTTCCTACCTTTTGCACCACCTCTATGGCCTTTTTCTTATGTCATGAGTGAATCACCATGCACGTGCTCCTATGTATAACCCTGAGGAAGCCTCAGGCCGGAAGGCCACTGTAAGTGGGCAAAGCACATGTTGGCTATGATCGTTCTTCTACTGTGATGAAGCACCATAAAATGAAGTGGAATTGATTCCAACGAACCAGTGACCTCTCTTACTCGTAAAGACACATCAACCAGTTCTACTACATTAATGGGGAAAGGGTTTCCCATTATCAAAAACGAGTACCCCCCCACATATCAGCTCTAATATTACAGGTTTACTGAGGCTCCAGACCCATCACCCCTCACCCCATGAACATGAAGTGAGCTTTCACCACCGGTGCCGAGGCTACGCTTGAGCTGGGATGGAGGAATAAAGTGATAGAGACATAAAAAGTGAGTTTGGGTCAGGGTGTGAGTCATATAGTTTGTGTTTCTGCAACTAGTAGGTTGCCGGTTCTGTATTCCATAGTAACTTGGATGGATGCGGTCTCTAAAGTACCAGGTTTGTTTGTAAGGGAAGCGTGACCTGCTGCTGCCCTACTCAACCCATCTGTTCTGTACAAGAGAAGCATGCACTACTGCTGAACACAATGCGTCTGCACTGGGTGTTAATCAAGATTGAGAAAACATGTTCAGTCTACAAAAAACTGTTGGTTTTGTCAATGCTTCTTTTTACCATGTCATGCATGTGGGGAAGCAGATTGCTATCCTCTGCCTTTTTAATGCCTTTTTTACTCTGGTACCACAATTATGGACAGTGAATCGCATGACAGTAATAGAATCCACAACATCGCAATATCAGTATATAATTACTTTTCTAAACCCCACCTATACTTACCTTCCAATGTACTATCCACTGTATGTATTCGTGGAGTGATAGTGTGATGTGGTAGGTGATGCAGAGGATACATAATTAAGCTGATAAAGTCTACCTCAGTACAGTAACCTACAACCCATTTGATGGTACCTCTTACTCTCCTCAGAACCCCTACATTTTACTCCTCCCTGTCTATTCTCTGCCAGTGATAATGACGACAGATTCCGCACGGATCTTCATAGGACTACTTAAACATTTTTCTTGAATGACCTAAAATCACTCTACAACACCATCTAGAGGACAATCGTTATGGATAGACTGTCATCTAATTTCTATTACTGACCAGAAGTTGTTAAACATGGATATCTGAATTTTATAGAATAGCGTGTGGTTTACATTGTTATATTTTTCTCAAGGAGGTAGGCAGTGCTGGTGTCACGAGGAAGGAGAAAGAACCTAAAGCATGCTTTGTCAGTGGTGAGCATTACTTCCTAAGGTAAGTTACTAGGGTACTCTTAATGCAGTAGTTGAGGAGCCACGCCAGTTGCTTTGAATGTATAACTTCATCATGTCAAAGGACGTACATCCCCACCGGCCCTGCGGCCCACACGAGACATTTAGGAATGATGTTTGACCCAAATCTTTCTTTCTCTATGTAATCAATCAGTTTGTTTTGCTAAACTTAGATCCCTGAGAAAGATTTTGCATCTGATCCCAGGAGAGGCTCGCAAGACAGTGGTTCACACCTTGGTAACCTTCAGTCTAGACTACAACAAGAGAATGAGAGGCAATATGATCACAAAAAACACGAGTCAGAAAAGACGTATCAATCACATCTCGAATGACACTAAGGCCTAGCCATCCAGCGACACTTAAAAAGGCAGCTAAGTTAAGCATCACTCCCGCGACGCTAGAACGTTGGTATAAGGGTACCCCCTCCCAGGTCCACAAGGCTTTACAAAGCACCACATGTCTGTGTGGCAGCGGGAGCCCCCCCCCCCTCTCCTGAGTGACCTGGGGCGGTATTCTGGAGGCTGCCTGACCTCTGGGTATGCTGCTCTGACACTCCTGTGATATGCTGACACTGTACCACCCCACAGTGAGCAGGGGATCTTGCCGGCACTTCCTCTACTGACCACCGCATTACCACACACCAACATTGCGGCTCGACACGTGGAAAACTGCTCACACCTCTATCGCGCCCTGGGTGTCACACCTCCCTGGGTGCAGGCTCTGCTTTGGCTCTGCGAGGCAGACTAGTGCATGAACCTACAAACACTGGACACTGTGCCCCAACTGTGCCTAAACTGTGCTGCTCCTGCCGCGATGCGTGACAGCCCACTCCCAGTCGCATGCCACAAATCTGCAGTCCTCTGCTGTGATGCAGCCGCCAATCTCTGCCCGACCCACCTCCTGCGGCTTCGGCATTGCAAGCGGACGCCTCTGCCCTCTCCACATCAGACAAGTTAGATAAGGTTCTAGCAGCAACTGAGTACTCTAGAGTCCCCATGGAAACCAGGTTTGGCTCACTTGCTACAGACTTTAACCTCCTCCGTGATGACCACTGCAAGCTAGCAGATAACGATGTCGGACAGGGAGAAGGCACTGTCTGCCATACAACCTCTAAAAAAAGATAACCAGGGTACGATAAAAGATCTGCAATGCCAAGTAATGCACCTAGAGAGAAGGGCAGAGAACCTAGAGGAACACTCTCTCAGGAGCAACATTTGTATCCTGGGGTTTCCAGAGGGAATTGAGGGGGCAGACCCTATATCCTACCTAGAGATCTGGTTCAAAACCTTTACCCCGGCCTCTGATCTCATCCCCTTCTACTCCTTGGAGAGGGCACAACAGGTCCCAGTGAGATTACTGCCCCGAGGCTCCCCACCCCATCCTATGCTAGAAAAACGACTTCACTTCAAAGATCAGGATGCAATACTCCATGCTGCCAGGACCTCTCTGAATGGAAGACAAAAATATGTTGTTCCCGGATTACACCCAAACTGTACCGAGCCAACCTTCTTCATTCCTCAAGGCCAAGCACAGCCTTTGCCAATGAGGGATCCGGTTCAACTACCACTTTCTTTACTGATCCCAGGGAAGCATGGGACTGGGCAGACCAGCCCCAGGAAGAACCAGTGGTGAACCATGCGGAGTCTACATCAGGCTCTAACTCCTCACTTAAAAAACAATGGAGGAATAAACAATGCAAAACACAAACAAGGCCTTCATCACAGAGACCACTGACCAGCTCCCCTGATCTGGAACAAATTATTGTAAACCCCAGGCGAGCCATACAGGTTGCAGCGAACCTAGGACTGAATCTTGCAACCACGTACGAGGAAAAAGGCCTGAAATCTTCACTTCTGAAGACGACTTCCTCCACTCTGACAACTCTGGGACTGGCTTGCAGTGCCCTACACAGGTGACACCGAAGATGGCAGTCACCCTCATCTGATCACCTCGCATGGACTATCTCAGTTGAAAATTGCATATACACTACTATAGCACTTACATACTTACGTACCTCATAATCCTAGGCACTGAAGGGCCTCTAGGCTACTCTGCACAATGCACATTTTAAGCCTCACCCCACAATACACTAAGGTACAATCACCATGCTTTGTTTGGGCATATTGCTAGTTACGGTAGGCCCCCATATTGGGATTCTTTTCCTCCCCAGTTCTCATTGATGCCCTACACTCCTCCTTCCCACACAACTATATGCCATGGTGAGCACACTACATAGGTTTCTGTGGTTGTAGTCGAGGGGATCGGGGGATGGACTCCCGGAGCACTTCACCCACACCATACATATGCAGTCATGGTTCCCAAGGCTGAGATTCAATCCCTCATGCTAAACATTTGCAGCTTGCACTCAGCCAGGAAAAGATACGCTGTTTACTCTTACATCGAGCACCAACAGGTACTGATTGCTTTTCTACAAAAGACACACATCACATCAGGAGAATTGGAATGGTTGCGCAAGCAATGAAGGGGCAACCTATCCCACACGAGGTACTCCGCATTCGCATGTGGCACCTTAGCGTGGGTCCGTCCCGTCTCCCTTTTCAAGAAACAAACAGAATGATGGACACGGAGGGACGATATGCCTTCCTTGAAGGCCACCTGGACGGTCGACTAGTCCTCCTTGGCAGTATATATCCACCCAATACTGATTAGGGGAAATTTTGGAACACCATCTATACCCCACTGTCCCACTACGCAACATCATTATGGGTACTGAGTTGAGACTACAATTGTGTACTTAGACAGATCTCATCCCCTTTGCCATGCTATCCGTGCACGCACAGACAGAACAGTTCCAAGTCTGAGCACAACAATGGCCACTCTGCCATCCCACTTTTACTCCTTCCACTCCATTCCACATAACCTACATGTGCGACTGGACTGTTTTCTCAGCTTTCCTACTCTAATATCTATGATACAGCACACAGACTACCTGGGGCAGATAGTATCAAATCATGACGCTCACGATATTGACCTTCAACCGGCAACCCACTCACCACCCACACCCACCTGAAAGTTACCACAGAACTGCCTTGAAGACCCAGTATTCCAGAAAGAACAGGAAACTTGTATCCCACGATTTCCTACAGAGAACCATAACACAGAATTCACTAGCACACTGAAATGACAAACCTTTAATGTGGTTGTCAGAGGAGCCTGTTTCCAGCAAATCGCTGGGTTTGGCAGGACACTAGAGAGGGATATAGAGGAGGCTGAGCAGCAGCGGATGCCGACCCTGCATTTGTCTCATTACTGGCAGATTCCAAGTATGTGGCTCTCCTCAAGAGTCTGCAACATTACAACTTTACAGCCTACATCGCTAGGGTAATTCAAGAGGGCGGCAAACCTGGCAGATTCTTTGTGTGGCTTATACGACAATACTCTGCGACCCTTCCCATTACCGGAGTAGTGGATTGCAAAGGGGCTATAGTTCGCACTCAAACAAGTATACTGCAAGCTTTTTATGAGTATAACGCTGCCATATACGAAGCACCCCTGAACACCCTAAATGACCGACCAGATGACTTTCTGGGTGCCATTACTAGCCCTCACATTTCGCTCCCCACAAAGCTGCTCTTAGACAGCGAGATTGCACCAGCAGAAGTCAAGCAGGCAATCCGTGACCTCACCTGGAAAAAAAAACCAGATGGTCCGCCCCTAGATTAATATCACATCTTCTCGTCCCTCCAGGCACCATTCCTGGTAACAATGTACGCAGCAGCCCTAGAAGAGGGTGAGTTTCCCCACTCGCTGCGTGAGTCTCTCTTTGTTTCTATCCCAGAAAGAGACCCTACACAATTGGACTCATACCGACCCATCGCAATACTTTGAGTGGACTATAAAATATTAGGTAAACTACTAGCTGACGGATGTGCCCATATCCTCCCTGCCTGGTCCATTTAGACCAAAAGGCTTTGTGCCAGCTCACAGTACTTCCCAGAATATGCACTGTCTCTTCCACATGCAGGATCAGGTGAGAGGATAATTCTAAAGAGCAGCCTGTCTCATACTAGACTTAGAGAAGGCATTTGTCACCCTGACCTGGCATTATGTGTTCATTATGTGTTCACTGTACTCTCTTGTATGGAGATAAGACACAAACCCATGGCCTATAAAGAATTGCTATATTCCAACCCAATTTACAGAGTTTGACTGGGCCATGTAGTCTCAGCTCCTTTTCTGGCGAGACAGGGGACGAGACAGGGATGCCCGCTCTCCCTCCTATTATTTGCACTAGCCATGGAGCCCCTAGCCATCCGACTGCGCGAGGGGGGGCAGGAGTGGGGCATCCAACAGACAGACAGGACATACAAAGTATCTTTATATGCAGACGATCTGCTCCTTTATGTGCTGGACATCAAAGCCAACCTCACATCCATACGAGATGTGCTGGCAGAATTCGCTTCTGTTGCCAGGCTCCGAGTCAACTGGGCACAATCGACTATGTATATACTCAATCAAGAGCAGGCACTCCTAGATGTGTATCTCAGAGAAATGCGCCTCGCCTGGTGTATGCAGGCAACGCACTACTTAGGGGTTTGCCTCTACCACGCCTCACTGGACCTCTTCAAGGGAAACCTCCATAGGGCCCTAGTCGGCATACGAGCCTAGGTGCATTTCTGGAGCTCCCTCCCACTGGCCCTCGTTGGCAAAATTGCACTGGCAAAAATATTTATTTTGCCCCCCTTCCTCTAATATTTTACAAACATCTCACTTATACCACTTTGTTCCTTCTTCAAGGAACTTGACACACTTCTATGTTCCCTCATTTGGGTATCAGGTTGCAAACGAGTCGCTCTAACCAAACTACAACTACTGATAGGTCAGTGAGGCATGGGGGCTCCCTCATTTCAGGCCTACTTTTTGGCAGCAAAGGCCCACTGGTTGTCCCACTGAACAGCCAGGAGCTACCTAGCCGAGACCGGCTCGGAGAGCGGGTCCCTACCGGTGCCCGCGCTCCAGCAACTACTTCTCCCGGGGGTGCAGCCCTCTTTCTCTTAGCCCCTGCAGGTGACAATGACGAGGACTTGCATGGCTAAGATGCATCACCTCTCAAGGAAACTCATCTTTATACCATGAATCTGCCCCGGATAGGCATGCCGCGCGACAACGGTTATTACACTGCAGGGGAACTACAGACTTGGACGGATCACTCACTGCTTGAGGAAGGCCAAATTCTTATCTTTAATCAGCTAACCGAGGATAGAAGACTCCCGGCGGTACAATTTCTCCTCTATAGGTGACTCAACCACACTTACCACACCCTCTGGGATCTCACAGGAGGAGAGCCTACAACACACCTGGTTATCCAGACCTCACTGACTATGGCACCTGGACGCCATCTAATCACCTGGTTGTACAAAGCCATACACAAATTGATAGTTGCCTTTCTGACCATCCTTTGTCGAAAATTAGAGGACGTGTTCGGTGAGGATACTTTATGACAAAGAGTGGGAAACAGCACTTGAGTTCCCGAAAAGTCTACTGCAACTCACGGTTCAAGAATATTGAATTTTTCGTGTTGCACAGGGCATACCTAACTCCAATGCAGCTACACCGTTACTTCCCAGAGATCTCATTTGAATGCCCCTGCTGCAGATCCCCAGGTGCAACACTCATACATAGGTTATGGTCATGCACAGCCCTTCAAAACTACTGGTACACCATACATACCACACTACAAGAACTCAATGAAATACCAGACATACACACCTGGGACGCTTTCTCCTTAGACATATTCAAACTCAAGAAAAAACACAAAGTACTGACATGTTTTGTAGCCCTGGTTCTGCTCCTCGCTGAGCTCACAATCAGGATCCATTGGCACTCTCCCACAACCTCTCCTGTAGAGGCATAGAGATGGGTGATACTCAAATGGGGTACAGCAGAGGAGGATGCCCTCTGTTATGAAGAGATCCGTTGAATACGCTGGAGACCCATATCTCCACAATGGACAACCATGCTAAAACACTTCTGTCAAGTGGCAGGAAACAATGACTTACCTTTATGAACACCCCGCTCCATCCCCACTGGCATGTGACCTTCCCCACCCCTTTAGGGAGGCCTCTAAGGATAATTTCAACACATCAGAAGCTCCGGGCGTGCTCCCCTACACCTAGAACCATCCACCTTGTAGCAAGCTTTACATTAAACCCTGCCTGCCAACAAACCCCCTCCCCCCGAACCACTAACTCTGTTCACCACAGTTGTGATCAGGCAGCATTCACATACATGCAATGTACATGAACCAAATCCACACATACAGCAGTGCTTCTTTTAATAATTTTATTGACTATGCTTATGCTTGTTTGTATGGACATTGCTCTTTTCAAATATAATGATGCCATTATTTGAAAGCTGCCATGTGTTATTATTGTTGTTAAATGTAAAACCCCAATAAAAAGATTTATCCCAAAAAAATGAGAAAGGAGCTAGAAAAGTGTCTCAGGAGAGAATCTCTGCCATATTGCAAATTAATCCTTCCAAAACACAGAGAAATGTCACAATGTTCCTGGTAATGGTAGTGTAAGAAATTGGGATTACTGGTTGATGGAGTGAAACCCTTCTCAATCAGCTACCACAACTCTTCTCGGGGTGAAGTCACAAGCAAACCCTACATTAACTAGTGCTCCACCTTCAGGTAGGTTGGCACAGAGCAGTCAGGCTTAATTTTGAGGCAATGTGTAAAGTGTTTGTGCAACACTTCAAACAGTAACAAGGGAAAACCGCACACAAAAAGATCCCACACGGAGTTAGAAAAAAGAGCAAAATGTAATAAATAAAACAAGACCAAAAGGACAAAAATCCAATCAGCAAAACCGGGATATGCAGTTTAACACCTTGGATGCGTGAGATATCCCTCTGCTGTGCTGGGCCATAATGTTAATGGGTGTGGTGATGACGAGCTCAGCTCGTCATGAGCACCCTAGAGGTATACCCCATGACGAGCTGAGCTCGTCATGAGCATCGAAGGGGTTAAAGATTTTGGTGAAAATAGCGTCAAAAAGTGTAAAGCTCCACCTATTGTTATCTGGTTGAGCCGGTCCGGGACAAAGTCACAAGTTCAGGCCGAAAGGGATGGAGCACGGTCCGGCTACAGGGACCCAGTTAAGTCCACTGACAAAGTACCTTCAATCCTGGTTTGGCATGCATTGCAGGGATCAGTATCGCAGATGTGTCACGTAACCAAAGTGATGCATTGGTTCCCAGATGCAGTGAGGCTGCGGTGCAAGGTCCGGTTGCGTCATTAAACATCCCATTGGCAAGGGCCTGCGATATGAAGTCCGGAGTCAGGGATGAGCCACACAGTCTGGGCGATGTGGGTTCAATGTCATCATCAAGCCTGTCACTGCCGCGGGAAGAGAGGACCTGCGCAGAGGATGCGTCATGCAGCAGTGGTTAAGATGCGGTGAGAGGCTGTGATGAGGGGCTTGGCGGCAACACTAATCTATGCAGCAACGGCAATGCCGTGTTCTGCTCGGGTTGTGCCACACAACAGGTGAGATGCATCGGTTTCACAGGGAGCACTGAGGCTGGCAGAGCACCTTCGGATCACTTCCAAGGGTCCAAGAATGACGTGGCACCACTTGGCAGGGTAGACTCACCAATGGCAGAGTCCAGATGCAAGGTTGTTGGAGTCTTCTGCCCCTGAGGCTGAAGTCAGGAGGACAGCCACCTAGCCCTTAGGGTCACTGGTGTTCTTGGTTCAAGAGCTGCAGGTCCAGTCCTTCTTACCCAGGCAGGAGGGCAGCAGGCAGCACAGCAAAACAGCAGCACAGCAAGGCAGTAGTCCAGCAGAGTGCCGTTCAGCAATCCTTTAGCAGCACAGCAGTCCTTCTTCCTAGCAGAGCATCCACAGGTCCAGGTGGTCTGAGGTCCAGTATTTATATCTAGTTGTGCCTTTGAAGTGGGGGAGAAGCTTCCAGAGGTTTCCCTTTGAAGTCCTTAGGCCTCCTGCCTTCCCTGTCCGGGCTCCAGACTTAACTACAGAGGTTATGCATCCCTTTGTATGCAAAGCCAATAAGTCTTGCCTACAAGAGCTACTGGCTTTGTCAATGTTTTGTAGGATTGTTGCACAGCACATCTGCTGTGCAGCATGGCTAAACATAATTTTTTTAAAGCACTATAAGGTGTCCAGCACTGGACAGATCGAATAGCTTTTTTTTTTCTTTGCTCCCATGAGGCAACAGGGAAGAATGGATGGAGCGAGGGCAGGAGACAAGGACATAGATGGGGAAGAAATTTAAAATATAACACTATGAAGAGACCCAACTCTTGCTGTGTTATAGTGCTTTTTTATTGCTTCCCTGAGGCAACACAGAGCATGAGGAGGGAGGCAGGCAACACAGAGGGAGCAAGGGACTCATGAAGCCACATGGAGGGAGGTAAGCAAATGGACAACATGAGAGAACATGACGGTGGGAAGGGTATGGGCAAGTAGACTGGCAATGGAGGGTGGGAGGGTCTGGAGAAAGGAGAAGGACAATGGAATGTGGGTTGGAGGGGCTGAGTGTAAGCAGACGGACAATGGAGGGTCTACGGGCAGGAGGTCTCGGAGAGTAACACTGAGATGGAAGAAGTACACAAGTGAGGCAGCTGAAAAACAGGCAATCTCCTGTAAAAAATATGTGCAATGCAAAGACGCAAATAATGCTTCCATGCTCCAAAGGAGGGACAAACACAAATATGAAGCCTACAGAAGCTGACCATTAAGAAGCACGCAAATGAGTGACAATGAAGCCAACGAACAGCAAACAATGGGGGGCCTCAATGCCCCCTGTAAAATGATAAAATGTTTTGCAAGAGACAGCGCATGAAGTGTCTTAAACAAAACCTACAAATTAGTAACTTAACACGATTATGTGAAACTAAATGCACAATGCACTTCTAGTAAAGTCCCATAAGATTTTACTGTTTTTAATCGCACTCACTATTTGTAATGCGTTTCAAACAAGTACACAGTGTTGAACTACGTACTGCATCTCAAGTCAAAGATGCTCTTCCTGACATTAAAACAATCTGGGTTGAGTACTTACCTAGTACGTTGAGTTTAGCTCTGGGTACATTATATAGCCAGTGTTAGATTTGGGGGTCTCTAGTTGGCACAGGTAGGTACTTGTGACAAATAGGGACCCTTGCCTCTAGTCATGGTAAGTGGGTACACTCCTAAAATAACCCCTGCTCACCCCCTTGGTAGCTTGGCACGAGCAGACAGGCTTATCTCAGAGGCAGTGTGTAAAGCATACAGTAATCAACACTACAGATGGACACCACACAAGTTGTATATTAAAAATAAGTATTCTTCATAAAGATTTAACACAAGACCACAAACGACAAAAAATCCACAATACTGTACTTAAAATGGTAGTTTTAGCCTAGTTCTCTTTAGTTCTTAAAATGTGACACTTTGAGTCAATGCCCCTTAAGATGCCACACGCAGGGCAAAAAAAGTGTTGCAAGATAAGAATGCGGCAAAGATCCGATGCAAAGAAATAAAGATGTCAAGTACTGCACTCTTCTCCGATGTTGCGAGAAGTCTCGGCTCAATGCGTCAGCTGCAGCGGCTACACCCTTGTTCAGTGATGCGATGACAGCAGCTTTGGCGGCGACACTCTTCTCCGACGATGCAAGACGCTTCCGCTCGATGTGACAACGGCAGCGGCGACACCCTTGTTCAGTGATGCGACGACAACAGCTCTGACACCATGGATGCGAGGCGCTTCTTGTGATGCGGTGCAATGAGACAGCTACACAGCGACATCCTTACTCAGTGATGCGACAACAGCGGCTGCAATACGTTTCTTCCTCATTGCAAGATGCTTCTCTTGATGCGGTGCAATGCGTGAGCTACAGCGGCGACATCCATGATGCGACGGCAGTGGCTGCGACAGCGACACGCTTCTTCAGGGTTGCGGGACATTTCTTGAGATGCCGTGCAATGCGTCAGCTACAGCGGCGACATCCACAATGCAACGGCAGCGGCTGCGACGGCGATACGCTTCTACCTCTTGAGTCGCACTTCCAGCTCCTGGCAACACACAGTCCCTCAGAAGGCAACACACAGTCCCTCAGAAGGCCCAAAACACCACCCCCTTTTCTGAATCGTTTTTGGCCACTATAGGTGTGGCAGGGTATACTCAGACATGAGTCCCTTTCTCACTGCTCCATCAGGATTCAAGCAAGCCGGGCCGAAGACGGCTGAAATGCCAGAAACCGGTCCCCGGTAGCTTGTCTCCTTTCTGGTGAAGAATTGGCTTGGTAGTTTAGTCTGCCCTGTTCCCATGATGCACTGGGCTAGGGACAGACTGATTTGCATATAGCCAGGTTCTGAGCTGGGATGGGGCAGTGAGATAAATAACGGTGATGGATCAAGCCCTGATCTTTGGACTGGGTAAGAGTGGTCTGCTTAATTCAGACACTCTGTTCATCACCACCCCCTTTTCTGAATCGTTTTTGGCCACTATAGGTGTGGCAGGGTATACTCAGACATGAGTCCCTTTCTCACTGCTCCATCAGGATTCAAGCAAGCCGGGCCGAAGACGGCTGAAATGCCAGAAACCGGTCCCCGGTAGCTTGTCTCCTTTCTGGTGAAGAATTGGCTTGGTAGTTTAGTCTGCCCTGTTCCCATGATGCACTGGGCCAGGGACAGACTGATTTGCATATAGCCAGGTTCTGAGCTGGGATGGGGCAGTGAGATAAATAACGGTGATGGATCAAGCCCTGATCTTTGGACTGGGTAAGAGTGGTCTGCTTAATTCAGACACTCTGTTCATCACCACCCCCTTTTCTGAATCGTTTTTGGCCACTATAGGTGTGGCAGGGTATACTCAGACATGAGTCCCTTTCTCACTGCTCCATCAGGATTCAAGCAAGCCGGGCCGAAGACGGCTGAAATGCCAGAAACCGGTCCCCGGTAGCTTGTCTCCTTTCTGGTGAAGAATTGGCTTGGTAGTTTAGTCTGCCCTGTTCCCATGATGCACTGGGCCAGGGACAGACTGATTTGCATATAGCCAGGTTCTGAGCTGGGATGGGGCAGTGAGATAAATAACGGTGATGGATCAAGCCCTGATCTTTGGACTGGGTAAGAGTGGTCTGCTTAATTCAGACACTCTGTTCATCACCACCCCCTTTTCTGAATCGTTTTTGGCCACTATAGGTGTGGCAGGGTATACTCAGACATGAGTCCCTTTCTCACGGCTCCATCAGGATTCAAGCAAGCCGGGCCGAAGACGGCTGAAATGCCAGAAACCGGTCCCCGGTAGCTTGTCTCCTTTCTGGTGAAGAATTGGCTTGGTAGTTTAGTCTGCCCTGTTCCCATGATGCACTGGGCCAGGGACAGACTGATTTGCATATAGCCAGGTTCTGAGCTGGGATGGGGCAGTGAGATAAATAACGGTGATGGATCAAGCCCTTATCTTTGGACTGGGTAAGAGTGGTCTGCTTAATTCAGACACTCTGTTCATCACCACCCCCTTTTCTGAATCGTTTTTGGCCACTATAGGTGTGGCAGGGTATACTCAGACATGAGTCCCTTTCTCACTGCTCCATCAGGATTCAAGCAAGCCGGGCCGAAGACGGCTGAAATGCCAGAAACCGGTCCCCGGTAGCTTGTCTCCTTTCTGGTGAAGAATTGGCTTGGTAGTTTAGTCTGCCCTGTTCCCATGATGCACTGGGCCAGGGACAGACTGATTTGCATATAGCCAGGTTCTGAGCTGGGATGGGGCAGTGAGATAAATAACGGTGATGGATCAAGCCCTGATCTTTGGACTGGGTAAGAGTGGTCTGCTTAATTCAGACACTCTGTTCATCACCACCCCCTTTTCTGAATCGTTTTTGGCCACTATAGGTGTGGCAGGGTATACTCAGACATGAGTCCCTTTCTCACTGCTCCATCAGGATTCAAGCAAGCCGGGCCGAAGACGGCTGAAATGCCAGAAACCGGTCCCCGGTAGCTTGTCTCCTTTCTGGTGAAGAATTGGCTTGGTAGTTTAGTCTGCCCTGTTCCCATGATGCACTGGGCCAGGGACAGACTGATTTGCATATAGCCAGGTTCTGAGCTGGGATGGGGCAGTGAGATAAATAACGGTGATGGATCAAGCCCTGATCTTTGGACTGGGTAAGAGTGGTCTGCTTAATTCAGACACTCTGTTCATCACCACCCCCCTTTTCTGAATCCAAAACAGCAGCTGGCACTTCCAATGAACTCTAGGGAGCTGGGGGTTGAAGTCTGTTGTCCCTGAGACTTCAGCATAAGGCAAGCTCCTCTCTCAAGCCCTTGGAGATCCTTCACAAGTTGAATAAAGTGCACACAAAGTCCTTTCTCCTTTCTTTGGCAGTCAGGCAACCACTGCAGGCCAATCTCCCAAGCAGCACTTCTGCTTAGGGATAGTCTCTCCTCAGTTTCTTCAGGTTCCTCTCCTTAGCAAAGGTTTCTTCTTCTTGTCCAAAAGTGATCTAGATCCTTGGGATCAGGGTCCCAAGGCTTATACCCCAAAATCCTTTGTCCTCTGACGGCAGAGGGGCCTTTGCCTAGTCCAAACCAGTTCTGGTCAGTCCTGAAGCACTCTATTGACATGACTCCTTCTTTCCTTTCACAGTGCAGGGCAGAGCCAGCATTGTGGAGGGAAGGCACAACCCTGGAGCCCTCGGTTGACATGACTCCTTCTCTTCTTTCACAGAGCAGGGCAGAGACATCAGACGCACCACAGGAGGTGGAGCCAGCATTGTGGAGGGAAGCAAAGCCCTATTCAGGTCCCAGGTGCAACTCCTCCCTCCCATCTGGATGCAGATCTCTCACTGTGCTGACTCATCCTGTCTCCTGGAATCCCCCAGACCCTGTCACTCAAACTCCAAACAAGAAATGCACAACCTAGCAAAGGCAGGCTTGGATAGTTAGACAAGAAAATACCTACTTTCTAAAAGTGGTATTTTCAAACACAGAATGTTAAAACCAACTTCACTAAAAGATTTATTTAATCATTCGGAGTTCAGGTATACTAAAGTCGAATTTCTACCATGTTCCCTGTGTCAGTTAGGATTACACGATGTAATAATCTAACTGCCCATTCTGGTCTATAGAGAACAGGTAGCCTTGCAATCGTGAAAAGCTCAAATATATGTAATTCACTATTAGGGCATTCCACACACACACCAGGGCATGTCCTACCTTATACGTACAATTCACCCTGCCCTTGAGCCTACCATAGGGGTGTCTGATATGAAGAAAAGGGAAGGTTTAGGGACTGGCAAGTGGGTGCACTTGCCCAGTCAGCATGGCGGTACCAGACTGCACACAGGCTCTGCAATGGCAGACCTGAGACACATTTTTTACAAGGCTGCTTCTGTGGGTGGCACAACCAAGCCTTGGGCACACTAGGGGCACTGTATTAGGGTCTAACAAGTAAACCAAACAAGCCAATCATGGAACCACTAATCCATACATCAATTTATAATAGGGAGAGCATATGCACTTAACCACTGATCAGCAGTGGTAAAGTGCCCAGAGTCATAAAACCAACAAGAACATGTCAGACAAAATACAGGAGGAAGGCAAAAAGTTCAAGGATGACCCTGCAAAAAGGGTCCAACAGCAAGTAAAAGAAATACACACACACACCAATCAATCAATCAATCATGGACATTTGTATAGCGCGCTACTCACCCGGAAGGGTCTCAAGGCGCTTTGGGGGGGGAGGGGTCCGCTACTGCTCGAAGAGCCAGGTCTTGAGGAGCTTCCTGAAGGAGAGATGATCCTGGGTCAGCCGGAGGTGGATCGGGAGGGAGTTCCATGTCTTGGCTGCCAGGTAGGAGAAGGATACTCCCCCGGCGGTGGCTCTGCGGATGCGTGGTACGGCAGCGAGGGCGAGGCAGGTTGATCCTAGCTGGCGGGTGGGCGCGTAGAAGGTCAGGCGGTTGTTGAGGTACTTGGGGCCCCGGTCATGGAGGGCCTTGTATGCGTGGGTGAGGAGCCTGAACGTGATCCTCTTGCTGACGGGGAGCCAGTGCAGGTCTCTCAGGTGGCCGGAGATGTGGCTGTGTCGGGGGATGTCCAGGACGAGTCATGCGGAGGCGTTCTGAATGCGCTGGAGTCTTTTCTGAAGTTTGGCTGTGGTTCTGGCGTAGAGGGTGTTTCCGTAGTCCAGTCGGCTGGTGACGAGTGCCTGGGTGATCGTCTTCCTGGTTTCGGTGGGGATCCACTTGAAGATCTTACGGAGCATGCGCAGGTGTTGAAGCATGATGAAGAGATGGCGTTGACTTGTCTGGTCATCGAGAGGGAGGAGTCCAGGATGAAACCGAGGTTGCATGTGTGGTCCGTTGGTTTGGGAGTGGTGCCCAGGGCAGGGGGCCACCAGGAGTCGTCCCAGGTGGAGGGTGATGATCCCAGGAGGAGGATTTCCGTCTTGTCTGAGTTCAGTTTCAGACGGCTGCTCTTCATCCATTCGGCGACGTCATTCATCCCTTCGTGTAGGCTGGAACTGGCGGTGGTAGGGTCGTTGGTGAGGGAGAGGATTAGCTGAGTGTCGTCGGCGTAGGAGATGATGTTGAGGTTGTGTTTGCGTGCGTTGGCTGCGAGAGGGCTCATGTAGACGTTGAACAGGGTTGGGCTGGGTGATGATCCTTGTGGTACGCCGCAGATGACTTCGGTGGCCTCGGATCTGAAAGGGGGGAGGCGGACTCTCTGGGTTCTTCCGGCGAGGAACGAGATGATCCACTCCAGTGCCTTCTCTTGGATTCCGATGTTGCTGAGGCGCTGTACTAGGGTGCGGTGGCAGACAGTGTCGAATGCTGCGGAGAGGTCCAGGAGGATGAGGGCCGCTGTTTCCCCATTGTCGAGCAGGGATCTGATGTCGTCAGTGGCTGCGATGAGGGCGGTCTCGGTGCTGTGGTTGGCTCGGAAACCGGACTGCGAGGGGTCGAGGGATACGTTCGTCTCGAGGAAGGCGGCGAGCTGTCTGTTGGCGGTCTTCTCGATGACTTTGGCAGGAAAAGGGAGGAGGGAGATGGGGCGGTAGTTCTTGAGGTCGGTGGGGTCCGCTGTTGGTTTCTTCAGGAGGGCGCTGAGTTCGGCGTGCTTCCAGATCTCCGGGAAGGTGGCGGTGTTGAAGGAGATGTCCCGGAGATGGGGTGCGATGATGGAGTCGGCCTTGTTGAAGACGTGGTGGGGGCAGGGGTCTGTTGGCGATCCGGAGTGGATGGTGTTCATCGTGCAGGTGGTGTCTTCGGTGCTGACCGGGGTCCAGGCGCAGAGGGTGGTGGTAGGGGGCGTTGGTTCGGTGGTTGGGTGCGTGGTTGGTGCGCCGAAGCTGTTGTGTATATCAGCGATCTTGCGGTGGAAGAACGAGGCGAGTGAGTCGCAGAGGTCTTGCGAGGGAGTGATGTTGTTGTTTCCGGCGCTCGGGTTGGAGAACTCTTTGACGATGCTGAAGAGTTCCTTGCTGTTGTGGGCGTTGTTGTCCAGTCGTTCTTTGAATGCGGTCTTCTTGGTGGTGCGGATCAGCTGGTGGTGTTTGCGGGTGGCGTGCTTGAGGGCCGTCATATTGTCCGTGGTCTGGTCGTGGTGCCAGGCTCTCGAGGGTGTGGCAGTTCTTCTTGGAGATCTTGAGTTCGTCGGTGAACCAGGGGACTTTCTTGCTGCCGGGTCTGCTGGGAGGGTTCTTCAGTGGTGCGAGGTCATCTGCGCAGTTGGTGAGCCACTCTGTGAGGTTGCTAGCTGCTTCGTTGGGGTCCGTTGTGCTGGCGGGAGGGTTCTGGCGGAGGGAGGTGGTGAGCTGTTCGGCGGTGATCTTGCTCCAGCTCCTGCGAGGAATCTGTTGCAGGTGGTGGTGGGTGGTGGTTCTTCTGAAGCTGAAGTGGATGTAGCTGTGGTCAGTCCAATGGAGTCCGGTGGAGTGGCTGAAGGAGATGCGCTTGCTGGAGAAGGCGGGGTCAAGCGTGTGGCCGGCATAGTGGGTGGGGGTGTTCACCAGTTGCTTGAGTCCGAGGTTAGCGAGGTTGTCCAGCAGGGTGGTGGTGTTGCTGTCCTTGTTGTTCTCCAGGTGGAAGTTGAGGTCCCCTAGGAGGATGTAGTCGGCGGAGGGGAGGGTGTGCGGGCTGATGAAGTCTGCGATGTCTTCGCTGAATTGGGTGCATGGTCCCAGGGGTCTGTAGATGAGGGTGCCTCTGAGGGTGGTCTTGGGGTCTGTGTGTATCTGGAAGTGGAGGTGTTCGGCGGCGGTGAGGGTGTTGTCGGAGTTGGTCGTGATGCGGATGGTGTTCCTGTGGACGATGGCCAGTCTGGTTGACGCGGTCCTTCCGGGTGATCTTGTATCCGTCCGGGATGGCTATGGCGATGTCAGGCGCTGAGGAGGCGTTCATCCAGGTTTCTGTGAGGAAGGCGACGTCTGGTGATGTTGTGTCGAGGAGGTTCCAGAGTTCGACGGCGTGTCTGTGGACTAAGTGGGTGTTGAGCAGGATGCACTTGAGGTGGTTGCTGCTGGTGCTCGGCTTGTCGTGTGCGGTGCAGGTCCGGAGGCAGGTGTATTTGCAGGCTTGGCAGGCAAAGGGTCCGGGTCGCTCGGTAGCAGGCGGGGGATCGGCCGGCGTTGAGTGCGTAGAGGGTGGCGGCGTCGTAGGTTTGTCGTGTGGTGTGGCGTCAACGGGGCCAGGGGTTCTGGCGCTGGGCGCGGTCCAGGCACGGACGGGCGTAGACGGGCTTGCCTTTGGCGCACCCGCTGCACGTGCTCGCTGTGCGTACGCGTGCACTCCGCCATAAATGGCTAAGTGGGAGGGAGGAGCAGCTGGGAGGCGGGAGCAGGGCGACGAATGGGAAGGGAAACAGAAGCAAAAGGGGCAGGGCCACAGGGGAGCAGCGGCGGGGAGCAGGGAGAAGGGCGGGAAACGCGGCAGGGGCAGGACACTGTAACGGCGCAAACAAGGGGAGAAACAGCACAGAAACAAACTACAGAGGCAGGAAACAAAATACAGAGGCACAATACAGAAATACTGAGGCAGAATACAAAAATACAAAGGACCAGGAACTCAGCTACAGGGCAGCGGCGAAACTCGGCAGAAGCGGGGGCAGCCTGGGCTCACTCACGGGGAGTGTGCATGGTGCATGGAGCGATCGGCCCAGAACAGGGTCAAGAGTCACTCACATACACACACATAAATATATGTGTGAAAGATGCATTAATCGCCTAAGCTTCTGTACTGCAATTTAAAACTGTGATCTGTTGGTTAAACACGGATCACTGCAGTTTTACTCAGGTGGGAGTTTATAATGTGTAGGGAGTACATTTTCCATTGCATGTGCATAATTGACCAAAGTAGCATCAGATTTACTAAGATTCCAGCTGCAAAATGTGGCCACAAATTGCACACAAACTTTTTTACGAATGGAATCTAATTTTGCAAACTGATCTATGTACTATTAGGTCAGTTTGCAGAATCACCATTCCCAAGGGGTTGCAGTACGTCCTGCCTAAGTAAAATCAGGTCACAATTTACAATCCCTTATGACTGGTTGAAAAGATAGGAATAGTGGCCTACAAAGGACAGTAGGTCACCATCCCATTGTTAGCTTCCAAAACGAGAAACATGTTTTTTTAAAGCAGCCCACGTTCCTTAACAGAACCCAGCCGCTTTAAAAAAATATATAAGTAGGAAAATTTGAGAAGGAGCAGACAGTGGGCCCATTGACCACTGCCTAATCCACCTACAACTAGCAACAGAATTACCAAAAGGGAAGGTGCTCCTTTGCGAATCATTTACCATCTTCTTTGATGAGTTGGTAATTAGTCTATGGGTTGCGACTGGAATTGTAGTTGCAAACCATTGACACATAGGTTACCAAATAGCAAATTAAAGATGGGATGTAAAATTGGTTTGTAAAGAACAAAATGGGAATTTTTAGTCCTAAAACCAGTAATTTAGCAAATTGCAGGATTTGCAATCTCAAAATCCTCTAGTATATCTGGTCCCTACTTACTGCTTGTTTTATTCAAACGTGTTTTTTTAACGTAGTACTCCTGAAGTGAATAGATAACTTTGAAGGCGTCCATGAATGTTGTTTACCTTCCAAAATATTGTACGCCCTCCCCTTAAGACTCAACTTAGACAATACGGTTTTAGTCACTTCAATAGCTGCCTCCATGGTCTCTGCATGAGACTAGAGCTAAACAAAAACTTGCTTGGGTCTAAATGTAGCCATGATTCAAATTTTCTGAAACTCCTTAAGAAATTCCGTTTTATTTAACCGAGTAACATTGTTAGTCATTGAAAACAGCATATTGAATGAAATAAAACAATGATTTTAATGACCCACCAACATTAATGATATGAAAAAACGATATTTTCTTCATGTTCAGTTTGTGTACAGATCTACCGCACTCTAGCACAAGTTTCAATCACACTCACATTACAGTCATATAATATCACAGTCTAGAGACGTTATGTGTATCTGTGCACTGTACAAAACATTAATTCATCGACTGTAAGAGCAAAGGCAAGAACAACGTGTCTTTCATGGCACCTACATGTGTGATCTAAGCAAATACCACACTTGTGACTATAAAACGAATCATTTTTGTACAAGGGAAAAAGCAGGACAGTACTTTTACAGAACAAAATGTGAGCACTTATGAATCCTTCAAAATGTTCCCACGTGTTCTCCAATAAAATGTTTATGTAACTGCAGTTAAAACTTTTACGTGGCTATTTACCATTTACTATGCCAAAGGTGTCCTGGTAAAAATTCTCAGCATGTGAAAATCAGAACAATAAGTTCGTAAACACTGATAAGAGACTATACAAGAGAGTTGAATTGCACAGCATCAGGATGAAAATGGATTGGTTTCCTGCACTTCCTCACCAGTTACGGGCACGTTGTCTAGGAGTGAGTTTAGGAAAAAGAATAAAGATGTACCAGCCTCTCCCCATACTCCAAGAAGTGCAGGGGAGGGGTGCCCTGAAAATTAATTTTGTTTTTCATGCAAAACAATATCAATAGTTATATAGTATATTAAAGGCAGGCAGGCAGGCAGGCAGGCAGGCAGGCAGGCAGGCAGACAGACAGACAGACAGATAGATTTGGGCCATTTCTTTAATATCTTAAACCTGCAAGGGCTAAACAAACACTATGCAGACAATCTATGGTTGTAGGATTAGGTGACACATGTAAGCCATGAAAGTTACCAATGTCGTAACTTTGCCTGGAATACACCATATGGCTTTGTGAAGACATTTTATGGTAATAAACCTGAGAACGAGCAGCCATTTATCTAATTTTGCTGAGTTTTGAGAATTCATTGTAAATCAGGTCCTTCATCACGGGGCCTACTACTAACTAGTGTCAATAGGATTGCACACCAGTGGGACCAACCTCAAATGTGAGGGAGCACTTGTGGCTGGGATGAGATGGTTGTGAAAAAAGCACTATCACTAGGACTGCCCCGTATCTAAGAGGTATCAGGGATCAAAAGCTTAAAATTAAATTTACCAAATGGCTAGTGTAGGACTTGGCCCTTTTTGGTTAAAGTTCCCTAAACTTTTTGATTTCCCCCTAGACCCTTTTTCTGACATGGTACTGCCAACTTAGATGCTTTGGGTACTTTGCTACTGCTAATCAGTGTCAAAGTGCAAGTCCTCCCTATATAATGATAATTGGTTGTCCATGATTGGTATGTTTGCCTTACTAGTAAAGTCCCTAGTAAAGTGCACTATGTGTGCCAGGGCTGGTAATGCAAATGCTACTAGTGGGCCTGCAGCACTACTTGTGCCACCCACACCAGTAGCCTTAAAGAGGGAACTCAGGCCTGCCATTGCAGTGCCTGCGCACAGTTTGTTAAACTGCCAAGTTGTTCTGACAAGTGCACCCACTTGCCAGACCTTACCCTTGCCTTTCTATGCACATCATACACCCCTGTGGTAGGCCAAAGGTAGCTCCTGGGCAGTGTGCAGTGCATGGGAAAGGTAAGACATGTTCTAAGGTGTATACCAGGTCCTGACAGTGAAATAAACTCCATTTCGTTTTTCACTGTTGAAAGGCCATCTTGCCCATAGGACAGAAATGGGAGGCTGTGTAATATGTTTTCCAGCCTATCATCCCAAAGGCTTAAGATGGAGAGGTGGAATTTAGTATGCCTGAACTTGCAATGTAATAACACATCTTTCTATGAAGGTGGTTTTTGCGTTTATGTGTTCATAAGCCACTCTTTTAGAAGTGGCTGGGTTTTTGTGCTCTAACATTTCTGTGCGACTCTGTCTGGTTGTGGATTGACTGTCTGGATTTGAAAGCAATATGATCTGGAAAATGTCTTGACCTAGGGGAGGAGGTGAGACAGCAACAGGCTGACCTGCATCTGGAGTGTAGGGGGAGGAGTAGCCCCTAGAGGTAAAGAGGCCCGAGTTGCTGCCATAAAACAATTGCCTCATCCCCTGCTGAGTGATTGAGAATCCAGACCCCCACTAATCAAAGGAAGAAGGTGTCACTCGCAGCGAGGTACCCATAACTGGTTTGAACAGGGGTCAGTGCCACGCTGAACACAAAGACTTCAAAGCCAGAGGGGCATATCTATGAGAGCTGAAGCCCCTGAACTTTGTAGAATGGCTTGACCAAGACTGGAGCTACTTCATGGTCAAGAAGAACCTTTGTCAAGGAAGAAACAACTGAAGAGACTGAAGGAAAGGACTGACCCTTGCTGTGTGTTCTGGGGCTGGCCTGCAGTTTGCTGTTTTAACCAAGGAAAGGCTAAAGGGACTTTGCTGTGTGCTGTGTCCCCCTGCTTAAACGGAGTTTGCTGTACAGTGTCCTGAAGTAACTTATCCCCAAGCGCCTGAGGTGAGCTGGCTCTCTGTTGTGGAAACTCAGGAACACAAAAGTTCCCAGGAGTCTCAGCGACGCTGTGTGTGTATGCTTTTTGCAGCCTTAGACCCTCATAAGGAGTGCCCCGTGATCGTGGGCACCTGTAGTCCAAGCGAGGGTCAGGGACGCTGTGTGCGTGGTTTTTTTGCAGCAAGAAACCTTCATGAGGATCGTCCTGTTATCGTGTGCACCGGAATCCAAGTGGGTCTCAGCGACGCTATGTGCGTGTGCTTGGTGCAATCTGAGACCTTCGTGAGGATTGCCTTGTTTTTGTGCACGCAGAGTTAAAGTGAGTCTTATCGATGCTGTGTGCGTGTTCTTCGTGCAGCCTGAGACCTTTGTGAGGAGTGCCCAGTGATCATGCACTCGAAGCTCAAGTGAGTCTCAGCGACGCTGTGTGCATGTGCCCTGTGGCAGCCTGAGATCTTTGTAGCAGTAGCGCCCCTGACCGGCAGCCCCGGAGGAGCTCAACCGCCAGCCCGAGTCCGCCGTTTCCAATACACAAAGAGTGCATCAGAGGCCCAAGTCGCTGGAAGAGAAGAATGGGGTCGCACCTCCCAGGTAACGTGTGTCGAGGCCTGCAGCAGGGTGCTGGCTCAGAGGGAGACGCTCTCGGCCTCTCTCTCATTCTGGCAGCGCGAGCCTCTGCTTCGGCTCATATCGTGGCCCGCAATGGCCAAGGGAGTGGCAGTATCGGGGCCGGAGTGCGGAGCTGCACTTTTGGTTATATCATACCTGTGTTGGGGGCAACTGTTGACAGAGGCTAACTGCGAGTCAGCACGAGTAGCAGAGAGACCGCCTAAGGCACCGCGATTGGTGCTTGAGTGTATTACGCATTACGTAATTCTGCATAACGGAGTACCTGATTGTCGTACTACATATTGCACCATTTCTGCATAACAAACTACCCGATTAGTGTATTACGCATTGCATTATTCCTGCATAACGAACTGCCTGATTAGTGTATTACACATGGCATTATTTCTGCATAACGAACTACCTGATTAGCATGTTACGCATTGCATTATTCCTGCATAACAAACTACCTGATTAGTGTATTACGCATTGCATTATGTCGGCATAACGACCTGCATCTGGTGTGTAGGTTTAGGAGTAGCCCCTAGAGGTGAAGAGGCCTGGATGGCTGCCATAAAACAATTGCCCCATCTCCTGCTGAGTGACTGAGAATCCAGACCCCCACTAATCAAAGGAAGAAGGTGTCACTGGCAGGGAGGCACCTAGAACTGGTTTGAACAGGGGTCAGTGCCCCCCTGAACACAAATACTTCAAAGCCATTGAAGGGTATAACTATGAGAGCTGAAGCCCCTGAACTTTGTAGAATGGCTTGATCAAGATTGAACAAGACTGGAGCTACTTCATGGTCAAGAGGAACCTTTGCCAAGGAAGAAACAACTGAAGAGACTGAAGAAAAGGACTGACCCTTGCTGTGTGGTCTGGGGCTGGCCTGCAGTTTGCTGTTTTAACCAAGGAAATGCTAAAGGGACGTTGCTGTGTGCTGTGTTCCCCTACTTGAAAGGACTTTGCTGTGTCCTGAAGTAACTTAGCCAAGGGAGTGGCAGTACCGAGGCCGGAGCCTCACTTTTGGTTATACCATACCCGTGTTGGGGGCAACTTGTCATACTACACATTACATAATTTCAGCATAACAAACTACATGATTAGTGTATTACGCATTGCATTATTCCTGCATAACGAACTACCTGATTAGTGTTTTATGCATGGCATTATTCCTGCATAACGAACTACTGATTGTCGTATGACGCATTATATTGTTTCTGCATAACAAACTACCTGATTAGAGTGTTACGAATTGCATTATTCCTGCATAACAAACTACCTGATTAGTGTATTACGCATTGCATTATTTCAGCATAACGAAGTACCGGGTTGTTGCTTTACGCATTGCATTAGTTCTACATTGCAAGGTGCCTGATTGTTGCGTTATGCATTGCATTACTTTTCCATTGCTAAGTGCCTGACTCTAGTATTTCGGACTGCATCACATTGTATTAGGACTACAATGGAATGTTTAGAAGTGCTCATTAATATCACTAGAACTTACAAGGGCTGGCTGGCCTAACAACCAGCCAAGAGGAATATTACACATACTCACATGTTGGATTTATATTGTGTGGTCTTATCGTATATCTTTTTATATAAAATGTATACTCTTTTTTATAAAACTCGTATGGAGTACATTTGTGGTGTCATCAAGGGGTTGCTGTGAGCGTGGTTGCAAATACTTTACACATTTGCCTTGAAGATAAGCCTGGCCGCTCGTGCCAAGCTACCAAGGGGGTGAGCGTGGCTATTTCAGAAAGTGTCCTTCCTTTCCCTGACGTGGAAACGAGGGTCCCTATTTGACCTAAGGTACCTACCTCAGCCAACCAGGGATCCCGGGTTTAACAGCTAGTCATAGACTTTATTGTGGTAGCCAAACGGTAAGGTTGAAAAAAATGGGGGCTTATTGTACTCTGTGCATCAGGCCAAAATGTCTCGACCCCTTATGTCTAGCACTGACAATTCAGGGGCTTACATCAGGATAGGAGTCCCTCCATGTATGCACCATCCAGGTCCCTCCGACGCCCGGGATCTCAAATCGTGATGTTCAGGAAGAGCACTTCAGCAAAGCACTTCAACATGGGACTCCACCTAGTGGCCAACAGAGCTAGAACCGACATCCATCCCGACCACCCATACCAAGAACCTCTGGATTGTCATCTAAAGGAAACTTGACATAACCGCCCAGATAACACCTTCACCGCCTCATTTTCTATACCCTGAAAATGCAGAGGAAGATTTTCAAACAGCTCTCATTCAGCCACCAGAAAACAGTCATGCATGCCCTGGTCACAATCAAGCTGGACTACAGAAACACCCTTATGAGGATGAGGAGAGGGGGGGTCAACAAGAAACTAAATCAAACTCATCAGAAGGGTGTAGACTAATCAGAACTTGGCAGCCAAAATCACTCTCAACATCCCATGTCTCACTGACATCATACCACACCTGAAGGAGGTCCACAAGCTCCCCATACACAAACGAGCACAATTCAAGCTCCTCACCCATCTTTTCAAGCACTACAAAACACTTGCCCAGCATATCTCAACAATTGCATCTGCTTTCACAAACCTTCTACACACCTCTTCTCATCTGGACACCTCTCTGCACACATCCAATGCATATGGAAAACCAGATCTGGAGGTCAAGCCTTCTCTTAGCCCTCCTAAAGCGCGGAATGACCTCCCCCTACACATAAGAGTCTTCTCCTTTTTTAATTTCACAAGAAGCTGAAGGTCTGGCTTGTTGATTAGTTCCCAAAGGCTCTACATTTGGCTAGGCTCACACTTCCTTAGCGCCAGGATACCCGCTAGTTGATAGTGTGCTGTACAAATCTGCATAACTTAACAACCCCCATTTGCCATTTGTAGAGCACCTACGTCATTGTCCATCCTTCTAGTGATACGTTTCATCAGGACCAGTCCACAGAAGATCAGGATGCAGAGTCAGGGTTCCCCCCAGCAGATTATTTCCTCCACCATCCTCTAAAGGGGGTTAAAGGAGCCAGTACACTGGCCCTGGAGAAACAAGCCTTAGTCCCAGAGTGCCAACTGAAATCAGGTACAGAGTCCAACTTTGGAGTTGGGTCAGGTGTTTTCCCTCCTCCTACCGAATATTCCTCTGGCGTCACTTTCCCCAGATCCAGACTGTTCTCTAAAGTATTGATATTGTGCAGGGGTATTTAAGAGGCTTTGGAAAGTTCTAGAGGGTAGGCATTCCTGCCCAATCCTATGGTGGCATATCATCACTACAACCCTGCCCCAAACCTCCTGCACAGCATTTTGAAACATTCCAAAATGGCAGTTTGGAGTAGCCTGTTGAAAGACCTCCAAGAGCCTGAAACCATGCCTCCCACTGCTACAGCTGCAGTTACTTCACTCCAAAACTGCAAAGATGAGCCTCTACTTTGTTTGGCTCCAAAGGTGGGGCTGTGCTTTGTTTCTGTGGAAGTGAGCCTGCCCAGGTCAGGTGCAGTGTGAAATGTAATTAGCACATGCAGATTCCACCCCACACTCTTGTCTGCTGGGAGCAGGCATAATTACTGCTAAATGGCCCTATTTGTGGGGAGGTTATTGATCCCCGAGCCAACCAGCAAGGTAATTAACGTTCCTCATCGGGAGAATAAAGGCCTAAAATATCATTAGAAGCTGAATTAGAGAAATATGACAAATCCTTAAACACCAGAAGTAAAGTCGATGTGGCAAAAGGGGATTGGATCTGCATTTCATTTTCCTTTTTACCATATGGTCAGTGCGTCACATTGGTTCGTTTGGCCTCTAAATGGTGAAACTATAGTTTGGTGCAGATTTCACCAATGGTGTATAATACAATGAACACATACTTTCAATAATCTCTACAGATGTAGACGTATATCCAGGTCTTAAGTCAGGTTGGCACCAATCCCAGAAGAGTCCCTGCTACACTGGGCTTCTTATGCGCAGATAACAGGTTGAGCTATACTGAAGTCTCATACACTTAAGTCTGCACATATGTGCTCTAGCATATGCATACGTGTTGGCGTGCAACCTGTCCAGAACCTCTTACTCTAACTGTGCATCATCAGACCTTATCATAAAAGACAGACACTGGTGATTAGCACTCCCAATTCATTATAATAGACTCTACTGTGAGGTAGACTGAAGTAGCGAAGCTCACTCTTGGTAGAAGTTCATAAAATAGGTAGTCTAAAAAGTGAAAAGTCCAGGGGGTTGAAATGGACAGAACACATTTTTCAGGTGCAATGTGTACCGCTTGGCACTTTGGAAAGTCGAACGCTCTAGGGCATCTTACGAGCCTCTTATGGCTCTCTTTTACTGTGGCTGTACACATTCATTAAGACAGGGCACCTCGTTAGTCTCAACTCACACCCTCCTCCCTTTCTGCACTACTTGTCAGACAGGTTCCTATACACCTGCCAGGAATGCAAGTAGACTAAAGGTCTAAATGGACTGCAGGGCCATTCCAGTGAGGCTACACAAAGCCAACTATAGTTTCTTTTTACTTGCTGTGACTTCATTGTGTAATTTGTAGTGAACATCAGATGTAGACGCAAATACAGAAATAGGAAGATTTTCTATTGTTCCCATCTAGGGCTCTCCCTGTTGACTCTTCAACATAAATGGGAAGCGGACTTAGCCAGGGAGTTTAATGACAGAGAATGGGTGCAGATCCTTGAGTATCCTAGGCGCGTCTCCCGAAATGCTCGGCTCAAAACAATACAATTCTTTGTACTACACAGGGCCTACCTTACGCCTCAGGTGATAAAGCGTATACACCCAACCTCCCCTTCGGAATGTCCTCAATGCCACTGCCCGGAGGCAGATTTTGTACACATGCTATGGGCCTGCCCCTCTTGTAGAATTCAGGACAGGGGTTATACAGGGCCTCACACGCCTCACTGAACGCTCTCTGTGGAATGCTCCTGAAACCTGTCTTTTGGGTCTCTTTCCTCTTCCTAAAAAGGTGAAAGTATTAAGACGTTTTACGGGCCTCACCTTGATATTGGCCGAGAGGCTCATCTCACAGCTGTGGAAATCACACATGGCACCGCGCAAGGGGAGGTGGCGGGAGGAAGTTATACAGTGGGCCACTGCTGAGAGGGAAGCCCTGCAACGCGAAGAGTATAGAGGGTTGAGAAAGAAACTGATATCAATGGAGTGGGCTCAATTATTAGCCCATTTCAAAATACAATCTACAACCCTAACTGATGAATGAGGTATTATTGAGGTCATGGCCCGGGTCCTCCCTCCCCTATGGTCGTGCCCCCCCCTTCCTCCTACCCCCTCTCTCCTCCCCCTTTTCCCCCCTTGCTTCCCATCCCTAATCCCCCCCCCCACACCCCCCCACCCCCCCGGCCTGGCAGCCTTCAGCACTGCCTTTCCCGCCAGATGTATGAAACAGAAAATCAGTTAGTAGTAGTGCAGTTCTTTATTGTTGTCTTTTGTTACACTTAACTCCGATTTGTTATTTGTATCTCTGTAGGTGGATACCACATATATGATTGTGGATTGTATGATATTCAACTAAGTATGACACATGCCGAAGTCTTTCCCACTGATTTTGTATATGCGATTAATATGTACAAATGGATGCTATGGGGATAGTATTCTTGTAACTTTTACTTGGTAAACCCTAGATTCGAATGATACCATTGGTCACATGTATACATGGTGTAATGTATTCTAAGCCGCAAACCAATTAAAAAACTCAATACAATTTGTGTTTAAAAAAAAGGAAGATTTTCTATTGTTAACATGCAACTCGCATTTTAAATTAAAATATTCTATCTGCAGTGATATTTTAAAAATCTAATTGTTTTCCTAATTTTCACTGCATCGAGTCTACCTGTTGACTCGTTTATCATAAAGATTTTAATTCAGTGTTGTCGAGTTGGGTAGAAAGGTTGGTGCACAAGGACGCAAACATCACTGGAAGAGGAATTTCATTTTTTACTGCAGATCAAATTTCAAAATCCTCAAGTAATGTTTTATGTCACAATACGTGTAACCATCATTTTTTGCATTTGACTGACTAAGAGATCTTCTGTTTTTGGCTGACAAATGTCATACTTACAATGCCAACTCATGCAGCTCATATTTGGAATAATACAACCGTCGCCAATTACTTGGTTGTTACCTGTGGCAACTTTCTTAAGTAAATAATGGATTTTAAAATTGATGCACATTTTATATGCTTTAATTGTCTTTATGACTTTCATCTGATCCCTACTGATGCATTTTATTTGTGTTTGAATGTTGTGCATAATCTCAGTGGCAGGGGACAGGGCGAGTGTTCGGGAGCAGGTTGTGCGTATGTTGACAAATTAATAGGCACACAAGTTGTGAGATGCTCTCCGGTGGTCTGTCCTCTACATTTGCTTGTGTGTGTCTTTTTGTTGCCAGGCATCTTGTAATCCATGTTGGTTAAATTAAGGAGCCTGTCCCGTGTGAGTACTCCAAAAATGGGTAATATGAAGTTGTCAAATGACTAAGCACGTTGGGCCTTACAAGAGCTATGGAAAGCACCTGATAAAAAAAAACAATACAATACCAACGACTGCATCTGTGCCAGAGTTATTTGCTTCATCCACCACTTGTTCTATTTGGTAGGTTGGTATGTTATTACCTATGTTCTAACGAGGGCTCCTCCTAACAAAACTAGCACACTTTACAAATCATGTACCCAGAGACCTAAGCATCTCCCAGATTGTACTTCATATAGGTATTGTCATAAGTATCGGATAAACTGGAGATGGGATAGAGGTGTTGTATCAAATCTGCCTTTTCTGCATGGACCCTATTTTTGCAGATTTTTTTTTAAACTCTGTGAACTTTACCCCTGCTAAACAGGAGTAAAAGGCCTGTGCTCCCCTTTTAAAACAGTGTTAAACTGCCTTAGCCTTAACTAGGATACTTTACTTTCTTGTAAGGCCTTAATGAATGGTACAGACATACACCCATGGCATGGAAAGTTAAATGGCACTCGTAGAATGCAGCACTGATTGTGCAATCCACTACACTAACAGAGAAAACATGGCTTCAGGCCTACCCTGCTTAGCCTGACTACAGCAGCGCAAAGTCTGCTGTACATACCTGTCAAAATAACCCTTTTGGACAGGTGGGATACCCAGTTTTTAAATATTAGTAAGTCACACCTAAGTATACCTTGTCACCCACTAGGTAGAGTGCACAATATTCAAAAATGGAACTGGGAGCAACTAAAATAGGCATGTATCTCCAGTGACTGGGTCCCAAAATCTATTTTCACTGGCAAGACTGTAGCTGAATCCTAGAAAATGTCAAAGCACAGATTAGGCTTTATTCTATAACTTCTGCCAGGCAACAACTACAAAAGTCTTTCAAAGACCATTTTTAATATTCAGTACAAATTCAGTTTAATGGTAAAGTCTGGTTTTTAATAAATATTAAGAAACGGCTGTTTTTTTGGTTTTTCTTAGAAAGTTACCTATTCCCTGCCTGAAGCTGTAGGAGGCTATATATAGCAATTCGAGAGGCAATATAGTTAGGTGTTGGAATGAGACACGAGCTAACATTCAAAACACCAAAACCACTGAAATAAATTTCGCAAAGTAGTGAAATGGTCAGGACTGTTGCACTTGAGGCATCTTTCACCCCCTTGCCACCAAAACCTGCCTCCACCACTGAGAAGCTCGGCTGACTTCAAAAGCTAAAAAGCTGCTGACACTATTCTTCTACAGGTCCAGAGAATCTGAGCAGGTTTTACAAGTAGACACTACTGGCAAGTCATTGTTCTGGATTGAAACAAATTAGCTTTTCATTTTCTTTATAGAACACACAGAAACCAAAGTTCTGTTTTTTCATCAATTCTTTGTCAACAGTCACATATTTATGACTAATTAATTTAACCTGTTTGTGGATAACTTTATTATCCGGTTACCACAAAATTCCATCTGAGGAGATTTTAAAATATGTTAAAAAGCAGCTTTATGTAAAGACATTGTTCTCGAACACGAATTTATTAAATCCACAAAACGGTATGCTGATAAGAAGTAATTTAGCCACACAGCCGGAGGCTGCTGCTGAAAATCACCTCACCACTCAACTGAGTCCCCACTCAAACCACCCCAATTACAGAACTTAAAACATAAAAGAAATCTTAGAGTGTGTTATGGCTATGATAAAACAAGCATTTGCAATGCAATAGGTCTCGCATTTACACGAGTTTGAGCTAGTGGCGTTGTAAATGACAATACCTTTTACTTATGTTTTTGTTTTTAAAACATAAATAAAAGGCATTGTCATTTACAATGCCAATAGCTCGAGCTTGCGTAAATGCAAGACCCATTGCATTGCAAATGCTTGTTTCAAGAATGTCATTGAAAGAAAAGTAACTCCCATAAGAGGCCCTGCTCTGTGGACCTAGCTCCCACTACAGATGAGAAATGTTCATAACATAGATCTCGTATGACCCCGTGTCATTGAGCGTATCTTTGATCCTCTGTAGATTGTTCTGCTAACACCACCAAGGCTTTTGGTTTCATGCTCCTCATGGGTGAAAACCCCAAAATGGCTAACACTGACCCCAGGACCTGGAGCTAATTGGCAAAAATGCCAACTTATCTTCATTTGGGAAAATACATGAAACCCTGGTTATTCCAAAGATAATGCAAGCATATAAATCGACACCCCAACCACCTGCCCACATGCATACACACAACAAGCCCACAAAAATGTCTGAACTGGATAGTAAGGCCTTCTCTTTGCTGAAGCTCTCCTAGTACCCAAGGTTGTTGATCTTGGTCATATAGGACTGTACCAGTTAAATTATTTACAAGAATATCAGATTTATATTAATGTTGTATTTCATAAATAACTGCCTTCTATGATATATGGTGTGCCATGCAGCTATTGTAACAAAGAAAAGGGAAAGTAGTGCAGTAAATTGCCTATGTACACAATCTAAAAAATGTAAATGCCTGTACAGTTATTTTGTTTTCATTTTTAGCTGCCACTGACTGGAAATAAAAACGCGAGTTTGATCTATTGGCCTTGTAAATGATAATGCCTTTTATTTATGTGTTTACAAAACCTGCAAGCGGTGGGTAAACACCACTTGCAGGTTTATAAACACATAAATAAAAGACACTATCATTTACACGGCCAATAGCTGAAACTGGTGCACATGTAAAGCGCTCTGATACTTCTGGTCTAGTTCGAGCTATATAAAACTCCCCAAATATATATATACTTATATTCTGCAAGTGGTGGAGAGAAGAGCATTGCTGTCTCTTGCACTCATCTCATGTTATTTTGAAAGAAGAGTCGTGGAAGGCAGCGGCCCCTTGGCCAACCACTGATATTTACTTTACAGTGTTAGCCGTTGTAGACGTGTATAAGTTTGTTGCCACTTCACGGACAGCGAGAAAAGTTGTCAGATGGCAAGGGCCCGCCAGCCTATAAGAGACAGACTGCTGATGGCGAGGGCGGCTCGGCGCTAAGCTGTGTGTCTTCCATCAGGCCGCAGGTCTACATGCCTCACTCATCTGCTCCATTTCTCACGTGCACACTGGATATTGTACACTGCACAGAGCACTCACAAGCCTCCAACTCCATGCACCATGCAGTTGAACAAGGGTACATTAAAAGCGCCCACTGCAGATTTACCCACAGGAGTGTAGGAGGCGCTGCTCAACAAGAAGGAAGCAGCATTGTAGGGATTCCTAGTTGTGATTCCTAGTATAAATCGCATGCGAAAGGGAGGACGCTCCTTCCGCTATCTCGCAGCGAAACTATGGAACGCCCTGCCACTCCAGATCCGGGGTCTACAGGACCTCTTGCCATTCAGAAAGGCGATCAAAACATACCTCTTCTGTTGATCTGCTCCGTTATGTTGTAGCCGCATGTCCACTTCTGCAGTAGTCGTTTCTCCTGCTCATTAAAGCGCCGGGACGCCCCTTAGCTGGGGCAGCTGCGCGCTATACAAGCACCTATAACATAACATAACATAGTGGCCGCTGAAGTCATCTGTGGGAAAGGAGTAAGTGGCCAGACTCCGTGTATCCACCGTAAGGGGCGTGACATCTCCAAACAGTTAGAAACGTCACCGTCTGCCAACAGCCGGCTCTTTAGAAAGTAGAAGGGGTCCTGTTTGCAGGGCAGGGTGGCCGTCATCTGCAGCCCCACACCCAGGGGGGCCCCTCAAGAGAGCAAGAATCACAGCAACGAGGGCAGGAATCGGTGGATCCCTCAAGGGCTGAAGCTGAGTCAGTGCCAGCACAGGACAAAACAGACAAGCGGTCCCCGGTGTCAGGCAAGGGAGCACTACCAAGTTGGCTGGCTGCCTCGAAGGCGTCCTCACTGGCAAGCCCCATGTGTCTTCTGGTCAGGTTTTCATCCGAAGTGCGCGCTTTGCATCAACTATTACTATTACAGCATTATGGGAATAGGCGACAAGTCACCCCCTACCCCCGATGCAATGAGATTGTACACTACCACGCTGCAGTGAGTGTGGCCATAAAGTTTGAGAAGTGGTTGGACAATGTTTTTTCTTTTTTCTGAGCAAGTTATTATTTTTACATTGTTGATTTATACTTTGCTTTAGAGGCTCACTAATAAAATGTTGTGAAGTAAAAATCTTTTCACAAAGGTGGCTTGAACAATCTATGCATTATACAGGAGAGTCAAGACAATGCCAGTCCCTGTGGCACCGGTATAACAAACAGCCCATCAGTAACAAAAGCTCCTGGACAAGTGACCCAGAGATGAACAGCGAATGTGACCTAACAGTTTTTAGCACCTTCTTTCTTAAACCAATCTCAAATTAGATAAATGAGATATGGTTCTCAAAAGCTATTAACCGCACGTTGCAGGTCACAGCACAGTGAGTCGAGCACCAGTTGAAGGCCATGCTGTTTGTAATCAGGGAAAATGGGCATTATTAAAGTTGGTCTAGGCAGAAGTGTAAACCATTTAATTATTGCCAGCCATCATTAAATTCAATTTAGGCTTTTCACTAATTCGGTTTATTTCTAAAACACAATGGCACCAGATTCATCCTCATTTGAATAGCGATTTCTCCACTTTTGAAAGCCTAAGCAGCGAAAAGCTAACCACAATAACAGCCATCAACTTCTAGAATGTTGATGAATCAGGCACTTGCATTGCAGTGGGATATACGAAAGGGAGGCACCGTTAGCATGCATAATCAATGAAACACATACAGACCTGGTTCCATTTTGTTATATTTAAAAAAAAAAAAACACAGCCAAACAATGAAACTAGCCCAAGTCAAACTACATTGAATTCACAAAGGCAGTTACTTTTTCTGTCACAAGACTAATGAAAAAGAAACAATGGCATGAGACACCACACATTAATAGATTCACCCGCACCGCAACATCAATTCACGCAATTAACAGCCAGTCAGTGATTTTAGCAAGTACCTATCGCTTGGCCGACAGCACAATCAAGCACTCGTCTAGGTCACCACTTACCAAAAGGTCAGATAGAGCAGATTCATACTGAAAACTACAATCACCTTGGCTTAAATGTTGTTTAATTCAAACTGTGGCTAACAGATCTGTCTTCCTGGAAATCAGAGGGTGCAGACCAACGTATGACTTTCAGGTTTGCTGCGGTTACTTTTACTGTTATTTACGACTCCGTTCCACTGCATTCGACGACTACAAATTATTTGTCAAGAAACTACTACAAATGAGCGAGTGCTCCAAATTGATTTCAGCATCATTTTAACTCCGGTATGAAATCACAGCGGAAGCCAAGGACGCTTTGTACCAAAATAGTACAGCCTAAAGCAAGTTCTGTAGAAACAGTCCGAAAGAGATTTAAAACAGTAGAGGATGGGAGGGGGGGGAGGATGGGAGGGGGGGAGGGAGGGAATGGGAGGGGGGGAAGTGGGGGCTGCACGATTCACTTGCCGGAACGATAATTGCTACCATATGGTGGCGCTCGCTCCCGCAAGTGAATCTCCACACGATCACGCATTGCCATTGAAGGCAATGGAAATCCATTAAAGTAATGGGGTGACCCAAAAGGTACTGGACCTGGGTTTCTTGCGATATAGAAAAGTGGTCCAAGACCTCTATATTTTATAGTGACTGACTTCATCAGTAACTTTTTTTGAATCAACAAAGTTAGGAGCACGTCACTCAAGATCAGCTCTATTCAAATAAATGTTTCTCATTCTTCATAACAACAAAATGTGAAACAAGGGCAACACAAAATATCCAACCTTGAGAATTATTTAATAAACCAAGGTCAACATGTTAATCATTGCAAACATTAATTTGAGTTATATAGCAAAAGTTACCCCAATGGAGCGTGCAGATAGAAAAAGGAGTAGAAAAAGTGTGTGCATTTTGAGAAGGAAAGGAATTCACAGAAAAATATTGTGACAAAATATATTCATTAATAATTGACTAAACGACAGACGATAAATCAATTGACCGTACTGTTCAACCTGGCCAAGGTAAGACACCTTTTTTTAAAAAGGGTATTAATAAATGTTCATGACTCATCAGTGTCAAAAATGTCCGCACATCAATATACAGAAACACAAAAAAGGTCCAGGTTTTTAAATAGATACGTCGACGTTTCGACTCGTCTTTACGGCCTGTCGGTTATTTAAGCCTGAGCCATGCGAGTCTTCTTCAGGACGAAAAAGAAAGGAGGGTAACTTGGGATCATAGATGACCCCTTCCAAAAACGATGGGGGTGGTGCTTATTCCCACATTCCCAGGGCTTATTCTTTAATCCAATTCGTCACTCCGTGGGGAATTGATAGTAGATGTAGAATAGCATGCAGTAGCGAAAAACAAGGGTAAGCACTGCAAAGGAAATTATATCTATCAGTGCCTACATATGCACGTAATACTTTTATTAATGTATGGCTTACAGGAGTTTGTTGGTCATATACCTTGGTTCAATCAGGACTCAATCTTCAAAATTATTCTGTATATTTGAAGGGACCACTGGTTCTGACTCAGGGCCACTCTATATTGTAGAATCCTGTATTCAAATTTAAATTCGGATGGGTCTCCTCATTATTCTGTATACACCAAACGAAGTATGGACCATCTGTTCCACATATTTAATCGAATATCAGCATTCAGCTCTCCAAAACGTCTCAGTGTCGGCATACACCTAACAAAGGAAGCCACCTCAATTCCCTCTTGATTCTGTATCCACCAAGCGAAGTGTGGACCATCTGTTCCACATGTTTAATCGAGTATCGCTCAGTTATCCAAAACGTCTGAGTGTCGGCATTATAAAATAATTCTCAAGGTTGGATATTTTGTGTTGCTGTTGCCCTTGTTTCACATTTTGTTGTTATGAAGAATGAGAAACATTTATTTGAATAGAACTGATCTTGAGTGACGTGCTCCTAACTTTGTTGATTCAAAAAAAGTTACTGATTAAGTCAGTCACTATAAAATACATTGAAGGCAATGGAACGCGTGCACGGTTGTGGGTGTAAAAAGGGGACCGATGGCTAAAGGTCTCCTCCTAATCAGCGCATGCGCGCTGCGTAGGTGAGACCTAAAAAGGACTTAACACATGTCACTCATTTCTACATAACTAAAATCTTAGAACCGCGAAGCAATGGTAGCAGAGAACAACAGAATAAAATAGGTGGGTCCTTAGATACCTAAATCAACCATAAAATAAAGAGAACAAGATAAAATAGAGTAAACATAGGGATAGAAAGATAACACAAGTCTATAACAACAATGCATACCATGCAAAAGTCATTTAATTTCTTATATAATTTAATAATTGGGTTTCACAGCCTACTTTGATTTACACCCAATCCTCCAGGTAAAGAAGGGCACAATGCCACACTGGGTAAACGGTGAGGGCTTAGAAACTGCAGTCTCTAGTCCCACTGATCCCATCTCATCCAAATTGCATCTCTTGCTTTACCTATTCTAGATTCCGCCACTGCCTGTTTGTCAGCTGCGCCACATTCCTTGCTACATCCACCACCATCACAGCATCACCATACTTCACTTCGTATTACAGTGAAGTTAAATGAGCACCAGGAGTCCTTTCTTCGGAACGGTTCTTCTAACACACTTAAAGCAATCATTTCTCTTATTCATTTTCCTTTGCATTTCCTAAACCCTCAAACCCACTAATGCCTGTCTCTCCACATTCATCACAGGTGCCAATTTACTCAGTCACCCAAATCTCAAAACACCCGGAGAATCTGTTCCTTTCAATAGCTTGAAAGTTGACATTCCAGTCGAGTGTGCAGTATTTCAGTACACCATTAGAAAAGATCTCAAAGGGGGGGGGCGTGGCTTGGACGGCAGTGGAAATGGCTGCCTAACCGAGAACTCCGTAGTACAGGAGAGCGACTTCAGCCTTTTCCCGGTGATTCCCTACTGTCTCCCGGTTTGAATCAGTGGATTCTGATGCCTCACATCATGTGGTGTCCTCCGGTATCCTGATCGGCGACCACGTAAGCCTTATTGCAGAAATTTTATGGTCTTCAGCCGAGCGCACATCAACCTCGCGGGAAAGCTAAAATGGCGCCGCCCTGTCTCCGCGACCTTGCCTGACGCCGAGCTTTGGATTCCATGTCTAACATCGGCGAACACCCACTACAAGATCATGTGGGCGAGCGGAAAGTCAGACTAACACCCTAAAGCCACTACGAGGTGAGAGCCCCACCTAATTCTGCCGCTGCAATTCAAAATCGGCCCGACCTGCCTGACCCTAAAATGGCGGCGGCACCCACGACTATCTAGCCAGCGTCATCCCGAAATAAACGCCTCGTGTTTACCAACCCACAGTGAGAACTCCTGACAGTGATAAGACCCTCTCTTATCACGCACCACGAGGAGAGAAACCTATTGTCTATCACATTTCAACAATTGTGCACCGAGGTCCTGTCCTGCTCAAGCCCACAGCAGCCCTCATCAGAACCATCCCTTCACCAGGTCCTGGACTGCAACATCGGTTCTAACAAGTGTAGGCTTCCCCTCAGAGGACAGAGTTGATTTATCTATTGTCTGCCATCCATTGGCTGGCCTCCACCATCCTGCGAGTAGCCTCATCCCGCCACCAAGCAGCGACCTCCTGCCGGATTTGGGTATTACTATCCTCTACAACTACTCAATAGCTATAAATACCCGACAACCTACCATACAGCCCATATTCCCCTCAAGATCATTCTTACTGCCAACGAAGAGTAACTACCAGGGTAGGGAAGTCCTCCTTATAATATCCTCCACCACTACGTCCTGCTACAATGGCGGAAAGGGAAGGCAGAATTAACAATAAAAAGGTGAGACCGGACCCGGCGATCTCGGATTCCCCCATTAAGACCAGAACAGACATGGCGGCCACCATGGAGATGATTCTTAAGAAATTGGCAGATCTCCACGATCTATCAAAGTCCACCAAGGCTAACACAGACTCCATGCAACTCAAACTAACAGCAATTAGAGCGGACATGAGTGCACTAAATACGGGCTTGGGGGAAGCCGAACAAGGCATCAGCGATGTAGAAGACCTGTCACGACAATCGGCGAAAAAGATACAGCGCCTAGAGAACATCACGGATGCCCTTAGACGTCATAACGCTGAGTTGGAGGATCGAAACAGAAGGGGGAACATTAGAATTTTTGGCGTCCCGGAAAACTCAGAAAAAGACGCGGAGTCATGCGTAGCCTTTCTAGAATCATGGATTCCCATGATCATCAAGATCAAATTTCCTCACGGCCTCGAGCTTGATAGAGCGCACAGGATTCCCTCACTAACAAGCAAACAAAAGGTCCCCGACCGTTGATATGCAAACCGCTCAGAGTCCAACACGTCGAGATGATCCTCCAATTTGCAAGGAAGAACCACTCAATCTTATGGTGGAAACAACTGAGAGGTCTTTTGGCTTCCAGAATTAAGTGGGCGCACTTCCTGAGTAACCGCAGAGTACTGTTCTGAATGTGTGATAAGTTAAGGCAATGAGGCGAGCGGTAGTACCTCTAAACCGCTTGTAAAGTGGACCAGAAAGCTGATCAACTTAAACTATAGAAAAACAACTAGGTTCCCGGTCCGTACCTGGAACACGGCTACCGGGAACCTTGAAAGAGGGAGATCAATATCGACGAAGATTTTCACCTACGTTGACGAGACGGCGCACTCGTCCACGTACAACGTTTTTCTCCTCCCGGTGTACTCTACTTACGGTGAATAATAAGGTACCCCTTTAACGTTTTGGACCTAGACCTAAGTTTCCGCGCAACGCCCGGACGGGGCGTTTTCTTTTGACTGATCATCTCGTAAATATTTTCTACGAGGACACAGAACAGAGCCGTGTACCGTATTCTTCTAAAACTACCGACTAGAGTTCTGTACGGATTTTTTCTAGTCGCCAACGTTTTTTTCCCTATTCAGCCCTGAAGATTCGCAGCTTGTTCCCTGCGATGAAACACTCAATCTTATGGGAAGGTCAACGAATCATATTCACGCAGGACTTTTCCAAGGACACGGCGGAAGTGCGTAAAGGTTTTCTCGAACTCCGTGACAAACTCAGATCAAAAAACATTACCTTCTCCTTCGCAGGTCCCTCCAGGTTCAAGATCATGGTAAACGGCCGCCCTCGATTCTACACAGACCCGAAAGATCTGGCGTGCCACCTCGAAGACTGCCCTGCACAGGAAATGGACCAGTCAAGTGGATCCTCCAACAAGAGAAAAACGACAACTCACACTGCTCGCGACGGTATCCATACGGACCCCTGATTCCTTGAACCAACTTGCTTGTTGATTAGTGATCGGGTGCTCGAGATATGCCCGACCTGAAGGAACTCTCTCCTGAATCCGATGCCTTTGACAACTAGCACCATCGATCCTCCTGGGCGATCTCCTGTATCGTGAGTTCATACACTGGGCCCGACTGGGCCGCATCAGTGATCTAGGAGATGAGATTTGGTTTATAGCCTTACCTTACTCTAATCTACTGATGTGGGTTACATTTCTATATTTATTGTTTTATACAGTGCGTCTATCGCAATCTCCCCAGGCTTCTGCCTATCTAGATCGATAGTTTAATACTTACTGCTTTACTCGAACCTCATTTAGAGTCAATATGCTCCTATGACTAGACTCAATCTTAATCTTACCAAGCCGAGTTTGACACTGGGTCTGCTGATTTGTTATTTGTTGCTTCTACTCTTACAGCTAGACTTAATCTTGCCCAACTGTTTCCATCACTGGGACTGTTGATTTGTTATCTGTTACTCCTGTTCTACCTAGCAAAGGTGCTGCAGTTGTACTCCCTACATACGTATTTGGGGGTTGGGGGGGGAAGAGAGGGTAGGGGGAGAAAATGGGAGAAATTGGGGGGGTGGGAGGAGCAGTGAGTTGAGAAGGAAGAAAGTTCAAGGGAATTTTACTTGCATTTTGTTTTGCTTTTTATTTAGGTTTGTTTTCTGCTGGTACATCATTTACTGTTGTCTTAACTTCCACCTATTACTTGCAGCTGCATCATCCCACACTGAATTACACATGCTAACCACACTGAACATAATGGGACAATGTCTGTTCCAACCTTCCAGACCGTACAGACAGACCTTAATAACTCGCGCATCAGACGCTTTCTGCCAGCTCCCTACTTAACGACTCTGATTCACACCGATGGCTAACACCAAGTCATTAACAGAGAGACTTAACATAGTCTCCCTGAACGCCAAAGGGCTCAACCACCCGGTGAAAAAACGGAAAGTGTTTGAATATCTCGCTAAGTCAAAAGGCAATATTCTCTTACTTCAGGAAACCAAGCTGTCGGAGGAGGACTCAAGCTTTATTAACTTACACTGGACCTCACACATACTGTGCTCCCCTGCGATACACAAAAAAGGTGGAGTGATTACTTTGATTGCTAAAAAACCAACCTGGCAGTAGTCTCACACACACAACACGGATGGTAGGCTATTAGTGACCCATCTCCAAAGAGATGACGACCCTATTCATGTGGTAAACATCTATGGGCCCAACTCAGATGACCCTGAATTCTGGGACTCAGTATCCCACTCAATTGAGCATATTCCACAAGACGACCTGCTAGTGGGAGGGGGTGACTTTAACCTTCCTCTTGCCCCAATACTGGACAGGCAATCCAAATGCGCATTCCACCCTTCCCGCTCCCACAAAGCCCTTTTATGCCTCTGCGACCGATACTGCTTAAAAGACTCTTGGCGCCTAAAAAATCCAGATGGGAGGGATTAAACCTTTTATTCTGCCCCACACAAGTCGTACTCGCGTATTGACTTTATACTAATCTCAAGCTCCTTCACCCCCCTAATTGAAGAAACAGACATAGCCCCTAAATTAATATCCGATCATGCCTGTATCCACACCCAACTTACTGGCTCCCGATCAATCCTCCCCCCTAGAAGGTGGCGGTTTAATGAGGAAACCCTAAACAACCCCACCAACAAACTGCTAATAGCAAACGCCATTGAGGAATACATTTTGATGAATGACAGTCCAGGTACCGCACCTAACACCCTATGGGACGCGCTCAAAGCCACGATCAGAGGGGTTATCATTAATATCAGAGCCAAAACTAACAAGGCATTAAATAAAGACCTAGAACAATAGGAACAACAGATTGGAAACCTAGAGTCTTCTCACAAATCCAACCCTAACGACTCCAAAACTCTTGACCTCTTAACCAAAAAGAAATACGAGTACAATACCATTACTAGTAAAAGAGCTGGAGTATGGATCAATAGATTCAAGGCCCTAAAACTCTGTGAGGGGAACAAAGCAGGTAAACTCCTCGCTTCTTATCTCAAACACAAACAGAGACTATCCACTATTTCCTCCATAAAAGACTCCACAAACAATACCCACAAAAACCAGTCCAAAATCCTAGACACATTCAAGTCCTTTTACGAGGACCTCTACAAGAATGACCAACCCCTCGACATAGAAGCCTGCACCAGCTACCTAGAGTCCCTACGGCTTCCCAAACTGTCAGAAGACGACAAGACCCAACTGGGGTCCCCCATCACAAATGCAGAAATCGCAGCGGCCATCAAAACACTGAAGAACAATAAGGCCCCCGGCCCGATGGGTTCTCTGCGGCCTTTTATAAGGCCTTTGACAAACAACTCACCCCCGCTCTCCAAACACTCTTCAATTCCACCGCGACTAGCGGAAGTATTTCCCCCTCAATGAGTGAAGCCACCATTATAGTGATCCCCAAAGAGGGGAAAGATCCCCTCCAAACCAAAAACTATCGCCCCATTTCTCTGATAAACCTTGATTGCAAGATTTATGCCAAAATCCTGGCAAATAGGCTAAACACCTTACTCCCCAAATTAATCAGCCCCTCACAGGTAGGTTTCCTGAAACACCGGATGTCGAACGACAACACTAGACTTCTGTGCTACGTATTAGAAAAAGCCAAGAACTCGTCCACCCCGATGGTAGCAATAACTCTCGATGCTAAAAAGGCTTTCGACAAGGTTTCATGGTCTTTTCTGCAACAATGCATGCACTCATTCAACCTAGGCCACTCCTTTATTAGAATGGTGATGGCCCTATATTCCTCACCCTCCGCTAGAATAGCAATCAATGGCACCCTCTCCAACCCATTCCGACTTCACCAGGGAACCAGGCAGGGCTGCCCGTTCTCCTCGGCACTGTTCCTCCTGGCCCTCGAACCCCTCTTGACTGACATCAAACGCAACGAGGACATAGCGGGCGTATCATTCGGAGATACCCAGGTAAAACTAGCAGCTTACGCTGACGTCGTCTTAATTGCAATGGAAGACCCTGGGAAATCTATTGCAGGTCTCATGTCCTCAATTGGTAAATATTCAGCCCTATCAGGCTATAAATTAAATAAGGACAAATCCGAAGTCAAGCCCCTAAATGTACACACCACCAGTGAAGTCCTAGGCGACTCCAGTCTGGCATGGCAAACGGATGTTATCAAATACTTGGGGATAGAATTTACTGACACCCTACTGGGCACGCTCCGACACAACGAAGCCACTACCCTTGCCAAAATCAAACGACTTCTTGCATGGTGGGGTCGAGTAGAATCCATAAAAATGATGATATCCCCCCGTATTGGCTAACACCACAATTTGACTACACCCCGGTATGGCTGACAGTGGAAAAATCCCTGCTCCAAGGCCTTAACCCCTCCTCCCTTCTCACCATCAAGCTTCGCCCCTCCCTTGGTTCAGGCCCCATCTTTAAAAACACAAAGACAGCCCTACTTCAGGTGAGCAAACACCTACCGCACCAATTTAGGAACTCAAAATGGGAATCACTTTGGCAAAACAACACCTTGACATATAAAGGAAAACCGTTGCACAACGCCCAGTGGATAGCAAAAGGAATATTCTTCCCCCACCAACTCTTTACCGACTTGACACCGCTCTCCTTTGACGAGCTTCAAAAGAGATATCAGCTCCAACACATAGAGTTCTATAACTTCTTACATGTCAAAGTAGCATTAACAAAAGCGAAACTTGGGAATTTCACCCCTTCCCTCCCTGGCTTCCTAACTAAACTGAATAAACTTGGCCATCAAGTATCAAGGATATACAAACTAATCAGTCCACAACAATACGCCTTAACTAACTCTCTAAGGCTATTCTGGGAATCCTACTCTTCCACACCAACTTCGGAAATGGAGTGGGCCAGGACTTGGGAGTCCACCACAAGTCACAAAATCAGCCCTACTCTCTCCCAAAATAAATTCTGGCTACTCCACAAAGCCTTCTGGACGCCCAAGAGGCTCTTCCTAGACAACATTAGAGATGATGATACCTGCTGGAATTGTCTAAAGGAAGGTGGTGACCTCGAACACTTAATATTTAAATGCCCCTGTTTCACAAACTACTGGGACAGAATCTTTAATCTCATTACCGAAGTCCTGCATATCTCTCTTCCAAGAGAATTCTCCACCCTTGTGCTGGGATTCACCAAAGCCGACATGCTCGATAATAATGACAAAGCCCTACTTGACCTATTATTGACAGCGGCGGTTAAGATTATACTGAATAATTGGAAGGACACGAGTAAGGCCTCTTTCCCCCATTGGCTTAACTGGATCTCCAACCTCAGAGGGGCCGATAACATAGCCCTCACATCTACCCCTTGGCGCCCCCCACATAGAAAAATCTGGTCCTCCCTGGACGACTACTTTGACCTACACAAACCGCCATGATCATATGTTGAGAGGTTCACCACATCTATCATGTGTCAACTTGCATAGTCCCCATACATAGTCCATAATACGTAACTGCTATGTCCTACCGCCTACAATATTTCATAACCTTCGACTCTAATACTGTTGTTAACATGTATTTACCTACAGATATGTTTTCCACCTCAAGAAAATGATGCAACGTTCTTGTGTACATTTTCATGTTTTACTTATGTACGCCATTATGTATATTTTTCTTTATGATCTTTGTGTATTTTTTATAATTTATACTTATGCTTGTATTACAAGGATGTTCACTTCTTAAACTCCCAATAAAAATGTTGTGAATTCAAAAAAAAAAAGATCTCAAAGTATTTTGCAACACTGTATCATTTGCCGCAGACCATCGTACACACCCTCTTATCCGACAATCTGTTGGCTCTCTCGGTTATTCCTTTGACCAGTGGCTGCATCTCTTATATTAAACTCCCAGGCACTTCAAAAAGGTCTGCGTCTCCACTGAGGTGAACTACTCTATATTATATGAGCATACTTCACTCAGACAACCTTCAAGTGAAAAAAATATCCAAAGTGATCAACAACATTGTTCGTGTTAAGATGTTTTACAAAACATACTTCTAACCATTTTTACCTTCAGTTCTCCAACACCACAGCATATTTTTGTCCAACATTAATCACATTGAATGGATCAAGGAAGTCAACACCTAGCCGCATCCTCACACACTCAAGTAAACCCACCCCCACCATAGATTGCACACATGTATTTCACAGCTCGCTAACTTGTGCCCATCATCTTTATCCAAGTGAGGATACCAGTATTTCTCACACAATCCTTTTTTTAGTGCTTAAATGGTTGTCAAGAGTAATATTTAGCAGTTTAATCTAGAGTAAACTAATCACCCATGGGTGTTTTAGCTTGCCACTTCAGAAGAGTAAAATCCTTTTCAATAAACAACTCGGATTCAAGATTTTGTACACTATAAAACCCACATGTAAGGTGCTTTCCCCGGGCCACCCTTTCCTAACCTAACCCACCTCTTTCTTCATCTCAGAATCTTTCACATTTCTCCATCTCTTGATCCTCCATCCTACTTAATTCATTCTTAGACAGTGGTGGCCTAGACACTCTTGGCACATACTCAACTTCAAAATGATGCTCTTGTAGCTTAGCTTATAACTTCACCAACCATGCCTTTCTTAGAGTTTTTCTTTTTGAAACAGCCCAAGTGGTTTGTGGTCTGTTCGTAACCTAAATGTAATGTGAAAAACATTAGCACCATTGAACATGCTTACTATCTCAGCGTGCATGTCAATAACATACATGTTGCTGATGTGATCTTCTGATGTGATCCTCTGATACCAGTGCTGCCTGCTTTCAACCAGAGTTAAGCGAATCAAAATTTGGCATTACACAGAAAGCGCCTGCGATCTGCAGATGCAGCAGCACTTGGGAGACAATTAAACTAAATATTAATTCAGCAGGAGTTCAATGTTCAGTTGTGTGATACAGATCTCATCACCAGTATTAAATCCACAAAAACAGTAAGTTGACAAGTTTGTCACGTTATCGGATGGTGCTCCTCCATCTCTCCACACTATTCAACTGTATACCCACTCAAATCACCCCAATTCCGGAACTTGAAACATTGCAGGAATGTGGGATTGTGTTATGGCTATGGTGCAGATAAATGACATAGCACAGTTAGGCATTACTCTTTGGTCACTAGGATAAGCATGTGGTATAAAGCTCATTCTCGCAAAAAATCACTTAATGATAGTATTTTTGGGGGTATCGTGATGTACAAATTAGCTTGTATGTGTGAAAGTGTCTTATGGTTGTTTAAACAGAAACTAAAGTCAAATCATCTTCACTCTTAAATGAAATATCCATTGGTGCTATTGTTGAAATCTAGTTTGCGACATCAACATTATCGGTGCCATCTTGTCCCTTTTCAGGCTCATATATGTGCGCGTAAGTAGCAGCCATTTTGAATGCCATGGCCTCTCTGCCCACTGCCGATAGCCAGCGTGTCTCTCTCTCTCCCTCTAACCTCGCAAGCATCCCCCGCACGCTGACAGCCCCCGCTCTCACATGCTTGGGCCATAAACCTCCCTTTCAGCGCAATCCTGCCTCGGAACCACATCCCGTACCTAGTCAACACCTCCCTCCATCCCTTTCATGATCATACATCCTTTGATGAACCCCCCTTTCCTCTGTGCCCGATTGTCCTGCTCGTTCCCAGGCCGCCACCTGGCCCTGCGGATGCAGTTTATTGCCCCCATACAGTAGGAAGCTTCTCTCTTCAAAGGATCTACAACTGATCAAAGCCCCCACCCCATGAGATCCGATCAACCGCACACATTCCGGGAACCGGCGGAATGTCCAGCTGCGCGACAGTCATCACCTACTGTGACCGGGGTGGGGACTTCTACTGTAAATGTATGTGGAAACGGGCTTGAAGCGGGGATTCCAAGGATGTCTTTCCGTACTTCAAAGTGTTTGCAGGAATGTGCCACATGTAATAAACTGTAATAAAGACCATAAACCTGTGTATAAGAGGCCAGGCCTCAGAGATGCGTTTAGAGCACCTCGAGAAGATACCCGGTTGTCTGATTTGACGTGTTCTGCTCCGTCGGAATAAACTCCTGTTTCCTGCCTTCCAGTCTCCAGCGCCTGCCTCTTTGTTTGATAAATTCAATTGGTATGAGAGGCGGCTAACGCCGGGCAATACTTAAAGGTTCTTGGTCGACATCGACCCTACCTTTCCACAATTGGCGCCCAATGTGGGGCCCATTAGCGACACGTGGATCCAGTGGGAGAGGTCCTGACGACAGAGTGAACGACTGCAACGATCGGGAAGTGCACCTGCCCGATAGACCCTCGTCTGGCAGCCGATCATCCGAACTTCACCGGTTCCGAGCAGACCTCTCTCGAGTGATCTACGGTCCTGACTGGGAACCATCAGGAGTGCCGCGACAATTACGGAGAATAGAGGACGATCGGGCGCTGGAAGCGGAAGACGAGAAACTGTCCATGCGGTCCGGGTAAGGTCGTGGAGCACGACAAATTACGAAACGATTGTTTGATTGTTTGAAAATACTAGTATTGCTTATTGATTGCTTTTGAGATGTTCTCTGCCTGCAAACGGGGAAGAATAGAAATATTATCTCTTCCTTTGCAGATAGTGAAGGGTAGGTAACGCGGACCTTTGTCCCCCGTTGTAATCTGTCGTGCCTATTTTTCTCCCCACTTATTGATTGATTGTCCGAACATGGACTGTTCGAAGTTGGTTCTTTTGAGATATTCTCTGTTTGCAAATAACGTAGAATAGAAATATTTTGTCTAGTCTTTGCAAGTAGTGAAGGATAGGTAGTGCGGACCTTTGTCCCCCGTTGTAATCTGTCATGCCTATCTTCTCCCCACTGATTGGTAGTTGGTTTAGCCCGGACCGCTTATTAGAGATGAACCATCCAGCTCCACTGGAAGGCACCCCTAATAAGGACCTGTTCATGAAGCATGGACTAGTCACTATAGCCTACAGCAAGCTATGGCACAAATATACAAAAAAGGATCAGGAAAGTCAGTGGCCACTGATAGGATCCTTCGACGAAGATAAGATAAACGTGCTGGAAACAGCCCTTCGAAACAATAAGACAACGCCCACTATGCTTGATAGTCTCGGCATGTGGCGCAAAGAAGCAGAACAATGAAAAAAGAGAAACGAAGTCAGATCAGAGAAAGAGCTACGAAAAGCAGCTCACCTAGCTGCCAGAAAGTTAGAGGAAGAGATAAAGGAGAGAGAGGAAGCCAAGCAGAAGCAAGAGTCCGAAACATCGAGCCAGTATCCCGTTAGAACATCCTCTACGCTCTACCCCGAGTTACCCTCGAAACAGCGCGCGAACGATGATCTATTACTAGGTCCTCCAATCATCTACATGCCCCCTCCATATGCCCCTTCCCAACCCTTAGTACAGCACCTGCAGCCCCCAAGCACAGATGAGAATAGTGCCAGGGCCTCGGTCCTCATGGCCTCCGCGCCGGCCGAACCCCTCGTACTCAGCGCAGCGCAAGCAGCAGCATTAGACAACCCTGAGACCCGAAAGAAAGATTCCACTAGAATGAACAGGTTGAGCAAGGATGAGCGAGCAGGGATCGATAAGATAGTAAAGACACTGGTGGAACGGAAAGAGAGCGAGGAGTACGTAATGGATATGTACAATTCATATGCCGATAGCAACAGACGACACTTTGTCGTGCGATTTTGCTATCACACCCTAAATGCTTATGAGGACCGATACCGAGACAAAGGTCCCGAGAACTTAACGACTCTGTATAGAAAGGTTGACATTGGGGATGAGGGTGAGTGTGACGTGACGGACCTCTTCACGCGTACGCTTGGAGTTTTCCGCCACCTCACTGAACAGAGGATTGAAGCTAAAACTACGACTCCTGTAGCGACCGAACCTCGAATACAACAAACTAATACAATGATGCCTATAAGGGAGGCCGCTCCTTACTGGGTTCCCCCACGAGGACAGGGAACGCATGATGACGTTAACCATCAAGATGCGAGAGGGAGGGTAGTATATAACTGGGTCTACCAACCATGGGATCGACAAGATATCCTGACGTTCCGAAAATCCCTACCTGATTTACGGAAGAACCCCACTGCCTTTTACACTGAATTAGGTACAGCCTTAGGTTCAAGGATTATGACCCTAGCCGACATTGATTTGTTTTTCGGGTTATGTCAGCCAGCTGATGTGTGGAAGCAAATCCGGAAAGTTGACCACCTTGAGCTGTTCGGACATACCTGGTCACAACTCGATGGCATAGACAGGCAACGAGAGCCTGGACAGAAACCTTTGAAATCCATTCTAGACTCTCAGACAAGATCGTGCAGAAACTGAAAACCCTGATCCCAGAAAAGAAGGTGGACTGGTCGATAGTAACGGCCTGCCACCAGAAACCCCAGGAAGACGTATCAGAATACTTCTCCCAGTTTGAAACGGTGTTTTCCGATTACAGTGGCCAGGACATGACCACTGCAACAGGACATCATCTGTTTGTTCAGAACTATGTTAAAGGTTTGTCACAGGAGGTCTCTCAGAAACTGCAGGCTAGCAAGAGTAGCTGGGCGGCCTCCAAGCCTGCGGCTATCCTTCAGATGGCCCAGTATTACGAGCATCAGAAGAACGGGAATGATAGGGCGACAGAGAAAAAGAAAAAGGACCTGAAAGAAAGGGTGATGATCGCACAATTGCAGGGGGTGACTATAGGATGAGAGCAGTACAAGGGAAATTACCAGTCGAATGCTCCTAGAAACCCACCCCCTAAAGACCGTACACCCGCACCCTATGCTAGACGTAAAGACATTGACGAGAACCAGTGTGCATTTTGCAAGGGATTCGGCCATTGGAAATCCCAGTGTCCGGTTCTGTTAGAGATGAACAAGAACAGGGACACAAGAGACGTAGCGGGTGGGCCTATAAATAGAGGACAGGGATGAGGGTCCACGAACAACACCAACAACGACAGGCCAGGCAGACCGAACACATTTGACCGTCCCCGACAGAACCAGTACCAACAGTCTGACTGCGACGACACTCACGACTTCGCATAGGACTGCCAAGGGCAAGGGAGGGATCCAGTCGAGCTCTATGTTGACCAGCAAGGTCCTTATGTCACCGCTAAGGTCCTGGGTACAAAGTCTCCATTTCTGGTAGACACTGGCGCAACACGTAGTGCGTTATCTAAACGGCTGATTCCAAGGGCACCCTTGTCTGGCTCACTTGTAACATCGATAGGTTTCGATGGAACGCCCTCCACTAATCCCTTGTCTACACAGATCTCCTTTAACCTAGAAAATAACACCACTGACACAACGTTTTTGCTTTCATCCAACACCCCTGATGCCATTATGGGACTTGACTTACTGAAGCATTTCCGGGCTACTATTAAGTGTTCGCAAGACGGAGTTTGAGTCTTTTTGTACGACAACCCGACTCTGCTCAGACTTTGTCCCACCCGACGCATGTTTTCCATCACTGATGCTGACTTGTCCCTTCTTGACACTCTACCCCCATATCTGTGGGCCAAGACTGACTCGGACGTAGGACGCATGATGATCGACCCAGTGCACATAACTGTTCGACAAGACGCAATACTCCCAAAACTTCCACAATATCGGATATCGCCAGAGGGCGAGAAGGCATTGGCAAAGATTATCCAGTCCCTGATAGATGCAGGAGTGGTAGAGGAAGTAGTTAGCAATGTTTGCAACAGCCCTATCCTACCCATTATAAAGAAGCAAGGTGAGGGAGATGAGAAAGCGTACCGCTTCATCATCGACCTACGAGAGGTCAACAAAGTAGTTGTACCTCAGTACCCTGTAGTCTCAGATATCACCACTATTCTTCTGACCCTGATTCCTTCCACTGCCACCACCTTCACTGTCATTGATCTCAAGAACGCTTTCTTCTCCATCCCCATCCACCCAGACAGCCGATACCTCTTCGGCTTCACCCTAAAAGCCCGCTCATATAGATTCTGTCGAGCACCCCAAGGCTACACCGAAAGTCCCAGCATCTATAGCCAGGCCCTCAAGAGACAACTGGACGCAGTCCAGTTAGCAGATGGAGTGGTGTTGATACAGTACGTCGATGATATCCTTTTGGCGGCCGACACCACTCCACTTGCAGTCACAGCCACCATCCAGCTCCTGCACTTCCTTGCGGAAAATGGCCACAAGGTCTCCAAGAAGAAGTTGCAATTCTGCCAACCCCAGGTTACCTATCTAGGCCAATTCTTGTCCAAAGACGGGAGAAAGCTTACGCCCGATCGAATTCAGACCATTTTAGAAACTCCTGTCCCTAAAACCCAGAAACAAGTCGGCTCCCTACTAGGCCTCACCTCCTTCTGCCGACAGTGGTTGTCAAATTTCAGCCTCATTGTAAAACCACTGCTCTCCCTGCTGGCTAAAGATGTCCCCTTCCCGCTCCCTTGGACCCCCGAATGCCAATCCTCCTTCAAAGAACTACGAGATGCCCTCTGCTCAGGCCCCATCCTAGGAACCCCCGATTACACAAAACCCTTCTCCCTCTACACTCACGAAAGGGAGGGATGCGCTTTGTCCGTCTTGACCCAGTCCATCGGCCCCAAGCAACGCCCATGTGCTTACTTCTCTGCCACTCTTGACCCCGTAGCTAGAGCTTTGCCTGCCTGCCTTCGAGCTGTAGCTGTTGCTGCTATCTCTATCCGACAAAGTGAGGGGATCGTTCTCTCGAACCCCCTCACGGTGTTAGTACCCCATGCGGTCGACACCCTTCTGAACCAGACTAAGATGCAACATCTGACTAGTGGTCGGCTGACTGTGTACGAACTGACTCTGCTTGCACCCCACATCACACTGAAAAGATGCCACTTTGTTGCCCCTACCTGAGAACAACCCCAATGTGTCCCCTATACATGACTGTGTGACCCTCACGGACGAACAGACTAGGAGTAGGGTTGACCTCCGAGACACTGCCTTCCCAGACCCTGACGGAGAGCTGTGGGTGGACGGCTCTTGCATCAAACTCCCCGACGGCACCACCTCAGCTGCTTATGCAGTTACCACAGCCCGAACTGTAGTAGAGACAGCCCGCATCACACAGCGATATGCACAGGCAGCAGAACTGATTGCCCTCACACGAGCATGTATTCTAGCAGCAGGAACCACAGCAAACATTTACACCGACAGCCAGTATGCCTTTGGGGTGGTTCATCATTTTGGGCTCTTATGGAAGGAGAGGGGATTCCTGACCTCACACGGCACACCCATCTTACACGGAGATCTAGTCTCCGCCCTGACTGAAGCGGTACTCCTTCCCAAGCAACTTGCAGTAATCAAATGCCAGGCACACAAAAAGGTGACAGACATTATTGGGCAGGGGAATGCACTGGCCGACATCACTGCCCGGACCACAGCCGAGAATAGGACAACGACGCGCATGTATGTGACCAGGTCACAAGCAGAAAAATGGACGGACGCTAGGGAAACTATTAGGGACATCCACATGGCCAGCTCACCACACGAATTGACTGAATGGGCACTGGTGGAATTGAAAGACGATGAAGGCTGCTGGCGGACAAAAGACACGAACAAATGGTTGCTACCCAATTCATACCTGATCCCCATACTGACCATGGCACACTCTCCTGCACACATAGGATCTGCCCCTATGGCCGAACTTGTCTCCAAAGTTTGGCACAATGACAAGATCACAGACTCTGCTAAACGTCTGGTCCAACAATGTTTGATATGCCTGCAACACAACCCTGGGAAAGGAACTGTAGTACCCCGGGGAGGGTTTGGGGTTTGGGGGTCCCAACCACCCATTTGAAGTCCTACAGATGGACTACATCCAACTAGAAAGATGCCAAGGCCTGAAATATGTACTTGTTGTCGTGGGCGCATTTAGCAAGTGGGTGGAAGCCTATCCAACTCGCGACAACACTACCATTGCCACTGCAAAGGCAATATTGAAAGAATTCTTCCCTCGCTACGGCCTTTGTCGAATTTTGTGGAGCGACAATGGCCCCCACTTCGTAGCCGAAGTTATCCAACTCATCTTGAAAGGGTTGGGTGTAAAACAAAAATTTCATGCAGTCTTCCACCCCCAATCTGCTGGACTAGTTGAGCGACATAATGCTACACTGAAGCTCAAACTAGCTAAGATAGTGGCTACCACAGGACTGAAATGGCCAGACGCTCTCCCGCTGGCATTGCTGTCAATGTGTTCCACCCCCACCAAACACCATTTGACCCCTTACGAGGTTGTTTTTTGGCCGACCCATGAGTATTTGGTCTGCACCAAAACCGACATCCATTCACGACGTCCCGGACGTCCTAATGTCTGACTATTTGTACAATCTGACTAAGACACTGTGTGTTATCCATCAACAGGTGCTGCATGCCATCCCTGACGCTTCCAGGGGCCCCGGACACGATATCCAACCCGGTGACTATGTATTAGTCAAGAACTTTCAGCGTGCAAAGAGTCTGGAACCTCGGTGGACGGGCCCCTGGCAAGTCTTGATCACCACCCGTACAGCTCTCCGAGTGGAAGGTAAACGGAACTGGCTACATGCGCACCACTGCAAAAAGATCTCCCCAACCCTGACGACGACCGAAGACGTGGCCACCCAAGAAGAGCTCCTGAACAAAGATCGACCATCTCTGAGCTGTTACCCTGATAAAGAGACTGACTGACAGAATTTCCTGATCCCACTGTGCCATCCAGAGAAGGGTATAACCTGCGACGAAAGGAGGGAGCTTCGGCTAAGCAGACCACTGACTAAGTTACAATTCTCAGAGCGGTGGCCTAACACTACTAAGGCTGCCAGGAGAGAAGCCAAACGAAGTTTGTGGTTCTGCCCGCTACCGAGCCCCTTGAAGATGATGGAAGCGCCCGACACGAAAATGATGGAAGCAACCGGACATCCGAAGACTCACTACAGAAACCCAAAGACTGACAAAATACACAGCTCAAAGACTATTGCTCTCTTTATCGCCCTTCTCTTTTGCCTCCTCCTCATGACCACCCTCTGGATCATGGAAGAGAGCGCACCAGCTCATAAGACATTTCTAACCACTGCACAGCCTACAATGAAAGAACACTACCTGGTCTCTCTTTCACCTCAACTCCGAGAAAGACGTAAGGAGTTTTGGAACAACTCTTTTGTGCAATTGCTGCACCAGCACAACCTTGCCACCAATGCCACAAACTGCTGGATCTGTGGGTTGTTACCCCACGCCACTGGACATTCCATCCCTTCACCTTTCTCCGTTCACGGTACCTGCCTTGCTTGGCTGATCCTCTTGCAAGAAAGCTACAGAGACAATGCCACTTCCAGCAGAACTACGACACATTTCTTTCATGGGGTCTGGCAGAACAAAACAGGGAAAACTGCTGCACACTTTTGCCCTCTGACATCCAACGACTCTATTTATATGGACATCCCTGTCAAAGAACGGATTGAAATGCAGGTGTTCAACAACCCAACCAGACTCACGTTCTCCTACCTCAGGAAACATACAGCTGCCACCCTGACTGTGGCCCTATCTGTCGTAAATGTCTTGGGCCTTGTATGCATCGAAGGTCTTGGGACACAGCTGGTAGGCCACAGCGCTTGCCGCATCACCAGAACTTTGGACTCAACTGATCCACCCTCCTTTGTCACTTCTCCGAATATGTACTTTGTTTGTGGTACAAAAGCCTACACCTGGCTCTCCAAAGGCTGGGGGGTACCTGCTACATTGCCTTCATCCTTCCTCCGACCTATGTGGCTCCAGCAAACCATCACCGACAAAAGCGAGCAAAAGACATTGAACAAGCCGACTCCACCGGAGCACAGTTCCTGGACGCTTTGAAGGGACTTGTTCCGCTCTGGGGTCCGATGGCGAACAGCCGTGCCATTCGACATTTGACCCAGGCAGTTGAAACGACAGTAAACATTACAGCTGGCATCCTCACAAATAATACAGCTGAGCTTCAGGCGGTCCGCCTGGTGGCTCTTCAGAACCGCCTTGTTCTAGATGTGGGTCTAGCGGATCGTGGAGGAGCATGCCGTATTATTGGGTCCAGCTGTTACACCTACAATTCACCCTCAGTGTACAAAGCCATCGAACACCTCCACAGACTTTCCTCAGAAGTTCACCAGGAACAAAAAGAATGGTCGCTTGGGAGTTGGTTCTGGAGTACTATAAAGAACTGGGGGTGGAGGTTGTTTATGATAGTATTGATACCGATTGTCATAATATGTGGGTTCTGCCTGGGTATTCAATGCTTTCCGCCCCTGTGCTCACTTTGTGCAAACTGTATCTGCCCTAAGACTCTGGACTTTGAAGCCGAACGCATGAGAGCTATGTACGAGGTCGAGGTCCGTAACATAATGGGGATAGACATAGATTGACAAGCTGGCTAGATACGTTGAAAAGGGAGGACTGTTAAAATCTAGTTTGCGACATCAACATTATCGGCGCCATCTTGTCCCTTTTCAGGCTCATATATGTGCGCGTAAGTAGCAGCCATTTTGAATGCCATGGCCTCTCTGCCCACTGCCGATAGCCAGCGCGTCTCTCTCTCTCCCTCTAACCTCGCAAGCATCCCCCGCACGCTGACAGCCCCCGCTCTCACATGCTTGGGCCATAAACCTCCCTTTCAGCGCAATCCTGCCTCGGAACCACATCCCGTACCCAGTCAACACCTCCCTCCATCCCTTTCATGATCATACATCCTTTGATGAACCCCCCTTTCCTCTGTGCTCGATTGTCCTGCTCGTTCCCAGGCCGCCACCTGGCCCTGCGGATGCAGTTTATTGCCCCCATACAGTAGGAAGCTTCTCTCTTCAAAGGATCTACAACTGATCAAAGCCCCCACCCCATGAGATCCGATCAACCGCACACATTCCGGGAACCGGCGGAATGTCCAGCTGCGCGACAGTCATCACCTACTGTGACCGGGGTGGGGTCTTCTACTGTAAATGTATGTGGGAACGGGCTCGAAGCGGGGATTCCGAGGATGTCTTTCCGTACTTCAAAGTGTTTGCAGGAATGTGCCACATGTAATAAACTGTAATAAAGACCATAAACCTGTGTATAAGAGGCCAGGCCTCAGAGATGCGTTTAGAGCACCTGGAGAAGATACCCTGTTGTCTGATTTGACGTGTTCTGCTCCGTCGGAATAAACTCCTGTTTCCTGCCTTCCAGTCTCCAGCGCCTGCCTCTTTGTTTGATAAATTCAAGTGGTATGAGAGGCGGCTAACGCCGGGCAATACTTAAAGGTTCTTGGTCGACATCGGCCCTACCTTTCCACACTATATGGATTCTTAACATGTTCTCTGTATTTGAGTCTGGTTAAGAGGTCCATATAAGATATAGGAGATCACATCTTGGGCGTGCCCTGGGGGGAAGGGCAGTTCTGAAACTTTTAGGTAAAACAACTGTAATGTGGTGGTTGGAAATGCTGTGCCCTTATGCATTTCACTACACAGCAAAGACGTATAATATGAAATTGTTTATCATTATGGTCTGGATGCAACCAAAATTATTTTGACAATTTGGAGTTAACAACCAGATCTGTGTCATCGGGACAGTGCCTTTTCAGTCCTGAGATTTTAAATTAAATTACAAATTGTTGTAATCAAGTGTGTTAGGAGGCCTACATATTCAAGAACACAACAAGTTGTTAAATGAAAACCCAGTACTGGAAACTAGACGTCCTGCTCATGTGCAATGATGGAGCGAAAATACTTGACATTAAGTAAAAGGTGGAGCATCCTCTAATTAACCTCCCATTGAATTCACTCCTCTGGATTAAGGAGGCTCTAATCTACACCACTTCAATGACCCATTTCATTTTATTTCCACTGATTTACTCATGTGTGAAATACTGAGGTGTAGATTCATCACAATATGGCATAGAATCTGCTTCCTACACACTGTAGTCAGCCAATGCATATACACTAAGCACCAATCTACCATGAAGGTGCTATAAGATTTTTAGCTGAGAAAAACAAAGAAAACAATTGATGGGTACAGCCTGATGTGGGTCTCATGCTCACTGTGTCGTAAGGCCCTTTCAGGTCTGGGTTTGCTTGTGTTCCTGTCTAAAGGGGACCTGGCCTGGTGGTTTGGGCTGTACTGGTGCAGGAGCAATGCTCAGATTACTTGCCGTACGTACTCTTCATTAAGCAAAGTCAACCTCTACTGGTGCTAGTAATAAAAAGAACACTATCGCAACATAAAGGGTATATTATGTCACTCCTTCAACAGGAAATTCTGTAACTATACTAGCTAATAATCTGTAAAAATATGCCTCCGATTACGAGCGTGAGGTTGGAAAAGGGAATGTGATGAAGAAGAGAAGAATTCAGATTACGGAAGATAACGTGTAAATAATCTGGGCATTACCATTTCATCCCGCTTCTTTATCCTTAACAAATGTAGAAATAACAAGCAGATAATATGGCATTGACTAACAAAACATAAAGTAATGCATAAATGAGAATTGTTGTAATAGTGAATAGAAAAAAAAATCATCCTAAACAACAAAAAGAACTCATAAAACAGAATCAAATGTGGCACCAGCATTTACCTGTAACGCTCAATGAATGCATTTCCAGAAGCCAAGGTAACAGTCCTGCACGCAACAATGGAACCACCACGAGCCACTGGTCATAAAGCAGACTTTCCTTTTGTGGAAAGTCCTAGCAGTGTAGAACAAATATGAATGCCTGCTAGTTCATAAACCACTGAGATTGCAAGACAAACCGTTTGGCTCAGAGTTGGAACTAATGGTTTAAGACCCTGCCGGCAAGAACTGTATGTTACAAAGGTTCAGAGTTATGAAAATCAGAAGTTCTCTATCAATTAATTTGTACAGCCCAGCCAACATCCAGTGTATGTAGTGAATGCACTTCATTAGATGAGCAGGAAGGCAGTGATGAAGAGGACAGTCTCCCGATTAAGATGAAAGTTTGAAAACAATTGAGGGAGAAAGGGAAAGGTGAAGAACAAGACTTTAAGGCAGGGTCAGAAAAATGGAAGCCCCGATTTCACCCAGTCTGCATGCAGAAGTAATGCCTACTGAAAAAACTACTTAAGCAGAAAGAACTTTAAATGAAGATTCATCTAAAGACTCAAAGGAAGCACACAGTAGAGCTTTGAGGACCATACGAAACCCCAAGGAGTAATAGGATAGCACATTTTAGATCTTGAAGGGCAGGGTGCCAAATCCAGAAATGCATCCATATTTTTCCAACGTGCGTGGAAACCTTAAAAGATGCAAGTTGATGTCAAAGTAGGAACTAGCAACCCCAGAATGAATCCCTCACAAAGGAAATTAAGAAAGAAAAAAAATTCTCAAAACAGGAGATTTAAGTCTTTAGAGATACGCCAAAGCATAACAGTTTTTGTTTTCTGACCTCAAGGTAAAAGGGCGACAGGTTTGTTAAATCACGAATGGCCCATTCAGAGATTACAGATTACAAATAGTTCTCTCTGAGAAGTGAAGACATCAACGTCAACCAGATGAGAAGGCGAGTTTCTGCTCCGGTATATTACTTATATGTATTTCCCTCAGGAACTGAGCTTTCATTCCCCCGCCAGTTCATGAAGCATTTTGCTATGAAAATGGTCTGTTTTGACTAAGAAAGCATTTCTTTCAGTAAGGGGTGAAATGTAGCTTTGATGATTCCAGTCAGCTTCCTACAGGTCTGAATAATTTCTCTCAGAGGCCAACATTACTCATAACCAAGTTAACCTACATTTGCACTTGAACCTCTGCAGCTGGCATCTGGTTTCAGGATTGAAGGTGTTGGTAGAAAGAGGTCTGCTCCCATAGGGAGGTTACTGGGCAGAAGCCACCTTTGTAAGAGTAGACAGAGTGAAGTAGTTATAAGAATCAATGCTTCCAGATCTAATGAAGTCAGAGTTGAATGTGATGTGTTAAAGAAAGGGATAAACAAACCCTGCCCAAGTGGCCACAATGACTGAGGTCACCATGTCCCCCTGGACCTGAAGCCAAAAGTAAGCAGATGTTGGTTGTCTCCTCGGGAAAGTGTAGAAGAGACGAATGTCAGAATGTGTTGAAGAGACCTCCAGTGAATTATAAATGATGAGCTTGTTTATGCATTGATTTTTCTTGGTTTAAAAGTTTCCTAATGGGGAGAAAAACTTGCAGAGCATCATGTTTTGGGCTTGGAAACAAAGGGCAATGAAAAAGCCAGTCATCCAGATAGGGGAGTGTTTGAATGCCCTCCTAATTTAACATGCCTACCAAAGAGACAAATGCCTTTGTGAAAACACGCAGGACAATCTTCATTCTGAATAGAACTACCCTAAGCTAGTAATGACTGCCAGAACAGCAAAATAAGACATTGTTAATGGGATGTCTTGATAAGGATGTGAAAGTGGCATCTTGAAGATCTATTGAAAACCTGGAGTCTGGAATAACAGCAGGAATTATTGCATGCAAGGGTCTCCATTTGAAAATGTATGGTCTTCTGGTAGGTAATCACCATTCTGAGCCTAATGATGGACCAATATTCTCCGAAGGTTTAGAGACCAAGATGGATATTCATTAGGCCCTTTCTCTTGATAAGGGACTTGGAAAATTGCACATTTTTAGGTCGTTTCTGCATCGCCATAAGAATTGCTTGATTGGGTTGTGAGATACAGATGTTCTGCAGAACAAAGGAGGAAGAAGTACAGGATGAAACTTTAAGGAACGGCCTCTCTTTATAGTGTTTAGAACCCATCTGTGTCTTATATCTTGATTCAAGATGTTGTAAAAAAAACAGGTTAGCTAACCATTCTTTCCCAGCCATTTCCAGGGGACCAACTGGGCATGAATTGCAGGCAGCCTTAGAGTCTGAAGCAGCAGCAGGAGAATGTTCCTTCCTCTACCTTCTCCTCTGAAGGGATGATCTTGCCCCAAAGAAGATTTTGAAAAAGGATACATCATGGTTGGCCTATTCCAAGATAATACAGGAGGGCAAAGATGAAGTGAATAAATCAACTGTCTGTCTTCTACAGCCTGTTTGGCTAGCTCCTATAATTTAGGTCCAAATAATTGTGGGCCTAAAAAGTGTATCTTGAACAAAAGAGTCTTTTGTGAAGAGTCTCCTTTAAGCCAAACATCCCTCTGTGCTACAGAACCAGTCCCCAAGAAAGAAACCTTGAAAGAGTCCAGAGTAATAACAGACAGGAAATGCAAGTGTTTTTAATAGCGTGATGATAAGTTGTATAAAATGAGCTCTCCTCTAGAGAAAAAAATCAAGGCCTGGAAATCTTACATTAGTGAATGAGTAGAACACTCTGAATATGATTCAACCTCAATGAGAAAGAGGTAGTGTGTGTTGACATTTCGAGGCTAACTTTGCTCTCTTATTCATATTGTGAGAGGAAGCAGAATCTTCTAATGGGATGAAGGAGCATTCCAGGAGATAAGGAAGTGACAAATCAATCTTCAAATTATCAGGATATTTCTTTTTGATTAACATCTATAAGTCAAAACCTTTCCAGGGCCTTTCCATTTCTGAAGCATAACTTTCTGAGAGGCCTGATGTGAAGTGGGATCCGAAACACTGAGGGAAGGTAGCGAGAACACATATTTGAATGGTTGCTTTTTGAAGCGGATGGCAGTTATGAATCAGCAAAACCCTTACTAGAGTGAAGATGGGTGATGGTTTCTTCTAAAACCTCCTATAAGATGCAATCCCCCTTCTCTTCTAAATCAGAACAATCATCGGCATCTCGGATGGAATCAAAGACTCCACTATCCCCTCACCCAGAAATTTTGTAGAAGGCTAATGGGGTGATGCAGCAGGCAGAAGACATCTGTCAGTGGTAGGGAATACAGAGTCTACAATTAAAGTTCTAAGGGATCCAAATTCAATGGTCATAGAAGGTACAATAGAAGGAGTCTCAGCTGCGTTAGAAGAAATTGAACGATGCCTGTGCTTATTTATCTGTTTATGGAGAAAGCTCTGCTTGTTAGGACTACAATGGCACCACTTAGCAGAACATCTGCAAGGCGGTGAGGGAGCATAGCCCTGATCTCTCAACTTGACAAAGCAATTACTGCCATGGCTCAATGCATCTAAACTTGCCTAGTGAAAAGTCACATAAATCCGTCAGCATCACCCTTCCCACTTAACAGCCTAACAGTTCCTCAAAACTGAAGTACCATCATTCATTTTAATCAAAGGACCGCTCTAGGGCAGGTACTTCTGGGCAAGATCCTAGAATAAGTGATGGGCTTCATTTGCACAGTAAAGGACTTCAACCAAAGGATATGCCATACAGCAGAGGTTTGCACAGCAGCATCCTCCATGAAACTTTACCTAGCCACGAATTAAGAAGCTAGAGAAAAAGGAAAAGGATTAAGGTAAATAATATTTATCTAAAAATATTACACAAAGTTTCTAATTCAAAGTAGCCTGTCTTTGGAGTGGGATACCTCAAACATTTACGTTTGGGGATGAGGAAGAGTGGTAATAAGAATTGCACATTGCTTGTCTCTTTCTAAAGCTGCACAGTGAGTAAAAAACAAAAGACTACAATGTGGTCCTGAACGACTGATCGCCAGATGCAGAGATGAATTTACATATTTTTGCCATCACTTTGTTGTTTGATGTTGTAGATGTCCTAAGTGTGAAGGATACCAGATATGGTACTATATATATTGCGAACCAGGAAGCAAGCAAGTTAGTACACCGAAGAACTCCAAGCAACCAAACACTGCAAACAACTGGAGAGAAGATGGAGAACTAAAGACATAGAAACAGACACAGTCCCATTCAAAGCGGCACAGACACTACCACAAGCAGATCAGATAAATTTAAATGAAAGTCCTAGCAGAAAACAGCAAAAACAGCATTAATATATGCAAAGACATCCCTGTGATTGTCAAAGACCACAGCACCAGCTTCCATAACAAACATGTTATGTTATGTTATGTTAACTATTTTTTATATAGCGCGCGGATGCCGCAGCCAAGAGGCGTCCCGGCGCTTGGAGATCTGAATAACACAACACGGTTAAGAAAGCTGGACATGAGACAGACTAAACTATGGAGAAAAGAAAAGTCTTCAAGGTCTTCCTAAAAAGAAGCAGATCTGAAATTGAGCGGAGTGGAGCTGGAAGAGAATTCCAAAGAGCGGCCGCCAGCACTGAAAACGAGCGACCACCCACTCTAGCCCTTTTAAAACGAGGCACTATGGCAAGGTTAAGACTAGCAGAGCGAAGAGCTCTGGCAGGAGCATAGTGCAGAATAGTCTGTGCAAGGATCGGGGGAGAGGCTAGGTTGAGGATTTTAAAAGTTAAGCAGAGGGCTTTAAACTTAACTCTTTGCTCAATCGGAAGCCAATGAAGATTGCGGATGGTTTGGCGAGCTGAGACAAATTTCGGGAGGCCGACAAGCATCCTAGCCGCCGCGTTCTGAACCCTCTGGAGACGGGACAGTTCGGCCTGGTTTAAGCCCAAAAACAGAGAGTTGGCATAGTCCAGTCTGGTAAGAACCAGAGCCTGGACCATGATCTGTCTTGTCTCAGCATCGAAAAATTTAAAAATGGGTCTCAGACCATGCAAAGTACCAAAACATACGCCAGCCACGCGTTTGGTATGGGAAATAAATGAAAGCTTGTCGTCGAACCACACCCCAAGGTTTCTGACTTCACTCACCGGGGTAGGCACAGGGCCAAGATCAGTAGGCCACCATTGATCTCCCCATAGACCACTTTCCTTACCGAAAACAATGACCTCGGTCTTAGAGGCATTTAATTGTAATCGGTTGTCCGCCATCCAACCAGCGACAGCTTTTAACGCTGACTGGAAGGTGGAGGCGCCCATGCTGGAGTCTCCATTCAGTGCCACCACCAGCTGCGTGTCATCGGCGTATGACACTAAGGAGAGACCAAAACTATGGGCAACCTCCGCCAAAGGCTGAACATACAAATTAAATAAAGTGGGACTAAGGGCCGAACCTTGGGGAACACCCTGAAGAATAGGACGTGACGCAGAAACAAAAGGGGGGGTGGACACTTTAAAACCTCGATCCTTAAGAAAAGAGCGAAACCACTCAAGTGCCGCCTCTCCGACTCCAGCCTCCATCAGACGATGTAATAAAATCTGATGGGACACCGTGTCGAAAGCGGCACTGAGATCCAAAAGGATCAGTGCCGCCGTCTGACCCTGATCCAAAATCTTCCTTATGTGTTCCACCACAGCCAAGAGCGCTGTTTCGGTGCTATGACCTGCACGAAATCCATTCTGGGAAATATCCAGTAGATTCGTTTCTTGCAGGTGAGCAGATAAAATGCGGTTAGCATGAGCTTCCGCTAGCTTGGCTGGCCAAGGAAGAAGGGAAATGGGCCGGTAGTGTTCTGGTTTGGTCGGGTCGAGGGTAGATTTCTTAAGGATCGGAATGACCATAGCCTGTTTCCAGGCCTTGGGAACACTGCCGGAGCTGAAAGATATGTTGATAAGATCATGAAGGGCAGGATAGCAACATTCAGCAAGTTCCCGAAATTGAGCAGGTCGCAGAGGATCATCCGGAGAGCCGGATTTAACTTTTGTTGTCAGAGCTAAAAACTCATCCCAGGTCGGGCTAGGGATGGTTAGCAATGATTTTGGGGCCATAGATGTAGGCATTTCCTCCCTGATGGGAAGCTGAGAAAATGACCTATAGATGGCCTCCACCTTTTCAACAAAAAACGAGGCTAGATCCTCGCAATGTGCCAAGGAGGGCTCAATAATAACAGTGTCCGTCCTCTTGCTGGTAAGGTCCTTACATACCCTGAAGATGACCTTGGAGGGGTTTGTACTATTTTTTATCTCCTGAGCGTAAAAAGCAGCCCTAGCAGTGCAAATGGCCCGATGATACACTCTAGTGCAAGCCCTATAGGCCGCCTTGAGGTCAGTATCATACGCTTTACGCCAAGCGCGTTCTGCTTTTTTACAGGAGACTTTAAGAGCTTTCAAAGATTCATCGTACCAAGGGTTTGAAGGGCTCGACTTGGTCTTACACCACTTGGCCGGAATGAGTTTATCTAAAGATTGATTGAGCCATTCACAGAAAGTATCATAGCCCCGGGAGACTTCAGTAGGAGGTGAAGGATGGTATTTCATCAGAAGCTGATGGAAATGCTCTAGATTCAAATTTCTCCAGGGACGTCTGAAACTAGCTGGACTCTTCTTTTCCGGGAAAGAAGAAGTAGCGGCAATAAGGATCTCAATCAAAATCACATCACCCTCTTGCAAGATTTATGCAACAAACTATCAGAATTCTTCAGTAACAAAATCAAAACCCTCTTCAACTATTAAGACCCACAGCCGGACCCCACCAATCTCACCACCAGTCTACCCATCGAAGACTAGGGATGAGTGAAAAATTCTACTCCGCCAGCAGAGTTCACAATGTTTTGCCCACTCTGCATTCTCCTTGGAATGTGGCGTTCCAGCAAAACTCTGCCAAGCGCCACTTGGAGTTTTTTCTCGTGTGCGTCTCACCAATGTTCAGTTGACAAGCAAGAATATGCATCTCCAGTGTAATTTCCGGGTGCTAGAATGCCTCCCAGAGAGATTTATCAATGCAGACGGTTGCAGCAGTTTGCTACAGTTCACTTTGAGAAAGCTGCCAGTTGAGTTGAAACTCTTTTCAAGTGGCAGAAAGGAGCAGCACCCTATGACGCGCCGCATAGTGCAGTTCGAGCTGATTTTACAGCGCGCAACAAGCTACCAAAGAAAATAAATAAAAATCAGCACAAGAAGCGTGCCGTGACAAATTACACCTGCTTGCAGAACTCCACAGATTCTAACAGAGTTTTTATATAACTCCACAGAGTAAAACTCTGAGTTCCGCCTACCCAAACCAGAGACCTCAGAAACACCCAGACTGCCTGGAAGACTGTCACCTCAGAAGAGACAGCCAAAATAAATTTAACTATCCACTCCAGTGCCCAGACAGACCCATTCCCCCACCACATATTTAACATAGGCCCCTCCCTAATCAGCTTAATACTCACCCACATCCTGAACTCTCCCATCACCACAACAACATTCCTGGAGACCTGAAAACACACAGAGGTAAACGTACTACTGAAGAAAAATTCAGCAGACCCCACCTAGCTAGAAATCTACCATCCAATCTCCCTTCTTCCCCACCCAGCCACGGTAATAGAAAAAATTATCACCAATCAACTCACCCACCACCTCATCACACACCAACTTCTAGACTCCACTCAATCAGGCTTCGGACCCAACCACAACATAGAAACTGCCTTTATTGCAGCAACTGACACCATCAGGATGATCCTTAACCGAGGAGAAACACTAGGCATCATCCATTTCAACCTCTCTGCAGATTTCATCACGTTCTCCCACTTCACCCTCATCAGAAGACTACTGAAGCGGACATCCAAGGACCTGCCCACAACTGGATCTGCTCTTTTCTAACAGGAATGACACAAAGAACCCGCCAGACACTCTACAAGTCAGAAACCAAGAACCTCATATATGGAGTCCTGCAAGGATCATCTCCCAGCCTGACCTTGTTCATCATCTACAGAACCCCCACTGCCAGGCCTTGTCAGTTTGCATGGCATCAACATTCTGCCATGAGCAGATGATACTCAATTGATACTCTCCCTGACAAGACCCACAGAGCAAAACCCAACTTCAGCACCTGCATGCCTGCTGTGGCCACCTGGATGAGATCCAGCTACCTAAAGCATAACGTAGACAAGTTTGAAGTGCTTATCTTCAGAAGGAAGACTTCAGTGTGGAACTCCACCTGGTGGCCAGCAGATATCTGCCCTACACCAGTCCCCACTGCCCATGCCAGACACCTAGGAATCATTTTCAATGACAAACTCGACATGATAGCCCAGGAAAAGCACAGTGACCTTTGCCTGCTTCAACATCGTTAGGATGCTATGAAAAATTTTCAAGTGGCTACCAGAGAACACCAGGAAAATAGTAGCACAGGCTTTCATTACCAGCTACGTCAACACACTCTATGCAGGACTCATCTAATAGCTCCTAAACAGGCTCCGAACCATCCAAAATGCAACAAAAAGACTTGTCCTCAACCTACCCTGCCATACTCACATTTCTCCACACCTCAAAGAACTTCACTGGCTCTTCTTACGCAAGCGTATTCAATTCAAATTACTCACACACATACAAAGCATTACACAACAGAATCCTGCTTACCTCAATAGCCGCATTGACTTCCACCACCCATCCAGACGCCTCCGATCTGCTGGACTCTCACTACTACAGATACCCCACATACACAAGAACAAAACAAGAGGTGGTTGCACCTTCTCTCACATCTCCCCCAAAGCCTGCAACAACCTACCACAGCACATCAGAGCCTCCTTGTGGCTTGTTGAGTTCTGCAAGAAGCTTAAGACTTGGCTTTTAGAGTTATTCCCCTTCCCTCCAGAAACACAGCCTACATGCCTGCGGAGCACCTGGATACCCTCACAGGTGTTAGTGTGCTATGCAAATAAGCATAACAATTATGCTCACTGTGCCATAGCACTCAAGCTGCACCTCACGGATGAGGCCCAAGTAGTGTTGTGTTTTATCTAGGACCCCGATCAATATTGTGACCTCATGCCCCTATACGGCTAGAATCAATACATATCCCTATAATGGCATAACGATCAGAGCCATATTTCAGTAACTCGTCTCTGCAGCTCATGACAGTCCATGACACAGCAGAAGCCACTTCCTTAGATTCCTAGATAACACACCGAGTTCTTTCGACATCTCAAACCCCCCAGCAACCTGGGAAAGCCCCGCTTGCTTTGTTTTGATTAGTAATAGAACTCCTGCGAGCACTGTAAGAATGACCAGTTCTTAGTGACATCTTTATTGACGTCTTATGTCTTATGTCCAAAAACGTACGTCAAACTCGGCACCTTTCAGGTATAAATATACCAACGTTGCCTTAAGCAGGCACACGGTGGTGGTGAATACTGGAGCAGAACAGCTGTCCCTTGCAGAGAGCCCAGCAGATGCGATAAGCCCACGGACGCTGCCCCTCCTCCTTGACGCGCTGAGAAAGACGCTGTCTTTTCTCCTGCCGAGAAAATCCAGCTCCGGCGTTTCCAGCCTACCCTTGCGGGTAACTGGGATATCGGGTCCTGAGAGGAGATACCAGACTTCCTGCATTCTATTCCAGAGGTATGGTGCGGACTAAACCCTTAGAGAGAATTCTTGAAGCAAACTCTTGGCAAAACCAACTTAACTTAAATTACTACTTACTCCCTCCCTTGTATTAGGCTTAGGTCAGGTACACTGGGGTAGGCGTAGTTAGAAGCACCAGTTGAGGTCGTTAGCCAATGTAGATATGAATGTATATATATTTTATTCATTTTAACTATCTTATGGCTAAGAAACCATATCAATGCTTTTACAGTATTATTTCGTAATACTCATTTTACTGTACGCACTTTTTATAATAACAAGTCTTGCAATTGTGGCAATTCATTTCTCTTGCATGAGAAGGAAGACTGCTCAATAAATAATATCTTTTATTGAAAAACGCCCGTCTCTCTATTCTCTGCATCCTGGTGAAAGTAAATCTGCACAACTGACTGAGTGAAATAGCGGTCTATTGTTTCACACCACTCTAGAGATTGACTCTTATTCTGAGGAGCAAAGTTGTCATGTTTATGCGGTTGTCGGAAGCTGAATCCCTTCTTGTCTGAGCCAGGGAAGCTGATCACTTCCTATTCAGTCAAGAAAGTTTCCAGTGACCTCTGAGCTAGCTGGCACAAACCTAAATTAGGTCTAACATAGTCAGTAGAGACCTAGAAGACCGCACTCCTACGTCTACACTGCTGTTTATGTTATTCCAATGCGCAGGGCCTATAGGGAAAATAGGAACTACACTACATGGCGCCCAACGTTTGGTAAGGCGATAAAACTAACGCAAGACGTTAGAGTAACTCAGTCGTGCTTTTTCACACAGACCCTTTCTCCCGTAAATACTCCAATAGACGTCTGGAGTGGGTGAAAGGTTAAAATCCGCCGGAACTTAGTAGGAAGAGATTCCTATGTAAAGTTTCTGCTTTAGTCAACGTTGAAGGATACAGTGTTCCAAAATATTGTGCACCTAATCTTTGTTTCCTTGGAAACCTGCTCTGCAAACCTTCATTAATACAATGTCAGAAAATGGCAATAACAACGGAACCAATGAAGTCGCGGTAGACGCGAATCAACCGGGTTTCGATGTTACAGGGATTAATGAACCGGATGCAATTATCATTCCGGTCAACATAAGAAAAACTATAACTTTAAAACTTATAGAAAACTGACTGACATCACGAGGTGGTACAGTCATTTTCGTGATAGAGGCACACGAATATCGGCAGACAGAGGTATTCTATTCATGGATAAATTTTCCAGCGGCAAACGCTACAACACACGAGTTTCACTATTACAAAATAGAGGAACCACCGGAAGAGTACGCTCCTTTCGAGGAGATTGAAATCCCATTAAAATACCAAGAGCACCTGCTCTGGTTTAAAGGCGCCCTAAAACATAATGATCACATCACCAGGCTCGGTCCACTAGGTAGACTAGGAGCAACGTGGCCGGTTCTAGCCAGCTACACACCACATCCAGACATTGATAAAATGTCAGTTCCTGAACTTTTAGTGCAGCTAAAATTACTGATTAAAATACATAGACAGTTAGTCCAATATGTAATGCGGACTGCAACAGTCCAAACAGCTGTTAATGTTCCACAGCTGCCCCTCATCAGGGGAACACAAATATAATTACACCACAGAACATACAATCATGTCTTGGAGAAACTCCCGCAAAACGGGAACAAATTCCTTTTTGGTTAGCACAGAAAATTACTCAAATAGAGGCAGTATTCCCGAATACTACCCCCATTGAGAAACACAGAATTCTGACTATCTGCCTTCCAATGGGGGTTGCACCACATGTGGAGGACTGTGACACTTGGGGTACAGTCTTTGCTTCCATTTACACAAAAACACATGTCCGTCCATAGCAGTAATTCCAGATGTGCTAAAACAAATTCAAAATGAATACGGTCCAGAACCTGCTTTAACTCTTGGTATGAAATTACTGAAAGACTTCAAGCAGGTCTCGGCTATATTACTAGCCAACATAAAAGGAGAAGCAGCATCTGTGGCGATCCGCCAGAAATTGAAAGAAACAGATATTACAGATCAACCAATTGAGCTTGCCAGAATTATAGAAAAATGCTATGAAGAATTAGGTAGAGATAGTTTGGGTGGGAAACCTGTAAAACCCCAACTACTCGAAAATCCTGAAAAATTATTTATTAAAAATAATCTAAACACTCCTAAAAAGAGCTGGGATGGAAATAAACAATCCACTCCCAAAGAAAAAGTTTTCCAGTCCAGAGGAAGGTTTCCTCGGCGGAGGGAAAGAACTCCGACTCGAGAACACCAGTCTCCCCAGAGGGAGCACTCTGAGAAAAGATATAACCTTAGAAATAGGGATAACTTGAAAAAGCCTGATAGATATCAAAGTATTGATACACGTCCCTCTCGATCTTTTTCGCAGAAATCGGAAAGAAGAGGACGGTCAGACCCAAGGGAAGAGAACACCAAGTCCAAAGACAAGGAACCTGCTCAAAGTAAAAAATTACAATTCCCAAGGAAGAAGGTAGCCAGTATTAGAGTAATCGAACATGCCGAGAATACTGAGGACACAGCTGAAAAACGGAGAGTGGGCACAGACAATGCTAGACAGTGCAGCAGAAATCAGCATAGCTCGCAAGATCCTGATGAGTCATCTGGAGACAGTGGACAAGAATGAATACATTCAGGTAGAAACTGCAGACACCAGAGTTAGCGAACCTCATAAGATATACGAAATAACACTGCGTATAGAGGGAGATAAGACTAGAAGAATAAGGGGTCTATTTTGGGATAACCTCTCAAAATGGTATGACATCCTGTTAGCGGAGAAAGATTGGCCCCAAGAGTTTGTCAGAGAGTGCCCTCATGGCGAAGAAATGATTATGCCTGCCTTCTCATATCACATTCCGATTCACACTAAATATATATATGCAAGGAAATGGGCAGTAGCCCAGGCACCAGCATTATATAAAAATCATGTAGGATGGGATGAGGACTCTCCTCCTCACAAAATCCAGTTAAAAAGTCAACCGACTGCACAAAGGCACTATCTAATTAAGCAAGAAGCTAAAAAACAGGTCAGGGAGATTTTAGATCAACTTGAATACCAAGGGGTAATTGAAACATGCACCTCTCAAATGAACAATCCTTTGTTTCCTGTCTCCAAACCGGACGATTCGTATCGTCTAGCCTTGGACTACAGACACCTTAACTCATGTTGCAAAACATTTGCAGTACAAAATTCGCATAGTGCTGCACTAATGAATAACATAGTTCGCAAAAAATACAAAACAACATTAGACATATCTAATGGTTTTTTTTGCCAAAATATTGCACCAGAAAGTAGGTACTTAACCGCTTTCTCAATATTGGGGTCTCAGAAAAATTTCCGTAGGCTCCCACAGGGATTCAAGAACAGCCCAGGACTATTCTCAGCCAGAGTAACAGAGTTACTACAAATATATGATGATGAGGCATTATCTTATGTCGATGACATCTATCTCACAGACGACGACTTGGATACTCACTTGAAAAGGGTGAACACCATAATACTTGGGTTCGCAGCAGAGGGTTACAAATTCAACTTTAAAAAGTCACGAATTGCCGATCTAACAGTCTTATTTTTAGGATACGAATTATCAAGTGAAGGGAAAAGCCTAGCGGACAACTTCTTAGAAAAGTGTGCTGTACTCCAAGCACCGAAAACGCTGAAGAACTTACAATCGATTCTAGGCTTCCTGAATTTCGGAAGAACTTACATCATAAACTATGCAGAGAGGATTTACCTCTCTACAAATTAATTAAACCTGATTTTAAACCAATCAACTGGACTCAAAAACACACGGAAATTTTGAGATCACTGCAAACAGACATGTTAGCAAAAACAAAATTAGAAACACGTGACAATACACGCAACCTTGTAATCCGAGTCATCCTAGGAAGATGCGGATTCACGTACCTGACCTCTAATGAGGGAGAAACGGTACCAATAGCTTACAAATCACATTTGTACACACAAGCAGAAAAAACATTCAGTCTCACGGAAAATACTGTAAAGGCAGTGCAAACTGCTATAGCAAAAGAACGAGAACTAGCACAAGGCAAAAGGATCACTGTTCTCACAGCAGAATCCGCCTTCGAGGCACTATTTAGCCCGGTAAACCTGCCTACAGTGTCACTGGATCCGAAATGGATACAGTGGGAAAATTCTCTTGCTGCAGAAGACGTGAAATACTATTTCATCCCGCACATGAATAAACTGAATGATTTACAATATGAAAAAGAATATCCTCTGCCAATCGAAATTCTCCCTCTAGAACAGTACTCCTGTATAACCAATACAGACAGATTTGTACAGCATTACAATGTAGAAGATAAATCCTACGACGCAGCCTGCGCGATTGTTAAAGGTCGCTGGCTCTGCGGTAAATTCAGACCGAAAATAACAAAAACTGAATCACTGAGAAAATGTTCGGCTCAGCGAGCTGAAATCAGATCTTTAAAGATGGCGCTTGAAAGTGCCGAACGTGAATTCCCGACACTAATCGTGTGCGATTCGCATTTTTGCGTCAATTCTTACAATAATGATTTGCAGAGCTGGGTTCAAAATGATTACAAGGATGACACAGGTGCCACAATCAAGCATAAGATGCTTTGGAAACAAGTAGTTCTTTTACACAAAAGACTCACGTGATACACACTCTGAGTCATCGACGTGATGGCGTTCACGTTGCAGGGAATTCATTGGCTAATACAGCCATAGCGGAAGCAAGTAAACCGGCTTCCTTAGCCACAAAAAAGCGTTCAGAAAAATACATAGACGGGGAAACCATGCTGGCAGTAAAAACGTCTTCAAAAGGCAACTGTGCAGCACTACCCGAGAACTATTCACACAATTATACATATGTAATTGATGCAAACTCCGTTCCTTTTGCTCGAATCCCTGGAGTAGGGGATAGGGTAATTCCAAACACGAATCGGAGAAAGTTATTAATAGCAGACGCACACATGGGTGAAGGTCCAAGGCACAAACAGATGAAGGAATCTCTGACCGAATTACAATCAGTATACTGGTGGCCGGGGATGAGCCTGCACCATTATAAATTTGTAAAGAGCTGTCCAGACTGCGACAGAGACCGCAGTAACGAGTCAAGCGGAGTAATGCCATGGCCATGTATGCAGGTAGCATAGAGCTATCTACACATGCAATCCAGCGTCCTTTTAATTGTTTAAGACTACATTCACTTTAAAAATGTGGCCCTAGCGTTCGGCTGACGCCAAAACTGTTATAAAAGATTTGCGAGTCTTTATCGGCACATACGCAATTGCCATGCTTCATTCTGACCAGGGTCTGCTTTTAGCTCTCGAGCTTATAAGGAGGCCATGACCAGCATGGGCATTGGGTTGCGATTCTCTTGTCCATTTCATCCTGAGGGAAATAGCGTAGTGAAAAGAAAAACCGAGACATAAAGCAATCTATAACAGCAAAGGTATTAGGTTCGGGTGATGGGTTGGTCAAACATTTAATAAGTGTCCAACGTAGTCTTAACAACCTGCCAAGAAATTCTCTAAAAGGTTTCAGCCCGTACGAACTATTGTTCGGAACTAGAATGCATGTTCTGGACTAAGATAGTCTTGCTTCAGTGGTAGAAGATAAGAATAAATACTTTGACATCAAAGATCGTTTGGCTGTTTTACAGGACTTAAATGAAACAAGAAAAGCCCTGAGCAACATAAAGTTAAAACAACAGTCAACCACCACTGAAGACACACCACCTGTCCCAGCAAGACCTGTCTGGATTCCAAAGATTGGGGATCTGGTCAGAGAGAAAATAGCGGTGAAGATGGAATTTGGGCCTTCTTACAGAAAAGCAGTACCTGTCTTAGCAATCAACAGAACAAGATCAGTAGTACTACCGCCCCTTGCTGGTAAAAAGGAGAACAGAGTTGTATCAATCGACCTGGTAAAACCACAATCATGTGGCCTATAATCAATAGCAGGCCCAGTGGACTCCCAAGAAGTAACAGAATACCCAAATTTGCAAGTATCCAAGAGGTTCAAACTGAAAGACTAATCACATTTGATAAACCTGCAGTGAATAAAAAAGGACTATGCAGAAATGCCATGGAACTTGTGCCTCTTGAAACACAAATTGAAACAGTTCGTCATGAAATACTAGTCTACAATGATGTAGCATCAGAATGTGCTGTTGAAATCCAAATGGGAAAGACTATTCCAACAATCGACAGAACTGCATCAGGCTACTTCATCAACTTCGACAACTTTTCTGAAGATCAAAGCGACCTTGAAGTAATGCCAAAAACAAAGACTTTTAAAGAAAAAGCAACAGAACTCTTTCATCAACTCAAAGAAACCTATCTTATTTCTCCATGGTTAGAATTTTGGATTGGGCTAGGTGTATTTTTCCTCCTGCTTTGGCTCATCATGGTACTTTGTTTGGGAAAATTCATTGAGGGAAAATACAGTTCAATGGACACAGCAAGTCAGAACATCAACTTAGTTCTGAAACCTCACAGATCATCTCACGTCAAGAAAAGAGAACTATCATCAGTAAATGTCACAGCCATTCCAATACCCGGCGGGGTAGTTTGGGACAAGACAGACTATGAAATATATGGCCCGGTCGAGATCTTGAAATATCCTCACCAGTTTAAGGTTTCATTAAGTGACTTTGTAAAACCAAGTACATTCTCTGATGATTGGGACTTTAAAAGTATAAATGATATGATGTCAGATTTGGTGTTGTCAGCAAAATTTACAGAACATGATTATTTACAAGGTTCATCTAATTATGAACAGATGTACTGTTTTTCACATTACGCAGACCACTATTTACATAAATCTGCCCAACCTAAAAATGTTTTTAAATATAACCAATGGGAACATTGTGCTACTCCACCTAAATGCAGTTCAAAAACATTCTATGAGAAATTCCAATATTTCTCAGGGTTTAACATGAGTAATGCAGAAACATTTTATTATAAACTGTTGGAAAAAACAGGGACGAAAACCATGCTGACAAATACTAAATTAAAATATTCAGAAGCATTTTATGAAAAAATGATTACATTTGGTTTTGATTTCTGGAAAAATAACATTGAAACAAAAACCATCTGGGGTACAAAAGATTGGCAGGTACAAGGCCTAGAAGCACTATTTCGAGCCTGCATGATCCCAGAGCAAATAATGTTCTTGAATGACACAATTCAACAAACAACCTGTCTTGGCCTAGCTAAGATTAAAGACCTTAACAAACCGTCTATTCCAAAGCCAATACCTGATAATGCAATCACAGATATTGAAATAGACGTATCCCAAATTTTAAATGAGCACAGAACACATCCTGATTGGAAAAAGTGGTTAATCTGGCCTACAGACACAAATAACTGTCAATATAGATTCCTGAACAAAATACAGGGGTTAAAAATGTCCAGACCAGACCCTAGATACTCCCAGAGACAACATCCAGGGATAGTAACAACATACAGTGTAGGGAAACTCTGCCTTGAATGGCTACAAACATCCACACTGGCACAAATTAAGCAACTTTACTTAAAGATGGTGCTGACTTGCGCGATTTCATTATGGGACCACGCAAACAGCGTCAAAAACTAGTCCGCGACAGGCGCAGGAAACTCTGCCCTAAATGCCTCACATATTAGGTACCTCCCTAGCGATCTCCATCTGTTACGAGGTATTCACGACTGCTCATGTAAACTTGATTTATCAAAGGTATTCGGCCCGGCCTGCTGCATCCACTGCCGCTGGCCACTCACAATCCTCCCAGCCCATGCATCCCCTACCCTTCCCCTCCACAAGGCCTCCCTGCCCCTTTTCAAAGGAGGTTTGATCAACGCGAGGTCTATATGTAAACACAGCCAAGATATCCATGACCTCATCATAGACTCCGATCTGGACTGTCTTATGATCACTGAAACCTGGCTCACAGACGACAGTAACCCAGATATATCTATTGCCCTCCCCCAGGGTTATTCCCTTCATAAACAGGATTGATTGAAAGGAAGAGGCGGAGGCGTTGCAATCATCCTGAAAAGCACCCTCAACTGCCATACTTTCAGTTTAGACCCCCTAACTGAAACAGAAGGTATGGGTTTTTCCATCAAACTCAGCCAATCCTTCTCTTTCTCAGGTGGCTTGATCTACCGCCCTCCCGGTAACGCTTCCAAATTCCTTGATTCCCTTAGCGACTCCCTGGGACACTTCCTTCTTCGTTACCCACACTTCACCCTCTTAGGTGATTTTAATCTGCACCTGGAGTCTTCATCTGACCCACAAACTAATAACTTCTCACAGATACTTGAAATTTTCAATCTCCAACAAAGGGTCACCTTGCCTACCCATTCATTAGGACACACCCTTGATGGTGTTTGCACTAATCTTCCCTCTCTCTCCACCTTGCCCCCCCCCTCCCTCAGATATGGACTGATCATAGCCTGGTCCCACTCCACATCACTACTAGTCACTCTAAAACTACCAAAAAAACTAATCCCCATCATGACTATTCCGTTAACTGGAAAACTGTCCAGGAAAACCTGACTCTTAATCCCATTCCTCAATCTCAGCTCCCCGCTCTATCAGGTAACATTGAAAGGGATGCAGACCTTTTCCATAACTGGATCGCACTAGAAATTAAAAACCGGACTCCCACCAATCGCCCCGGCAGAACTCACAAGAAAACTATTAATGCTCCTTGGTTCACCCCTGACTTAGCTACCACTCACCTGCTCTGCAGGAAAGCTGAGCGTAAATGGCGCCGCACCTATGACATTGACGACCGTCTCGCCTACATCCAACAGAGGAAAAAATACCTCTCTAATATTAAATCGGCCAAGAAAATCTTTTACGTAAATGCCATCAAAGACGCTAGCCAGAAACAAAAAGCCTTGTTCTCCATAGTAAAAACTTTTACTCAACCCAAAGCCCTCCAGCCCGAAATCCCCCCATCCCAAGATCTTTGTGATAAGATCTCTGATTACTTTGATGAAAAAATCACCTCCATCCAAAGGAACTTCCCCCCTCCTCCGACCCCTCAAGTGCCTTCTAGCCCTGACCAACTTGAATCTCCAGTTGGTAGCCTCAAAAATGTCACCCCGGTCACTCTAGCCCAGACCAGAGAAGCTATTCTATCCTGCAAATCTGGATCCCCTTCCGACCCCTGTCCCCCCAAGATCCTCCACCAAATCATAGACGTTGTCAACCCTACCATCAATGACATAATCAACTCGTCACTTAGTTCCGGATCTGTCCCTCGCATATGGAAAAAGGGTGTCGTCAAACCACTTATGAAGAAAGCCATTAAATCCCCTGTTGACCTAACCAATCTCCGCCCAATCACTCTCCTTCCGGCTCTTGGAAAAATAACGGAACAGTTAGTTTATAAAGAGCTTAAAACCTACCTTGAAACCCACAATATACTCCACCCTCAACAATCTGGTTTCCGTCCCAAACATTCAACTGAATCAGCTCTGATCGAATTGACTGATACAATCAAAACGCTGCAAGACCAGAGGAAGAAAGCCATTCTTATACTTCTCGACCTCACAGCAGCGTTTGACACCATATCCCACTCTATCCTGATCAACAGATTGATGGACATAGGGATTTCAGACTCAGCCCTCTCATGGATAAGATCATTCCTCAGCGACAGGTCCCAGACTGTCGCCCTTGGCCCTTTTCAATCTAGGGAGAAAAAGGTCTCCTCTGGAGTTCCTCAGGGGTCCATCCTCAGTCCCCTTCTTTTTAATGTTTACCTCATCCCTCTCCTTGCCCTAATTGAATCATTCGGCATACCTGTCACCTCGTATGCCGATGATACTCAGTTGATCGTACCTCTAGAGGACAACTCAAACCAAGCTGAGCTCAATCTGAAAAACTGCCTAACCGCTGTCTTCTCATGGATGGACACCAACCACCTCCGTTGCAACTCTGGCAAAACAGAGATCCTCCCCATAGGAAAGAACACCTCTTTCTGCCCAGCCCTTTGGTGGCCGGATAACTCTGTTGCCCCTCCCCAGACCGCCACTACAGCTAGAAACTTAGGTGTATTATTTGATTCGGATCTATCATTCGATCTACACGCTAGAAATGTTGCCGGCAGATGTTTTGGGATTATTAAATCTCTTAGAAAGTTTTTCGACTTTCTACCTCTTGAGGCCAGGAAAACGGTGGCAGTGGCCCTCATAATCTCCCGCGTCGACTACTGCAACGGTCTCCTGGCCGGGACTAAAAAATCCACTCTGACCAAACTCCAAAGCGTCCTTCACTCGGCTGCCCGCCTGGTTCTAAAACTACCCCGCAGATCCTCAATCTCTGCAGCCCTAAAAACCCTGCATTGGCTACCCCTCCATAAAAGAATACTCTTCAAAATGCTTACTGTCGCCTTCCGGGCGTTCCACGGTACTGCTCCTAAATACCTAACCAGACGCTTCCCACACTACCACCCGAGTCGCTCTCTTCGCTCTGCCTAAGACAATCTCATGTCTTCCGCCAGGTACAACTTGAAGTTAAAAGGTGGAAAAACTTTAAGCTCCCTGGCCATCAAAGCTTGGAATAGCATGCCCAAACACTTGAGACAACCGACCCTAGAGAAGCCCTTTAGGAAACTTCTTAAAACTTGGATTTTTGACCTCCCCGATGACGTGACCAGAGCCGCCATTTAGTCTTTTTCCGCACCTTCAGTACTGGGCTTCAAGGATTCTCAGCGCCATGATGCTCCCTCCGGAGCGAACGCTGCGCTATATAAATACCCCTTCAAATATCAAATATCAAAAAACGTTTCATAGCGGCCAGCATATATGCGGCATACAACGAGGCTTGGAAAGAAACTCAAATTGAAACAGCCGAGAAAATACGAGAAATTGATCATATTCATTTGGAAAAATCACTTTCTGTTGTGGACAATGGGTTAATGACTCTGTCCTCCAGAATATATTCACTGGACAGTATTGTATCATCTGCTATTGATATAATAGACCAGGACTTGCTAATGTTACAACATGGCCAGTCCCAATTACGTTCTATTGTACAGCTAGGCTGGACGTTGCAAAATCTTCATTCAGGCTACGTGCCATGGCGTTTAATCAACACAGCGTCATTGTTTTCCATCTTTAACCTTACTGATTAACAAATCAGTTTGGCACAGAAAGGAGCAGACTATACAATCCTGAGCATCGAAAAACTTGAGAGATTACCATTGACAATGTCAGAAAGACCTGTCATTGAATGGATAATAGTCGGGATTATCACAATTCCGATAACAACTTTCCAATTTAAAAATTGCCTTGAGTATATACCGGCAGGCCAGTATGAAAAGTTGGGTAAAGGATACATTAAGTCATCATGGAAATTACCTTATACACACACATGTTATAGTGACAACAACAAAAATGTATTTCTTAGTGGTAATGAGTGTAAACATTCACTAAGCGGTATACTTTTGTGCCAAGGTATTAACTTACATGGGGCCTGTGAGGGTACTTCAAACAACCTTTCATGCCACCAGCATGGCACACCTGCAGCACAAATAGAGCCATTCTTTAGGCAACTTTCTAACGGGAGTTACGTTCTAATAACGGATCACAGCTGTTGTGGCTTGGTGCCAGGGAAAGCATATCTCTTAAGCGTGAGTTCCATGGTCACTTGCTGTATGCAAGCATTGTATCCAAACGGCCCTGGAGACTCAGTGGCTCCGATTTGGCCTAATTTGAATATCTCTTCTATACGAATTGATACTTTAAGCAGAATGAAGTCTGTACTTTTGCAGACAACAGTGCCCATCTCGTCATCAAAAGAGACGTATGATCTCCAAGTTGCAAGAACGGCGGCAGAGATACATGCACTTTTATCAACAAATTGCCCGGTGCATTTCAAAGAAATGCTCAGCCAAATACTAAATATGTCGAATGCCAGTGGTATCTTGAATGTATTTAAGACAGTTTTTTCGGGACTTAACACCATTTGAAGCGGTCCTGGGTATCTTTCCAAATTTTGTACATTCGATTTTTGGCGGCGTACCACTACTTTTGGGACTCGTAGCAGGTATTTTATTTTTGACTCTCCTGCTCCGATATGGCAAACCAAAACGCAGACATGACTCAGGCACAGATGGAAGAAACGATCCTAGCAATACGCTACCGGGACCGCATAACTAAATTCCTTGGATAGCCCGGCTACGAGATCTGAATATGACCTGGTTTCTTACATTCAGACCTATATGGCAGACCTGCATCTTACCTGTGCTTCCATGTATGCTATGCGGGGAGGAATGCGTGTTAGACACCTGTCTTGCACTACCATCAGCAATACCAATGGACGTCGATACTTTGCTAAGTCCAGTAACGGCTCACGCATCGTGTTGTCCCCAGTAGTTACCAATCCTGATGACGGCATTCGTTGAGACTCCTGCACTACGACTAGGTGGTGGCAGTGAAGCAAGAAATGAAAGCAACATCACCCAGGTACGACCTTCTGTGAGCATTGCTGATCCTGAAATCGATGATAGCAATCATTCTCACAAGTGCCAAGTTACAGAATTATTGAACTTGGTCGAACTGTCACCTGAATATATAGACCAATTCTTTGCGAGCCTGTCTGAAATGATGTTCTGCCCTGAACAGAAACAATAACTTTTTGGAAAAACATTCCGGCACACAGCGTTCCCATGAACTCTGAATTCGGCCTTCAGCTTTTGATAAGCAAAAAGCTACTGAAAAGCGTTTTGAACTATTTTTCCCCGCTCACCATGAAATTAATTTTTCCAAAATATTTACCTTTTTTTCTGGCACTCATCCTTTGCTTAAAGTAGAACTATTCATAAAGAACAGAGCTTCTATTTTTAGTAGATCTAGAGATAACATTTTACCTTAGCCTCTAGCACATTTTACAGCAAATTGTATTTATATGTGATGAAATAGTCTCGCCCTTCTTTTCTGTATTTAGAGACCTTTTCATGTGTAAATCTTCGCAGAATTATTCAAATGATTACATATGCAATATTTTTTGAATGATTACTATGCTTGATAACGTACAGTACCAATTCATTTCCATGTATTTCAAGTACACCATTTCAAATACAAAATGTATTTTGGGGTGGGTATGAATACACGTGCTTCTTATTGCTTTAGTTTTTAGTAATTTGATGGACATAAATTTGTGGAGTGGATGTTGTGTTTTATCTAGGACCCCGATCAATATTGTGACCTCATGCCCCTATACGGCTAGAATCAATACATATCCCTATAATGGCATAACGATCAGAGCCATATTTCAGTAACTCGTCTCTGCAGCTCATGACAGTCCATGACACAGCAGAAGCCACTTCCTTAGATTCCTAGATAACACACCGAGTTCTTTCGACATCTCAAACCCCCCAGCAACCTGGGAAAGCCCCGCTTGCTTTGTTTTGATTAGTATTACAACTCCTGCGAGCACTGTAAGAACGACCAGTTCTTAGTGACATCTTTATTGACGTCTTATGTCCAAAAACTTACGTCAAACTCTGCACCTTTCAGGTATAAATATACCAACGTTGCCTTAAGCAAGCACACGGTGGTGGTGAATACTGGAGCAGAACAGCTGTCGCTTGCAGAGAGCCCAGCAGATGCGAGAAGCCCACAGACGCTGCCCCTCCTCCTTGACGCGCTGAGAAAGACGCTGTCTTTTCTCCTGCTGAGAAAATCCAGCTCCGGCGTTTCCCGCCTACCCTTGCGTGTAGCTGGGATATCGGGTCCTGAGAGGAGATACCAGACCTCCTGCATTCTATTCCAGAGGTACAGTGCTGACTAAACCCTTGGAGAGAATTATTGAAGCAAACTCTTGGCAAAGCCAACTTAACTTAAATTACTACTTACTCCCTCCCTTGTATTAGGCTTAGGTCAGGTACACTGGGGTAGGCGTAGTTAGAAGCACCAGTTGAGGTCGTTAGCCAATGTATATATGAATGTATATATATTTTATTCATTTTAACTATCTTATGGCTAAGAAACCATATCAATGCTTTTACAGTATTATTTCGTAATACTCATTTCACTGTGCGCACTTTTTATAATAACAAGTCTTGCAATTGTGGCAATTCATTTCTCTTGCATGAGAAGGAAGACTGCTCAATAAATAATATATTTTATTGAAAAACGCCCGTCTCTCTATTCTCTGCATCCTGGTGAAAGTAAATCTGCACAACTGACTGAGTGAAATAGCTGTCTATTGTTTCACACGACTCTAGAGATTGACTCTTATTCTGAGGAGCAAAGTTGTCATGTTTATGCGGTTGTCAGAAGCTGAATCCCTTCTTGTCTGAGCCAGGGAAGCTGATCACTTCCTATTCAGTCAAGAAAGTTTCCAGTGACCTCTGAGCTAGCTGGCACAAACCTAAATTAAGTCTAACATAGTCAGTAGAGACCTAGAAGCCCGCCCTACTACGTCTACACTGCTGTTTATGTTATTCCAATGCGCAGGGCCTATAGGGAAAATAGGAACTACACTACAGTAGTCTGAAACCAGACTTGGGTTGCTGGAGTTAAAACCTGGCAGTTTGGCCTGAACTATTTTTACCAAAGCAGGGCAAGACGGATTTGAATTTGACTACTCTCTCTGACGCTCTCTAGAGTGACACAATCAGCAAATAATGATGAACTGGAATGTCGCCCTAAGCTATCGGCTGTGGTTGACATCAATTCATACATTCCTTTCATCACTTTGTTTGTACTGCAACATTACACCAGGGGGAAATACATTTCCAGGGCTACACTCTCAGTGTGGCAATGGTCATACTCCAGGCGTTGGCATACCCGCCAATGATAACAAAAGACCTGGGGGGGGGGGGGAGGGGGAATTTACCATGTTTAGCGGCAGCTTCTTTCACACACCCACAACTTTGACCACTATGAAGCTCAAGTGTGAGGAGCTCAAACGTGCATTAGCAGTTAGATCAAAGAAGGATAGCACCTAGTAGCTGCTTTTTAACATACTTTCGATGTTTAATGTGCTTAACTCGCAAATTATTTACACATCGGCAGCAACACCCTTCCATTGTGGTTTTCTTTTCAGTCAGCTGTGTTAAAGGCATTTAGATTATCCAACTATTGTTTCCATGAAACCACCCACAGAATGTCTGACACAGCAAATCCAACCCGAAGAACCCTGACCCAGCGCTATACGTTTATAGTTGCATACACTTACATGATCAATTCTACTTTTCTGTCGTCGGGAACATGGTATTAATAGTTTCTTGACTTTTGTTCTGAAGCCCATGATAAATGCTGCTTTACTTTAACGGAAGTAATACTAGTCAAAAGACAAACGTTTAGATGTTTTAAGGAGTAAATAATTCACTTTGTTTATGTGCTTATCTACTATGTTGGAATAATTGTGGGTGGGTTTTGGTACTTTTTAAATATATTTTGGATAGGGCCATTAAAAGACTACCTTTCGGGGTTAAAGCACCTTTTCTTAACATCTCACACTCTGCAGCTGTGCAACGGACAGAGTCCCTCCGACTCGCGTCATCTGTCTCCTGCTTCGGCAGAATCACCGGACACAGTTAGGGAGACCTGCACAGGAGGTAACTAGGAAGCGCGCGCACCATCCAAGCTTCCTCCATTCATTTCCCTCCTATTTTACTCAACAACACCCAGGCCCCGATTACAAATGGCCCATTAAATTGCTATCCCTACACAAAACCGTGTCTGCACAGGGCGGTGTGAAGTTTACCGCGCACCTGTAATAACTAAGTTCAAAAGGGCTGGTATTCAACAGGAGATGCGGATTTTGGTGCATGGAGCGCCACAATCTGCAAGTTACCCCCCAAAAAGTTGAACAGGTGAAAATTCCGAACATCTATGTTTCGGGTTGTATCGGATGCCATAATTATCACATCTGACACGGGCCACTTATTTTAATCAGGCTCTCGGCCTCTCACCTGAGCCGGTGCATTCTGCTTTCTGTTATTCATGCTTTAGGTAAGGAGGGGGTGGTTAGCCTTGGTAACCCCTCCCCGAGCTTCAAAACTGTTAATTGCTTATGCGATACATGAAGAATGTTCAGATAAAGGCCAAAGAACGAATATATACTATCCCTTCCTTAAAATCAAATAAAGGGACTTGAAAGTAAATATATTTTACATTAAAGTTTCCCGAAATTTACTCAACTTGACCGGTTAAAAAATGCAGGCACAAATCTTTGCATGTTGGCTGTCCGTCCACTCCACATCTCTGCTGCAAGTTCCCCCCTTACAATCCATTCCAGAAGAAAGCAGCCAGCATTACTCAAGGAGAGTAAAACCTAGGGGCAGTATACATTCCGGAAAATGCAGATATTTGGGTTCCGCCCATAGATTCCGGCCTACATTTCTAGAAAGAGCGAGAAACTGAAAAAGCACCAAGAAAGAAATGATTAGAGGCCGAAGCGCCTCCGTGTTTGAGGCATTTATCACCAAACGTTACAAGATGGCGCTGTAGGGGGTTCTACTGTATTGTAATGGCAGCTCCTGTGAGTATAGTGAGAAGGTTGAATAGTGGGCACCTGTTTAGCGAGTCTTTCCAGGTTAGCCACAGCACTGGTTTCTCTGAGTCACCCAGGCTCAGGCAGTGTTCGGTCAAGCACCTGAGTGCTCTTACGGGCACAAACACACAAAATGGATGTGAAGCAAGGTGTGGAAGAGTGCAGCATCTAAACAAGGCTTCTCCAATGAGTAGCTCGTGAGCTACTGGTAGCTCTCCAGCTGTCTATAAGTAACACTCCTGTGTACCCCCAGCCTACTGAATGATAAGCTTTTGCTTGGTTGAATTTATATTCATATACAAAATTTGAAAAGCGTGTATAGGAGACGAAAATCTGTGCATTTTCAGAACTAATAAGCTTATATTTTGGCGCAAAATGGTTGAAATGGCAACATATATATAAGCTATTTTATTGAAAAACCATGTGACATTGGGGAGGCCTACTATTAATATAATTACCTTGTTGCCAGGGTATTTTAACCAAGGCTATTACGTATTACGAATGTTGAGCTATCCACATTGACAAGGTATTTTCTGCATTACTACTGGCAGCCGTGCCTGATGAACTGAGATGATCATTGCAGGCAATCTTGTATATTGTGGCAACTAATGTAGTCTCGTCTCGTGTGGTCACTGTTACAATGCTAATAATATTAGTAGCTCGGGTGACTTTCATTGATCTTAACTAGCTCTTATTACAGAAAAGGTTGGAGACCCCTAAACATAGTGAGGCTGACAAGAAGCATGTGAGCAGGACAGAGATCCGTATAGCAAGAGCACAGTGTAGGGCTGAGGAGAATTGTGGCCCCATGGAACAGGGACCGCTCCTCTACTTCAATCAGAATGATATCTGGACATTCAAGAAAGTTTAAAATAAACCAATTATGCAAACGCACCTTAAAGTACACTACTAGATTAGTTTCGGCCAAAAATGTAGGTTTTCCCACAAAAACGTTACTGCTTCCCCACAAAAACAAAAAATATCCTAGATTTTCAAATATTTTACACAAATTGTACATATTCTGGTTATGCTTACTCAGCCTCATGAAGGACTCGACTCGTGTATTTGAATCATGGTTTATATAAGGGGTGTCCATCACATAAATCAAGGACCCCTGCATGGCTGATGAACGTTTTCATTAGGTAACATGCACTAAGCAGAAGCACAATTTGAGGGGAGAGACTAGTGAGCTCCTAGGAGGGACTCTGTATTGATTTTGTACATGCCATCACCTGAATTGCCAATTAAAGGGCATGTGACATGCCACATGGACCACCTGGTCCTTTGCAAGGGAGGAGGGTGGCGGGTGGCAGGGGGGTCACAGTTTCAGACAGTATACTTGCTTCCCCTTACATCAGTTCTCTATTCCTGAAATGGAGGTGGGCGACGCTATTAGAGTCACCCTGTCTGACACAGCACCAGAGAACCCTGTATCTGCTCAAAGACTGGGGCTCTGAGTGCCCCAACTGTGCAGTCAAAGACTACACCCACCCTCGTGGGAACCTACGGGTTCATCCTGAACTGTTGTGGGTGTCATCAGCACACACAGCATAACAGCAGGCCAAACCTTTGTTGCGTTAGGATGTACTGCGAGTAGAGCTGTGTAGTAGCATTCAATAGACCAAAGCTAATGTCCCAGGTGCATGTAATTAAATACACCCCCCAAACCTAGCCTGTTGGATGGTGACTCGGGGGTAACACTTATAACAATATGCATGAGAGCTTTAATGATTTCAGGAGGCGCCATGTCTCCAGAATCCAGTAGGGTATCTGTTCTGGGTCCAAACTCACAGAGGACGTATTCATTTAGATATCTGTTAATTTATGGTGATTTGATACAGTTAGAAATGAGGCTAGGGGTGTCAAATGATGAAGGCGGCCTGGGCTTCTGTGGACCTCTAAGAAGAATGGCATGTTAAAAATCTTTTCAAAAACTTCTTCGCAATTTAATATCTATTCACTCCTTATCTGGGGATTCTTCATTTTGCTTATTGAACACATTTTCTGCAGTGTCATTGCAAAGTGTATGTAATAGCACGGGCAATAACATGACCAGTTCATATATTAAAAACAATTAAGCAGAGTCTCCTGGATAAAAATGCACTACCTGAAGACAACTTGCACTTAAACAATGAGGCAGTCATATAAAAATGAACAGTAATACGTTTCGGTCCAAGTTCGATAGAACGCATGAGAATTTGATATAAAACATTCACATATTAGAGAGTTAAGGGGCAGAAATTCTTAAAAAGGTATTCTTAATTTACTCATTTTGACAAATACGCACTGATGCCTAGCCAGGCCACCTTCAAATAAACACCTCTCCCCGGATTATTCATTTTTATTGCTATCCAACTTCTTTCATAAAACATCTCTCCATTCCGTTAGTCTTTTCATCTCTGCTCATCTATTTTAATAGCTCTATGATCTTTCCATTTTTTGTCGATCATCCGACGTGAAGCCCGAGTTCCTAATTGAGCAGGTTGTGTACAAGAGACTACTTGGATTGTTTGATTTATGAAAGTACAACGAGAGCATTCTTGACTCTTGAAATATTTACCTCAGTAAAGTTTCTCAGTTGGATCTGTGCTTGAACCCAGAAGTTCTGTAGGTCAGGACATTCTACAAACATATGGTCCTATGCATCCATCTCTTTCACACGTTGGGAAAATGGGGTTTACAATGACATACCAGGAATTAATTTTAGATAAAGTCAAATACAGTCAGAAAAACATAAAATACAGTTCATGTTAAATACTAGAATCTCTAATTATTAGTGAATTTATTCACAATTACAGTAAGCCTGTTGGTGTTAACCCGGCTCTTGCCCTTTGTGCTTGGCTGCTCTTCTGAGGTTCAATTTTACTTTGAGATTAAGTAGATTAGTGTAACCATGAGGGTCTTCTGTTTTTATACAGGTGCACAAACCTTTACAGGGCCCAACAGATTATTAGCTAACATTAAACGTTATGAAAATCAGTTTCTGAGTTGAAAGTATTTAAATGTGTATATACCTCTAGATGGTAACTTAAACTTGTCCTGAAACTGAACTAGACTTTTGAGCAAGCCACTGCTAATTAAGACCCTAATCGCAAAAATTCTCTTCATGGCTCCTGCATCTACTCTCTTTTCTTAGGAATGAATGGATTGTAATATAATGGACTCATCTCGTGGGGATTGGATATTTGGGAAGCGAGAAGCTTTTCTTGTTTGTTCCCTCCCTATCTCCGTTGCCTAAAAGTAACTGCAGTAGCGGGCTGCTCTTCAGCAAAACATATCTTGATTTCTTCTCTGATCCTATCGGCATTACAGCAGCTTGAGATAACCGTTGTAGGTCCATCAACATACGGCCTCCACTTGGATACTTCTGAAGCTTCCCAAAAAATACATATGCCCTGCAGCACTTCTGTAAAACAGACCCATATGTCTAGCATGTATGCACTCCTCTGATTTCCTGTGAAGTTGATATGTATCTGTACTTGTAATATTATCAGTCAATTTCAGTATTTCTACTATGGTGCCTTCAATTCTCCTTGACATCAACAATGTCTGCTGTGAGACGGTGAATATCAGTCGCCACCAGAGTATGCATGATGGCAGGCCAGTTACCAGAGAAAAGTGCTGCTTTGAGCTTCACCTCAGTCGCACGCACCTAGACAGATGGGAGGAAAACTGGAAACCAGTGGAAGTTGAAAACCTGGCCCTTTTATGAGTAGAAGGTCGAATATCTAGAGGCTGATCATACGAATTGTTGACTTTCAGAGTTTGCCCTAGCATTCATTTGTGTAGTACTTCAGTGACCTTTTTCCTAGACATTTTAGTCCGATTTCGCTTGCCAGAATAATCTAAATATGTGATAGTGATTTTAAAATACCCATTGAATACAATCCACGAAGGATCAGTTGTGAGCAGCATTTTAAAATAAATCGATGCCTCCGACTCATCTGATGTTGGAATTAGTACCTGATACATGAACTCCTGCAACAAGCCATTTGCCCTTCGAATCACTCTCGTATCAATGATTTCTGCATCTTGCAGCCCTGGAAAAGGATGTCTATGCCACGAGGATGTGTAATGTTTAATCAGATGGAAACTAGTATGTTTGCAGGGCTGGGCCCAGCGTGATTACTATGCTACATAGGGACATGAAGTAAAGCATACATTTTTACCACGTTTGAGCGTACATTCGACCCGCCCTTTCCCCTGCTTGCACATGTGCCACCTCCCTTTGCTTTTACGCTGTGGACGAACCGAGCATTATCTATATACACCCCGTGACTTTTGTTTCATGCGTTTAAGCACTGCGAAAGTTAGGGGCCCTTCGCTTATTTTATTCACCAGGTTCCTATGTCCAGAATCCTTAATCCGAAGAGCTCCAAGTAAGCGGTGAAGAGCAGCAGCAAGTGTCTGTGGAGGAACCGGACATCCGCCAAACTTGCGCCATTCCCTGCGCCCGCCTTACCGGGAGCCCTTAATTGCCTAGCTATAGAGCGAGCGTCCCAGGTGTGTGGGTCCATAAGGTATGGTGGGACAAGGCCGCTTGTTTTTTTGTTTTAAAACTTACTAATGATTGAATGTGTGTTAATCGAAGGGGCCGGTTAATATCGACCACGGGGTGGGACCGATCGATTGATTGCTGGAGACTGTGATTGTTCCGCCTGTTCATTCAGCGGGTATGACTGTTTAACAGGAAACGCTGGCGCCGTAAAAACAATAATACGCCTTTTCCTCTAATCTAAACGCACAGCTGTTAACAGTCTCCGACCCAACAGATAAAACAAATACCAACCCCAGATAGCTTAAGGACAGGGCACACGAGGCTACGTTGAGGTATTTCAATTAGGACTAGCACCTCCGGTCAGGCAGCTCAGTGGGCCAACGCTCCTCGTGCAGTGTTCTCTTTTGTGGTTTTAGGGCATCAGGTGTTGATAACATTTTCGCCACTAAGCGACTTGGAGAATGTGTACATCAGTCCCCTAAAACTCTAAAATCCTGTGCGCACCTTTATAGTTCAATGACACAAATGTTACAGTCCTTCGGTGTGCTGGGAAGGGAGCTCCCTGCAGCTCCATTGGAACATGGCCTGTCTACAGTGCAGACACGATGTTTTTGATTTTTAATATTTGCCATAAGTGGGCCGGGTCCTGGCGATGCTCAGCACCGCCATTTCTAAAAAGCAGGTGCCGAGACAGGCATCTATCAGGCTCTCCAATTTTGCCCTCCCCCTCAGGGTGAAAAAACAAACATGTGTAATGCAATAGGTCTCGCATTTAGGAGAGTTTAAGCAATGGGCATTGGAAATGACAATGCCTTTTATTTAGCTGTTTTGAGAACACAAATAAAAGGCATTGTCATTTACAGTGTCAATAGCTCAAACTCTTGTAAATGCGAGACCTATTTCACTACAAAGAAGCGGCCGCCATTGTCCCAGGCTGCCTGGCAGAGCCGGCATGCCCTGCTAAAATCTTAATTCTGCATAGTACCACTGCTCAGAGCCTTTGATGAAACTTCAAAGAGACTCGTTTAGTTCTTTCACAGTCTCATTTCAGAACAGAAGTGTTATCAATATTATATACAACAAAGCCATGGTTGTTGCTTATTTATTTTATCCAACTAACAACCATTGACAGAACCAATAGCCCTGGCTTGATGTTTATGTAATGTTACTTGTGTAATATATATCTGGAAGAAATGACAGAAACAGCAAAATACCAGTCGGGCAGCCCACTATGCTAAACACAGATTGTTAGCTTACTTTTTTTAAGCCTCGTCTTTAATAGCATCGGCCACGCCCCTTTGCAAGACCCCACCTCCAGTTTTTTCATCCCACTTAAAGTCCTGAAAAATGCCAGCAGTCAAACCTAAATATAACGAGAAAGGGTATCTCTTTAGCAGGCAGCTAAATCTTCATGGAAACCTAAACCATGTACGAGCCACAAGGAGGAAGGACAAGTTCTACTGCCCTTGGTTGGCCAGTTACCAATATGGTTCGTACTAATAGAAAGCCATATTTCCAGACCAGTACTTAACTTTTGCAAGCTATTGAATTATAGTACAGACAATCAGATTGGTTTTAGTGTTGAAACATTACTACAACTCCCAGAATGCACTGATGTATTGAATCCGGTGGAAATATGCGTTGGTGACACGAAGTCAGCGCACAGATGGCGTGACATGACACTAATGCTAGGACGAGCCCTTGGTTACACGAGATAACAAGCGTCTCCCGGAGCTGCACGCGGTGGCACACGAGGCAGCCTAAGCTCTTGAAGCTTCCGGTCAGGTCTAGGTAACTCGACCAGAGACCATTAGCGTCGTAGTCCAATAATTACGATTAAAAAACATAAACCGGAAAAATGTGGGCCCTGTTGGGTGGAGCCGCCTGCCCAAGTCCCTGGAGCTGTAAAGCACTCTACAGCTTCAACAGCAGCGACAAGGGTTGGTTCTGTCGGTGTAGTTTTAGCACATTTCTCCTTTCCCCTCAGCTGTTGTACAACGTTAGAGGTTGTTCTAAATGTATCTCAGCTCAGTCACAGCATAACCTCGGGAAAGTCAGAGGGCCTGAATCATTCGTAGCAGCACTGTCCCCGAGACACCTGACGAATGACAAAGGGGGGAGATTTCAATTGGGAGTAAAGTGGACCTTATTAAAGGGACACGCCTGCTGTTTTCAGTAGGGCACTGATAATTAAAGAGGCCCACCCTTTAGTGTGAAATTAACCCCTTTACTTGAATAGTAGAGTAGAAAATATGGCATGACTCAGGTGTATGGAACCCTGGGCATATCAACATCACATACTAAAGGGCCTTTTATAGGTTCATTGCGAGCACAGAGAGTTGCCACTGCTTGCATCCTACTTCAGTAGCCACTTCAGGGTCTGAGTGGCATGTAGTGCAATTAGGAAGTGCCTGAAAGGCTGGTATGACAGTTCAGTCTATAGGCCGTTTTTGTGTGCTATTAGCGGTCTTGTTTTATGGTATGCAGGGCCGGTTTTTATTGTTGCTTTTCCGGATATTAAAACAAACCCTGCCTGCAGCAAGCACAAATCAATGCAGTCTTCCGTACGTTGCAAAACACTTATTCAGCTTGTCTTTACACGCTCAAAATGACCCACTGTGCAAAAAGGGGTACGTTTTGTAGTTTACTCATTCACTAATGTGGGACACCTTTATTATACGCCAAGGCCTATTTTCAGTTTCAGTCCGATCCTTGTTACCCAGCCAAAAGAAATGACAAGTCGTTAAGGTGGGTTATAACCTGTAGCTTTCAGTTAAAGGCATCCTCTGCAGGTGCACCAACCTGCTGAACTGTTTTATAAATCATCACAAACGTGACATGAGAAGGGGAGCAATTTAGCGTTTGGGGTTCGGGCACAGGTATCAGTATGGTGTTAGGAGTCCACGATATGCGCTGTTTTAAGACAAACAATAGTGTCAGGTAAAGCGGTTTGTTCTATGGTCAGGATGAAGGGGCCGTGCACAAATTACACACCTACAAGGTGATGTCCACGCGATGCGAGTCATCGCAGGGACCAGAAAGCCGCAGATTGAATGATTGACAAAAGTGCCCCCTCATCCGCGCCGATGAGCAGCCCCGCACTCACCTCTGTGCAGCGGGGAGGCTGCTCGGCCGCTCCCAGCAGGGCGATCCGAAGGAGCAGCAGGCAGCAGCCGAGAGCCCACGACGGGGGCAGGGTGGAACGGCAGCCGCTTCCCGAGGCTCGCCTCCTGCGCTCCGCTTCCATCCTGGAGCTCGCCCCTGCGGGCGTGGACAGCACGGCGCACGCTGCTCCAATGCCCGGCAGCCTGGGATGCGCTTAACCCGAGCCCTCGCTTCGAACGTGTATTTAGGGTCTGGAGCTCTGTTTCCGCGAACCCTTTCCTCCTTTTGGGCCCTCTTTCCGCAGACCCTTCCCAGAGCTGCCTCTCTAACCTACACCGGCTCGGGCTGGGCTGGGATGGAGCAGCAGCAGCACCGCCGGCCTCGTGACGTCACCCGACGGAGGAGGCGGTGAATGGGCGCGCGCACCCCGCTTCGCCTGCCGGGGAGGACGGGGCGCGCGCCCCGGGGCTGCTCTGCACAGGCACTGCGTGTCGCCTTCATCTACTGTAGGATGGTCGGCCTTTGTTCATCCCGGAGTGAATGGCGGCGCTGTCACCTGTCAGTGATTCACTGGGCTGCCCGAGCCCTGCCATGAATACCACGCTCCTGGAGATTACGCATGTCACCCTGCTTTGTCACATTCACCCTATGTCTTCAACCCACATTCATCGTTATTTTCCATACATATTTACGTTTAGGGTGGTTTAACGTAACGTCATAATTGCAATTTATCTAAATGTACTTTTATGACAACTTCAAAATAGAATGGGTATCTCTAACAATGTGTCCCTAATATTTTTAAAATCATGAATCCTGTAGCAGAGCTTAAAGGGGTTGTCCAGTATAGAGAAAACATCTCTTTATCCGATCCTGTATCTAACAATCACTAACATTGAGCGTTCTACAATGTTTCTTGGTTTGATGATGTCTGCTGGATTTTGCAATGTGTAGGGTTGTATGTATTTACCTCTTCCTTTGTTCTCGTCTTCTTTTCCCCTTTTACATCAATCATTGGATTACTCTATTGAGAACATTGGGTTATGAAGGTTTCGAGGTGGGTGGTAGGGACGTCAATTAGACGAGGTTGTGTGACAGGGCTCTCCATATGAACTGTACTGAAACTTATTAAAACAGTAATGATCTAATTTAGTGTTATTTTTGCCGCACAACCCCTTTCATTTGGCAAAGAGGATGGGATTGCAGTGTTTCTATTTGCAAAGCACTGTTCTGATGTCCATGTCTTACTCTTGCGCCTTGTTGAAGAGATCCTACTACCCGATGTGTCTTGCTTGCGCATGCCACCAATCTGTATTGGGATATCCTGGACTTGGTTCTCTCTTGAAATGCGATCATCCTTTCCTTTGCCACACAGGGGGAACGGGAGGCTCTTCCTTACATCTCCACCCACTGCTACCCATATATACCCCCATGCGATTGACCACACCTACTACAGACTATGTCCTGCTGCACTCCTCCCAGATATACTGGATATTACCACTGAGGTTGGTTGATAGGTAGTGGGATGGACGAGATCCAAGGAGGGGGTCCTTGGGTAACCCCATCAAGTGTTTTGCATGAAGCATTTCAACTTGGGGGCACCAGCACCCCGCCTCTTATTTTCTCATGGGTGCTATCTGGTCTCTTCAATTGACTTTTATGGACACCGTTCTACTGCAGCTTTAGGTCCCTGTCAGTTTCACCACAGCTCAGCGAATATACCTCTTTGTCCCGCAGTCTTTCTTCCCGCATGGAATCACAATGCGGTTGTTATCACGACCGCGTTGTGATTCCGCATACCATTACTCTGCAAGTCGGAACAACGACTTGCGGATGGGGGGGCGCTGGATGTTGGAATAGTATAATTTACTATTCCAACTCCAGTCTGTGCGGACACTAGGAAAGGTTTTGGAATTTAAATCCAACACCCCTCCCCCCACCTCCCCAAGTCTTTGTTCCGACTTGCGGAGTAATGGTATGCGGAATCACAACGCAGTCGTGGTAACGACCGCGTTGTGATTCCATGCGGGAAGAAAAATTTGTCATTAACGTTGTTTACCCAGCTCAGCACCTGCCTGACATGAGGCAAAGTTTTCATTACATGTCCCAACGAATCTTGCTCTAGTTTAGAATCTCTGCTCCTCTTTCATTGCATTAGAACAGCCTTGTTGAAAAAGTCCTTTTGGAGAACACTTACCTTTGAGAGTGTTCGGGTGCACTCTGCCAGCATTCCGGCCATTCAGTATATTTTTTCCTAATTTTTCTCAACCTCTTGTGTTTGCCTCGTTCCTGCTTTATGATATTATTGTGCATTTAACCATGCTGTACAGTCATATACAATGCACAGCTCTCCTGGAAGAGGTGTAAGGAGGAACTTTTGACTCCCCTGATCGCAATACTTGATCGAGCATAGGAAAGTTATACTCCTGCACTGTTTAGGATCAGAGGGAGAGGAGACTTTTATACCACTTCGTAAAGTTGAATCTCCTAAAGGTGATGATGACTAGAGTGGACACGGGGAAGCTATGATCCACTTAGAAAGTTGCTTTAAACCCACCATCAGTATCACATTAGTAAAGTAATTTTTTTTACACCCGTAGACATCGGGATGTGAGTCATTCAATACATCTCTGACTGCTTTGAGTGGACATTCTATTACATGCAACTTTGACAGGGCAACGGACAAGGTGCAACAGGATCAGTTGATGGTCAACACTAATAACAAGCATATTCAAGAAAGGCTAAGGGTCATGGGGGATCCAGATCTTGAAGAAGTTGTTAAATCAGCCAATGCTACAGGGCTTCAGGTGGTGGGATGCCATCGGCATCTCCACCCTGGGGGACGTGGTGCTGGACGGGTCCCTCAGGTCCTTCCGGGATCTACAGGCAGAATACTGCATGCCTCGGTCCCAGTTTTATCCGTACCTTCAGCTCCGCTATGCACTTTCCCCTAGCCTGGAGTGCCTCGACTCGCTGCCCAAGTTGAGCCCACTAGAGGCAAACGTTTTTATGGGCGACTTGGAAACCAAGAATATCTTACGGATATATCAATCCCTGGTCATCCACTGCGCCCCTATGCTTGAGAGGCTTCGGGGGCAGTGGGAGGAGTACGTGGGCACGCTCGAGGAGGAGGACCGGAGGGAGGCCTTAGCAGCCCCGGGGGGCGGCCATAGCAATGCGGCTCTGCCTTATACAATTTAAGTACCTCCATAGGGTCTATTTCACTCGGGTACGATTGTGGCGGGCGAGTTTGATTGCCTCCCCGGAGTGCCTCCGGTGTGGCGGGGAGGAGGGCACATTCTTGCACACCGTCTGGCAATGCACATCACTCGATCGTTTCTGGAGGGGGGTATTCTTCTGTCTATCGGAGGTTCTGGGGTGGTCGCTTCCTCCCACACCACGGTCCGCACTACTGGATGTGATGGAGGGGATTGGGGGCAACGTGTACAAAAGGCATCTCATGCTTTTGGGTCTCACATTGGCGAAACACGATATAGCCAGGATGTGGAAAGATGCACGGGCCCCTTCATTGGCCTCCTGGAAAAATGGCCTTGATTTCTCCATGGGGCTGGAACAGGCGATCTTTGTGGCTGGGGATGCCTGTTTAAGCACTATAAAAAATGGAAGAGTTGGCCGACTACCGGGGATTGTGACTGGAGCCCCCAAATGAGGTGGATGATCTTCCAGTGGAATGAGGACTGGTGCAGGTTTGCTGGGAGTGGCATGAGGAAGGTCGGGGTTGGCTTGAGGTGTGGGTGTATCGAAACTGGGGTTTTCTGTTGCAGCTTTCTCTCTTTCTTTGCCTTTGCTGTGTTTTCCAGTCTCATGGTTTATGGGTATGGACTGGTCTCAGTGGACGTTCTGCAACTCGAGGGGGGGCTAAGGGGGAGGGGGAATTTAAATCCTATGACTCTTCCAAGCCATCGTTTGTGGTTGTATTGTTTTAATTAAAAAAAAAAAAGTTGGATGCTGTCTTGCTTATGTATAAATTGACACTGCAGTGACCTTTGGGGTTCAGAGCCCTGCGACTCTTGTACAATCTGACAATAAAATATGTTTAAAAAAAAATCAGCCAATGCCATAGAGCAATCAGCATCTTGTGTAAAGGAGGAAAATGAAGGAAAGTATGACAGGAAAAAAATGGTCACACATGCAGCGTAAACAGCAAATATATAATAAAAATGATAATAGCAGAAATAGGAAAGTGTAAAAAATAGTAATTCATGTGGCATCATTTAGAGGTTATCCAGCATTGAATGAGTGTTGTAGTATGTGTGGTTGGGCAGGACATTTTTCTCAAGTTTGCCAGGAGGGCAAGTTTATCACTAAATCCAGGATATCACAAGTATGAGACGAAAGTGTGACAAGTAACAAACCAAGAGATGAACTTATATTAGAGAATAGTAGCATGGTGGTGTTAGTCGCTGGTGTTAATAGTATTGACATTCCTAATAAAGATACATCTGCAAATTGTGCATTGAAGGTGTGAGGAAAGAAACTTTTGGTGATGATTAATTCTCCTCCACACCTTTACCACTAAAGATAGATTTGATCTGATGTTTGCTTCAAGTGTGCATGAAATGACAGACCCTGATGTCAAAGCTGTATTCCTTGATGGAAGAAACATTGTTTTCCTGGGTTATTTCACAGAGTTTTAGGCAGTTTAATGGAAGTGCTGCTGGAATCAAAATATATGTGCCTGTAAAGTGAGTTTGCATGCTATGCTGGAGAGACCGTTTATGAACAAGGGAACCAAATGTGTTGGACAGGGACCTTGGGTAGTAATGAGTTTTAAGCACAGTGGTCCCTAAACAAGGACAATAAAGTTTGAACAAATTAATATAGAACCAGAATCAGTACTATGTTTGAGCCTGTCCAGCCGGACAGATATACTTTTAATTCCTACAATTATATACACAAAACAATAAAGTGGGACTTAAGCCTGCGTCCTAATAGGTGTACATATAGTAAAACAGAAACAACAAACAGGAAAGCTCAGGCAAAGCAACTTGCTTGCATATTATACATTTGATTAGTGCAAGCAGAAATATGGTGAGGAACCACTACACATAAATGATATACATGAAAAAAGTGTTAACGGAGTACATAAGGTCGACGACGTTTTGATCCCTTTTGGAAATTACTAGGATCATCATAAGGACAATGTGATTACATGTCTGAGTCAAAGGATGACTTTTGCTAGTGAGGATCAGCTGGCAGTGGTGTGTACCGCATCTGCGGTTACACTGCTGTGGAGGATCGTAAATCGTATTTCTGTTGAGATTGCCAGATGAAGGTAATGCTGTGAATCTTGGCCCTGCGGGATAGGGCAGATGGCGGAACCGCATCCGCGGTGAGCCGCACATGGCAATGGTTTCAATGAACCAGTTAATAAACCACTCTCTGTGTCATAACTCTACACCGAGAGTAACTGCATTTTGCACAAAAACTGATCATTTTCAGATGCAAAGACTTTGGAAAAGCGCAAGACTAAAGAGCGTGCCATTAGGGCCCGGCCTCCCAGATCCTCACAACGCCCCCACACTGCGGCCAGGTCAGCCTGGTTGGCGACCAGCCGCAGCAATTACCTCCGGGGCAGCGGTAACGTGTTTCCGGCGCAGGAGTGGGTAGAGACATAGGCCTATTTAGGCCACTGGGCCACCAGGTACGGTCTCTCTTTCTCCTGCACAGGACCACGGGGCTGTCCTCTACTAGGAATCTCCCCAAAACTACCCTTTACCACCCAATAGCCTTACCCACCCCTAACCCTTAAAACACCCTTGCCACCCAATAACCATACCCACCCTAAAACCCTAAAAATACTCTTACCACCCAGTTCCTCGGCTGCAAGTGACATGTCACCACACCCCTAAACACGCTCCACCGATGCTGACCTACAAATTGACCGGCACAACCCATGCACCTAAGGCACACCCGTCTGCATCCGTCCACGCCTGGACAGCGACCAGCTCCAACACCACCATTAAGGTAACTTACTTGTGGGAGGATTTGTTCACACTTAAACCCGCTAACTTACTCAAGGGAGAAATTGCTCACACTGAAAACCTTTGGTAAGAGACCTTCCTGTTCTATCCTCCAGTCACAGGCAAATCTGGACACCAATTGTCCAGTTTGAAACCTTATGCTTTCTAACTTTAAAAATAAAGATGCTTCCTCAACCAAACTAGTGAGCACGAATAAGGCAATTATTAAAGAGCCTATTAAATGTAATATGATTAATGCTAGATCCCTCATAAAAAATATAATTGAGTTTAGCAACTTCATAAATACTAATTATTCGACCTAGCATTCATAGCAGAAACTTGGGCTTGCTTTTTGTCCTGGCCTGATTTAGTAGCCGCCTTACCAATAGGCTACTCTATATTCAGACTAGACTGGCCAAGTAAAAAAGGTAGGGGCCTAGCAATGGTATACCCTAACCATCTTACTGCCACGTACTCACCCCTTTCGTACAATGCAAAGTACAAAGCCCTGACTTTTAAATTTGGACTGAATCCAAGTAACACCTTTAGCAGGCTGCTTATTTACCGCCTACCGGGCCCCAGATCCTCATTCGCCCAGAATCTAAACCCTAGGCTAGAATCTATATTTAGAGAACGGATTGGACAACAATTCAGAAACCCTAATAGAAACCATGACCAGCTTAGGCCTAAATTCAATAGCAAATGATCCTACTCATGTGCCAAGTCATAGCCTTGACGGGATCTTTCGACAACCCCTACATAAAAATTGGAAAAGTACTGCCACTCAATTGGTATGACCATTCCGCAGTAATTTTCAACATCACACGGACAGACAAGGCACTATCCTTAACCTATCAACAACATTCCCATGGCATAAACCACAGCCCGAAAAATAAAAAATGGTCCTCAATAAGACAAAACCTACCTATGTTAAAAACTTGGGCAAGGTTGTCTCGGAATACCACACTTGGTTCGACAACGCTGTCAACTAATTAGTTCCCAAGAAAAAAATCTACAAATCATAGACCAATGCCCACCGAACCCTGGTTTTCAGAAAAACTTAAAACACAAAAACAATCATGTCATAGATTATAACGCAGATGGCGACAGCACTACAGTGTTAAAAAAGGCACCTATACGGGGGGTGCGTGGCTTGGTCGGTGTAGTGTGTCGGCCTCGTGGTGCACATGGGCCTTCGGAGGGCATACAGGGCTAGCGCAGGGGTGGGAACGCGCTAGCCAGACACAGTGACTACTCTGGGGGCATAGTCGGAAGTGACGTGCCCCGAGCAGCCGCCTTCCATTTATTCATTCCCCGCAGGCCACACCTGGCCTGCGGATGTGGTGTATCGCAGGACGGCCGACACTAGACCATCAACTATTACATCCCTATCCAACTCAATTAGTTTGTTAAAACATTTTCAACATGGTTATACACAAAACACATATCAAACATTCAGTCCAGTTCGTAACAGTGGTACTTGCGTGAGTCCCAGCCGGTGAGGTCCAGATCTTCAACAGGCATAGTCTCTCAACCACTGGCTAGGGTGGGGGTTAGGCCTCAGGCAGTTTTTTTGAGTACCAGTTCGCCGTCCTGCTTCACTCCGGCCGGAATCATCGGAGCAAGCTTCGTGTTGTGGAGAGGAGTGTAGCTCTGGAGTTTCCTCCACTGGGTCGTTCACCGAGTCATCCGTTCGTTCCTCCAGTTCGCTCATGGCCATGGGACTTGGGGCCCTGCCGGCTATCTCCTAGTGTTGTTGTGGTGGGACTTCTTTGAACCACGAGATAGCCCTGGACACCTCCTCCGTTCCTCTGCGCGCCGTCACCTTGGAGCCGTGACTGGGGGTGACTGTACAGGTGCCTGGTTCATAGGCTGTTTGGAATTTTCCTCCCTGACGCCGGCTCCAAAGGATGACTATCGCCCCCTGGCTGAAACTCCGCTGGGTGGCGCGGCGTCGGACACTTGCATCCCTGTTCTAACGCACTCTCCTGTCTTGTCCTTCCTCGACGTTCAGTTGAGGCGGTGACCAGTCCGGACCAGTGGGGAGTAGGTCACGGTGGGGGCCATAGAGCATGAGGGCCCATAGGCTTCCCTGAGTGGTAGAATGAGGGGTGCTTCGGTATTCCCTCAAGAATTCATGGAGCCTCTGTTTGGGATCCGCTTGCTCCACCACTGCTATACGGAACATTTTGTTCAAAGTTCGCATGAAGCGTTCGACGTCCCCGTTAGCTTGAGTCCATTATGGGGTGATGCGGCGATACGATATGCTTCTTTGTTGGAGAAATGTGGCAAACTCGGCCCCTTGGAACGGGGGACCATTGTCGCTTCATACTTCCTGAGGGAAACCAAACATAGCGAAGATTTACTCTAGTACTGGTCTTACGTGGTTGAAGGTCGTCAACATGATGGGCTCCTCTACAGGATACTTGGAATAGGCATCTACGATGACAAGGGTGTGTTTTCCTCCGGGGGAAACTTCCAAAATCCACGCTTACTTTGGACCATGGCACAGCGCATGCTTCTTCAGTGATGATCGGGAGAGGCTTCTCGGGGCCGCTTCTTAACTGGCACAATAAACACCGTCGAACATATTCCTCTACCATGTCCTCAAGTTCTGGGAACCAACTTTCTCTCCCATCTGTGCCTTCATCTTGGTTATTCCCTGATGTCCTCTGTGGGCTAGTTGGACGGCCAATTGTTTGAGGTTCTGCGGGATTACTAGTCGAGGTCCTCTCAGCAGGATACCACTGTTGGTGGTGCTCAGTTCAGGGGCATCTTTGATGGCTTGCGACTTCCTCGGGTCTACCTGTATGCCTTCCAGGTTGAATACATAGCCAAAGAATTCGAGAGAGGGCTGGAAGAATTGGCACTTGTCCTTATGTAGGGTGGCTCCGTGCTCACTGAGGCATCTGAATGTGTCGCGGAGGTGTTTGTGGTGGTCTGCGGCTGTTGCGGAGTAAATGAGGATGTCATCGATCATGTTCAGTACTCCTGGTAAGCCCAATAGTAGTTCCCGTATTGTGTTCTGGAAAACCTCGGCTGCCGAGGAGATCCCAAAGTTTGAACGCCTGTACCTCCTAAGCCCTAGGTGGGTGCCAAAAGTGGTAATGAATCTGCTCTCCTCTGACAAAGGTAGTTGGTGATATCACGCGTTCAGGTCAATCTTCGAGAACCACTTGGGTCCATTGACATCGGCAATGATGTAGTCCATCGTTGGTGTTATGTGGCGTTCCCTTTTAATGGCTCTATTGGGTAACCGCATGTCAATACACAGTCGTGTGGCCCCAGGTTGCTTGGGTTTCTCCGCGATGACCATCGGGGACACCCATGGCGTCGGTCCCATTACCTTTTTGATGACTCCTTGTTCTTCTAGGGCTTCTAACTCCTTCTTGACAAGTGGTCACAGGCGGAAGGGAACTCTCCTGTGTCTCAGTGCTACCGGGATGACCGACTTGTCAATGTGTATCTTGACGGGGTCGCACTTGATGCACCCAAGGCCTTTGAATAGCTCAGGGAATTGTCCAAGGAGTTCTACTCTCTGGTATGCCCGAATTCATCTCGTGAAAGTGATTAGCTTCAGATCTTTAGCAGTGTGACTGCTCAGAAGATTATCCGCTTCCCTGTCGATCACTTGGATTGTGGCCATCACCTCCAGGGCGTCTGCCTTGATAGGCACTGAGATCTTTCTTTTCAGCGGTAAGAGTGTGTCTGCCCCATAGGCGTATATCCTCATTTTGGATGGTTCCACCGGAGGGCGAGGGCGCAGGCTTCTGTATTGTTGTAGGCCCATGACATTCACTGTCGTTCCCGTATCGATAACGGCTTTCACTTCAGGTCCTGCGACCTGCACTATGCACATGGGCTGTGGTCGGCGGCGTTGCTTAAGCTCCCTTGCAAAAGACACAATGTATACTTCTTCATTGTCATACTCTGAGGAATCCTCAACGGTTGGTAGGTGCCTTGTGGGTCTTTTCTGTGTATGGTCAGGTGGCGCGGTGTCTGTTACCGACAGCTGTTGAACGGCTCGCGTTGGGGGCTTTTGCCCCACGGGCTTCTCGGTTTCTGTTACGCCTTTTACAGACAGATGGAAAATGGTTGGGTATTCCGCAATTGGTACAGGTTTTTCCTTGGGTGGGACAGTCTTTCGCTGCATGCAGCTCATGGCCACAGTATCCATATCTTGACTTGGAGGCGTCTCCTTTCGGCCCTCTGTACATGTCTCCTCTAGGCTTGGTCCTTACGGCATTGGCTTGCTCTGTTTTGACGGAGACCGGCTTGGGGTTGGTCCATTTCGTTTGCCCTCGCCACGGACAAATCGTGTGATCTGGCCAGTATCAGCATGTCCTCTAGCGTGATTCTCGGTTTACGCAGTATGAGGCCTCTTAGGGTCTTGTCGCGGCACCCTTGGATGAGTTGTCTCCTGATTGCTTTCGGCTGGTCCTCATCTGTACACGTGCTGGCCAGCTCTCGGAGTCGTGCATAGAATGAGTCCATAGATTCTCCTTCTCTCTGTCGGGCCTGTCCGAGTTTGAAGACCTCGAAATCCGGGTTTAGTTGCGGGTCAAAATGTCCGTTTAGCGCAGTAACCGCCGCATTGTAGTCATTCGCAGCCCCTGTGTTGGGCAGGTGCCTGAAAAGTTTGAAAATTTCTTCCCCAGCGTAGTGTAGTAGCAGGGATCTCTTTACCTCATCGTCTGTCTCCCTGGTCGCAACAAAGTAGTTGTTGAGGCGTTCTATCCATATCCTCCACTGGGGGGAGACGGTGCGCAGGAACACAGCGGACGCGCGGTAGCAGAGATGACACGCAGAGCACCGTTCCGGGGCCGCGTACAGGCAGCAGACATTCCTTCACGGCCAGCGAGGTACGAGCGAGGGTTGAGCCCTCTCCGCTCGTCGCCAATGTAGTGTGTTGGTCTCGTGGTGCACACGGGCCTTCGGAGGGCATACAGGGCTGGCGCAGGGGTGGGAACGCGCTTGCCGGACACAGTGACTACTCTGGGGGCATAGTCCGAAGTGACGTGCCCCGAGTGGCCGCCTTCCATTTATTCATTCCCCGCAGGCCACGCTTGGCCTGCGGATGTGGTGTATCGCAGGACGGCCGACACTAGACCGCCAACCATTACAGACGGCAGTGGCAATTGCTGCCTAAGCGCGTCACTCAGCAAACAGAGGAGCGATACAGGCTGATTTCAGGAGTGAAATCCTCGATCTTGGGACCAGAGACAACGGGCTTCGCTGCTCCTAACCGCGCTGCATACATTGCGGTTACAGCTTCCAACTTTAATGCCCGGCAAATACTGAATCACCACCACCAACCGCGACCTTCATTTTGGCTACGCTAAGCCTCAAAATGGCGGCTCACCGAATCAGGTAGCCGATCTCAACACGGCATCCATCCTCGGTGCTGGTGACCCCCGGATCGCCGCACATTGCTGTCTTGCTACTCCACCCTGGCGCAACTGAAGGTGGGTGGTTTTATAAGCGGCCACGGTTAAAGGAGAGTTTTGCGCACAATCCTCGTTCTGCCTGACCCTGTAATGGCGGTTAGTGTCTGAGAAATACCGCCATGGCACCAGCTATCACAGCTCTCACAGCCGCCTGAACACGTGATCGACCTCACACTCAGCATCGCGAAGATCATTGCCTTCATTCCCTCACGCATGCTGGCTGCTTCGAAATTGCAGCGCGATTCGACTTATCTCGGGACCCTCCGCACTTTCTGTCCCGATTCTAAAATGACTACGACGGCGGTTCGGGAACCCGCACTACGCTGATACCTAAGCCTTTCAGCCTCAAAAGCCCTCTTGGGATCTCAACGTGACACATTGCTCCAAATGGTCCTCCCGCCCGACTCCTAATCCTCAATATGAGCCATCAATCTGGATCTCCGCTTCAATCTAGGTGCCCAATTCATGTGCCCAGGTGCCCAGGTGCTCAGGTATGCTGCTAATCTCCGGAGTTTGCCTGCTTGTATGTGAGCCACTACCACCATACACCCTTTGCTGAACTGTCTGCGCTTGTGCTCTGACTACCATCCATCCCTGCTGGGCTGAGACTCGTTGAGACTCATGGTTAACTCTCTATACCCACTGTCTTCAACTGACGTTAACAACTCTAGCATGATCGGTGTTGCCCTACCCATAAACAGTGCTCTGAGCACCATCCTGCTTTAGCTCCATCCATACCAGGAAAGAGGAGGGGAACCCTCATAGCGACTCTCTGCCAACACCATCAGCCGGTCTACTTCACCTCTTCATAGCCCGCAGCTACACTAGTCCACCTTAGTCTACTTGTCTATCCCCGTCCCATAAAATACGCAGCATTTTTGTCGCAGTCCAATAAAGTTTGCCAGAAGGTGCGGAAGTACGAGAGGAGACAGGTGAGAAGACAGCAGAACCATTACGAGTTAGCTCGCAACTGAGACCAAACAACCTAACTCACGCCTACACCAGCCTACACCCTCCTTGACAGTGGCTGACAGACACAGGGACAAAAGATCCAATAACAAAACAGTGTGCTAGGAACCGTCACCTTCAGAATCTCCAATCAAAGCGAGGTCAGACCTGACAAGCACTATGGACATGATCTTAAAAAGCTAGCAGAAGTTCATGATTTAGCCAAATCAACAAAAGGCAACATGGTCATGATACTAGAATTCACGGTGATCCGGGCGGATATGAGTGCGATGAATAAGAGCATCAATGAAGCGAAACAGCGCCTAAGCGATGTGGAGGACAGAACCAATCAATCTTCCAAAATCATAATGCACCTCCAAAGCACCACAAACAAACTTAAACGTAAAAAACCCAAATTGGAAGATCGTAATAGGAGAGGGAACATACGCATCTTTGGGGTTCCGGAGAACTCAGAGAAAGACACAGGTTTGTGTGTTGCCTTCCTTGAAGCCTGGATACCAATGATCACAGGGATCACATTCCAACAAGGCATGGAGCTTGATAGAGCACATAGGATTCCAACCTTCACTGTCCAGGGGAGGAAAGACCCTTGGCCCTTGATCTGCAAACCTCTCCAGTACCAACACGTTGAAACCATTCTGCAGTTCGCCAGGAAAAATCACCACATCACCTGGGAAGGTCAACACATAATATTCATCCAAGACTACTCTAAGGAAACCATTTAAATGAGGAAAGGTTTCCTTCTTCTAAGGGACAAGCTGAACGCAAAAGATATCCAATTTTCCTTTGCTGGTCCATCGAAGTTCAAAATCATCGAAAACGGCAGAGCTCATCTCTTTTCAAATCCCCAAGATCTTGCTTGTCATCTGGAGGCCTCACCGACACAGAGCATGGACCTGTCTAGTGGTCTTCAAACAAGAGGAAAACGAAGATCCAGGGCTCTCCCACTTCTTGATATGCCGGGTCGTGCTCACCACTGGTATTGTTGTTTGTCCTATCTTGTAGACTACCTCCTAGACAAGTGGTATCTGAATCATTGCATGTTGTTAAATGGTGACGTACAATCTTGCAGTCCTCATACCATTGCTTGTTTCTACAGGGACATTTCACCAGAATTCTCCAGGTTGCCCTAGATGGCGCTTTAAAGAACCCCTCTAAGTCATGTAGTTTTGTTGGTTATGTACATCCAATGTAAGCTCGCTGCTTGCCTAGGGGGCATCTTACCAAATCGATTGTGTAGGGCTTGCCCACGTGCTAGTCATTCGTTTTAGATCCTTTGACCAAAGAGTTGCTTTAAGAGTTCTCTGTGACAGACTCTGCTTTAGAACTCTGTTTTCGACCACTTCTCAGATAATCAGTGACTTGATACTTACATTCTTCCATTACAGTTCCAGTGTTATCAAGTTCTCTCTCAGACATACCCTAGCTGAGATATGTTGCTATGTTGATATGAGATTCATGGCTATGTTGTCATGAGTTTTATTTCACATATGTTCCTTTGCAGGACTAGCCCTGTGCTGTATTATAGCTCTCACTCCACCAATCTACTGAAAATTCACTATTCCAGTTTACCTCTCTGTGCTGCCTACAAACGGTACTGCAGTCGCTTCTCCTGTGTTCGATTCTTCCGGGGGGGAGGAGGTGGGTAGACAGGGAAGGGAGGGATGGAGGGGTAGGAGAGGTGGAGGGAGGGGGAAGGGGGGTTGGGGAGTAGAGGGTAAATGTGTTTATGGTTGTTTCCCTTTTATTTTTCTGTTTCCCCATATTTTTTGCTGACACCATCGCTTTCGTAGTATCACACGAGACATACACCATATACAGACTCCTACTCAGGGATCACATCTGTCCCTGCAGGAAGGAGTGTCTAGAAAGTCCAGGCCCGCACCTAGCCGCGCTTACTATGCAATGGCTGACACCCATTGGCACCGACGACCGAATTTAGCTTCTACTAGGACAACTATTCCAGTCCACTTCACTAGGACACCCACTCGCCCATCCACCCAGCGGCCAACACCCTCTAGATAACTCAAAATAAATCCTTGTTGGGAAATTTAACCATAGTGTCTTTGAATGTAAAGGGACTCAACCACCCAGTGAAACGTAGAAAGGTCTTCGAATACCTAGCAAAATCAAAAGGGGACATCATACTGCTTCAAGAGACTAAGCTATCGGAGGAAGATATGAGCTTTAGAAGGCTCAACTGGGTATCCCACACCTTATGCTCCCCGGCAGTCCACAAGAAGAGAGGGGTGATCACACTAGTCTCAAAGAAATCTAATATCACTATTACCTCACACACTCATGACGCAGACGGTAGACGTTTAATTACCCACATGCTGAGAGACGATGACCCCATTCACGCAATAAATATCTACGTCCCTAATTCTGACGACACAGACTTCTGGGAAGCTGTCTCATCCTCCATTGAAAGCATACTGGATGATGAACTCTTGATCGTAGGGGGTGATTTCAACCTTCCGTTAGACCCCATAATAGATCGCCAGTCCAAATGCACGTACCAGCCACCCCGCTCCCACGAGGCCCTCACCCGCATGTGCTCTAAATTTAACTTAAAAGATTCCTGGCGCCTCCAACACCCAGATGGGAGGGACTACACGTTCTATTCGACCCCACATAATTCTTACTCCATAATTGACTATATCCTAATTTCCAGCCCTTTCACCCATCTTATAGATGAAAAAGACATTGCTCCCAGATTAGTTTCCGATCATTCACGTATCAGTACTAAACTCGCAGGCTCTCTCTCCATATTACCCCCTAAACGATGGCGCTTCAATGAGGAAATCCTATCTGATCCTGAGAATAAGCGAGAAATAGAAAACGCTATGAGGGATTATATTGCACTTAACGATTCTCCAGACACGAACACCTCCATCATTTGGGATGCGCTTAAAGCTACCATCAGGGGAGTCATTATAGGCATTAGAGCGCGCACCAATAAAAAATTAAATATGGAACTTGACACACTTGAACAGGACATCAAGGCTCTAGAAACTGCCCAATCAGCCAACCTAGACAGTAAACACTCTCTAGACCTGCTTATTAAAAAGAAATATGAATATAATGTGATAGTGAGCAGACGAGCCGGGGTTTGGATCAATAAGTTCAAGGCACTTAAACTGTGCGAAGGTAACAGGGCAGGAAAACTGCTTGCATCTTACCTCAAACACAGATAGAAGCAATTTACTATATCCTCTATTAAAGACTCCGCCAATAATATTCACACCAAACAAGACAAAATTCTGGCCACGATACAGTCCTTCTATGAAGACCTCTACAAATTAGTGGACAAACAAGATGATTGCGTTAAATACTTGGACGCTCTAAATCTCCCTAAACTCTCTGAAGAAAACAGTACCACTTTAGGTTCCCCCTTATAGACAAAGAAATTTACTCCGCTATCAAATCTCTCAAAAATAACAAGGCTCCAGGCCTAGACGGCTTTTCGGCAAGCTTTTACAAAGCATATGATAAACCTCTTAACCCCATATTGTTAAAACTGTTCAACTCGATTGCCATCACAGGTAGTGTCTCAAACTCAATGGGTGAAGCCACCATAATTGTTATCCCGAAAGAGGGTAAAGACCCCCTTTTAGCGAAAAATGATCGCCCTATCTCCCTCATAAACCTGGATTGCAAAATGTATGCAAATATATTAGCTAATAGACTTAATAATCTTCTCCCAAAATTTATCAGCAATTCACAAGTGGTTTTCCTTAAGTACCGGATGTCCAACGACAATACAAGACTTTTGTGCCATATCCTGGAGATGGCTAAAATAACATCCGCCCCCTCCGTCGCCATCACCCTGGATGCAGAAAAAGCGTTCGACAGGGTGTCTTGGTCTTTTTTAAAACACTCTATGCATGCTTTTAACCTAGGGAAGTCCTACATTGATATGGTTATGGCCCTTTACTCCTTTCCATCTGCCAGAATCGCCATTAATGGCACCCTGTAGGACCCTTTCCAACTGGAACAGGGAAGCAGACAGGGTTGCCCCCTCTCACCAGCACTTTTTCTCCTGACCCTCGAATCGCTCATAACAGATATACAAAGAAACGAAGATATTACAGGAGTCAGCTTCGGTGACATGCGGTTGAAGCTGGCCGCATACGCGGATGACCTCCTGTTGGTTACGGAAACCCAGAGACTTCCATCGAGGCTCTCATGAACACCATAGAAGAATACTCCTCTCATTCTGGGTACAAATTAAACAGGGACAAATCGGAGGTTAAGCCTCTAAACATCCTTGGCACAAAAGACATGCTGGGAAACTCCGGTCTCTCTTGGCAGACCGGCTTTATCAAGTATCTAGGTATTGAATTTGGCTGCTCCCTTCTCAATACCCTTCACCGCAACGAGTCCAACACGCTAGAAAAAATTAAATCACAACTAGACGGCTGGTCACCCCGCTTCATAACTTGGTGGGGAAGGGTCGAGACCATTAAAATGATGATCTCCTCTCTAGTAAACTACCTCATCACAATGCTACCTCTCACCCTGACCCAGGACTTCCATCACAAATTAGATATTATACTCTCTAAATTCCTTTGGAAAGGGAAAAAGGCCAGGATTAGCATAAAAAAGCTTTGCCTTGATAAATCGCTGGGAGGGGTCAACCTGGTGGACTTCAAATTATACCAGACGGCCTTCCTGGCCAAAAAAGGCTCCTTCTGGCTTTCACCCCCGCTGGCTACACCAGCGGGGGGTGAAAGAGCTTTCCGCCTTATTTTTTTGGCTTTTTAAGACACAACTCTCTCTCAGATAATGATAGGGCCCTACTAGACATACTTCTCACTGCTGCTGTTAAAACAGTTCTTAACAATTGGAAGGACACCCGCAAATCCTCCTTCAAATGCTGGTTGAACTGGGTTACTAGCCTTCAAAATACTCCATGGCGTCCTCCTCATAGACAAATTTGGGCCACTCTTGACGACTACTTCATCAGGCACAAACCCCCTTGAAGTCCCCACCTATTCCTCCATCCCACCCACAGTCACATACAATCTTGATTGACTCTAAATTACTAGCCCTTATTCTCTCTCTCTATGTCATACCAACAAGCCCAGCTCTTTTAACGAATGTGATCGCCTGCAGGCACCATTCCTAGGTGGATACTACTGATGCAATACACAGGTGTTGATACTACCTTTGCAATGTACTAATGCTTCTCTACCTAATCATTGTATAGATGCTGTCATGCTTTTCATTTCTTTTTGCCTCCTGCTTATTCCTAATTTTCACTCTGTATCCCTAGATTCCACTATCGCCCAAATTAGTTTTTCTGGTTATTTATACAGCTGACCATCATTTTTATTATACCCATCATTGCCTTATATGATTGTTTATTTATGTACATGCTTTTGTATTCTTTTTGAAAACAGCCAATAAAAACGTTTGAATATAAAAAAAGACACCTATACAAAAGAATCTCAAAATGTATATAAAACCTGGATTTTCAATGAAAAATCATCTTTCTTCACCAATAAAACTGAAACTGCCAAATACTCCACGAAAGAGCTCTTTAAAACAGTCAAATCACTCTCCAAATGTCTCTGAAAACAAAAATACTAACTCATCCCAGTTCTTCTGCAATATGCTAGCCACCTTTCTCCAAACTGCAAAAAATATTTACGTGACTTTTACAGCCAAATCTACATTGACCTCTTGTTCCTCCAGAGAGATACCTTATCAACCAACTCAGAGTCTCCCTCTAACCCGAGTGTTAGACCTGTACGCCCTTTGGGTGGTCTCTCCTTATTTTTCTCCCTTTCTGCCTTCTATTTTTGCGTCCACTGATGTTTTTGGGTGTTGACCGTAGGTCTCCGGGTGCCCCACCACTGCTAATCAGTGCTGAAGTACAGGTGCGCCTTTCTAAAATGGTGGGTAGATAGGGTTCCTAAGATGGACGCCTGGCGGGAATTACCTCAGAGCTCTGGTCCATAGGATATCATTAGGGGATTCTATAACCTTCCAGTAGCCTCTAGTGACCAGGGCCTAGGCTATATAAGGGAGGACAATGGGCGGCCATTTTGTCACAGCTGGGTTTGCTGGAGTGTGGACACCTGTGACAGGGGGTTGGTGCCTTAGGTTTTCCTGATTGCTCTTAGGGGCTGCGTGTTGGTTCTAGGTACTGCCTTCCTTCCTTTTGATCTGACCCTGCCTGTAAAAGAAGATCTGCCAGAAACATAACTCAAGTCACCATTCTTCAAGGACACTAATCCAGTTTAATTGCTGGTGAGTGGGAATCTGGCCCCAGTTTTGGTAACCTCTGTGGGTGGCACTATGAACTCCAGGATATAGTGGAGTATGGGACCTTCGCCCTGACCCTCCTGGAGAAGTGGGGCCTGACTTGACCCTGTGGTGAATTGCAAGCTGTGCCTGCGTTCAGGATTTGTCTTTGTCTGCCAGCGTTTTGGCCCCCCTGTCCCCTCCAACGCCTCACAGTGTTCATTCGGTACTCTTCGGGGACTCTGTGGTGCCATGGCTGCCCAGCGAGATTGAGTCGCGAGGGCGGGAGCTGCTGAGAGAATTTCCAGTGACTGGCGTGTGAAGAAGGAAGCGGCGCGACTCCTTGGGAGGCGACGCTGAACAGGGTTGCTAGGTAACCGGCCTCCGGCCTAGAGCGCCGCCTTGCACAAGGAAGTCAGAGCCTTCTTCAGGACGGAAGCCGGCGCGCACTCCAGCGGAGCAGATCCACCCGCTGACAGCCTTTCCGGTATCTGAGAGCAGGCATCCGGAGTCCCGTTCCCTTTGAGGCTCCCCGAAGCCGCGCAGCACCATCAGGTTGTGGCCCCTCCTCGCCTCAGGTAAAGCGGTTGAGATCCTGAGCGGAGAGACGGGGATTGTGCAGCCTCCTCAGCTTGCCACAGGAGTGGAGAACACAGGCACCCAGGTATCAAGGAGGGAGGGGCTGTTATAAGGAGGAGGGATAAGAGATTGGGGAAGGGGAGTGAACGATGCCACTAAACCGCCCCAAGGGCACCACGTCTCTGAGCCCTGCATGACTGACACATCTAATGATAAAGGGATTTCAATCTTCCTACTTCTAGTATGCCTCCCGAAGCACTTTCACTTAAATAGAGGTGGCACAGAGTCACACCAGCGATTCTGGGATTGGAGGTGACTCTAGACAAAATGCCTGCGTCAGCCTAATTTACAAGTAATGATGAAAGAAATATGCTGAAGTAAAAGGTCGCTTATTTGTATGTTTACTACAACTGGATGCCCATAATTGTAAGAGTGTTAAATCAGGTATTTACCTGGCCAGATTCTTGATAACCAGTGACAAGAAGTATAATTCAAGAATGCTCACCTGCTGAAGGTCAATTTTATTGTATCCTAAATACTAGTGTTTGAATTACTGTACTGAAGAAAGATATATTGAGCAGTTAATGTATTTAAGCTTTGAAAGAGAAATGTTCAGGGCTGGATTTATGAAATATTGGAAACCTCACTCATCTTAAGTAAAAAGATAAAGCTAATCCATTTTCTATATACCAGACGGTGTGGTGTCATTTTTGGTGGGTTTGCATTGGGGTGTTGTAGTGTGTGTGATGCAAGCACGTCACATTTGCTTTCCAGATTAGCTTTACCACGCTGCGCCATGCTACCCAAATTGGGCTGGTAAACCCGGTTCCAACACCGAGTACCTATCGACCAATATCCCGACTGCAGTTTCCAGTGAAAGTCATCGATAAGGCCACGGACCAGGAGCTGACAGCCTTTATAAATCCAAATCATCTTTTCGAGTGTAGCTTAGAAACCAACACAGCACAGATTCTGCCTTAATTGTTGCATCAGAGAATGTAAGAGCCTCGATTGACAAGCTGATAAAAACATTTCAACTCTCAGTAATATCTTATTTTGACGACACCCAAATTGTGGTCTCGATCTCAGGCAACCCAAACCACTCTGCTGTCAAATTCCATGACTGCATGAAAAATAAAGGAGACTAGATGAATAATAACTGTTTAAAATTGAACTCAGGAAAGACGATTGAGGTCCTCCTGTTTGGAAACGATACCTACTTTTGGTCCCCTAGCTGGTGGCCCCAGGGTATGAGTGCTTTGCCAACACCAGTTGAAAAAGTAAGGAACCTAAGTATCCTGTTTGACAATAGGCTGACATTCGATAGAGAGATCAATCAGATAACCTCATCTGTTTTCTACATCCTCAAAATAATCAGGAAAATTCTTCCTTTTATCCCAACTAACCTCCAAGGACAGTTGCTACAACACTAATTCTATCTAAACGAGATTACTGCAATACCCTATACATTAATATGCAACAAAAACTACTGACCAAATTGCAAACATTGCAAAATACATCAGTACGTCTCCTGTTTCGAATATCAAAACATCAGTCAGCAGCAGCCCTTGCACGTAGAGAGTTGCACTGGCTACCTACTGTGTACTGCCTTCAAGGCACTTCATAACACAGGGCCCAAATATCTAATAAAAACCTTTTCCTAGTATATCCCTGTCAGACCACTACAATCAATGGCAGCAAACATTTATAGTCCCTAAATTTAGGAAATCTCATTGGGGAGGTATGATATGATAACATTATTTATAGAGCGCACGTTCACCAGCGGTTTCTTGGTGCTAGGGTGGAGGGCTAAAGGCAGAGGCAGTGTGTAGGAATTAGTTGTAGGCTTGGGAAAAAAGCCAAGTTTTAAGCGATTTCCTGAATAGAGAATAGGAGGGTATTTGGCGGAGTTCCGGATGGAGAGAGTTCCAGAGGAGTGGTGCTTGGGTGGAAAATCTCAGACCGCCATGTTTCTTTCGTTTGAAGGTGCAAGAGGACAAGAGGTTTAGCCAGGAGGAGCGTAGGTCGCGGGGATGGACATAACAATGAATTCGGGAAGCAATGAAAGAGGGTCCATGGGATGAAAGGGCTCGGTTGATCAGGCAGCCAAGTTTGAAGAGCTTTGCTGCTTTTAAATACCCAACTGTTGAACTCTCTCCCTCTCAAACTGAAAGAAATTACTAATCGCCCACAGTTCAGGAAAGAACTTAAAACATGGCTTTTTAATCAATAAATTCTTAGTGGTAAGTCTGTTATGCTCCCTATCAAGCAAAATCACTGTTCACACTGGTTTCAGAACAAAGCAGCGCCAAGTCGCCCATGGGTAATCGAGGGCTTTATAAGAATAAATACCATGACATTTGCATATAAGCAGAATTCGTCAGATTAGTCATGATAAACTTTGCCAATGTCTGAGTAAACGTGGTACAAATATGTAGTACAAGAGGGGTTTGAACTATATTTTCTTAGCAGGAGCCATGTCACATAAAGACATAAACTATAGTTGGTAGATATTCAATTTGTTTTCCTACTTGCATTAGATGAACTACAACCTAATTTGAAAGTTCTGAAACAATCTTGCTTGGTAACGCATTTCAATGGAATAAGGGTAAGGAAATTTCAATATTTGTAGTCAAGTTGCAGATGCTTTTCAGGTCTTAGCTGTGCATTGCAGAATCATATTCCTCTCCACCTCTGAAAAATGTCTACCCAACTTTAATTCCCTTTCTCCCCCAAAGACACAAACTTGGAGAAATTACTCTTTCAATGGTTTTGTATAGTTGCTTCACTAACTTCCTTTCCCTGTCTATCGTCAGCAGGCAGAGAAGGATTGTGTGAGTCGATGGTTCACCAAATTCGCATGCTCATGTTTTTAGGGCATCGTAATGTAGTGCCACATGGATAAAGAACTGACACACTGGGTTGGAATGGTCCTCCCTCAAGTTAAAAAAGTTTCTTACTTTACCATTGTCGTGCATGTGATCCACCTACAACACACCTGTCTCTGTGCATTGTGATTTTCTCTACCATGTCCAACTAAATGAAATGTAGGGAGTGTCCACAATGCGGTAAAGGGGTTTAGAGCAGCGGCGCAGCAGTCAAGGCTCATTAAGGACTAGCCTGCCCTTCAGGTGACTGATCCTTGGAGTCCAGATTCCCAGCAGAAATAATATGGCTCTCACCTCTCTGTGCACCGTCCAAGCTTGCAAACTCCCTAGGGATCGTGTTTGCTTAACTTGAAGAAGCAAGGGGAAGGAGAGTGGGATCAGAGAGTTAAAACTGTTGTCCCACACAGTACTTCTTCGAGATTGTCAATAAACTTTGTAAGCTCTCATACACACCTTTTCTGAGTTGGAAAAGAAAACATTGTTAGATCAATTTCATTCCCGGGATTTAAGGTTAGTACTCAACCATAATGTTTAACAACTTCTATATATATGTCAGTTCTTTCGAAAAGTGACACTACTTTCTTTCCTTAGGTCGTACAAAATCCTCAGATGTGACTTGAGGATAAACCAACCAGTTGGAGACTATTACACCATGATCTTTCTGTAGTTGTCAATGAACAAGTCCACTCTCTTTCAAACGAACTGGTATGATTGACAGGTTACTTTTAGTTATTTCTTAGTGTTTTCAAACTATTGTTGCTAGGTAAACCGTAATCATGATGACAGAAGACATCTCCCGGAAGTTAAGGTCTATGCCTCACGCTTTTTCCCCCTAGCATTCATTGAACACTGACCAAGTGTTTTTGCTCGAATGACCTAGATGAGGACTTTCCTGATGCCAGTTAGCGCGTCAGGTATTCATTTTGAAGAAACAGGCCTTCCCGCTCCTTTGGGGTGAACAGTTGCAGGCTGCCTACCGACTATGTTCTTATACATTTCCAGCTCAAATTAGCCGGATGGCAAATATTAATACAAAGCAAATATTTTCTTTGGAAATAAAGAGGATTGACAAGTGTTAATAAATCAACAAAAGGAAAGTGAACATAGTAAAACGCTTTGAGTGTTTGGGTGTCTGCCTTTTTGCAGTGTTAGGCCCAAACCCTAGTAAATTTAGCTCTTTTAAAGCTATATATGAATTTGCATAAACCAAATGACTACCCGATTCTTCAAATAGTTGCTGCTAAATTCTAACTTGTAAGGCACAGTGACCTATTGTTAGAAATTATATGTTGTTTATGAATATCTGCTAAAACTGCTGTTTTTGTAGAATATGTTACTGGACAACCTAGTCCTACAGGATCAAATTAAACTGCAATTTAGGGAAGTTAAATCTATGAAAATAGAGGGATTATTTCGAATATACTTCCTAAAACTGAATACGAAAATTCCAGCAAGAATCATAATACTGGGTTATTACATATGAAGTACATATTAGGAAAAATGTGAACTAAATGAAAAAGGGTCAGACAATAAATTAAACTTCTAGGTGCTAAAAACTTTGACCGGGCAGAGCTATTGCCTTATATTAAATGGACGGTTTGAGTCATCAAATTACATTTTTTTTGGGACATAACCTTAAAAAGTACAATACTAGCAAAGATAAAACAAGCTCATAAAAACATCAGTTAAGACACGTTATAAATACATTACAATAAATATGAAACGCATATCACTAGGCCTTTAGAATGTGCAAAAGAGGGTAGAGTCAGCATGTATGAAGCCAGAGCATTTGAAGGGCAGCAAGTGTAGCTTTGGCAAACAAAACCTAAGGCCAAAACCTGACACTTAGCAGCAAAAACTACCGGAATCGAGATTACAAGGCACACTACCCTAGATGAAAGACCAGGCAGCTCTAGAATGAATGATACAAAGGATTACAAATTACTGATTCGACCAGTTCCTAAAATGGCAGACATATGATTATCAGCGATCACTTATCATTTTCAAGAGCGCACTTGCTCGGATAAAAATTCTTTAGCTTGAAAGTGAATTGTGTAGCATTTTTGGCCCGAGCCTACATCACGGCTGATCTGACTGACCAGGCCCACTTGAGAAATCTGGAAAGAGCAAATAAAATTGATTCTGATGTATCAGATATGAGTAGGTGTGAAGCCACCGTGCACTGCTTCATGTCTAGGATACGGCATAGCAGAAGGATCCACCTAGATCTCAGGATTTTGTACTTTATGCAAATTAATAGAAATTGCACCTCAGTTTTCAGAATGTTGGGACAGAAAGGGCAATCCCATGCAGCTCTCCCCACTCCCTTTTCCCACTTCAATGTAAAAACCCTAAGTGGCAATGTACTAACTAGTAAGGGGTTGTAGAAGCTCTTTGCCTCAGAGGACATAATTCAGTCAAAGAATAATTCAAATTGTGAGCTGCATTTAAGTTTAAGAATTTATCCTTCAGGCCATCAATACTCACCTTGCGCCATACCTTCTGGAGGACATGCCCCCAGTAGATACCCTTTATCCACTTGGCTGGGTTATTCCTCAACCTACTAGGGTCTTCCCACACCCCCACTAGTTTTAACTGGCTACACAAACATTTCATTGATATCCGCCAGGGTGTAGTACAACACTTGTCAAGGAGGTTAGCTCTTGCAGTGCAGCTTTATGTGGGGCCAGATACTGAGTTGTCCAAATTCTGACCCAGTAAGTCAAAGTTTTAAGGTGGGTAATGTGGTCAATCCTTTTGAGATAAATCCAACCATAAATATAATATTTGTGCGCCCGCTGGGACATTTAGAAGTGCTATCACAAATTTATTTTCAGTAATATTCAATTCCAAAATGTCTTGAGAGCCCCAGATTTCTGCCCCATACAGCGTGCCTCCCAGGGCCACAGCTCTATAAACCTCAACAGCTGAGGACACTGCCCTATAAGTCAATGCTTTCTATTTCCTAATAATAGCCGCTGATTTATTTGGTAGTATAGAGTTACTTTTTGAAAGCGGAAGGTCCCAGGGAAGCTTATCAATTAACCAACTCCTAAATCATCAAAGCTCCAAATCTGATGCATAATTGCTCCATCCACAGTCATTTCATTCCTGAATACACAGTGGGGATTTGTGGCCATGAACTTGGACTTCCCTGCACTGATCTCCAAACTCCTGTACTTGCTGAAACCCACGAAATGGTCCAACAGTCCCTGCAGTCCCATTGGAGTATGGAAGTATCATTGGCGAGCAGAAATACAGGGGTGCAGGGGGCATCATGCCAACACTATTTCGGTGCTTCTACTGCATTTTCCTAAACAGAGAGTACAACGTGGGGAACCAAACGCATCCTTGTTGCACCCTTCATTCAATAGGGATCCCGTCACCTTGATTTTTCCTCCTGACCTGTGCGCACGTGTCTGAGTAAAGTCTGACTAGGAGATAAAAGAAATCATGGAGCATTGCCACTTGATCCAATACCTCCCAAAGGGCATGTCTCCTCACTAGGTCAAATGCAGACCTCATATCCATGAAGGCTACATGCAGGTGTTCTGTATTGATAGTGAAGTACATCCAACAGATGGCCATAAAGCAAAATACCTGGTCAATCATGCCTATGTTCTTACGAAAGACAGCCTGAAAATGAGACAAGACCTGAAATTCATCCTTCCACTCCTGTAGGCGGATAAGGATTTGCCTACAGAAGATCTTCTGCATATTATCAATGATGGCCTGTAATTTTCAGAAATATCTTTTGCCCTCTTCTTATGGCTTGGAACAATAATGATGTCATGCCATGATTCCGGAATTTCCTCTCCATTTTTTACAGCATTGCTTAGCATGTTCAAGTAGGGGAACCACCTATCAGGCTCTAAATGGAATAAATCCACTGGTATACTCGGGGTCAGTGCCCTTTTCTTTCTTTATGTGTAAGAGGACAGCCTTGGTTTATTCTAGTATAAATACTATGGGGGTGGGGGGGGGGGGTGCTGGAGGAGAAAGGAGCGGCCGAAATACAAGCCACCTGTCATCCTGGAGCAGGGGCCTAGACTGGCATAATCCCTGGCACAATTTAATGCTTTCAAATGTTCAGCCCATCGGCTTCCCGGAACAAATATGTCTGGGGTTGTGATACCACAGCTGCTGCCAGTAGCAATGATTTTCCAAAAGACTCTAAGGTCTCTTTTCCCAAGGGCATCTAGATGGTTGTCCCATTGCTCCTCTTCCCATTGTTTTTGGAATTAGTCATGATTGGCTTGTAGGACTTCATGGCTCGTGTTGTGACTAATTTAGAAAATTCTGTAAAGGCCTTAATCAAGCCCCTTTTTGCAACTCTGAGCTCTTTGGTGTACTAAGGGCATAAAGTAGAACTAACTTTTGTTTTTCTATATTGCTTTCTAAAGATGTGTTGTGGGTTTCAAATAGCTCAGAGTGTTTTGAGCTAAACTTAAAGGTACTCGTGTTAGACTATTCATAAGATTCAAAATGAGCCACTAATGATGTATTTTTTTTTTTAATTTGCTTGTATAGCGCAGGAATTCGACCCCGTAGGGGTATCTCCGCGCTTATGTTCTTACCATAAACCAAATGCCAGAGACCAATAAACAAACAAGAAAGATGCAGGGTTTTATTAATGGAGGTGGGCATAGGGTGACCTGAACACCCGAATTTGCCCAGACAGTCCTGGTTTTTCACCAGCTGTTCCAGCAGATTTCAGCAATTTTAGCTCATGTCCCGGTTTTTAGAGGTGGGTTGACTGAAAACAGTGAGAGGCACTTTTTTGGGTGTTCTAATGATTGGTGGATATTTGTCTTATGGTGTGCCTCATTGTTAATATTAGCCCATTTTATGTTCCTGTAGTTATTTGTGAGGGCTAATGTCAATAAAGAAATGGCATTAACTTGCTCAGGAGACTTGCAAAATAGATATAAACTAAACTCGGCAACAAGAGCATTATGGTCACTGTTTGCTCTAACAACTTTCATGTTCCACCATAGCCTTTCGTCAAGCAGTATGTAATCAATATAATTAGTGTACAATTCTATTTTAAAGGAGATTGGGGTCGATAATCAGACTTACTTAGTGCACCCATTTGCATCTCCCAGGTGTCCAGAGTTGGAAAATTTGACTGGCCATCTTTGTCCATGTCCTTACATGTTTGCTTATAAGCTCAGGTGGACCCCAGTAATCATCCTCCCCGGTCATTAGGGCAGGAAGAGGGTCAAGTGGTTAAAATGTTGTGTTGCAATCCCCTGCTATAATCACGGGCCAGGAGTGCTGTTAAGTACTCTCTAACAAGGCATGTAAAGCGTTTATGGTGGGAGATTCTACATTGAACTTTATATATTCGTATATCAATATTTATCACAGCTATATGATTTATCGAGGCAGTGCTATGTAGTGACAGATAGCTCCCCAAGATGTCCTTGGATCCTGAGTCTAAGACTCACAATACAATTATTCAAGTTTTTTAACCGAATTACTAATCTCCCTGAAGCTCTCCCAGATCTAGCTGGAGTAACGTTAATAAAGAATGTGAGATAGACTGGCCTCAAGATTTGCTTTGTCGCCCGTGCTTCCTGCAGTAGAATAATTTGGTGGTTATTATTGAATTCGCCCCATTCTAGGTCGTTTATTTTGTTTGGCCTGTAGTCCACACACATTTCATGTCACAAGTCTGACTAAAACTCCCATCCTGGAAGCAGAACCTGGTGGAAATATAGGTGGGAGGACAGCCAGGAGAACAGTCTGGGAGTGAGTTACAGATTTATTTGGCCATTAGTAACATCACTTGGGTCTTCCCGCAGAATAGCTGTGGGGAATATATTGTAACATGGATACCACTGACGTCCTGCATAGGCACTTGGGGGAATCAATCTGTACCTGACGTAGCCAAGGAACATGTACTACCCACCCTCAGTTCACATGCCGTTTTTTAAGAGAGAGCATGCCCAATGTTACTCTCCGGGGGAGTAGCCATGGGTAATTTCTTTTTAATACGTATCTTCGAGACATTGTGAAATGGTGCTCTATATTTCAGGGAATTAGGCCTTCGTTAATTTTGTTATGGACAAATCTTACACCAATATGGTCTAAATGACCATGCTTGCTGCGATAGCGCACGGTTACTACAATTTAGTCCTTTATTATCGATCTACAGCTGCTGACTTTGTACAACCAGTGGATGGTTTTGTTGACTAATGAGCCTCTGTTTTCAGAGGACCATGGGTTCAGTTTAGAAATATTTGTCAACAACATTTTGTCTCCCAGGTGTGTACTGGCACTTCTCTCACTTTGCATATTGATCCACAAAGCTTCCCCCCTTCCCCTCGGAAACTGCCTGACTTCAAAGGGCGGTTTAACGAGGATCTCATGGTCATGGGTCACCTTGGTGCCTGCCTAAATGGGATGCTCTGATCCTCTTTCCTTTGTTCACTTCCCATTTCATGAGGAATCACTTTGTATTTTGGATTGGAATCCTTTGCAGTGTTGGGATTGGTATACTGAGGCAAGGGGTGGGGAATGATGCCTGCTCTAATTGGGATGTTAGGGACACAGGAGAGAATGTTGCCTAATGGCAAGGGCAGTCACACTCGGAGCTGGGGAACCGGGTTAGAGTCTCGGCAGGTACGCTCAACATTCTGTGATTCTGGGCAAATCACTTAATCTCCACGTGCCTAACAAAAATGAATGTGTCCGTCTGTAACATAATTGGTGCTCACGTAAAGCCCTCTGATACCTTCGGGTCTAGTTCGCACTAAATAAACCCCCCCCCAAAAATAAAATAAGGATCAGTTCAACCATGTTAATATGTGTAAGTTATCCTGACCTCTGCCCCTTATTGAGATTAACCAATAATGCAGTCAGCTTCTCCCACCACCTTCTCTATCTGGGTCTGTTTAAGGATGAAGACAGCTTTTCTTAGCTTAACTGTCTCTTCCCTCAGATGCATCAACTGGATCTCATCTGCACTACCCACTGCAGGTTGATTTGAGATAGATCCTGGGGCACTTAATGCTGGGTCACCTGTATTGGGAAGATCCTCTCTCAGTTGCAGTCCTAAAAATCCATTCTTACACTAAAAATTAACAATAAGTGGGGTTGGTTGGTTTTCGCCCAACCCAGTGCCAGCAGCCACCTTGATCGGCAATACAGTTAGTAGTGTCCCTCTACCATTTTTATAGGCAAAGCAGTCTACTGACATAGTCTTTCTTGAGTCTGGACACAATTTGGTTAGATAAGACTTTATGTCCCTACGCTTGGGTTTAGGCACTGCTGATGCGTCCCCTTTATCTTTCTCGCTCAGTATGCCTTGAACTTCTTCGATTAAAATCTCTGATTTCGTCAAGGGTATAATTTTTGGCAACATGCTTCACTTTTTTTGCCCTTCCCACTATCTCCAGCATTCTCCACAGCTTTGCTTTTCCCCGATAGGGTCATTGTTTGTGTCTAGGACAGAGTCAGCGTCCCCGTATGTCAAGAGAGGGCTACCCTGAATTTAGTCACACATAATGCTGCACTAGTCTAACTGGAGGCAGTGCTTTGTAGCAAGGTGGCAACCCCTTATGCCAGGAGGGGCCGCCATGGACAATTTCACCATGCTGATCAGACCAGAGATCGTTGACTGTGAGTTGTGGTGATGCCAGAGGAAGCCACCCGGAGCACGAAGGACTGCAACTTATTCTGCCCCTGCCAGAAAAGTGTGAACACTGTGTGAGAACCTGCGTACCAATCCCCAGGTGGGGGAATCTAGCAGAATAGTCTAGGTCACCTCTGTTGGAAAACCAATCGAACACTTAGGCCACAGATGGAACCACAGGGCATCATCAATTGCTTAAGGAGTGTGACTGTGAGTGAAAGACTCAGCACCCACTGAGTCCTGCTACTCAAGAACTCCAAACGCTTCACACCTGTTGGCCCCAGATAAACCTGCTGCAAAAATGTGCATGGTGTGGCTCTAGAACAGTATTGACTTTAAGTTCGAGTCATAGTGGACCCTTGAGACTCGGAATACTAGTGGGACATAATTTGGATGTTACCAATGGTGAATAATCATGATCATCTTATCGCAATTATTGTTAAACCTCCAATAAAATGAAATCACGTATGCTTTGCTGTTAAAAAATTAAAAGCTTCATGATCACTGTAAATGTGATGGGTTTACATTCTTTCTTCAAGCTCTACTGTCAGCTCCTGCAATTCTCTCTGAGATTAGTAAACAGAAACTGCATTTTGACTATGTTCATATAGCTTTTTGAAATTACCTAATTGTTTTGTACATGTTGGTGGTCTGGGTAACCTTTTCCTCAAAGTAGATGGCTGAACAGGGATAGAGTGGTGGAGCAAGAAGTCTCCTTTAATACAAGATACGTCCAAAAAGTATAATTCTGCCTCCTCTTCATTTCGTTATTAGTCACATTTATTGCTTGCACTCCTTTCTCCGAGTTTCTATGGTATTGTTCTCAAAATCCAGTTTCAGAACTTTTGAAGCCTCCATTCTTTTGACTTTGCAGAGATTTCTAGTGATAGGTAACAAATGCGCTCCTCTGCCTATGAACAGTGACTGCTTTTCACTTTATCTTTTCATGTTTCCTTAATGCTCAGCATAATGTGCAGTAACCATCTGATCGTCTTGAGTAGAAGTTACAGTGCGGTCGCCAGTCTTCAGAAGGGGAAAAACTCTTGGCCCCCATGCTCTAGGCACATCTTTTACACAGTGTTTAACTCCACCATATATATGCCTGCTCGAGGTGTTTCATTTCCTGCCTGTGGAAATGCTGACAATGACTGACTGCATTGCTGCTGGCAGAACCTTTTACCTAGCGCTGTCTCTGAGCTGTGCTTCTGTTAGCTCATTACCGCCTTAACTCTGCGGATCCTGTTTTGCAGTAGATCGCAGTGTGTTGACTTTCTTTCCACGCCTGCATGTGCTTCCCTTCTTTTGGGTGTATTCTGTCATTTCAGTGCTTTCTGATGAGCTTTCAAAAGGTGTGACTGAACGCCTGCCCGAAGTGCAGTTGGAGAGCGAAGAGGGTGAACTACAACCCCACGCCTACTTTTCTTCCTCTCCGGCATAATTTGGATACAATTAAGAGAAAATGCGCATTTTAATACACACATTATAAGTAGAAATTGGTTAAAAAACCCCATAGGGTTTCACTGGCAGGTTTGACTTGGAACTTATTAAATACTAGTCACCTATGAAATGCTGACCCTGGAATGGGGAATAACGGGCGCACCTGTGAAAACAGACTCCTTTTCCACATGTCAACCAAATTCATTATCACAGCTTTATGCTGCCATTTACCACCAGATTTCAGCAGATGGAAAATGGCAGGATGGGAGTGCTGCAGTTTAAGGGGTCAGGGGGAGGACAGAGTGGGGTAGGGCAATGTTGGGTAAAGTTTCTCCCTGGTGCAGGAGGAGGGTGGGCGGGCCTCAAGCTACACCTTTTCTTTCAGCTCATTCCCAGAATCACCAATGGACTTACTGAATGCAGATTTGCACCAGACACATTCTGGGTCACTTATTGTTGCATGGGGCGGTATCCCATCAGGAATACTGTTCCAGCAGCCATAATGGGCCCCTTAGTGTCTATAAGATGTTTCCTGTATGCGTGGTGATAGAGCGTCATGATATTCTGAAAATTGTAGGGGTGCATCATAATCACTGGTAGTCCGCACCCACATGTAATCCTGTGTTGCATTAAGTATTGATCATTAGAAAATGTGAACATCATAATGAACAATGTATATGTATTGTTAGGAATTTAGTTTGTGGTAGTTGAAAGAATGAATTGACATTTAAATGTAATTGCCTATTGCAAGTGCTTAATGAATTAGTTTATGTGTAATGTAAATGCATTAAATTTAAACGTGTACTATAACAGTCTGCACGTGTAGAGATGACTAAATGTGCCTTATGGTGAAGAAATGCAATGCTTATAAGAGTAATGGTATTAATGCGTACAGTTTAGGTGTGTAAAGGCCTAAATGAATGTTCACATTTTGCTGTGAGAGGCCTGTTCCTGCTTTCTTATGTTAGCTGAATTGAGTGGGCCTGAAATGTATTTTCCTTGGGAAGGCTCTCAGTTGACGGCACTCAGCAGATTTGTACGTGCAAGGTTAATTCATTCACATGCTTTCCTTTGCAGGTGCAAGGACACGTCCCTTGTTAGTTAGACTGATGCTCTTTGTTTTAGGAATTTGGTAAAGAGGAGACCTGTTACAGTGTTTCATTGGTATGCTGATAATTGGGAGCCCACTGGAGAAGCCTGAGACCCAAGGACAATTCAACCGTTCTTGGAAAAAATGCAAGTTTGAGGAAAATTACCTGCAGAAGATGTCCAGCCAAAGGAGGTGTTTCGGGGCGTGCTCTTTGAGTTTATCATTTTGTATTAGGGACAGTGCCCTGAGGGAGGAGAGCAGACGAGGCAGAGAGGCCAGATGAGAGCAGAGAGCTGTTAGGAGGGTAAGAGAAGGGATCGATTCGTAGGATGAAGACCTAGCTTTGGCTTCTGACCCTTTCCAACGTGAGTGTACTTCTTAGGAAGTCTTTACAAGCTGACACTTTTTTCTCGATCTTGCCTGGGAGATGTTATGTAGGGATGTCACCTTAGTGCTAGAGTAGGGACAGAATTAACCGATTATTTTCCTTTCCGTAAAATTGATGAAGACGAATTTGGATATTGGAACAATTATTGCTTGTTTAATCTTTTTGGAATTGCTTATTCTTTTCATGTTGCACCGAATTGAGAAAAAGGTTTCAGCTCGTGAAGACTTCCTAAGAAGTACACTCACATTGGAAAGCGTCAGAAGCCAAAGCTAAATCTTCATCCTAAGAATAGATCACTTCTTTTACCCTCCTAACAGCTCTCTGCTCTCATCTTGCCTCTCTGCCTCGTCTGCTCTCCTCCCTCAGGGCACTGTCCCTAATACAAAATGATCAACTCAAAGAACATGCCCTGAAACACCTCCTTTGGCTGGACATCTTCTGCAGGTAATTATCCTCAAACTTGCATTTCGTCCAAGAACGGTTGAGTTGTCCTTGGGTCTCAGGCTTCTCCAGCGAGCTTCCAAATATCAGCATTCCAATGAAACACTGTAACAGGTCTCCTCCATACCTAACTCCTAAAACAAAGAGCATCAGTCTAACTAACAAGGAAAGTGTCCTTGCTCCTGCAACGGAAAGCATGTGAACGAATTAACCTTGCACCTACAAATCTGCTGAGTGCTGTCAACTGAGAGCCTTCCCAAGGAAAATACATTTGAGGCCCACTCAAACCAGCTAACATAAGAAATCACGAACAAGCCTTTCACAGCAAAATGTGAATATTCATTTAGGCCTTTACACACCTAAACTATACGCATTAATAACATTACTCTTCTAAGCATTGCATTTCTTCACGATAAGGCACTTTTATTCATCTCTACGCCTGCAGACTTTTATAGTACATGTTTAAATCTAATGCATTTACATTACATATAAACTAATTCATTAAGCACTTGCAATAGGCAATTACATTTAAATGTAATTTCATTCTTTCAACTAACACAAACTAAATTACTAACATTACACATACATTGTTCATTTTGACATCCACATTTTCTAATGATTAATACTTATTTCAACACAGGATTACATGTGGGTGCGGACTACCAGTGATTATGATTCACCCCTACAATTTTCAGAATATCACGATGCTCTATCAGTGGCTTTACTTCAAAGTGTCATGAATGTATCCAGGAACTTAGTTAAAAGGAGCTTTCAAGAAGACTATGAATAAGAAATTATTTGGATGAGTCATAGACTTATGAGGCTACGTGTACATTAATATTCTACAGATATGATGAGATTTATGGTTATGGTTTAACATTTTTGTAATAATTTGAGGGCTGAGTCACTTGTGTAGTAAAAATCTAGTGGCTACTCCACCACTAAGGTGGAGGAGCGTCACCCCACTGCCTTGAAGCAGTAAAAAAACATTTAAAAAAAATAAGAATGTAATGTTATTATAATTTTATTTTGTCCTCCTGATGGCCCAGCATAGCATGATGAGGCGGGGCTGCAGGGGAGGAGTGGCAGAATCCTCTTAAGTGCGCAATGAATGTACGACGGGCCCTCTCGGGCCACCCAAAACAGTCATGCACACTTTTCCTGCTCTCCGTGCAGGCTGCATTACAGCCTGCATGGAGAACATGCTCAGGCCCCAAGCCCATGGCTGAGCGCCGAACCACGGCATTACCAATCACAACGCTGTATTGCAGTGTTATGATTGGCCATGGGAGCCTGGCTGTGCTTCCTGGAGTCCGAGACGGAAGAGAGCAGGAGCGGAGATGCAGGACCCAGCGGCAGGGTAAGTGCATTTTTTTCTTCATTTCCTCGATTTGTTGTTTTTGTTGAACTGCTATTCTGAAGCTTGTGGGGATCAAAGACTGTGCACAGTGTTCCTGTGAAGTATTTTGTCTCTCCTCCTTTGTTCTCCATCAGTTGAACATATATCTGCCATTGTTTCCATTTAGGATTACATCTCTTTATCTTCAAGTGGAATTAGTAATTATCCTAGTTATTACCTCTACACAACAAATCACAGCTTCACAACCCTTTCTACAATATCCTGGCAAACCAATTATTAAATGGCACCAATGGGTAAGAATTTTCGATAACTACCTAGTAGCAATTGATGCTACACGTTTTTCTCCTGCAAGCAAAGCAGCAGTCCTCTACAGCTGCATTGGTCTGGCAGCCCAGCAAGTTTTTGACAATTTACCCCGATTTATACCTCAAGGAGGATCAGTTGATGACTAGGATCCCTACAAAGGAAGCATTGGCATGTATGAGCAAACAATATGATGAAGAACCAAGCATTATGCTTGAACGTCACAAATTCTTTAAAAGTAAACAAAGTGTTGATGAAACTGTTGTGGAAAGAAAGTGTTGATGAAACTGAATATGTAGCAGCACTAAGGACCCTTCCCTCAACTTATGAGTTTGGAGCAAACGTGGATAGCTCTATAAGAGATCAATTTGTTTGACATGTTTCCTCAAAAAATTCAAGAAAGACTTCTAAGTTGTAGATTCCCCACTTTATCTGAAACTATTGACCTGGCCAAAGTAATAGAACATTCAATGGTTTTGTCTAGAGCAGAGGACTTCAAACTTTTTGATGCCGAGACCCCCCTGTCAAAATCTTTTTGGTGTGAGGACCCCCTCCTGACAAAAATTTCTAGAACTTGGTACTCCTCATCATTGACAACTATAAACAACCATCAAAGCCCCCAAATTCCCATAACAAATCATCCTTACAGTGGGAAAATACTATTAAACAGTGTTTAGCAAAGCAAAGGTCAGTGATCGTGGGGGCTTGGTCAAAGGTGTGGCTAAAAACAAAGGGCATCATTTATGAGGAATGTGCGTAGGGCAGCGCCGCAAGTCTTCTTGCTGCGCTGCCCTATGCCAATGTGAAAGGGCTGGAATGCACCTTTTTATGAAATATGGCACATTCCTGTCCTTTCCCCTTGTGATGGTGCACACATTGCTGCCTAGTTCCAACATAGGCAGAATTCTTTTTGTGCAGGAAAGAGCACCTTCCTGTGCAAAAACAATCCAGAGAGGGGTTTTCCTCTTTCCATGTGCGCTGCAGAATGCAGCTCACATGGAAAGTTGAAATAATAATAAAAAATTAAAACATTTCTTCCCGTTATTCCTGCGGTGTGAAGGAGTAAGGTTTTGGCACTCCCCAGGTTTACATGGTTTTGTAAATCTGGGTCAGCGTCAAAATCCATGGGCGTTGTGTGGGAACACCCACTGCAATGCCCATGGAATGCCTACTTGACACAGAGTAAGTCAACACAGCGACTTGCAATGCTTCATCTTACTACATATCTATGAGGCCATGCAAAGCCACGCTGGGTGACTTTGCGTCACCACATAGATATAATTGAGACGCTTACGCTGCCGGACCTTCAAAAAAAGTGATGCTCCAGCAGCGCAAGCGTCTCATAAATAAGCTCAAAAATAATTTTTTTCTTTTTTAGAACTTCCACAATAAGGTAGCTACAAATAAAATAAGGGGTAGCATAAATGAAAAATACATTTTAAAAATATGTTACTCAGTGGGAAATGCACTGTATTACATTATGAAACCTCTATTAGTTAATGCACATCAGAGGTCTGTGTCTGTAACCAGAGAGCCACAGATTTATATTTGGTTGGTGCAGTGGGAACAATGACGTGTGTACTTTTGTACTACAAGGTCACAGCCTGCGACAGAAAGCATTGTGAATGCGTAAGTCATTATTTTATAATATTTTAGGATAAAATAGAGCTTCCAAAATGTAGATTTTAGTAATACCAGTACATAAGTAATGCAAATTATTTTGCATAACTGTCCCTTCAACACACACTCCTCACAAGTACTAAGCGCTGGGTAAATACAGTTACAATTAAAAGCACAACTTCACAGCCCAGGTATTTACTCTTCCTACTACCACTGAAAAAAAAAACAAATCTTTGCAATCACAATGCTTGGAGTGATTACCGCTCCCAAGCACCCTTTACATTTGCAGATTAACTCATAGCTGCATTTGCATTTCATTCAACCAAGCAGCCAAGCAGGCACCCTGGTGTGAAGGATTGTTTTATCTGTCTACCCAGCCTCTTTCTTTCACAGCACAGGAGACTCAATTAACTTCAGTAGAAGCATTTTACCAATCAGAATGAAGCATCCCAGACGGCTGTCTTTTTTCAAAAGGAAAAGCACATTTTGGATTCCAGGCAGAAGTGAGGCCTGGAAATGTGCCACCCCCTTTCTATGACTCCAGGGCCCCTGGGCGTCACGCCCCACAGACTGAAGACATCTTTTCTAGAGCCATCCATGAAGAACAATCTCTCAACTCAGAGTCAGAAAATGCTTTATTCGATTTTAAGTACTAAGTAAAATAATAATAGCGGCAATACAAATACAATAAATCAGTTTAAAAAATAAATTTTTACAAGTTAACTCAAATAACCTACAAGGGGGAGACACCACCAGCTCTATATCCACTGGCAACAATCCTGTAAAGGCTCGATTTAAGAAAACTCTGATATGCTATAGATGTGGGTCAAAATCTCAGACTGGTAACTCTCCGAATTGTCCAGCCATGAGTAAAAATAGGTCACTTCCAAGCCATTTGTAAGATAACTAAAAGGTCAATGAAGATCAGCCGCATTGACGTTACTGAAGATGCTCACACATGTACTGAAAAACTTAGTAATGTAGTGTTAACAATTGAATGTAACACAATAAGTGGAGCATGCAAAGCTAAAGGGCCATGGTTTAATGCCATGATTGGGGGTATACTACTTCAAGTAATGGCTGACTCTGGTTCGCCAATCACAATTTTATCTAATATTACTTTTCAGAAAAAATTGAATGATACGGTAATACTTTCTCAGTCTGATGTAAATCCCAAAGCTTTTGGGGAAACAGAATAACATGCTTGGTTATTTCAGGTCAAAAATAGTATATCTAGGTCGACATACCATCAATAAAGTGTACGTTAAAGGGATAAACATTTTAGGCTGGTAAGATTTAGCGAAAATGGCAATTTACTTGAAACCAGGTTTGGATAATCCTGTTGTGCTGAGTGATCTGCCAGAAGGTTATATAGAAGATGATATGTGTACTGTAGATGTTATAATTGATGCTAACAGATCTTCTTTTCCAGGTACTTCTCCAGATATTGAAACCATCATTAGCCAATTTCTCACTGATTTTTCTGACAAAATAGGTATTGTACTAGGTTTTGAGTACCAAATTGATTAAAATCAAATGTTCAATCTGTAGTACGTACGGCTTGACCTTTCCCCCTGAGTGTCAGGGATGATTTAAAAAAAGTTCTGAACAATCTTTGTACAGAAGGAATCATTGTTCCAGGCAATTTTTCATCTTAGAATTCTCCCATTGTTGTTGTGTGAAAAAAACCTGGGAGGTGAGACTTTGTGCTGACTTGTGCTCCTTAAATAGCAACATTATCGTAGACTGTCATTTCCTCCCCAGAATTCATGAACTTTTGGCTGGACTGGAGGGCTCCAAATGTTTTTCTCTAATGTATTTGCTTTCCGCCTATCTCCAAATTCCCCTTGGCGTTGAGTCTCATGAGCTTACCATCTTTGTGACTCTGTTTGGTGAATTCCAGTACCTCAGACTGCAATTTGGTTTGGCCTCCGCTGCTAGCATTTTCCAAAGGCTTATGGACACCCTTTTTTAAAGATATTCCTGGAGTCCAAGCTTACCAGGATGACATTTTCGTGCACGCTGGCAGTCATGAGGCCCAAAATGACACATTGTCCAGAGTTCTCTCTAAATTAAGCAAGGCGGGTATGACCATTATACATGAGAAATGTAAGTTTGGTGTTCAAGAACTTGACTATTTTGGAGACATTTTATCCCCAGAAGGTATCAAACCTAAATTGACTTTAATCAAGGCTATATGTGAGGTTTCTCCACCTAAAGATAGGGATGCTTTATGTTCATTCTTCGGGTTGGCTGAATATTATCCTGGTTTTGCGCCCAGGTATTTTCAAATTGTAGAACCTTTGAGAGCATTATTTAGAAAGGGTGCTAAATTCATGTGGAGTGAAGAATTACACATCACTTTTAATACGGTCACACTCATTATTGAGCAGGCTCCGGCATTACAACCTTTTCAAGATGAATGTAAATGCTTTTTGAATGTAGATTCAAGCTAGTCAGGACTTGGTGCTGTACTTGGGCAATGGGTTGGTGGCAAGGAACACGCCATTGCATTTGCTTCCAGAGCATTACAACCTGCATAAACATGATACAGAGAGAGAAGCACTTGCATGTATCTGGGCAATGCACAAGTTCCGATCCTAAATTTGTGGTCGTGGGTTTGATGTATTTACAGATCACAAACCACTAAAGTACATCCTCAATGGTGGTGGAACTAATAAGCCGTCCACCCGGTTAGTACATTTATTCTCATCATTAGAAGAGTATAATTTGGCCATCAAACATCTGCCAGGTGGGAAGAACTTTAGAGCGGACTGTTTATCCTGTTGTCTCTGGAGTGTGAAGAAAATGATACAGAAGATACTGAATGTGTTGTTGTAGCAGGGAAATGAAAATGAAATACCAGTATTTGTAAAGCGCACAGCTACCTCCAAAGTGGTGTCCCGGCACTGGGGGCCCTCGGGAAGATTAGGCAAGCTATTGCCCAGAGTCACATGGTGCTGGGCTGACCTGCCGCTGCTGCTGGGGATCGAACCGTGAGCCTCAGATTCCACCGTCAGTCGCCCTGGCCACTACACCACACCTCTTCCATCTGTGGATGCTGTAATGGAGTGCGCCCCTATTTCTGAATGTACATGGAGAGAGGAATATGCCAAAGATCACAACCTCAATAAAATCAAAGAATTTATTGTTAAAGGGTGGCCAGGGAGTAGAACTCTTTCTGGTGAAATAAAAAAAATTTCTTTTGACGCCCCTGAACATTCGGTTGTTGAGGAGATGGTAATGCATCATGACCTGTTCATTCCTCTTAAAGGTTTGCACAAGGATATCATCCAAACAGCTCATCATGGTCACTTGGGTGTCACCAAAATATGTTGGCGCCTAAACAATATTTTTGGTGGCCTTCTCTGGAGAGTCAGGTTGGATCAACCATTCAAAGTTGAGCGGAATTGTTACTCTCTGACAAAAGGTGGAAATCCATTAACACACCCCTACATTCCAAGAGGCCCCTGGGATAAAGTTAGACTCAACTGTTCTGGTCCTTATGAGGTGTTGCGTACTGATAACACATTTTTAATTTTAATAGTAGATTATTTTTCAAAATGGATGTTTTATTGGTTTTGCGATGGTCCCACTACTGATAATGCAATAAGATTTTTAGAACATATCTTCAAATTGGAGGGACAACCAAAATCAATTGTCGCAGACAATGGGACCCACTTCATTTCTCAACAGCTGTGTACGTTTTCTACAACACAATGATATTTAACATCTTAAAGTAGCTCTTTACTCACTTTCTTCCAATGGCCTAGTCGAAAAGGGGAACAGAATGGTCAAAGAGGGTGTACAAACTGCAATATCATCCGGTTTGGATGTTCAAGAGTTCTTAAAGAACGAGATTGGGCCATGTAATATTACGCCCCACAGTACCACAGGGGTTGCACCTTTCACTTTGCTCAGAGGAAGGAAGGTGCACTCCAATTTGTGTCCCACTCGTCTTTCTAGCAAGAGTAGCCAAGAAATCGAATCTCTGGATTCAATTAGATCCAGGGTTGAGGCTAATCAAAATGCTATGAAGTCTCTTTTTGATTCTGGAAAGCAATTAAAAAAGAACCTTTGAAGGTGGGTGATTGGGCTCTAATCAAAAATCCAAAAAGGGTAATGAAAGGTATGTCTAGGTACTCTTCTCCTGCACTTGTCAGTCAGGAAAACAAAGGTTCTGCACTTTTAGAAAACAGGGGTTGATGGAACAAGAAGAGTTTGGTACTTCTTATCGGTTTACAAGCAGACATCATTAGGAAATGTTCTGCTTCTAATGCTGATCGCAATCAGTCTTATAGTTGGTTACATACTACTGTAGTGTCTAATTCAGTTGCTGGTCCAACGATATATGAAGGTGATTCTAGTACACTCCAAGATGTATTGTCCCCTGAGACTACCTTGGACGTGGTGACAGCCAACAGAGAGAATGTTCGCTCTAGGAAATTACCCTGCAAACTCAAAGATTATATACTGGAATAACTGTGTAAACTTACTTTGTATACTGCAAGACAATAGTTTGTTACTATACCATGTTCATTGTTGTACGGTGCAAATTTCTGTAATGAATGACAAGTTATCGTATTTATTGGTATAGCGAAGTGCTTGCTCCATTGTGGATTGAGAATCTACTATTTTAAACTACAAATTAGGCACTCGATGTGTCTCTTTGTCTTCTATCATAGTTGCATATTTGTGCAGTATGTAACATAAGATCTTCCATTTGTGTTTCAAATTTTGATTTCACGTTCCGGTCCAGCATAATCCTAGCCTTCTAATTTTAATAATCATTTGAAAAATAACATTTTCAGCATTTTTTAACTCACTGTTAGGAAAAAGTTCCTCAAAATGCGCAAACGTATTGTAGATGGGGGCTTTTGGTGGTTTCACACCATTATGCGCCTTAGGTACCTGTACTTGATTCTCAAACTCCGGAACCACTTATCCATGATTGGGCCTCATACTTGTCTTCTCTGCAGGCACACACAAACACTCAACATCACCGACACCTCTATTTTCAATATGCCTGCTCCATATTTTTAGGAATGCCTCCGTGGCCTCTGTCTCTAAAATGGACAGTATGTTTCTCCTCATAATACAGAGAATTACGTATTTAGTGTTGCGTTTTCATGATTTCCTTTCTCCAACTTTTACTTACCTTCTGCTGCCAGGATAGTTGAGGGGCTGCACCACATCACTTCGGTCTTGAAGAAACCTCATTCATTGCCTTCATAAGTTCTTTTTTTGTTCGGAGTCGGTTGTTCGCTTTGCTTACTTTTGCAGTCACATGTGTTAGCTCTGTAGTACGCACACACACACACCAGATAGAAAAGTGAGATTTTTTTTTACCTTGCACATATTTTCTTGTGAATGCACAGACATACAATTAAGACAAACGAGTTGCTTAAAATAAGCTATTCTGAACAAGACAAATATTACAACAATGTTAATGTAAAAGGTTTGTAGAAAAAGTCATGTGAACCATAATTAAAGGTTGCACTAAGAAAAGCTAAGCCTTCGTACGTCGGTAGTCATTAAGTGCACACTGTGACAAATGCGTTTTCGCTGCATTCACAGCTGGGAGGAGCACTTGAAACAGCAGGTAAACACGGGCTGTTGTTTTGCTGTGAACTACTCAGTCCTGGTTGTTAAAACGGACTTAAATTGATGAAACAAACAGTTCAGCCCAAAGACCACAGGCGAAGGGTGGGGAGCTATATTGCTGGTACTTGCGTGTAGGTGGGAGTGGCGGCTCCCCCTCACAGAAGCCCGGGGCAGAGTTCTCTGCTTCCAGTTTACACCTCCTGTGAAATCATTGAAACTGTTTTGTTTGTAACGTTTCAGGAATGGCGCCTCGAGCACACTACAGTCAGATCTCAGATTTTCTTTGGGAGTACGAAGCTAGCTAAACTCAATATTAAATAAAATACATTAGATTGTTGCTAAGTTGGCAGTTCCATTGCAGAAAGCGCAGTGTCCGAGTGCCAATAGTCCCTGGTGTATGCCTTCTGCCCCAACATTCCAATATTGCCTTTTTCATTTAGAATAGTCCTCAGGTGTTCAAACAGCATTACAACTTTTGGAGCGGGCCTTTAACCACTGGGATAGCCCTGGGCAGCGAGCTATTTTTTAAAAAAAAACTCTTTATTTGTGGCTGCATATTATAACTTACATCTTATCATTGTGTTTGTCTACAACATACAGTCCATTTTTTTATTTTTCGCCTTCAACATATTCTAACAGGCTGAATACTGGCAATTGAAAAAGTATCAGTTCTTTAGAAGTGGAAACACAGAAACTTAAGTGCATTCATATACTATGTGCAGGAAAGCATCAAATTGTTAAACATCATTATGCAGCACATCATAGTATGTATACGTCTTTCAGGATTGACCATAATTACTCAAGCCCATAACTCGTCCCTCCTCCCTTGGGCAGCCAGCTATAAAGCTTTTGGCCCACATGCATCATTCATTTTTGGAGTCGCAAACGGTGCGATTCCTTAAAATCGGCCGTTTGCGATTCCAAAAATGCTTTTTGGAATGCATGAAGCATTTTTTGAAATCGCAACATTTTTGCGATTTCCAAAAATGCGATTGCTTTTAGGAAATCGCAAATTTGCGATTTCCTAAAAGCAATGCATGATTAATTTTGAAATTGCGAATTCGCAATTAGAGGGACAAATTTACCGAGTAGTTGAACTACTCGGTAAATTTGCAAAAAGTATAATTAACACTTTTAACGCATTTTAAAAGCATTCATGTTACGGACACACATGTCCTTAGGACATGTGTGTGTGCAACATGATGCGAAAAATACATTTCAGGGGTGCAGGGGGGGGTCCTTTGGACCCCCCCTGCACCCATGAAATTTTCTAAGTGCCACTCGCAATTTGCATTGACTCCTATGGGCCTTTTGGCCCATAGGAATCAATGGGAATTGCGAAAATTAACTTAGGAATTCGGTATTTCTTTGGGATTCGGTAAAAATTGCGATTTTTACCGAATCACAAGGAAATAACGAAAACAATGATGCATAGCATTTTGCACTTCTTAATTTGCGATTCCTTATTTATCGCAAATTAGGAAGTGCAAAATGTCACAATGATGCATGTGGGCCTTAATAACTAGGGATCCAGCCGGAGGATGCACCAAGGCTCTCAGTATCTAAATGTGGAGGGCTGCAGAGAGCTCAAAGCAAAGACTAGTTCTTGCCATAGAATTTGCGGATGTGTGACCATAAAACCTCCAGGGAGTAAGGTGAGCCTGGTATGGGAAGAAGGCGAGGAGAAGATGTTTATCCACCTTACTCAAACCAAAAGAGAAGCATCTGCGTTCCTCACCAGAAGAACCTGGTGAAGCAAAGGCGGTGAACTTTGAACTACTGTGGAGTCACGGTCTAGTGCCCACTACTGAGGAAATGGACAATGTAGGCATATTGTGCCATTTCTACCGCTCAAACGAATTTCATATTTCCCTGTAATAATTCACCTCTAATCCTTTTTGGGTTCTGGAGTACCATACTACTTGCCAAAAAAGCTATTTAATGCCTCGTCAGGGATAGTAAGCTATAAATGCAAATACAATTCTCTACCACATGTGTTCAGAGAAGAGGTGCTAGCACCAGCCTTAGGCAGTAGGCACATATCACAAATAAATGTACATTTAGAAATTAGTACAAAACAGAACCCCAACTTCGAAAAAGCATATATGTTGGGACTGCTTCATGATTTACAAGCCAGACCTACTTGTTTTTTCAATATTTAGTCACACTGGGTTGGAGCCACTGACGTGAGTACTGCAGCCGGATGAAAGAATGTGACTGGTTCTCTTCTATTTGCGTAGTTTTCAAACGTTCTGCTACTAATTAAAGATTTTTGCATTTTGCTACTCTTCGTTGGCTCCTTTTTAGGTGTCGGACTAGACAGCGCATACGCTGTCTCGTCAGGGATATGCTGTATACAGTATAGTGGGGGAAGCTCCACCCACTTTCTGTCCATGTTTTTCATTGGCTTTAATCAGAAATGCTGCATTCTGATTTGTTTCTGGCTTGTTTGTCCTTTTAATCTTTACATGGCTATCAGCCCCTTTACTTTGCAAACTCTTCTGTTCCTCTGCCTCGCCCTTCCTTCCCGCAGTCTGTAACTTCTCAGCCCACCTCACCCCACCTCCCCTCCCGATCATGCCGTCGTGGAGTCATGCACTTTTGTTTATAATGCAATAGGGCTAGCGTAACACGAGTCCTATTGCATTGAGAAAGGCTTTTTTTATCGTCTGATTGGCTGGCTGAGTCGCGCACTTTATTTTGCCTGACCTGTCCAGCTGGCTAGATTGCGCATGAGTCGTCAGCGCCAAGCTTGAGCCCTGCCTGCCCCCTCTGCCAGTCGAACCAGCGGGGTGTGGCCGTACTCTTCGGGGCTTCCGAGCCGCCCGCAAGATCCGTGGAGGTCCTCTGCCACCAGCTGCAGCTCTACCTGGGGCATGCCCTGGACACCTGCGGGTGGAAGATCCTCTCCAGGGTGCTGTTCAGCGACAGCGGCGACCCCAAGGAGTACTATGAGAGCCTATGCGAGCTGCGCGGGGAGGGCTACGAAGAAGTGCTTCAAAGGGTCCGGTGCCAACTGCATCAGGTGATCCCCAAAGAGGTGGAGGTGGCATGTGTGCCGCTACATGGAGAGGGTCTGGCTTAACACGTGTGGGTGTTGTACGAGGGAACATCCTGGTCAGGAATGATGATGAGGCAAGCGTCTGCCAGATTCATGGAGGCTCAGCCCTAGAGTGTGTTGGGCTGTAATGCAAGATTAATGTGGCACATAGGTAATTGTTGCGACCCATATACCGAAGAGGGCATCAATGCAAGCATTGGCCATACCATTTTTATTTTTGTGGCAGTGTTTCGCGCATTAAGTGCGGTGTACTGTGCACGTATGAGCCAGCTGTGTTGAAATATGACACGAGTTCGCAGAGAGTTCTTTTTTGATAGTTAAAGTTGAGTACCCCCCTTAATCCCCCCACACGCGCAGAGTCTCTCTCAACCATGCTGGTCGGTGAATACCACCTTTTTGTTTGAAAACTTTCTACATCAGTTATACCTATTTGTGAATCTCTCTGTTGCTCCTCAGAACTAGGTCTGTGGTATGCAAAATATGTAAAGTTGCGCACTTTATTTTGCCTGACCTGTCCAGCCGGCTAGATTGCCTGCATGCATCGTCCAGCAGACGCTAAACAGACGCTCCTGCGCATGAAGCATTGTTTTTTTCCGCTCCCCTGGCGCAAGATGGAACACGCAGACTGGTATGTTCTCAGAGTCCTCTTTAGAACGTATTAGCCCTCCTCCTCCTCAGCGCTCCCCGATTGGATGTCTGGTGGGCGTGACGTCATGCCATGCCTGTGTTTTGGCGTGTGGTTAGAGGGAGCCGAGCTGGCAGAAGGGGGCTTGCATACTGTGCTGTAATAGGCGCGACACCCCGTTCAGTTACGGAAAGGTAGAAATTTTCGCTTTTAAACTGGGTCCGTTAAGGAGATGAAGTGCAGAGACATACATAACTAACTCATATGCATCAGGGGACCTGCAAGCTAATATCATCATGGCCTAACTTTAGGTTCTTGAATGCTATTAGTCGATAGCTTGTGATCAGCTATCGAGGGTGGAAAAAGCCAATAATGCCAGGTGCGGGCTCAATAATCTGTCCCGAGGGCCACTTCATGGTGTCGTCTCCACACAACAAATACCCGCCTATGAAGGGCTATTCAATGTGCCATGCATGCTTTTACTTTCCTATCAGCCTGGGAAAACGGTGGCCGCTTCATTGAAAGGAAATAGGTCTCACATGTACAAGAGTTTGGCCTATCGGCATTGTAAATGAAAATGCTTATTATTTATGTGTTAATTAAAAAAGAAACATACATAAAAAGCATTGTCATTTACAATACCAAAAGCTTAAACTCTGATAAATCCGAGACCTATTGCATTGCAAATGCTTGTTTCTTGTTCAAACAAAATCCTGTGTTCTTTGCCCTGCCATGAAATCTATCCATGGCATTGCTCCTTCCTGTTTCTCTTGTCTTATTCATTTTAAAAAACTTCAAACTCAGAACATTCACTCAGTAACTCAGTTTATTCTTTTTGTCCACTTGCACTAATGTGCTAATTCTTGTTTTCATTCTTTCTCTTCTTGCTCCGAAGCTCTGTAATTCTCTTCATAGATATATTTGTCTAAACAGTGCTTTCTTTTCCCCACTTTGGAGGCCTCTGTTAACCTCTTGCAGCTTTTCCTTTCTTGGTATCTTGTTGTCCATATATAATTGTCTATGTTCCCTAAATAGTGCACTGTTAGCTAAAGTTTTGAATGGTGGTGAGTCTGCTGTGGGTAATCTATTTGCCTCCTGGGCTCCCCTTAATTTTACAAGCTATCACTTGGGGAGGCGTTATTCTTAGATTGCTGCCGGCCACTGTTTATTTTCCAGGTCAGTGGGAGTCAAGAAAATCCGAGTGAACTGTAAACTGTTGAGTGGCGAGAGCTGGACCTTTGGGGAGTCGGTCTCTCGTAACGAACACCCCAACATATTTTTTTCAGTGGGCAATGTTTCTGGGAACTTGTCCTAAATCGCATACAGGAAAATCTGCCTTCACCTCTTTCTAAAATTACAATTTCAGCCATAATTTAAACTGGAACACAGCTTGACATGCAGGTCAGCAAGCCAGTTTTGAACCTTTTGTTTGATATTTGTAGAGCTCTTTGTTGCAGATGAGCATTACTGGCTAATGGCACCCCCAAGACATATTCAATTGTGAAGAACCAAATGAGAAGAATCACCAACTAACAGAGGCTCTCCCCCTCAGGATAGGCAACAAAATGGTGGCATGCCAGGGGCCTTGCTGGGGACCGGGGCTTGTTTGCCCTGGGTCTCAATGGTAGAGGCAGCAGTGATTGTGCCAGGTCGGGCGCTGACCCGGAAGCCCTAAAGCGCTTTTTGTGTAGTGCGGCCCAGACCTCGTACCTATTTAAAAGGGTTGCATGGCTGTGTAATGATGTATAAATGACATCATAATGTGAGATGTAAAAGAATGCCAAGAATAAAGAATGTTAAGGGAACATTCATGGGACATACCAGGACAGATATCTTCAAGAGGTGAAGAAAATCATACATGAAAATAAGTGGAGATTGATAAATAAAGGGAGTCAATTTCAAAGAAATATTAGGAAAAATGATATGTTGGCGTTTAAAAATATAAATTCGGAATTATCTATAACCTCCTCAGGAATACTACTCAGAGGAACAAAAATAATAATACCAGACAGTCTTCAACGTCCTGTAATTGATTTGGCTCATGAAAGTCATCGTAGTGTATCAGCAAAAAAGAATTTTCTAAGAGAGAAACTATGGTTTCCAAGGCTGGACAAACAAGTGGAAGAAATTGTTGTAAAGAAGGGTCTCAGCCATATGTCGTGGAAGCAGGTTTTAATGTAGAAAGGTAATCAATACAGGTGAGGGCCAGGGAGCAGCCACCAAGCAGTCCAACTCCTCTGCAACCGCCCCACTCTTCTAAAGATGCATTCATGACATTCGATAAGCATCATAGCATTCCTACCATGAGGCACCGGTCTTAAAGGTAAATACAAGGATACAACATAACACATCCCCCCCCTTCAAACAAGAAAAAGAATAAACAAAAACAAAATAAAAAAACAATAGATAAGAAAAAAAAAAGAAAAACATAAGTACATGCGATAATCAATTCATGACATAGTCCTTGAACCAAAAAGGTAAAGTAGAAGACCTTTTACTATTGCCTCGTTGGACAGAACCAGGATCACAAGAATCACCAGTGGAATCATTGGAATCACCATTGACACCACCAGTAGCTCTTCCCCCCTCTCCACAAAAGGATTGAGCCACAGGAAGTGAATCCTGCAAATTTGCATCAGTGCTCTCCTCAGTACCAGCAAATTGCGCTTGTAGACAACTGTTCTCAAAATGATCTTCCATCCAATCATACATGTTTTGACTATCAGTGACATCTACCTCACCATCCTCAATTTTACTGCGACTGAAAGCGATACTTTTCATATTGCATACCTTCCCATCACTTAATCTAACAGCATTTCTCAAAACTTCAATCACCTGTTTCTGCGGTTCAAAACGACTTTCACCTTTTGGCACCTTGAAGGGTTTCTTGACTCGTACCCAATCACCCACATTAACTTCCACATTCTTCGTGCCATGGTGTCTGTCGTAAAACTCCTTACTTTTAGAATGAAGCAACTCTAAGTCATTCTTCACCTCAGCTGGAGACCACTGCTTAACTTTCCCATTCAACAACCAACTAGGATTGATTTTGCTCCTTGGTAACCTCCCTCTCATCATAACAAAAGGTGACAAACCTGGCCCCGTTTGTGCTGTGATCCTGTAAGACCACACGGCCTTTTGTACCTGAACCTTCCAATCTAATTTCTTGTTGACCGCCGCTTTAATAACCCCCTTGATCACCCTATTGAATCTCTCAACAGTGCCATTACCACTGGGATTGTACAACGCGGTTGTCCTGTGTCTAACACCACATTTCTGGAAATAATTATTAGCCATGTGTGACAGAAACTGTACTCCGTTATCCATAAGGACACAAACAGGTAAACCCTCCATTATAAAAATTTTGTCCAAAAATTTCAACACACTACACGTGTCAGCTTTCTCCACAAATCTTACAATAGGCCATTTAGAGAACAAATCAATAGCCGCAAATCCAAATTCTTTCCTCTCACCAATAGGCCCAATAATGTCCACAGCAATAGTTTCCCATGGAAGTTCTGGAATAAGTCCTTCACTCATGCAGGGTTTTAAAGTTTTAAGAGACTTATCTGCAGAACTACAAACCTCACTGTTCTTGACAAATAATTATGTGTCCTTATCCACACCTGGCCACCAGAACATGCTTTTCACCACAATCTTGCTTCTCCCAATACCAAAATGTCCCTCATGGCACAACTCCAAAACTTTTTCCCTTAAAGAGACCGGAGGAATCACTTTGTCGCCTCTGAAAAGTAAGTCCCTTTCCAATGACAACTCCATCCTTACTTCCCAATAAGCTCTACATTTTCCTTCCATGAAACATTGCTTTTGCCAGCCATTGCAGATATATTTCTTAACTTCCTTGAGTTCTGCGTCCTTGTTCAGTTCTTCCAACCACTCTATATTACTAATGGCAGGGACACCTGAATCATGGATAAGAGCAATATTGACATTACCCCAAGGATCATCCACACACTCTTCTAGTGGTGGCGGCAACCTAGATAAGCAATCTGCAATTATATTGTCTCTTCCAGGCAAATAAACCATCTCATAAATAAACTCTTTCATTCGCATAGATAATCTAGCCATCCTAGCTGAAGCTCCAGAAATGCCGTCAGATGACAACATTTTCACTAACGGACGATGATCAGTCCTGATAGTCACTGGTTTACCCCACACAAAGGCTCTAAAATGTTCCAGCGCCCACGCGCATGCTAACGCCTCCCTTTCAATAATGGGGTACCTAACCTCGGCTGGGGAAAGTGCCCTAGATGCAAAAAGAATTATTACCTCTTTTCCCATAGAATCCTTCTGTGATAAAACCGCACCAATTCCCTTGTCGCTCGCATCTGTAGTTAACAAACATTCCACATTTGGATCAAAACTAGCCAAAGCGTTAAAACTCTTTAAATCTACCTTAATCTTATCAAATTCATTCTGGCACTCTTCCGTCCAAACAAACTTTACATTCTTCTTAAGCAACCCCCGAATATTAAACACCTTTGACGCAAAATTCTTTACGAATTTTGCGCAATATTCTGCCATTCCTAGAAATGCTCTTACCCCAGAATTCACGATGTTGTCAATTAAAGCTGGTTTGGGTTTCACTCCTTCCTCACTCAAAATGTGTCCTAAGTAAGATACACTTCTTTTGCAGAACTTACATTTTGACAATTCTATTGTTAGTCCTGCCTTTTCTAGGACACTAAGAACCTGTCTCAACTTGGAGTCATGCTCCACTTTGTTCATAGCTGCCACCAAAATGTAATCTTGGAAAAATCCAATCATTTCCATGTTCCCCAGTAGTCTATACATCAACCTCTGAAATACAGCCGCAGCTGACGCTAACCCAAAAGGCATTCGTCTAAATTGATAACACCCGAAGGGTGTGATAAAGGCCGTTGAAAATTTAGACTCACTTTCCAATTCCACTTGATGGTAAGCAGCAGATAAGTCTATGGTTGAAAACCATGTTGCACCTTTAAATGACGATACCATCTCATTGATCTTAGGCAAAGGAAACTTTTCTATTACAATATTTTTGTTAAGATGGCGTAAATCAATACACATACGAATCTTCCCATTGGGTTTACGTGCGACGACAATTGGACTGATCCGTTCAGATCCCTTTATTCAAAAGTCCCTGTATTTCTCCCTTCACCTCTTCTCTGATTAACATTTGAACAGGTCTAACTTTGTGTACTTTAGGTTGTGCATTGGCTTTGAGTTGTATTTTGTGTTCAAAACCTCTCAATTTCCCCAACACAGTACCAAACACTCCCGGAAATTCCTTGTACAAACTATCACTCAATTTGCTCTCCTCATCCATAACCTTTTCCTCACTATTGGGATCCAGAATAATACTCAAATTTTTCTGATCAAACCATCCTAAAAATGATGGTCCTGTCTGGGACACATACATTTTCCCCCTTGTGTCTCTCCCTTTAAATAAAAACGTGAGCCACCTGTAGCCCAACATTTCAATTCTTTTTCCAGTATACCCAACCGGACATATATCTGATTGTCTCAATTGATCTCCAATCTTTCCTACAAAATATTTTTTCCAAACCTCCTCATTTACAATGGTATTAGGAGATCCTGAATCTGCATAAACTTCCACCACCACACCACCAAAGGATACCTGACATAAGGGTTTTCCTTCTAAAGCTCCATCGGATATGTTGATGACATAATAACCCCTTACATTCTTTTCCCATTCCAAATTTTCATCATCCTCCTCAACCACCACTTCTTCTTCATCCCAAACATACTTTACATTGCTACGTTTGTGACACATTTTTGAAAAGTGACCAACCAACCCACAAATTCCACATTTCTTATTAATAGCAGGGCAGGTCCTACTAAAAGCTAAGTGTTCCTTGCTATCACAACGATAACACCTTCTTTCTTCTCCACCATTGTCTCTCTTTTGAAATCTCGTAGGTTGACCATTCCATCTTCCTTGTGGATTCTGCCGATAACCTGTTGGTCCTCTTGGACCTTGTTGGTACCTTATCTGGGTTTTGTTCTGTTGAAGAATTTTGCAAACTGCACCTGGGGATTTTTCCTGTTCCGTTTCTTTAACCACCGTAGAACATCTACCTGACATTTCTGCCTTCCTCATAATAGCTAATACATCATCCAGTGGCGCATCTCCATTCACCCAAAGTCCATCCTGTAAGGTCGTGTTATTATTGTGCATAACTAGTTGGTCCCGTATTAGCTCATCGTTAATAGCGCCAAATTTACAATCAATTGCTAATTTTTTCAAGTCATCAATCCACTCATCAACAGTTTCTGTTTTACTCTGTTTCCTTTGAAAGAACTTGTGTCTGATTACTCCCATACACACTTTAGGTACGAAATATTTATCCATGTTATTAATGCAGTTCTCAAAAACATTTAGATTAACATCTTCTACTTTACTCATGCGAGAATGAGTTTTCAACCCAATTGCTCCCAAAGAGTGTAACAAAATCCTTTTTTTCTGTTCTGGTTTCATTTTCTTTTCCTCATCAATTGCCTCTATGTAGTTTATGAAATACTCCTTCCACTCAATCCATTTAATTTCCGGTTGAGTACCAGTAGCCCAAAATGGTTGTGGAGCACTAATGGTAAAATTTTGTTGTGCCATCCTGTGCTCTGTATTCTCACTACTCTCACTAACAATGTTCTCCACAGAATCTCCTCTCTCCATAAACTTCTACTATAACTTACTATAAAAAGAAAGATCTCTTGTTTACATAAAAAAAATATATATATAGTCTTTCTTTCATGTGTAAAATAATTACTCCCCGACCGCCTCACCTGTATTCCTCTTTTCACCCAGTATATATTACCGGTGTAGTCACAGCGTGTGCAGCGCTGCGTTAACTTCAATTACAATATACTTAATCAATATGGCCGCCGCGCACGCACGCAATGTTGTGTGACCCTGCATTACTGTGTCATTTCCTCCTTGACACAGAATAGCTTCCACCGGTTGTTGCCTAAAGCGTCACACTCTCGCGCTTCCAACGTGATTGTAGTCTCATGCGCTTCCTTCTCGTGCACCAACGTGGAACTCAGCAGCTGTTTGAAAGATGCAGCGCTTCAAGCATTCAGCCGGCAACATGTAAATGTCATAAAATCCTCCATAATACGAGGTATGCCGCTTTAAAGTTATTCGCTTACCGCATTTCGTTAAAGATGTCTTTTTCATGGAGTCAATTAAATCACAGTTAGTATAACAGTTCACGGTGATTCTTCTCCGGATAGCAGGAAACGAAGAATTATTTATCCACGGGTTCTTTAATTAGTCCATTGTCGCCAATTGTAAAGAAGGGTCTCAGCCATATGTCCTGGAAGCAGATTTTAATGTAGAAAGGTAATCAATACAGGTGAGGGCCAGGGAGCAGCCACCAAGCAGTCCAACTCCTCTGCAACCGTCCCACTCTTCTAAAGATGCATTCATGACATTCCATAAGCATCATAGCATTCCTACCACGAGGCATCTGTCTTAAAGGTAAATACAAGGATACAACATAACAATTGTTCAGTCTTGTTATATCTGCCAATGTACCGTAAAGGAGAAAGGAATTGAAGAGTTGCACATGTCGGATCTTCCGAAAGCTGTTTGGTCAAACGTGGCAGCAGATTTTTATGGGCCTTTGGATTCTGGGCATTACCTACTAGCAGTGGTAGATGAATATTCTCGTTTTCCAATTGTAAAATTGATATCATCTACGTCTACTTCAACAGTACTTCCAATATTAGATGAAATATTCTCAACATGGGGAATACCTAGTATATTAAAAACAGACAATGGGCCACCATTTACTGGAGAGGATTTTGGAAAATGTATGAACTATTTGGAAATAGTACATAGGAAGATAACTTCAATGTGGCCTAGAGCAAATGGAATGGTAGAAAGATTGATGGCAACAATTAGAAAGGGAGTACAAAGAGCAAAACTTTCACAGATTTCAGTAAATCAAGCTTTGTGTCAAATTTTAAGAGACTATAGAAATACCCCTCATCCATCAACTGGGAAGTGCCCTTCAGAATTAATGTTTGGGCAATCAAGGAGAACTGGATTACTACAATTACCTGCAAGTCCACCAAAAGCACACGAAGAAGTCTTAAAACAAGACAAAGAGGCCAAAGAGAAAATGAAGTACTATGCAGAAAAAGGAAAAACTTATCAAGGCAAAGATTATCAAATTGGTGATTTAGTTTTAGTTAAACAACAGCAAGTTAAGAAATCACAAACTAGATTTCACCCAATGCCTTTGGAAGTTACAAAAATACATGGAACAACAGTGACTGCAGAAAATGATAGCAGAACAATTACAAGAAACAAGCCTTTCTTTAGGAAAGTTGCAACAGGCAATGTACATAGAAACATACAACCAAATGATCAACAAGATGAGTGGATACAAAGGAGATCAGAAAGAATTTCAAAAAGACCAGAGAGACTAATTGAACAATGTTATTATTGAACAATGTTAATCTATTTATTTATTCAAATTATTTCACTTATTTTAGGGGGGAGGGGGGAGAATGTAATGATGTATAAATGACATCATAATGTGAGATGTAAAAGAATGTCAAGAATAAAGAATGTTGAGGGAACATTCATGGGACATACCAGGACAAATATGGAAGCTGATTTACAAGCTCCATTAAAGATATATTAATTAATTATATTTATTGTGTCTAATGGATTTCTTTACAGGCTGTAAGCAGATCTGTTGGTTCCTGCTCGCGGCCAAGGTGGACATGGTCGCTTCTCTCCCTCGACGCCCACCCCCACAAATCAATTACGTGCTGCTGGTGGACCCCCTCCCATCTCCATGCCCTGCTGGGAGTCGCAAGGACTAGAGAGTTTTGTTGCCTATCACAAGAGTCCTGATAATAATGTAATTTGTACTTGTAATATTTACAACAAGGGGTGGTGAGGGACAGAGTCTCTGAATTAAACAGAATACTCTCACCCAGTCAAGAGATCAGGGCTAGATCCAACACCGTTTTTTAGCTCACTGCACCATCCCAGTTTCAGAACCTGGCTGTATGCAAATTAGTCTGTTCCTGTCCCAGTGCATGATGGGAACAGGGCAAACCAAACTACAAAAGCCAATTCTTACACTTGTTTCCTTTCTGGTGAAGAATTGGCTTGGTAGTTTAGTCTGCCCTGTTCCCATGATGCACTGGGCCAGGGACAGACTGATTTGCATATAGCCAGGTTCTGAGCTGGGATGGGGCAGTGAGATAAATAACGGTGATGGATCAAGCCCTGATCTTTGGACTGGGTAAGAGTGGTCTGTTTAACTCAGACACTCTGTTCATCACCACCCCCTTTTTGTAAATCATTTGTACTTGTAAAGCGCACTAATACCCCAACTGGGGTGTCTTGGCCCTGTAACGCATACCGCTGTGGAACCCTTCCTGGCTTTTCCCTGTGAAATGTCCACTCCTGGGCACCCTCAAGGTGAAGCCAGGCATCCCAGCGCTGTTGGGGCCGGTGTGGAGATTAAGCAAGCTATTGCCCAGAGTTGCAGAGTGGGACCCATGATTAAAATAGGCACCGAGGCGAGAATTATCAGGTCCGAGGAAATTGAGCCCAAGACCCGCCGAGGCAGGAATTGAACCCTGGTCCCGGGCCAGACCTCTGCATCAGGGTCTGCCGCTCTAACCATTGAACCACACTTCTACCAATAGTGGGCTCTCACTGGTGGCTCCAGAGGGTGCGAGGGGGAGCCTAAAGTAAAGGAGAGTGCAGCGGAGCGATTTGGTGAGCCAAGATTGTGGGGTTGAGCCCCATATGGGAAGTGGGCATAGAAGCACAGTAGTGCTTTTATTGTGATTGATGCACGTTTGAATGCTTGGTGAGCAAGTTAACTTGGTGTCTGTTTTAGGAGCAGTGCTTGGGGTGTTGGCATAGCAAATTGGCATTTTCTAGTAAGTTGTACCTTCTTCTGTGAGTGGTTTCAGGTGCATCAGGGAGTGCACCATATTTAATATAAGGTAGTGTTTTATGCTGCAAGCATGCCAGGGGAAGCAAGGAAGAATGACAAGAGGGCACGCCTGGTCAGAGGGTTCCCAATTTTCTATCAAACATAGCAAAGAGATTCCAAACTTTTTGGGAAAGTTGGCATGCTACCAAAATAGGATAGCTTGTGCGCAGGATGCGTTTGGAGGCACTGTCTGGAGGGACTATGACGAGTAATTCTGGAATATTAAGGCCACTATACCCACTTTGGGGTGGGATCAGATAGATATGAACACATGGGTGCGCTACATGAAGGCGCAGAGGTTAGAGGCTGCCCCAAGCGACCCCTTTCGGGTGGGCTCTGGGGCAAACAGTAATTCAGGGAGCTGGGCAAGAAAGGGGGCATGCTGGAACTTCAATAAAAGAACTTGCTCTAGAGCCCCAGTGATGTTCAAGTTTAAGCACTGTTGTTATTTCTGTGGACTACCCGCATACCCCAAGTCCAAGTGTTTTAAAATATAAATGTTAGGGGCCCCAATAAGCATGAATGAGCACCCATTATTGGTCAAGGCCCCCTCCCCGGTTAACTGGCAAGCAATGGTGTCAAGCTGAACATTTACAGCAACACAATGGCAGCACAAGTTTTATATGAGGGATTTAAGAACGGCTTCAAGATCCCGGCTGAGGGTTATGTAGGAGTGAACTATTGCAGAAGCCACCAGTCATTAAGGGCATATCCTAGCATTGCCAGAAACAAGATTATGAAAGCCAAGAATTTGGGGAGGCTGCCAGGTCCTTTCGATTACATCCCTTTTGAGAAATGTATTTGTCCCCCTTTGGGGGTGGCTCCCAAAAAAGAGCTGGGGGAATATCGTCTGATACACAACCTGTCCGTACCTAGGGGTCAGTCAGTCAATGAGGCTATCATTGGAACGTTGTGTCCAGTTACGTATGCCTCACTAGATCAGCAATTGCAATGCTCCAGGAGCTGAGATCTGGGACCTTGCTTGCAAAAGCTGATATAGAATCCACCTTTCGGTTGCTTCCAGTGCACCCCTAGGACTTTCATTTATTGGGTTTCAAATTTGAGGGTGCCTTCTACTTTGACAAATGTATAACCATGGGTTGTTCAGTCTCCTGTGCTTACTTTGAGAGGTTTGGAACCTTCTTCTAGGAATGGGTATTTAGCCAGAGATCAGGACACCAATGGGCACTGCATTATTTCAATGACTTCTTATTTCTGGGCGTGCCTGGAAGAGAAGAGCTTGGAAGGCTGTGTAATGCTTCCAGAAATTGTTGGTTGAACTCAGGGTACCACTTGAGCAAGCAAAGACCTGTGGACCGACCACCACAATTGAATTCCTGGGGATAGAATTGGATTCCAGGGCAGGTGTATGCAGCCCCCCCCAGGAGAAGGTCTGGGCTATCACAAAGACGTTGGAAGAATGCATAGGAGCCCCAAAGGTGACACTACATCAGTTACTGGTGGAAGCTGAATTTTCCTCTCCTCATCATACCTATGGGCCGCCCATTTTCCAGGTCTATAACACAGGCCATGTCTGGTCTGAAGTTGAGACACCATCACATAGTTTGACAAGTGAGGTCCGCCAGGACATGAGAATATGGCAAGCATTTTTGAAGGACTTTAATGGGACTGTGGTATGGCCAAACCCGGCCAGGACCAATAAAGAAATGGATCTCTTTACAGATGCTGCAGTCAGCACAGGTTTTGGTGCCATTTTGAGGATAGCTTGGTATGCACAGCGATGGGCAGGAGACTGGGTAGAATCTAGGTTGGTGGTGAATAATCCAGGCTGGTGGTGAACATTAGTTACCTAGAGCTCTTTTCCATTTTGGTTGCCCTCAAGATATGGCCAGAACAGTTCCAGAATTAATCGGTGGTATTCTGGTCAGATAACATGACCGTGATGGAATGCATTAATCAACAAGCTGCCAAGTGTAAAATGATCTTTTAATTATTGAAAGAAATCATACTGCTATGCTTGAGATTACATGTTGTCTTCAGATCAAAACATGTGTCTGGTGTATTGAACAGTGCAGCGGATGCTTTATCTCATATTTAGATAAAGGCTTTAAGGTATCACCACCCAGTAGCAGCAGAGTTGCCATCACCATTCCCAGAGCAACTATGGCGGTTTGGTACCCCAGTCTACCAGATCTCGTGATGGCTAGTTTAGCACCCAGGACAAGGTGTGCCTATGATATGGCGTACTTCCTGCATGTATCACAGGTTTCAGGAAGTAAATGGGGTGGAGAGATGGTTTTCACCTTAGTCTGTCATCACATTCCTAGGGTACCTGAGAGGGGAAGGTAGACCCATATCCTATGCCAAGCTACATATTGTGGCAATTTCATTTTTTGTTTAGATGCCGGGCTACAAGGATTAGACAAAAGCATTCCTGATGCAAATGTCACTAAAGGACTGGCAACACTTAGAGGGGTGTAGGCAAGACTCCAGCTTCCCCATAGACACAACGAAACTGGCAAATATCATGGCCAGTCTTGGCACGGTATGTAGATCATCAGATGAAGGTTGCCTTTTTAGGGTAGCATTCTCCCTGGCATTTTACAGGGCATTAAGGGTGGGTGAGCTGATAGCGAGGAACAAAAAAGACAAGAGGGCTGGTCTGCAGCGAATAGATATTCAATGGCCAAATGGCTTCCTGGCGGTCACCGTTACCTATTCTAAGACCGACCAAATTGGTAGGGGATCACATACTGCTGCACTGAGCCCCAGGGAATGACTGCTGTCTGCTAGGGAATCTGGCAGCCTTTATGGCCCACCTGTTACCTGGGACGGTGGGCCCCCTTTTTGTACATGAGGATGGGACGCCACTTACAAGGCTCTAATTTGCCAGGGTGCTCAGCTAGGCTCTGGCATCAGCAGGTTAGGATTCAGCAGACTATAGTTCCCATTCATTTTGGATTGGTGCAGCGACCACGATGGCAAGTATGGGAGTAGCTGGACAGAAAGTACAAAGGATAGGCAGATGGAAGTCTGATTGCTACAAGCGCTATTGTATTGTATTGTATTGTATTGTATTGTAATTGCATTTATCACAACATGGTGAGATTGACCATGTTGTGAATGTTCCATTTCTTTTTGTGTGATTCTCCTATTCCTTAACATAGTCTCCTGTCAACACAGGTAATGGAGATGTTAAAGTGGTGCAACTACTGGATACTTCATTGCCTCCAGTCTATGCTGGAGGAAGAGACATTACAGATGTGCTGGTTTTGCGCCACTCTTTGTGAGGCGTGCAAAGATCTATTCTACAGGTAACTACGCATCACAAGCAAACAACGGAGGATATAAGCTGACTTTTTGTGGACAAGGGTGTCTGCGCTTGGCCCATTAGAGACCTGCATTGGAGAAGATGTTTCCCTGGAGGCTTTAGCTTCCAGCGGTGATACTTGTGCATCTGGGAGGCAATGATTTGATGGACCTAGGTCAGAAAGACTTGTTTGAGTTGATTGTCTCTGAAATTTGTTGGCTCTCAAAGAAGGTCCTAGAGGCCATAATTGCATGGTCCAATATTGTCCCACGGTTGAGTTGGAGAGGTGGTAAGTCGGTCAGAGCTATCAATGAGTCAGTGAAACGGTTGAACCGAAAGGTGGATAAGTTGTTCAGGACAGCTCCTTTGTCAGCCATACCTTATGAGTGCATCAAGAGTCAGCGTTTTTTATTTCAGGATGGAGTGATCCTGTCAAAAGAAGGCAATGCAATGTTTCTTGAAAATCTGTTGGGCTGGCTAGGCCAATGTACACTATGCATGGGGGGGACATATAGTCATTAAACTATGCAGGCCTGTGGCGGGTGAGGTCAAGTTTGGGTGACCTTTACAGCATCCTTTTTATACCAAAACTTAACATCAGCATCCCTGGACCCTCCAAGGGGTGCTGCCACCAGGTCGAAAGGAGGTTGCAGGGGTGATGGGTGACATTGGTCCTTATCTATCAACAACCTACGCACTGACATTCGGGCACGATCTAGCACTGGCCCTTAGAGGACAGGGAATCTGGGTGTAGGGGGTGCCTACAGTAGGTATCTAAGGGCTTCCAGGCCCCCTGCACAAAAACATCCGAGGCGGGAGAGCTCCCAGTGCAGAAGAGGGAAGGTGGGGCCCTACCATAATGAGGGCCCCCATCCTTTGGGATGAACGAGGTGGAAAAGGAAGGGGCACAGAGACAGTCTTGATCTCACTCGGAACAGTTATGGAGTTTTTTGTTGGTCGAACAGGAACAGACTAGTTATGGTTAGGTGATTCCTATGTACTAGAGTCCGTTCTAAGGCTAGATCTCACTTATAAACAAGATGTAAATAATGTGGTTACTGTGCTACATGTTTTGAAAAACATTTTTTGTGAAAAATAATAAATATGGCCAGGGGTCTTACGACCCCTAACCCAAACAAAATTAGATTGGGCTTAAGACATTGTTTTTTTTTTTTTTAAACTTTATTGACAAATATACGTAGAAGTTATTTTCGTCATTTTCACTGTTTGCATCCATTACATATTGTCTCATTATGTCTGCATAGATGGTTAAATCAAAGGACAGATAGGTGTTCAAGATTAATTTCCATAACGTATAAAGAGGAGAGAATTGCATATAATTCCTTACAGAATCGCATAGTTCAACATTCCATACTCAGATCCAGTTCGTATTTCGCCCACCTATTAAAAACTGCAGTTAGTTCTCAGTGATTTCTACGTACGGAAAGAAAATGATGTCAACAAAAAAACTTAACTAATGTCATCACCACCGTATAAAGTTGTGCCCTTTTCATAGACAGGTGTTTTCCACTGCACAGAGCCCATACATTTGTTCAGAGTTTACAGTTGCCGCTCCCTCCACCCCCTCACAAATCAGAGTGTCTCATATCAGTCCGTCCCCCTTAATCGTCTTCCTCCTCTGACTCCAGGTCTTCATCCTCCGGCAACGGGTCACATGGTTCTCCCCTATATTTATTCCATGGTGTCCATACTTTATTCCATTTACGCGGACAGGCCCGCAACACATACACTGCCCTTTCCCTCACCATGAGGAGGTCCATATTTCTAATCCAGCCCGACACTGTCGGCAAGTCCGGAGCACCCCATTTTTGCGCTATGTCTCTTTTTGCCACTGTCATAGCTAACGTGGCCCACAACTGTTCATATTTGTTCAGGTCAGTAGGATCCCAAATGTTTAACAGACATTTGCGGGGCTCAGGCAGGAGCGACATCTCAAGAGACTGTTCGCATAATCTGTTTCCAGACCTCTTGGATTAATGGGCAGTCCCATAGTGTGTGAAGCAGGGTCCCCTCCTCCCCGCAGCCCCTTAGACAGAAGGGGTGTGGTGTCCGCTGTATCCTGTGCAAAAGTGTTCTGGTATAGTAGGTGCGGTGTAGGATCTTGAGCTGGACCAACCTAAACCTAGCTGAGATGCCCACCTCCCTTGGTGAGGCCAACGCCTCATTCCATTCCGTGTCGTCCATATCCCCTAGTTCCCCCGCCCATCTCTCTCGGAGCTTCTGTGTGGGGTCCGGTAGGTTATTAACTAGTTTTTTGTATGTAAGGGAGGTTGCCTTCTGTTCCATAAAGTCAGTTAGCAACCTGTCCTCCAGTGGAGAGGATTCCGGGAGTGTTGTGTCAGGAGGGATTGCGTGCAGCAGGGCGTGCCGGATTTGCACATACCTGTATGTTTCATTGGGCCCCATACCATACTGTTGCCGCAATTGTGAAAATGCGACCACCGAGCCCTTGTCCCAAAGGTCTCCTACAACCGAAATTCCTATTTGGTCCCATTGTGCGAAACCCTTACTGGCTCTTAAGTTTCCTAGCGATTTCGTGTCCCACAATGGCGTCATGTTTGTAATTTTCCCTTGCCACCCGAGTCGTGATTGTGCTGCATGCCACAGGGATACCGTGTGCAACGTCGGTCCGATCAGTTTCCGGGCCCGTGCGCGATTGTATAGCACCGCGAGCATGCCGTCCGTCCCCAACTGTGACCAGTCCGCTTGGTATGCGGGGTCCCCCCGCGGGACGTGGATCCATTGATTTATTATCTTAAGCTGGGAGGCCCAATAATACAATTGAAGGTTGGGTAGTGCAATCCCTCCTTCGTACCAGCCTTTAACTAATTTATCGTGAGCTATACGAGCTGGGCCATTGTTCCACAGTAGAGCAGACACAAGTGCGGCGACCTGTTGGAAGTAGCGTGGGGCCACCACATGAGGAGTATTCTCCAACACGTAAAGAAATCTAGGGAGAGCCATCATTTTGTATAATGCCGCTCGTCCAAGGAGGGTTAATGGCAGGGTAGCCCAGTATTTAACGTCTGCACGGAGACGTGCCAGAGGTGGCACCAGGTTTGCGTTATAAAAGTCCGCCGCATTAGTGGTGATAACAATGCCCAGGTATTTAAATGACCCGACGCCAATTGTAGGGGGCAGTCATCCCGCAGTGTCGGTTTTGGGCCCCTGAGTACGAAGATTATAGATTTGGACCAGTTCAGGGTGTAGCCGGACGCCTGCCCATGCGCGTCGCACAGGGTCAACAGGGCAGGGATACCTTCGTTGGGATCGGTCATATAGATCAGCATGTCATCTGCATACAGTGACACTTTGTCTTCCCACCCGTCCTCCCATGCGAGTCCCCGAAACAGTGGCGTTGCTCTAAGCAGGATGGCCAGCGGCTCAAGCACCAGCGCAAATAGTAGGGGCGATAGCGGGCACCCTTGTCTCGTTCCGCGTCCTAATTGGAAGGGCTTCGAGATGTGACCATTCGCGACTACCTGTGCCATTGGCGACTTGTACAGTAGCCGGACCCATGCTATGTATTTCGGGCCGAAGCCCATGCGGGCCAGGACTGCAAATAGGTACTCCCACTCCACAAGATCAAACGCCATTTTGGCGTCCAGGGATAGGATGACTGCCTGTTTGGAAAGGAGATGTGCTCTCGCCAGGACCCCCTGCACCCTCCGCAGATTCAGCGCTGTGCTCCTATGTGGCATGAAGCCTGATTGGTCTGGGTGTATCAGGGTGTGCAAGTGTGCCGTCAGGCGGCTAGCCAGGAGTTTCGCAAGTATCTTTGCCTCCGCGTTGAGCAGGGAGATAGGTCGGTACGAGGAGCATAGTGTCTGCGGCTTGTCAGGTTTGGGGATGGCCACTATGGTAGCCGTGCGCTGATCCAGAGGGAGTGCAGCCTTAACAAGACTCTCTTCATACATATCTAGCAGGGGTTTGCTCAATAGGGGGGCTGATGCTTTGTACCATTCTACGGGTATCCCATTAGGACCAAGTGCCTTGCCAGATTGCAACGACTGTATTGCCAATTGGATTTCAGTTTCGGTTAAGTCAGTGTCCAGTTTCTGTTGCGCTTCTTGGGAAAGTACGGGGACAGTGATTTGGTCGAGTGATGCAAACGCTTCCTGCTCCGTGACAGCCCTAATCGGTGTGTAGATTTCCTGATAGTGGCGCGCTAAAGTGTGTACGATTTGTTCAGGGTGTGTCAGCAGCTGGCCCTCCTGATTGTATAGCCTCTGAATGCCTCTGTTGCAACCACCCCTTCTGTCTAACCATGTCAGCATTTTTCCGGCTTTGTCCCCCACATCATATATCCTGCTGGCAGTGCTCGCCAAGTGTCCCTTGGTCACCGTTGTGAGGTGGGCCAAGTGTTGTTGTTGTTTGAGATGTAGCGCATGCGCGGTGTCAGGGGTGGTATCGGACATGTGGGCAACATTCGCTGTGTGTAGAGCCAATTCTAATTGAGCGAGTTCTTTTCTGGAGTCTCGCTTGTGCCCCGTGATAGTCGCTATTGCCGCGCCGCGCAGGACTGTTTTGTACGCCTCCCAAAGTGTTGAGGGTGAGGAGACCGTCCCTGCATTTTCTGTAAAATAGTGCGATGAGGCCAGTTTAAGCTTCTTTCTGACACCTGGGATCTGCAAATAGTTGGGGTATATTGGGTAGAGCCTGGCACGTTTCTGCTCCTTGGATGTGATGTGGAGGGACACTGGGGAGTGGTCAGATATACCCCTAGGTAGGATCTCAAGTTTGTCCACTGAACCCAGCCCCACCCCCAAAAAGAAAAGGTAGTCAATGCGTGAAAGACTGTTATGCGTAGATGAGTAGTGCGTGTACTGTTTTGCCGTTGGGTTTAAGTGACGCCAAACATCCGTGAGGCCCAATGCGGACAGGAAACCAGGAAGTGTGGCGGTTCCTCGTTGTCGGTCCCGTATGGGAAAGGTGTCTAATAGCGGGTCTGTTATGGCGTTAAAGTCCCCACCAATGATCATGTCACCCTCTGGGAGGTCAATGAGAAACTGACCCAGCGCTGGCAGCGCTGTGGAATGTAGCGCCGGGGGAATGTATACTGACACCACGTTGAGGGGCTTCCCTTCCCATTGGCCGTGTATCACCGCAAATCGACCCTGGTCGTCCGTTTTACGGCTGTCAATCATAAAAGAGGAGTTTTTCTTGAGGAGTATCCCAGTGCCCCTGGATCCCGTGGTGAACTCTGCATGTGTCGCCATGGTATATCCGCGCCTGTCAAGTGCTTTGCAGGTGGACCCGGCCAGGTGCGTCTCTTGCAACATCACCAAGTCTGGCCCGTGACGTTTAATGGTTTGGAGAACCAACCCCATTTTAATTTTGTCCCCCAGGCCCCTAACATTCCACGTGAGCAATTTTAAAGGGGATACCGCTGTTAGTCGCGAGTCGCCTTCAGCGGGTGTGGTTCTGTGTCGTTGGGCCATGTGGAGGTAAGACTAGTGTTTCTGAAGCGTGAAGGTGGAGCATAGCGCATGTGTGAAGACCTGTGATAGAAAACCAGGAGTGTACGGCTTGCAGTAGGACCATGATCCATAGCAAAGCGGTGATGACTGAGAACAATATCAACCATAACAATACAACTTCCCCCCCCCGCCCCCTCCCTGCTCCCCTGCACCACGAACGAAAACCCGCCCGCATCCCCAACTTGGCAGAGTGCTTAATCCCGTCCCCGTCCATCTTACTTGCTCGTGGGGTTGGTGATACCCCTACAGGCACCGGCCGATGCCCGCCCTACTCAGCTCCATCAGCGTCAAGGTCCCAAGTGTTCATAAACATGTTGTCCCTCACGCAGCTCACTCAAATCAGCCCCTAACTGGTTGCCCAGAGTCAAGTGGGTCTCTTTCAAGATCCGAATCCAATGCCGTCGCACCCTCTTCGTTCGTGGGAGTACCTGATGGGTGTGCCGTCTGTCCCCCGTTGCGATGGTGCCGTCGGTCTCTGTGCTGGCGCTGTGGCTGCCCTACCTGTCTCCATCCATCAAGCCACTCTCTAGCCACCTCCGGCGTATCAAAGAACCACGTCTTTCCTTCGGCCACTATGCGTAATTTGGCGGGGAAAAGCATGGAGTATGGCAGGCCTCTGTCCCGCAGTGCTTTTTTTACGTCTATGAAAGATTTTCTGCGCCTGGCCACCTCCGCCATGTAGTCTGGAAAGAAGGCCAGCGTTGAGTTTTGAATTTTTACTGGCGGGGAGTTCCGTGCCGCTTGAAGGATCGCGTCTCTGTCCCTAAAATTGAAGAGCCTGGCCAGCACAGGTCGCGGGGCGGCGCCCGGTTTGGCTGCTCCACCAGGGACTCGGTGCGCCCTTTCAACAGAAAAGAAGTGAGACAGGCCTTTAGGTTTCAGCTGGGTTTTGATCAGATCCTCAACGTATAAGTCCATCGCGGCTTTACCCTCCGATTCCGGCAGGCCTAGGATGCAGACGTTGTTCCTTCTGGAGCGCCCTTCCTGATCGACCAGCTTCTCCTGCAGCTGTTTAGTGACTCTTTCCATGCATTCCATGGCCACCTGCAGGTCCGATGTGTCCTCAACAAGAGATTTCGTGACTACTTCCACTTGAGAGACCCTTTCCGCCATTTTGTGAAAGTCAGCTCGAAGCAGCGTGACTTCGGAGGAGATGGAACCCACCGTCGTTGAGGGTCTTCATTACGTCTTCAAGGGTCACTTTCGGAGTGACACCCGTTTCTGGAGGAGCACCAGTGGAGTGGCGGCCGCCACTCTGGGAATGTCCATTCTGGCCGTATGCGAATTTGTCGAGCTTCGCCTGTGTCGTCGTGCTCCGTGTACCCTTTCCGGCCATGGTGTCGCGTTGCTGACGGAGGTATGCGTGCTCCGCGTCTGGGTACACTGTCGTCTTTCGGGCCACGCAAGGCCTTCGGATGTCCGGCTGATTCGTGTCCCACTGAGTGCAAGGGGTTCTTGTGGTCCACTCAGGGCCCGAGGTGCCGCAGCCGGCCTTCGGGATAGTCAGTCCGTCGCTCTTTGGAAGGCGCTCGTTAGGCCTACAGCGTGGCTGTATATGGAGGCTCCGTGCAATGTGGCGTCACCAAGCGCGACGATGGGAATGTCCCCGAGGGGGGGGGGCCCCCCTGTGTAGTGCCTCGAAACCCCTTCGTGCACCCCCGCAGTGGCTATCGTGCGGGACCGTCCGCACCCAGAAGGCGTCTACTCCAGGCTGGTTGCACTGCGGATAGTCCCACTCCACGCCGCCTCTGTGTCAGGATGTCGGTACCCCACGCGCCTGTCCGCGAAGCTGGGGTGAGTCCCAGACCGGCGGTAGCGCAGGGAGGTGGCCGGGGCTCGGTGCAGATCTCCTCACCTTGGTGCGCAATCGGCGTCACTGGTCATTCGGATCCTCCAAGTATGGCGCAGTCCTTGGCGCAGGGAGGCTCCCGCTGTTCTTTGCTTCTTCACCATGCAGCGCTCGCCAGTTTCGGCTCCCTTGGACCCCTCGGTACACGCAGGGGCGGGCGCTGGAAGGACAGTGCGTCTGTGGGGCCTCAGTGGCAAAGCGGAGCAGCTGCCGGCCGGTGTCAGGGCGCCCAGGCCGGGGAGGGTGAACTTCCGCCCGGGTCCGCTGTCTACCTGAGGTCGGTGCTGTTAGGCTGGCGCAGGCCCCGTTTCGCTGTTTCCGACAGGAGCCGTTCCCGGCGTCCGATGATCACCGGGGTTGAAGTAATCAACGCCGCTCGGGTTCTCGAGCCGATGTCGCCCCTTCGGGCGGGTGATGAGGCGGATGGAAGTGCGGATAGTTAATGCGGGCCGGTTTGCCTGACGGAGCTCCTGCTTCAAGCTGCCGCCATGCTCGGCAGTTGGCCACGCCCCTTAAGACATTGTTTTTGACATTGATGTTGGTGAGGTAAAGGTAGGTATTCATGGGGCATTGGCAACTCCCTGGCCATATTGAGGCCAATCACCTTCAGCCCAGCTTTTACTTAGTCTCCATCAGAATTGTAAGCTGCAACTTAGATTTTGTCCACTCCCTCGAGCTACGGTACTATACCCCCTGGAATACAAATCAGATACCACGTTTAGGGTAGTCGCAATGGACATTTTCTACCACTATATTGTTTCTAGGTGTGAATATAAAAAGCTCCACCATATTCTTCTCTGGGTCAGCCAAAGGGAGTGCTCTGTACTGGTCAACAATGTCGAGGATGCTTAAAATCTTTGGTCTTCAGAACCACCTTGCTATCTAATTAAGTTATAGTTACCAAAGACAGAATATGCAAGCCACCAGCCAGACAGATTTAGAAAGGAAGAATGTAGAACCCAATGTAATAACCCAAAATGAAAACTTTTTCGAGGGACTGATAAGGGACTATGTAGTACAAAACTATTCATGAAACAGGACTAAATGTTGTTGTTATTTTTAGTGCTGCAAAATTCAAGGTGCCATTTGACAAAATATGGAGGTTTGCTCAACTGAATAAAGTTATTTCACAATAAAAACCCTTTCCAGATTTCAGTTTACGAGAGCAGGTACCAAGTGAGGAAGCTGTGTCCAATTAAGGTGTCCAGTTAGGATGCCTTGAAACAGAGTCAACACAGCAATTCCTTCTTGTCAGATCTACTGGTAATAAATCTATAGAACAAAGTTATCATTAGTTTATAGTAGCTGTTTAATGAAGTTTCGATGTTGGTTAATACTCTCAACAGGATCAGTGCAGATTCTCGTTAATGATAAAAATGCTCTTTATCAATACAGTGGTCAATCTCAATCAGTTCTTTTTGGGGCACTGAAGATTGCTAAAAAAGATACAGTGTAGAAAAACGTCATACACTGCAGAAAAGAATACAGGGCAACATGAACGGGGGGGAAGGCAAAGTGAAGGGGAAATATACAGAAGATTCTAATCGGAAGGCTAGCAGCAGGCTAAACGAACAACTGAGAAGCTTTGATTACCCATTTTTCACTTCTGTTGCCTACTGCCCAGATCAAAATTACACATAATGTTTGCACTGCATGGAGGATGGTGTTGTCTTTGGCTTAAGAAGAAAAACAATAATCGCTATGTACTTTCTCTGTATTTCAGTTCCCAAGCATACGCTCATTGTAGTTTTTTGAATGTCCTTCTGAAGTGGACTTACTTAATGTCTCCATTGTATGTAAAAGTAAAGTCACCTCTGTAGGAATATCTGACAAACGTCTGATTGATGCGAGCAAATTTGCTATTGGTGACCAAGGCATAAATAAGGCAAGTACTTGTCAGTGCACCCAGTCTAGAAATGTTTCTTGATTGATTTAATGTATAGAAAATGTGTGGCTAATGTCTTCTCTGGTGTAGACAAACTGGAGAGTCACAAGGGTTACTCCTTTCATTTTGATGTAAAGTAAGTTATGACGAGCCAGCTTATTTGTCTTTAAATATTTATGTGTATGTTTAGAAGCTAATAGGACATAACTGAGTTTGTGTGCATACTACGTATGCAGAACACTGTGTGTGTATTTGATACTTGGAGTTCCTACTAAGAGCAGTAGGTGTATTGGAAAACATTTTATTTTATTTTATTAATAACAATAGTTATGACACAGCTTGACATCCATAATGAAGAAAATAATCCAAAAAGTATACATTTTGCACAGATACCAGTTTAAATGAACATAAACAATAAACCTAATCAATAAAGGGGCAGCAATGTATTACCAAAGAAACATTGTTCACCCAATCCAGTTGGTTACTGGCGCCCACAGCTTCTTGCCCATGGCCTGCCTCATGTGACCTTTCAATCTATACACTGCCATCTCCATACTCTATATGGCTAATAACCTAGCCCTCCAATTTATAAACGTAGGGGGATCTGGGCTGATCCATTGCGATGTAATGGTACCTCTAAGAATAGCCATTGCAATAAAAACAAGGCCTGTTTCCGATCGGGTTCTGCCCAACGTTTCCAGTGTCTGATCTATCCCTAGGATCACTAATCCGGCAGTTGTAGATTATCTACTTGCCTAGGGTCTGGCCCAAGAAGAGCTCAATGTCTTGCAGAAATTTAACGACTTCAGGACAACTGAAGAACTTAGGAGTCGTGTCCGCAGCTAATGCCCCACACCTGCTACATGAGTTCCCGCGCAAGCCAGACCGTTTAGCGATTTTTCCCGGAGTATAATACAGGTCGAAAACAGACATGTAGTGTTGGGCTCTCAGACTACCAGTTATTAATATCTGGCTTGCCATTTCAAAGAAAGCCTCCAGATCCGTACCCTTCTGTGCTAACTTCCTATCCCATCCAGTATTCTGGGAGGTTAAGTCATCAATCAGTTTTGACAATAATTTGATAAATTATTTCCTATCCTAGACCTAGCTGCTATCATGCCAACCAATGGTATCTTAACGAAGTTGCCCCGACCATGCGCAATACCTTTAGTCAGATAGTTTCTTATCTGCAAATACATAAAAAAATGCTGGTAGGTAGCCCATATTTTCGGTGTAATTCCAAAAACAACATTTGACCATCACTGCAAAAATCCCCCAAAACATTGATTCCAAGAACCCCACAATTCGTAGTTATATGATCATAAAAAATTGGTGGTAGCAACCGGACTGTGAACACAGGAGTATAAGCATTAATGTTCGCAATCCCAAACCGTTGCCGCATTTTTTCCAAATAGAAGACGTGGACTGAATACCTTAAACTTGACTTTCTTGTAATAACTGGGCTCTATTACTCTCGTAAGGCAGTGTGACGCTTCCTCTGCTAACAAGACTTCGTAGATTGTAGGTCTGACAGGTACTGGGATTACCGACTTACTCCCAACCAACAGTATTCCCATTTGCTGTAGTAAGGTTACCCAATGATACAACCTTAAAGAGAGTATACCCCAGCCGCCCCTTAATTTTGGAAGGATTAGCCATTTAGCTGCCCTTCTGGCTTTATGGTAACCCCATAAAAATCTATTACAGACTCCTTCTGCTCTAGTGATACAAAAGCAAAAACAACAGTAGATGGACAGAATGCAGAACAATGTCATACATTTACGCCTGTACAGAGATCTGGGCCTAAATCCATTGGTTTTTGCACTCCATACCACCCCAGTTCAGACATGGCCATATGCAAATCAGCCTTGACCCTGTGCCTCATGAGAACAGTCCAGTCCGAACTGCTAAGCCATGTCTTCCCTGGACCGGAATCAAGCATCCTAGGACCGGTTTCTGGCTATCAGCCGTCTTCAGCCAGGATAGCTTGACTCCAGTGGCGTGGAGAGCACGGGGCTCACGTCTGAGCATACCCGTCCCACTCGGGGTGACAAATGCAAAAACAACAGTAGATGGACAGAATGCAGAACAATGTCATACATTCACCCCAGTACAGAGATCTGGGCCTAAATCCATCGTTTTTTTGCACTCCACACCACCCCAGTTCAGACATGGCCATATGCAAATCAGCCTTGACCCTGTGCCTCATGGGAACAGTCGAGCCCGAACTGGGGTGGCTTGGTGAGCAAAATAACGATGGATTAAACCCAGATCTGTGACTGGGGGTGAATGTTTTGCCATTGTGTAACATTCCGTCCATCATCTTGTGTATTTTGCTATTCACCCTATGTGGGAAGGGTATGCCCAGACGTGGGTCCCGTGCTCACTAAGCCACTGGAGTCAAGCTATCCTGGCTGAAGACGGCTGATAGCCAGAAACCGGTCCTAGGATGCTTGATTTCGGTCCAGGAAAGACATGGCTTGGCAGTTCAGTCTGGACTGTTCCCATGAGGCACAAGGTCAAGACTGATTCGCATATGGCCATGTCTGAACTGGGGTGGCTTGGTGAGCAAAATAACGATGGATTAAACCCAGATCTGTGACTGGGGGTGAATGTTTTGCCATTGTGCAACATTCCATCCATCATCTTGTGTATTTTGCTGTTCACCCTATGTGGGAACGGTATGCCCAGACGTGGGTCCCGTACTCACTAAGCCACTGGAGTCAAGCTATCCTGGCTGAAGATGGCTGATAGCCAGAAACCGGTCCTATGATGCTTGATTCCGGTCCAGGAAAGACATGGCTTGGCAGTTCGGTCTGGACTGTTCCCATGAGGCACAGGGTTAAGACTGATTTGCATATGGCCATGTCTGAACTGGGGTGGCTTGTTGAGCAAAATAACGATGGATTAAACCCAGATCTGTGACTGGGGATGAATGTTTTGCCATTGTGCAACATTCCGTCCATCATCTTGTGTATTTTGCTGTTGACCCTATGTGGGAAGGGTATGCCCAGACGTGGGTCCCGTGCTCACTAAGCCACTGGAGTCAAGCTATCCTGGCTGAAGACGGCTGATAGCCAGAAACTGGTCCTAGGATGCTTGATTCCGGTCTAGGAAAGACATGGCTTGGCAGTTCGGTCTGGACTGTTCCCATGAGGCACAGGGTCAAGACTGATTTGCATATGTCCATGTCTGAACTGGGGTGGCTTGGTGAGCAAAATAACAATGGATTAAACCCAGATCTGTGACTGGGGGTGAATGTTTTGCCATTGTGCAACATTCCGTCCATCATCTTCCGTATTTTGCTAGTGATACAAAAAGCATGAAATTGTATAGGTATTGTCCTGAACAGATATAAGAACTTAGGGAAGATTAGCATTTTAATTATATTGCACCGACCATACAATTAGAAATGAAAATGTTCAAGTCTTGTAAGAGTCTGATCAACGCTTTTTATGATCGGCATAATATTCATCTCAGGTATCTGCTCGACCGCAGCTGTGATCTTGATACCCAGATATATTGCTGATGAAAATGTCAGAATATCAAGCAGTCTTAATGTATCCAAGTGTATGACCTGGGTTTTATCGACATTCAATTTATATCCTGAAACAGAGCCAAATTGTGTCGCCAGGTCATATAATGCTGGAAGAGCAGATCTTACATTAGTTGTAAAAATGGCGACGTCATCAGCATATGCCAGGGTTTTATAAGCGACACCATTTACCTTCACAGCTGTGATCTGTGAGTTGGTGTCTATCTTACTAAGTAGAGGATCGATATAGATTGAAAATAATAGCGGCGAGCAGGGACACCCCTGCCGTGTTCCTCTGCCAATCGACAGTGAGTTGGATTCTTGCCCTGAGATCCAGGCATGGGCCTCTGGTGAAATATACAGGGCCTATATGGTTGTTATACATTCATGCGGGAACCCCTTAGTCTTCAACATCAGCCAAAGAAACCCCCAGGAGACCCTGTTGAATGCTTTTTCGGCATCCAACAGGATCAGTCCCAGGGGTGACTTGGAGGCCTGAGCCCAGTCTAGCAGGGCCATTGCCCGCCTAACATGGTCAGATGTGTCATGACTAGGAATTAACCCATGCTGGCGAATAGACACTAAGGGAGCAATAACCTTTCCCAGCCTCAATACTATTATTTTGGCGTAGATCTTACTATCCGCACAAAGTAAGGAAATAGGACGGTAAGATGAAGGATTAAGCTCTGACTCATCCTTTTTTTTGAAGACTCGATGGTTGTTTTGTGCCAAGAGTCAGGAGTGTGGCCTAGAAATAGGGATTCAAGTTCACCTTTAATGAGTTTGTCTGAAAGTGCGAAAAAATTCCAACGGAATTCCATCGGGGCCTGCAGCCTTGCCAGCCGCCAACAAAGTAATAGCTGATTCAATTTCGGCTATTGAGATCGGGGCAAGAAGCATATCCTTCTGTGCTGCAGTAATATGAGAAGTTAAGTAATCAGAAAGAAAGTTCTCTCCTGATATTACTGAACAATCTTTCTCAGTAGAATATAGCCCCTGATAAAACCCCTGAAACACTTCCAGGACCTTGACCGGGGTATCCTGAATCTATCCCCTTGGATCTCTTATTCAACAAACTCTGTTCATACCGGCTCTTTGCTGAATACGCTTGGCTAATAATCTACCTGTGTTCTCTCCAAATTCATAGGTGTCAGCACGAGGTTGCTGATATTTGGCAGCCAAGTCCTCCCCATAATATTGATGTATACTGGTTTGCACGACTGAAATCTTTTTCTAACATTCCTCACTTTTCTGCTGATCACATATTACCCGTATAAGCTCTTCCTCAGCCTCCCACAGCTGGCTTACCCAATCATTGATCTAGTCTTTTATATTCCTTTGTTGATGTAAAGAGAAACTAAGGGTCTCTCCCCTCACTGCGACCTTAAACGTATCCCAAACTATTAGCTCGGATGCAGAACCCTTATTCCTCTCAAAATACTCAACCATCCACTTCGCCATATATGTGCAATATTCCTGATCTAATAATAGCTTCCTATCAAATGACCAAGTCGGCACTAAGTGAGAAAGGTTCCCAGTTGGAAGTTGAATTACTAACGGGTTATGATCAGATATTAATCTGGGAAAGAGCTCACAGTTAATCTTCCCAGTTATTAAATTAGACACGAAAAAATTATCTAAACGTACAAATTTGCTGTGGGGAGCGGAAAATGCATATATCCAGGCTTGGTCTGGTATTGATTTTGCCAGATATAGAAGATGGAAGACCTTCCCTGATAAAACACTCATCTAAAAATGATATAATGGTGTCAGTGTTTACTTTATCAACAACTTTTAATTCAATCCACCTTGAAAATAAGTCGACTAAAACCAGAATATGTTTAATGGAGTCATCCTGCCACAAGATAGGCCCCATAATGTCTAAAGCCAAATCCTCCCAAGGTATTTTAGGACAACTAAGAGAAGACATCAGAGGATTAAGTGTTTTTTGACTTTTGTCAGCACACTCACACTGAACACAATCACGTACAGACCTTTCAATCTCCATGTCAATACCAGGCCACCAATATAATGCTTTCACATTCTTATTGGTTCTGGAAATACCCGGATGTCCCTCATGCCCAAGAGAAATAATTTTCTGTCGTACACCTAGAGGTGGAACCAGTTTATCGCCACGACACAAGAAATTACCGTCAACACTAAGTTCATTCTTGACCTCCCAGAATGGCTTAAATTGGACATCAGCTTTAGACTGGGAAAACCAACCTTGGTTAATTTTTGTCTTGACAGCCTCAAGTGTTACATCTTGAATGGATTCAGATTCCCACTCTTCCTTCGACAGACCATGGGCATCAGAAAAAATCCCAGCAACACAACACTCATTCCATGAATTAAGATCAATTTCTTTCATAGGTAAAGGTAGTCTACTTAAGAAATCAGCTACCACATTCTTTGCCCCAGGTATATATTGCATGGTGTATATAAAATCTTGAAGCCTCATTGACAGTCTAGCAATCCTGGCTGATGCTCTGCTCAAACCTTCTGTGGTGAGAAGTTTCGTTAATGGTTTGTGGTCAGAACGTAAGATGAATTGTTTACCCCAAATAAACTTGCGAAAATGCTCCATTGACCATACCACAGCTAAGGTTTCACGTTCGATAACCGAGTATTTTTCCTCACAAGGCGATAAAGAGTGAGAAGCAAAAGCTATGACAACTTCATTGCCTTGTTCAGAAACTTGTGACAGTACACTTCCCAAACCGACCCCGCTGGCATCAGTGGTCAAATACGTCTTTGCCAAGGGATCAAATCCTTGTAACATAGGTGCATTGACTATTGCAGATTTAATTTCTTTAAATGCCATTTTACACTTCTCATCCCACAAAAAGGGTGATTTGTTCTTCATTAGAACACGCATATGAAAAGTTTTCTGCGAAAACTGGTTAACAAATTTTGAGTAAAACTCAGCCAATCCTAAGAATGATCTGAGCTCATCCTTAGACTTAGGTTCTGGCGAGTTAACAATAGCTTCAACCAACTTTGTCTTGGGTTTAATGCCTCCATCACAGATTTCATGTCCGAGATATGTAACAGCCTTTTCAGAAAATTTGCATTTACTGAGCTCTCCCACCAAGCCATTATCTGCTAACATTTTTAAGACTTTTCTCAGGAGATTGTCATGGTGAGCCTTATCCTTCCCCATAATCAAAATATCGTCTTGAAAAAAATTACTCCCCTGATGTGTCCAAAAAGATGAGTCATCAACCTTTGAAATACTGCCGCAGCAGAGGCTAAGCCAAAAGGCATTCTTTTAAACCTAAAACACCCAAACGGAGTGGCAAAGGAAGTTAAGTGTCTACTCTCAGGGTCAAGAACTACCTGATGATAGGCTGCTGATAAGTCTAAAGTGGAAAATACTCTGGCATCTTTGGTGAGAGACAGCATTTCATCTATGCGTGGCAATGGATATTGATCAACCAAGATCTGGCTGTTTAAATATCTCAAATCCACACACAAACGGGCCTTTCCATTGGCCTTGCGTGCGACAACCAATGGAGAAACCCACTCAGCAGCTTCTACAGTCTCAATAATGTTGGAATTCAGTAGTTTATCCAATTCAGATTTGACCTCATCTCTAATGATGATGGGAATATTCCTAGCCTTATGAATTTTAGGAACTGCATTATCCTTCAATCTGATTTGATGTGTAAAGCCTTTAAGTTTATCTATGTTTCCAGTAAAGACAGACGGAAATTCATCCATAACCCATCTTTTAGTGTCTTCACTTGTACAAGAAACTAAAACCTGTTCTTTACTGTTTGGGTCCAAAATTATATGTAAACTTCTTTGGTCCCTCCACCCAAGGACAGAAGGTCCATCACTAGATACATATAACTTACAAGTAGCATGTCTACCTTTAAATCTGAAAATTAAAACTCTAAAACCTAAAATATCAATAGTATTGTCAGTGTAGCTCACGGGTGAGATATCAGAAGGTTCTAACCAATTTCCAATCTGGTTAATAAATTTCTCCTCCCAAACATGCTTATTGACTATAGTATAGGGAGACCCCGAATCTGCAGCAAGTTGTGTCATAATTCCTCCTAAAGACACTTGACAAAAAGGTTTACTAGAATCAACATCCGAAATGTTCAAAACAACTTTCTTTTTGACTACATTCTGTACAAGTAATACCTCATCATCAGATGAAGAGCTAGAATCATGTTCATTCTCTTGAATACAAGCAACTTTGCTTTTGAAATTCTTAAAGGTTTTCTTTTTACAGACTTTCGCAAAGTGCCCCATAACACCACAACTTAAGCATTTAGTATTTTTTGCTGGACATTTAGGATAATGGGCAAGATGAGCATGACTTCCACATCTGTAACAGACCGGATCAGAGTTTTTTCTGGAATCAAAAGATTCCTTTTTCATACTACCTGGTTTGAAATCTTTGTTATGTTTAACAAATGTTTTACTCTCAGAAATTCTGTTAACAGATTCAGTTTCTTTTTTTCAGTAGAAAGAGAAGCTTTAGCGCAGCGTTCAGAAAGTTCTGCCTTTTTAACCATAGCAATGATTTCTTTTAAAGTTCCATCACCCTCAACCCACAACTTGTTCTGTATAGTTTTGGTTCTAGTATACATAACAATATGATCACGAATAAGATCATCATGAAGTTGGGCGAATTTGCATTTGATTGCTAATTTTCTTAAAGCAGAAACATAATCCTCAACTGATTCATTTTTTTCTTGCTTGCGCTGGAAAAAAGAATGTCTGGTGACAGCAATGCAGACGCAAGGAGAGAAATAATCATCAATATCCAATAACGCTGCATTAAAAACATCAATGTCTCCAGAAGATCTATCTGTTTTGTCAAGTTGATTATAAATTCTTAATCCTTCAGGACCAAGACCTAGTAACAAAATTCTTTTCTTCCTTTCAGGTGTAAAAGAACCACTAACATCCTCTAGATTGGCAACATAGTTAAGAAAATATTCTTTCCAGTCTAACCAAGCAACAGGAGGATCCCCAGGAATAATCAAAAATTCTCTGGGAGCATTTAAGTTGAGACCTTGTAAAGACCTTTCTCCACTTGAAGCACTGTCATTAGTATCAGGCATGGTAAAGTACTTTAAACAAAACAAAGTAAAATAAGTTAAAATGTATTGCAGTTCAAGTAAATTTGAAATGTATTGAAGTTCTTGTGTAGAGAAAAACAAAACAGTTGTAGGCAGCACCTTTAATTTGTAAGTATTTGGTAATAATCAATATTCTTCGTGAAGAGAAAATACCATAACAAGTGGTTCCTGGATTCCGGCTTGCTTCGTAAAGAAATCGTGGTGAAACTGACAAAAAAAAAAAAATAACAACAAAGATGGCCGCCAACGTGACCTTGCGTGGGGTTATACCCACAATGCAGCAGGAGTGGCGCGTTCACACACGCAGCGAAGAAGAACTGTGATGACGTGAATAAACAAAGGAGTTCGATGAGGATGCCGCGTCTTTTAAATTCTGTGTTGCTGCAAGATGGCACACGAGCGGTTGACCAACGGGAACCATTCAAAGGACGCAAAGGTAGGGAACCTCAAGCAAGATAGAAATTGAAACGGGGTTCTCACCGTAGGAAATGTAGCCACCGCCAGGAAGGTTGTCACAGTAGGAAAAGTTCTCACCGCAAGAGTATAAATCACAGCGAAGGCGGAATTTAAAAGAAGTTGAATTTGTAGGTTTCCAAACTCCAAACCCGTAGTAGATGTAGAAGTCAGGAACAGATGAAGAGTTTCCCTCGTCGCCAAAACTGAAGTGACTCTGAAGCTTGTAGGCATATATAATTACTTTATTGCATAAGTAGAAATGTAGTAGTACAAAAAGGTGCTGCCAGCTTGGAGGAAGAATCAGTAATAATGAACACTCCAATTACAACCAAATGACATACAAGCATTCTAGTATGACACATAACAGTTCTACAGCACATGCTATTATTCTAAAGAAGTACACATCACTACACAGACCATGCTCCTGACACAACCCCTGCAAAGCCTTGAAAGTCTGGACCTTCCTGCCAAAGTAAGGAGTATTACTATGAAGATTAAAATTGGCATTTAAATGAATGTTAAAATCTCCACAGAACACTATCATGGAAGGCCACAGGGCCAGCTCAATATTTAGAAAATCAAGGCTGTCGGGATCATCTAGGTTTGGCCCATAAAGAGAACACATGGTGTATATAGTACCATTAATGCCTGCTTCTAAAATTACCCATCTCCCTAATTTGTTATCCTTAACACGAATACAGGTTAGGACATCATGCCTTGCCATTATTTCTACTCCTCGTTTTTGTTTAGCTAGCCGAATACATGCCAAGAGGTAAAGAACCAGATCTTTTAACCAACCACGATTATTCCGATAGATGTGGGTTTCCTGAAGGCAGAGTACATCTATCCGCATATATCTGATAAGTTTAGCAAATACTCCCCTTTTTTTCCTCTCATTCAGGACACAACAGTTTAGTGAGCAACCTCTGATATATTTATCCCTGTCCGCCATACCACCCTACTCCTACTGACAGCCCAGAGTAACCCAAAGACTTTGCCCCCAACTTCCGTACAAGGATTGCAGGAGAAAAAAAACAGGTCAGACTATTAAATATTATCGAATTAGCTGTATCTGTCATAACTGAAAAAATAAGTAAACACTTGTGTCCCCCCCCAACTCTGTCCCCCCTCCCTGGACCCCCTCTGCGATAGGCCACCCTCCGCCATCCCCACCCTGTGTCCTTTACCCCCATCACATGAGGCATGGGGTCCCTGGTGATGTTGAGCTTGCACACCCAGCCATCCGCCCTGCTAGACCTTTTCCCAAAACTCTGTGTATTGGAAAATTTGCTTTGAATTTCATGTACCAAGTTCACTGCTGAGGTATAAGGGAGGGAGTTCAATTGAAAGGAACTTTGAATGTGTACAGACCTCTTGTATATCATCTTCTGATCTGAATAGGTTGAATGAGGATGATCTTAGGTAACTGGTATACTGGTCAGGTTGTAATATTCTCTTGAGGTAGTTAGGGATTTATGTTCTTTAACAACAGCCACAATAATTATATTGTAGCCAAGGAGATGTGCTCAGGGTGCTTCATGCTGAATTTAAAACAGGTGTAAAAGATTGGAAATTGTTTTCCTAATAATCTCATCTAAGTAGGCCCCAACTGTGCACGGCCAACTATGTCATGTTTCATTATAAAGGGTGTAATTTTAAGTAAGGCAGACCTACTGGCTTTCTCAAAGGGTCAGACCACCAAATTACAAAAAGTGGCCTATTGGTTTTATCAAAGGATCAGCACATCAACATACGAAGCAGAATTATTTGCTTTGTCAAAAAGTCACCAATAGCTATAATTAAATGTGTCACAACTCAGTCCGGGACACTGGCATATGTCAGGGACTCTGGCAATGACTGGTGCCAGGGATGATAAAGTAGGCATAATACTGGGTACAGAGCTGCCCATGATCACACAGTGAGTGAAAGAAGAAAGGAAATCCAAAGAGGAAGCTCTGTACAAAAGAATAAGAGAATTAAGGCTCAGAAAGGACAGGCCCTCAAGAGGTGATTTAGCATTCAGAAAAACCACACACAGGAAGAATGTGCAAGACATATAAATGAAACAAAATTAACAATAAAGGGAGTGTAGGGTAAAGCACCCAGGAGCTCCACATGGTAAGACTGAAGCTCAGTAAGTTCCTCATCCACAATTGCTGTTACAGATACTGATTGCAAATACACACAAATGGGATATCCACGCAAAGGCAGGGTTGTGGCCCTGATGCCTATGCTGATGTTATAAATGCAATTCAAAGACAAAACTCACAGTGAACAAGAAACCCCACCTTGGTTGTCAGCTGTGCCCATGGATCCTGGCGAACAAACAGGAACACGCAAGGCATTAACAGCAAGGTGTAGAATTAAATACAAGCACAATAGACAAGGAGCTAGCAAAGAGTGCTTAACAGGAAAGGAAGGAAATCACAGGGCACCCTTGGCAGAAAGCAAGTAACAAAAATACAAGGTAATAGAAGAAAGACAGCAGGAATAGAAAGACAGCAAACCAGGAACTGGAACTAAGGAAATGGGAAGAAAGGCATGGACTGGAAAAGGATAACCAGAAGGGGAGGCTACAAGGGTATGCTTGAATAGTGCAGGTTCAGGAATCAAGAAAGCAAAGTAGCATTGAAGGTAGTGCTGGAGCAGGAACAAGAATTGAGCCAAGGCTCAGGAGTCAAGGTAACACTGCAGGCAGTGCTAGTGTCATGTAGATAGGTTTTGCCCTCACACTGTGTTATGTTAGCATGAGCTTATTAGAAGTTTAAACGCCATTTTCCTTTGACGTAGATGAACATTGCAGTGTTTTACAGGATCTACAAAAGACAAGAGACAGTCTTGCAAAAGAACATTTGCCCTCCACCTCGGATGATGCGTTGCAGATCCCGGTAGTTGACTGGCTACCCCAAGTTGGAGAACTGGTTTGTGAGAAGATCGAAAACAAGAAAGAATTTGGTCCCTCTTATCGAGCTCCGGTTCCAGTGCTTGGTGTGAAGGGCACAAGAACAGTCATTTTACCACCACTTCCAGGTCGTAAGGAGAACAGGTATATCTCCATTGACAATTTCAAGATACACAGAGTGGCCGATTCTTCTTAGTATGACACCGTCAGTCTCATGTCCTTCGATTTTGAGAAATTCTGTTTTGGCCCCGGTTTCCAATCCTGTGCCTGATGTTGCTCTCGAGATGCCTGCTGTTTCCAGTCCTTTATTGAGTACACTGCCTGGTACTCAACATGATGAAACTGACTACACTTACCCAACTGACTTATCGATGCCTGATTTGCAAACTCGCTTAGCTACAGAATCCAGATTTTCATTTGACACTGATTCCCACACATCAAAAAAGCCTTCAAAGATTACTGTTCTATCTAGACTGTTTAAAAAACATTTTTTGATTCCCCCTTGGACCTATATTTGGATGGTGCTTTTTTCAATTTACCTTTTTATGTCTATTGGTTTTGTGTTTTATTTATTCCGCCTCGTCAATGGACATTATGTCGAGGAGAGAACATGCATTCGACATATCAATGGAACATGGCTCCCCATTCCTCATCACACAGACTGAAGAGAGACTTGGCTTTTGTTAATATCACTGCTTGGCCTGTCTTAGATGGGATTGTATGGGATGCTGTTCAATTTCAAATCCATGGGCCCACTTAGGTTATAAATGTCCCTAATGTGCTTAGAGTGTCTATGGGGGATGTAGTTAAACAAAATATACATTCTGATGATTGGGATGTTCAGACCGTAGAATCATTGTTTTCTGATTTGAAATATTATGCTGCCTTTGATGCTGAAGATTTGTATGTGGAGTCTGCTAATTACGGTGATTTGTATTGTTACCAACATTTTAGCAATCACTACTTGCATAAAACTAATACCAGGAGGAACACTGTTAGCTGCCCATGATCACACAGTGAGTGAAAGAAGAAAGGAAATCCAAAGAGGAAGCTCTGTACAAGAGAATAAGAGAATTAAAGCTCAGAAAGGACAGGCCCTCAAGAGGTGATTTAGCATTCAGAAAAACCACACACAGGAAGAATGTGCAAGACATATAAATGAAACAAAATTAACAATAAAGGGAGTGTGGGGTAAAGCACCCAGGAGCTCCACATGGTAAGACTGAAGCTCAGTAAGTTCCTCATCCACAATTGCTGTTACAGATACTGATTGCAAATACACACAAATGGGATATCCATGCAAAGGCAGGGTTGTGGAGCTGATGCCTATGCTGATGTTATGAATGCAATTCAAAGACAATACTCACAGTGAACAAGAAACACCACCTTGGTTGTCAGCTGTGCCCACGGATCCTGGCAATCAAACAGGAACACGCAAGGCATTAACAGCAAGGTGTAGAATTAAATACAAGCACAATAGACAAGGAGCTAGCAAAGAGTGCTTAACATGAAAAAAAAGGAAATCACAGGGCACACTTGGCAGAAAGCAAGTAACAAAAATACAAGGTAATATAAGCAAGACAGCAGGAATAGAAAGACAGCAAACCAGGAACTGGAACTAAGGAAATGGGAAGAAAGGCAGGGACTGGAAAAGGATAACCAGAAGGGGAGGCTACAAGTGTATGCTTGAATAGTGCAGGTTCAGGAATCAAGAAAGCAAAGTAGCATTGAAGGTAGTCCTGGAGCAGGAACAATAATTGAGCCAAGGCTCAGGAGTCAAGGTAGCACTGCAGGCAGTGCTAGTGTCATGTAGATAGGTTTTGCCTTCACACTGTGTTATGTTAGCATGAGCTTATTAGAAGTTTAAACGCCATTTTCCTTTTCTGCAGCCTCTGCACACGGCACAGCTTGTTATTAAAGCTTTTCGCCTAGTAGAATATTTTGCTTCACACAAGAATAATATGTTTGCTTATATCAGCCTTGATTGGTAAACTATGTCTGCACAATGAGTGCCAAGGCCTTCAAGGTTATTTCAACACAACGCTTGTTGTTCAGTTTGATCAGCGCACGGTCTAGACATAATACATACGCAGCTGTAGCTAACTTTGGGTTTTAGGCGCGATTAATAATGCACTGCTTAGAGCATGAATAGACACTTGATGAATATTCGCATGCAGAGAGTTGGTGCAGGAGATGATTTGACCCCTTTCTGCTAAAGACCAGAGGTATGGGCCCGCCCTTCTAAACCCAAAGAGACCTTCTGTAGATATAATATAATATACTAGCAAGGGGGGGTAAACTGAGGTTCTATTTGGACCTTTTCCCTTTAGCATTTTAACATGCTTTCACCCTTTGTATTTTATGGAACAGTAACTATGCTGCTAACCTTGTTCCTTATAATATGTTTGCTTGTATTAGCTAAGATACTGTGCTTGAGAACACTGCATTAGAAATAAATATTTCAAACTTGAATGTATCATCATTTACTCCTCGTTCTGGACTGATATGTTAGTATAACGAAAGAGTGTTCATGTATTCCACGTTACCTGAGGTGTTCTAAGTCCATGTTCTGGGTTGTCTAATCATTGGGGGTGTGTAAGAACCAATGAGACACTGCTTGCTAGTCTGGTAGGGTATTTTGGATACTAAGTGAGTTTTGCCACACCCTAATTCACTGAGGTTCCAAGTCTCTATGCACAGTTTTGTGTAGGAGCAGAATCCCTGCGACTTGGCACCCAACCGTTGGTGGTCTTATTACATGACACATGAGTAGTACGTATGTCAGTCCTTAACACCCTTCACTGTTGTTTCCGGAAGACAGTGGTGTCGGACAAAACCTACCTATAGTTACATAGGTCTTTTCAAGCTTGATTCTATTCCAACCGTTTCCTTTTGAATTACTACCCAGTTGTGCTACATAGTTTTTGTTGTACCTCTTTCTTACTGTGTCACTATGGCTGACGTTGACATACCTCAACATAGTCGCATTGCGGTGCGCAATCATTTGCAGAATTATAACGTCCCGGTTGATGACATGGCAGTTATCTTAGTAGTGAGTGCGGAAGTAGCTAACCCATACAAAATTTTCTATTCGTGGGTGACCTTCCTTGCTGTGAACGCAAATACTGGTGTGTTCGACACTTATACTGCTACTGCCGTGCCTCAGGAATATACTCCATATAGGACACAGGAAGTTCCGATTAACACTTGGGAGCACCGAGTTTGGTTTAATTGGGTCCTACCCCACTCTTCGCTAACTTCAAGGTTAGGTCCATTGTCCATTCCAGGCACTACTTGGCCTGTTTTGGCTGGTTTTACACCGCATCCTCGACATGGAGCGGTTTCCGTTGCAGACTTCCGGCTGCTACATACAGTTGCAATTAGTGTAATTCGTCGTTAGTGCAGTACATTACCTGCAACATCCCGGGCGGGGCCCCAGGTGGTGCGGCGCTTCCAGCCGGACCGAGCGGAATGAAGCTTAGTCCTGTGATGGTTAAGGCAGTAATGGGCAAGCACCCCCAGAATAAGGATGATTTTCCTTTCTGGCTTGCCGAGAAGTTTGACCAGTTGGAAGCAGTATTTCCTAACACGACTCCTGTTGAAAAACACAGGATTCTAACAATTAGTATACCTAAGGACTTGATCCCAGAAACTGGTGACTGTGAGTCATGGGGTAAGATTTTTGCGGCAGTGTATACGCGATGCTTTGGCACTCCGTCAATGACTGTCCTTCCAACGGTCGTGAAGAGTGTTCAAGATGAGCACGGACCTGAGACAGCGGTTGAATTGGGTATGCGCCTATGCGGCAGTTTTGACGTAGGTTCCGATCTCGTACTTGCAAATGTCAAGGGAGATGCAGTGAGCTTTCAGGTGTCTAATGCTTTGCAGGCAGTACCCAATGCCGATAAACCCCGACAGTTACCGAGAATTATTGTGGCGGCTTATAAAACTGCGGGCCACAAAAGTTTGGGAGTCAAGCCATTTTCCACTAAAGAGAAAAAGCAACCTCAAGGGCAGAAGTCAGAGACTGACGAACAGACCAAGGCTAAAAAGCAAAATTGGCCCAAAAAACAAAAACAGGGTAAAAAACATCAGCAGAAACAGGAGTCTCGTCCTGCATCTCCAGTGCCTGCGCCTACAGAACGTATTTATGACTTGCGCGATCGCGCAACAATAAAATCACCTGATCGTTTTCAGGTTTCTGAACAACGCTCTCCTCATTCTTTTCAGGACTCATCGGCCTCATCGACAGGTGGTGGAGGAGGCGGCAGAGGTCGGGGTGGCCAGCAGGGACGCGACCAGCCCCGCCCGAAAGACAGTAAAGGCAAGCAGGACGATTCAACACCGAAAAGACCCCAGTTTCCGAAAAAGAAAGTTGCCGCTTTAACTGCGAGATATGCCACAGATAGTGAGAATGCAGCTTCGGAATCAAACATGGGCTCTGACCTTACTGGACAGCGCGGCGGAGATTACCATAGTGCGAGAGGCCCTGCGTCCGCTACTGAAGGTGACAGCGAATAACCAATATGTTGTTGTGGAGACAGCTGATACTAGAGTAGCTCCCCCTGATAGACTTTATAACATAGTCCTTTTAATTGAAGGTGACATACAGCGTACCATCAAAGGGGTATTTTGGGAAAATCTTACGACTACCTAAGACATTTTGTTAGCGGAGGCTAACTGTCCCCTACGATTTGTGCTCGCAGCGCCGAGAGGGGAGGAGGTAATCCTCCCTAGTTTCGCGCACAAAGTCTCAAAAGAGCATGCGCTGAATTTTGCAGAAGAGTGGGCTAAGGCTCTTGCGCTGGCTTTGTAGCGTACACATTTTGGGTAGGATACATTTTCTCCACACCACGAGATTCCTTTGCGGTCTATGCCACAGCCTCACTATCCCATCCGACGTGAAGCCAAGGCTTCCGTTGTGGAAATCCTTGAACAATTGGAATATCAAGGTGTGATTGAAACTTGTGTGTCACCGATGAATAACCCTCTTTTTACTGTGACCAAGCCTGATGGCTCGTACCGTTTGATATTGGATTACCGGCATTTGAACTCGCATTGCCGTACCTGTGCAGTACAGAATACCCACAGCTCTGCTCTTGTGGATGGTCTTGTGCGTAAACGGTTTACAACCACACTTGACATATCCAACTTTTTTTTGCCCACAATTTGGAAGGACTGAGTTCCCAGTGGACCAGTTTTACCTGTGGCGGCAAACACCACCAGTATAAACGTTTGCCTATGGGCTATAAAATAGTCCAGGCGTGTTTGCTGCCCGAATTGTCTCTCTATTAGAGAGGATAGACACAGATGCGTGTTCGTATGTGGATGACATATATCTCACAGACGACGAACTTTGGGCGCATCTGTGTCGCGTTGATCGCATTATTTGTAACTTTGTGGACTTTGGTTACAAAATCAACTTTGCGAAGTCACACATTGCAGAGTACACAGTGTTGTTCCTGGGCTACGAGCTCAACAATGAAGGTCGAGGATTGCTCCTCACGTCTTAGAGAAATATGCACAACTGCGCGCTCCTACAACTCTGAAAAATGACAGTCCTTGCTGGGATTTTTGAATTTCGGGCGTACTTACATTTTCGACTATGCCCAGCGTATCAAGCCTTTGTATGCTTTGATACAACCTAATTTTACCAAATCTTGCTGGCTGCCAGAACATTCAGCTATTTTGCAATCTTTGCAGGCTGATCTTCTAGAATCTAAATTCTTACTGACTTGTAACAACCACACCAACCTGGTGATAAGAATCATCCCTCGGGCGGTGGGTTTTACGTACCTTACCTTTAACGAAGGAGACACAGTACCTATTGCTCACAAGTCACACTTGTACACTTCGGCTGAAATGCGCTTTTCCTCTGTGGAAAAAGTTTTGACAGCAGTGCAAATGGCGATTCTTAAGGAACGTGCACTGTCGCAGGGAAAACGCATGTTGGTTTTTACCCCGTATCCTGCACTAGAGGCAGTGACAAAGGCCAGTGTACCTAATTCTAAAGCTTTGCACCCACGGTGGATACAATGGGCAGCATCATTGACATCTCCGGATGTCACGTTTGTTTTTGATGCCTCCTTACAGTCGCAGGAGTTTTTGCAGTATGAGTTTGTTCATCCTGCGCCTCTGGATATGCGGTCTTTGGAGGATTTCCATTGCATCATAAACACTGATGGTTCAGCGCAAGTTGCTCATGGGTCTAAATACGCATACGTTTCCGCTTGCGCCATTGTGGTAGGTGCCATGGTGAATGATGAGTTGAAGTCCAGAGTCGTGCATACGCAGACTTTAGGGGACTGCACTGCACAATTGGCAGAGCTTCGTCCACTGATGCTTGCATTGGAGTACGCTGATCCTAGTGTGACAACTCTTATTGTGGGTGATTCTTACTACTGTGTCCAGTCTTACAATGAGAACCTGTTTTTTTGGATTCAGAATGGTTTTCGTGATTCCAAGGGTAGCACAATAAAACATAAAATGATCTGGGTCCGAGTGGCTGAGCTTAAAGAGCAGTTGCCACTCGTGTTTGTGATTCACACTCTAGTTCATCAGCGCGTGGTAGTCCACGCTGCTGGCAATTTGTTGGCTGATGAGGCCGCGAAATCAGCAGTATCAACATACTTGGTTGCAGCAGTTACACGTTCCAAAAGTAAGATCGATGATGATATCTTGACAGCTGTTGCTGCGACTGAGAAGGGAGGTAACTATCCAAAGGGATTTCCTTTGAAGTATTCATACCACTTAAGTCCTGATAAAGTTCCTTATGTGAAAATACCTGACCTTAGTGAGAGGTTAATTCCCAACGCGGCCCGCAGGCCCACACTGATTACCGCAGCCAATGAAGGTGTTGTGTCTGCGCATGCGGGCGTTTCGGCTACTGTAGCTCAGTTACAACAAAGTTTCTGGTGGCGGGGACTGTACATACAGACGCGTGATTATGTCCTTCAATGTGACATTTGCCAGCAGATTAAGCCTTCAACTGCTGCGCGTCCGCCCCAGACACAGTTGTACATATCTAATAAACTGATTGGGTGTGTTTATTTAGATCACTGCGGTCCTTTTTCTTCTGATACTGCGTATAAGTACATCTTAGTAGCAGTTGATTCATGCACACGCTTTGCGTGGGTCTGGCCACACTGCAGCGCTGTTTCCCGAACTGTCATAAGAGACTTGCGTGTCTTTGTAGGGATTTTTGCCTGTGGTACCTTCCATTCGGATCAGGGTCCGGCTTTCGCCTCTAAGGCCTATAAGGATGCCATGACTTTGTTGGGGGTCCAAGTCAAGTTTCCGTCTCCATACAGACCTGAGGGTAATAGTATTGTGGAACGGATGAACCGAGATTTAAAGCAGTCTTTGACCTCTCGAGTTATAGGCACTGGCAGGAATTGGCTGGCCCACCTCAATAGCGTGCAGCGTGCTCTTAATAATCTCCCTAGAAAGTCTCTGGGTGGGCCGACCCCATACGAAATGCGCTTTGGCATCAAGATGTTTGTCCCGGACCTTGACGGTCTAGACTCGGTGGCTATTGCTGCCTCCTTTGACGTAGATGAACATTGCAATGTTTTACAGGATCTACAAAAGACAAGAGACAGTCTTGCAAAAGAACATTTGCCCTCCACCTCGGATGATGCATTGCAGATCCCGGTAGTTGGCTGGCTACCCCAAGTTGGAGAACTGGTTTGTGAGAAGATCAAAAACAAGAAAGAATTTGGTCCCTCTTATCGAGCTCTGATTCCAATGCTTGGCGAGAAGGGCACAAGAACAGTCATTTTACCACCACTTCCAGGTCGTAAGTAGAACAGGTATTTCTCCATTGACAATGTCAAGATACACAGAGTGGCCGATTCTTCTTACTATGACACCGGCGGTCTCATGTCCTTCGATTTTGAGAAATTCTCTTTTGGCCCCGGTTTCCAATCCTGTGCCTGATGTTGCTCTTGAGATGCCTGCTGTTTCCAGTCCTTTATTGAGTACACTGCCTGGTACTCAACATGATGAAACTGACTACACTTACCCAACTGACTTATCGATGCCTGATTTGCAAACTCGCTTAGCTACAGAATCCAGATTTTCATTTGACACTGATTCCCACACATCAAAAAAGCCTTCAAAGATTACTGTTCTAACTAGACTGTTTAAAAAACATTTTTTGATTCCCCCTTGGACCTATATTTGGATGGTGCTTTTTTCAATTTACCTTTTTATGTCTATTGGTTTTGTGTTTTATTTATTCCGCCTCGTCAATGGACATTATGTCGAGGAGAGAACATGCATTCGACATATCAATGGAACATGGCTCCCCATTCCTCATCACACAGACTGAAGAGAGACTTGGCTTTTGTTGATATCACTGCTTGGCCTGTCTTAGATGGGATTGTATGGGATGCTGTTCAATTTCAAATCCATGGGCCCACTGAGGTTATAAATGTCCCTAATGTGCTTAGAGTGTCTATGGGGAATGTAGTTAAACAAAATATACATTCTGATGATTGGGATGTTCAGACCGTAGAATCATTGTTTTCTGATTTGAAATATTATGCTGCCTTTGATGCTGAAGATTTGTATGTGGAGTCTGCTAATTACGGTGATTTGTATTGTTACCAACATTTTAGCAATCACTACCTGCATAAAACTAATACCAGGAGGAACACTGTTAGCTGCCCATGATCACACAGTGAGTGAAAGAAGAAAGGAAATCCAAAGAGGAAGCTCTGTACAAGAGAATAAGAGAATTAAAGCTCAGAAAGGACAGGCCCTCAACAGGTGATTTAGCATTCAGAAAAACCACACACAGGAAGAATGTGCAAGACATATAAATGAAACAAAATTAACAATAAAGGGAGTGTGGGGTAAAGCACCCAGGAGCTCCACATGGTAAGACTGAAGCTCAGTAAGTTCCTCATCCACAATTGCTGTTACAGATACTGATTGCAAATACACACAAATGGGATATCCATGCAAAGGCAGGGTTGTGGAGCTGATGCCTATGCTGATGTTATGAATGCAATTCAAAGACAATACTCACAGTGAACAAGAAACACCACCTTGGTTGTCAGCTGTGCCCACGGATCCTGGCAATCAAACAGGAACACGCAAGGCATTAACAGCAAGGTGTAGAATTAAATACAAGCACAATAGACAAGGAGCTAGCAAAGAGTGCTTAACATGAAAAAAAAGGAAATCACAGGGCACACTTGGCAGAAAGCAAGTAACAAAAATACAAGGTAATATAAGCAAGACAGCAGGAATAGAAAGACAGCAAACCAGGAACTGGAACTAAGGAAATGGGAAGAAAGGCAGGGACTGGAAAAGGATAACCAGAAGGGGAGGCTACAAGGGTATGCTTGAATAGTGCAGGTTCAGGAATCAAGAAAGCAAAGTAGCATTGAAGGTAGTGCTGGAGCAGGAACAAGAATTGAGCCAAGGCTCAGGAGTCAAGGTAGCGCTGCAGGCAGTGCTAGTGTCATGTAGATAGGTTTTGCCTTCACACTGTGTTATGTTAGCATGAGCTTATTAGAAGTTTAAACGCCATTTTCCTTTTCTGCAGCCTCTGCACACGGCACAGTTTGTTATTAAAGCTTTTCGCCTAGTAGAATATTTTGCTTCACACAAGAATAATATGTTTGCTTATATCAGCCTTGATTGGTAAACTATGTCTGCGCAATGAGTGCCAAGGCCTTCAAGGTTATTTCAACACAACGCTTGTTGTTCAGTTTGATCAGCGCACGGTCTAGACATAATACATACGCAGCTGTGGCTAACTCTGGGTTTTAGGCGCGATTAATAATGCACTGCTTAGAGCATGAATAGACACTTGATGAATATTTGCATGCAGAGAGTTGGTGCAGGAGATGATGTGATCCCTTTCTGCTAAAGACCAGAGGTATGGGCCCGCCCTTCTAAACCCAAAGAGACCTTCTGTAGATATAATATAATATACTAGCAAGGGAGGGTAAACTGAGGTTCTATTTAGACCTTTTCCCTTTAGCATTTTAACATGCTTTCACCCTTTGTATTTTATGGAACAGTAACTATGTTGCTAACCTTGTTCCTTATAATATGTTTGCTTGTATTAGCTAAGATACTGTGCTTGAGAACACTGCATTAGAAATAAATATTTCAAACTTGAATGTATCATCATTTACTCCTCGTTCTGGACTGATATGTTAGTATAACGAAAGAGTGTTCATGTATTCCACGTTACCTGAGGTGTTCTAAGTCCATGTTCTGGGTTGTCTAATCATTGGGGGTGTGTAAGAACCAATGAGACACTGCTTGCTAGTCTGGTAGGGTATTTTGGATACTAAGTGAGTTTTGCCACACCCTAATTCACTGAGGTTCCAAGTCTCTATGCACAGTTTTGTGTAGGAGCAGAATCCCTGCAACTTGGCACCCAACCGTTGGTGGTCTTATTACATGACACATGAGTAGTACGTATGTCAGTCCTTAACACCCTTCACTGTTGTTTCCGGAAGACAGTGGTGTCGGACAAAACCTACCTATAGTTACATAGGTCTTTTCAAGCTTGATTCTATTCCAACCGTTTCCTTTTGAATTACTACCCAGTTGTGCTACATAGTTTTTGTTGTACCTCTTTCTTACTGTGTCACTATGGCTGACGTTGACATACCTCAACATAGTCGCATTGCGGTGCGCAATCATTTGCAGAATTATAACGTCCCGGTTGATGGCATGGCAGTTATCTTAGTAGTGAGTGCGGAAGTAGCTAACCCATACAAAATTTTCTATTCGTGGGTGACCTTCCTTGCTGTGAACGCAAATACTGATGTGTTCGACACTTATACTGCTACTGCCGTGCCTCAGGAATATACTCCATATAGGACACAGGAAGTTCCGATTAACACTTGGCAGCACCGAGTTTGGTTTAATTGGGTCCTACCCCACTCTTCGTTAACTTCAAGGTTAGGTCCATTGTCCATTCCAGGCGCTACTTGGCCTGTTTTGGCTGGTTTTACACCGCATCCTCGACATGGAGCGGTTTCCGTTGCAGACTTACGGCTGCTACACACAGTCGCAATTAGTGTAATTCGTCGTTAGTGCAGTACATTGACTGCAACCTCCCGGGCGGGGCCCCAGGTGGTGCGGCGCTTCCAGCCGGACCGAGCGGAATTAAGCTTAGTCCTGTGATGGTTAAGGCAGTAATGGGCAAGCACCCCCAGAATAAGGATGATTTTCCTTTCTGGCTTGCCGAGAAGTTTGACCAGTTGGAAGCAGTATTTCCTAACACGACTCCTGTTGAAAAACACAGGATTCTAACAATTAGTATACCTAAGGACTTGATCCCAGAAACTGGTGACTGTGAGTCATGGGGTAAGATTTTTGCGGCAGTGTATACGCGATGCTTTGGCACTCCGTCAATGACTGTCCTTCCAACGGTCGTGAAGCGTGTTCAAGATGAGCACGGACCTGAGACAGCGGTTGAATTGGGTATGCGCCTATGCGGCAGTTTTGACGTAGGTTCCGATCTCGTACTTGCAAATGTCAAGGGAGATGCAGTGAGCTTTCAGGTGTCTGATTCTTTGCAGGCAGTACCCAATGCCGATAAACCCCGACAGTTACTGAGAATTATTGTGGCAGCTTATAAGACCGTGGGCCGCAATAGTTTGGGAGTCAAGCCATTTTCCACTAAAGAGAAAAAGCAACCTCAAGGGCAGAAGTCAGAGACTGACGAACAGACCAAGGCTAAAAAGCAAAATTGGCCCAAAAAACAAAAACAGGGTAAAAAACATCAGCAGAAACAGGAGTCTCGTCCTGCATCTCCAGTGCCTGCGCCTACAGAACGTATTTATGACTTGCGCGATCACGCAACAATAAAATCACCTGATCGTTTTCAGGTTTCTGAACAACGCTCTCCTCATTCTTTTCAGGACTCATCGGCCTCATCGACAGGTGGTGGAGGAGGCGGCAGAGGTCGGGGTGGCCAGCAGGGACGCGACCAGCCCCGCCCGAAAGACAGTAAAGGCAAGCAGGACGATTCAACACCGAAAAGACCCCAGTTTCCGAAAAAGAAAGTTGCCGCTTTAACTGCGAGATATGCCACAGATAGTGAGAATGCAGCTTCGGAATCAAACATGGGCTCTGACCTTACTGGACAGCGCGGCGGAGATTACCATAGTGCGAGAGGCCCTGCGTCCGCTACTGAAGGTGACAGCGAATAACCAATATGTTGTTGTGGAGACAGCTGATACTAGAGTAGCTCCCCCTGATAGACTTTATAACATAGTCCTTTTAATTGAAGGTGACATACAGCGTACCATCAAAGGGGTATTTTGGGAAAATCTTACGACTACCTAAGACATTTTGTTAGCGGAGGCTAACTGTCCCCTACGATTTGTGCTCGCAGCGCCGAGAGGGGAGGAGGTAATCCTCCCTAGTTTCGCGCACAAAGTCTCAAAAGAGCATGCGCTGAATTTTGCAGAAGAGTGGGCTAAGGCTCTTGCGCTGGCTTTGTAGCGTACACATTTTGGGTGGGATACATTTTCTCCACACCACGAGATTCCTTTGCGGTCTATGCCACAGCCTCACTATCCCATCCGACGTGAAGCCAAGGCTTCCGTTGTGGAAATCCTTGAACAATTGGAATATCAAGGTGTGATTGAAACTTGTGTGTCACCGATGAATAACCCTCTTTTTACTGTGACCAAGCCTGATGGCTCGTACCGTTTGATATTGGATTACCGGCATTTGAACTCGCATTGCCGTACCTGTGCAGTACAGAATACCCACAGCTCTGCTCTTGTGGATGGTCTTGTGCGTAAACGGTTTACAACCACACTTGACATATCCAACTTTTTTTTGCCCACAATTTGGAAGGACTGAGTTCCCAGTGGACCAGTTTTACCTGTGGCGGCAAACACCACCAGTATAAACGTTTGCCTATGGGCTATAAAATAGTCCAGGCGTGTTTGCTGCCCGAATTGTCTCTCTATTAGAGAGGATAGACACAGATGCGTGTTCGTATGTGGATGACATATATCGCACAGACTACGAACTTTGGGCGCATCTGTGTCGCGTTGATCGCATTATTTGTAACTTTGTGGACTTTGGTTACAAAATCAACTTTGCGAAGTCACATATTGCAGAGTACACAGTGTTGTTCCTGGGCTACGAGCTCAACAATGAAGGTCGAGGATTGCTCCTCACGTCTTAGAGAAATGTGCACAACTGCGCGCTCCTACAACTCTGAAAAAATGACAGTCCTTGCTGGGATTTTTGAATTTCGGGCGTACTTACATTTCCGACTATGCCCAGCGTATCAAGCCTTTGTATGCTTTGATACAACCTAATTTTACCAAATCTTGCTGGCTGCCAGAACATTCAGCTATTTTGCAATCTTTGCAGGCTGATCTTCTAGAATCTAAATTCTTACTGACTTGTGACAACCACACCAACCTGGTGATAAGAATCATCCCTCGGGCGGTGGGATTTACGTACCTTACCTTTAACGAAGGAGACACAGTACCTATTGCTCACAAGTCACACTTGTACACTTCGGCTGAAATGCGCTTTTCCTCTGTGGAAAAAGTTTTGACAGCAGTGCAAATGGTGATTCTTAAGGAACGTGCACTGTCGCAGGGAAAACGCATGTTGGTTGTTACCCCGTATCCTGCACTAGAGGCAGTAACAAAGGCCAGTGTACCTAATTCTAAAGCTTTGCACCCACGGTGGATACAATGGGCAGCATCATTGACATCTCCGGATGTCACGTTTGTTTTTGATGCCTCCTTACAGTCGCAGGAGTTTTTGCAGTATGAGTTTGTTCATCCTGTGCCTCTGGATATGTGGTCTTTGGAGGATTTCCATTGCATCATAAACACTGATGGTTCAGCGCAAGTTGCTCATGGGTCTAAATACGCATACGTTTCCGCTTGCGCCATTGTGGTAGGTGCCATGGTGAATGATGAGTTGAAGTCCAGAGTCGTGCATACGCAGACTTTAGGGGACTGCACTGCACAATTGGCAGAGCTTCATCCACTGATGCTTGCATTGGAGTACGCTGATCCTAGTGTGACAACTCTTATTGTGGGTGATTCTTACTACTGTGTCCAGTCTTACAATGAGAACCTGTTTTTTTGGATTCAGAATGGTTTTCGTGATTCCAAGGGTAGCACAATAAAACATAAAATGATCTGGGTCCGAGTAGCTGAGCTTAAAGAGCAGTTGCCACTCGTGTTTGTGATTCACACTCTAGTTCATCAGCGCGTGGTAGTCCACGCTGCTGGCAATTTGTTGGCTGATGAGGCCGCGAAATCAGCAGTATCAACATACTTGGTTGCAGCAGTTACACGTTCCAAAAGTAAGATCGATGATGATATCTTGACAGCTGTTGCTGCGACTGAGAAGGGAGGTAACTATCCAAAGGGATTTCCTTTGAAGTATTCATACCACTTAAGTCCTGATAAAGTTCCTTATGTGAAAATACCTGACCTTAGTGAGAGTTTAATTCCCAACGCGGCCCGCAGGCCCACACTGATTACCGCAGCCAATGAAGGTGTTGTGTCTGCGCATGCGGGCGTTTCGGCTACTGTAGCTCAGTTACAACAAACTTTCTGGTGGCGGGGACTGTACATACAGACGCGTGATTATGTCCTTCAATGTGACATGTGCCAGCAGATTAAGCCTTCAACTGCTGCGCGTCCGCCCCAGACACAGTTGTACATATCTAATAAACTGATTGGGTGTGTTTATTTAGATCACTGCGGTCCTTTTTCTTCTGATACTGCGTATAAGTACATCTTAGTAGCAGTTGATTCATGCACACGCTTTGCGTGGGTCTGGCCACACTGCAGCGCTGTTTCACGAACTGTCATAAGAGACTTGCGTGTCTTTGTAGGGATTTTTGCCTGTGGTACCTTCCATTCGGATCAGGGTCCGGCTTTCGCCTCTAAGGCCTATAAGGATGCCATGACTTTGTTGGGGGTCCAAGTCAAGTTTCAGTCTCCATACAGACCTGAGGGTAATAGTATTGTGGAACGGATGAACCGAGATTTAAAGCAGTCTTTGACCTCTCGAGTTATAGGCACTGGCAGGAATTGGCTGGCCCACCTCAATAGCGTGCAGCGTGCTCTTGATAATCTCCCTAGAAAGTCTCTGGGTGGGCCGACCCCATACGAAATGCGCTTTGGCATCAAGATGTTTGTCCCGGACCTTGACGGTCTAGACTCGGTGGCTATTGCTGCCTCCTTTGACGTAGATGAACATTGCAATGTTTTACAGGATCTACAAAAGACAAGAGACAGTCTTGCAAAAGAACATTTGCCCTCCACCTCGGATGATGCATTGCAGATCCCGGTAGTTGGCTGGCTACCCCAAGTTGGAGAACTGGTTTGTGAGAAGATCAAAAACAAGAAAGAATTTGGTCCCTCTTATCGAGCTCCGATTCCAATGCTTGGCGAGAAGGGCACAAGAACAGTCATTTTACCACCACTTCCAGGTCGTAAGTAGAACAGGTATTTCTCCATTGACAATGTCAAGATACACAGAGTGGCCGATTCTTCTTACTATGACACCGGCGGTCTCATGTCCTTCGATTTTGAGAAATTCTATTTTGGCCCCGGTTTCCAATCCTGTGCCTGATGTTGCTCTTGAGATGCCTGCTGTTTCCAGTCCTTTATTGAGTACACTGCCTGGTACTCAACATGATGAAACTGACTACACTTACCCAACTGACTTATCGATGCCTGATTTGCAAACTCGCTTAGCTACAGAATCCAGATTTTCATTTGACACTGATTCCCACACATCAAAAAAGCCTTCAAAGATTACTGTTCTAACTAGACTGTTTAAAAAATATTTTTTGATTCCCCTTGGACCTATATTTGGATGGTGCTTTTTTCAATTTACCTTTTTATGTCAATTGGTTTTGTGTTTTATTTTTTCCGCCTCGTCAATGGACATTATGTCGAGGAGAGAACATGCATTCGACATATCAATGGAACATTGGCTCCCCATTCCTCATCACACAGACTGAAGAGAGACTTGGCTTTTGTTAATATCACTGCTTGGCCTGTCTTAGATGGGATTGTATGGGATGCTGTTTGATTTCAAATCCATGGGCCCACTGAGGTTATAAATGTCCCTAATGCGCTTAGAGTGTCTATGGGGGATGTAGTTAAACAAAATATACATTCTGATGATTGGGATGTTCAGACCGTAGAATCATTGTTTTCTGATTTGCAATATTATGCTGCCTTAGATGCTGAAGCGTTGTATTGGGAGTCTGCTAATTACGGTGATTTGTATTGTTACCAACATTTTGGTAATCACTACCTGCATAAAACTAATGCCAGGAGGAACACCGGTAATTATACACAATGGGAACATTGTCCAGCTCCTATACAAGGCAGTTCTGCTTCCTTTTTGAAAAGGTTACTTACTTTACTGATTTTAATCAGTCTATTCCCAATGCATTTTATTTTAAAATGACTGAAAAGTCCACATCCAAAGTTAGACTTACCGATACTAAATTATTGTACTCCAAGTCCTTTCTAGACCAGTTAGGTGTTGGGGGCTACGAGTTTTGGAAGGATACCATTGACCTTAAATCAGTTTGGGGTTCTAAAAGCTGGCAAATGCAAGGCACTGAGGCTTTGCACCGTGCATGCCTCATCCCGAACCATATGTTGTTTTTGAATTCTACAATTTCACAGACAACATGCTTTGGATTGGCTACTGCTAAAAGATTAAATGCTCCTTCTTTTCCTGACTTAGAGGAATATCCCGGTTGGAGTAATATTACTAAATATTCCATGAGAGATTTACAAACTCTGTTATTGAATTCCTCCTTTAACTTATCCAGTTTGGATCCCGAAGGCTGGTTGCTCTGGTACAGACGTGCTGGCTCATGCCAGCATAGTTTTCTGGGTTTAGCTCATGGCTTTACACAGGTCAGGGTGGATCCCCGTTTTGAGAGTGGCCATTCTGTGACAACCTATTCTGTAGGCAAATTATGTCAGAATTGGCTCATACATTCTACCTTGGCGTCAGTTAAATTGCATTTATCTAAACTGACTGACGATGTTGATCTGAATGATTTTCTAAAAGGCCCGGCTAAAGGTAGATCTAAAAGATGGATATATGCTGTTTATAACAAATTCTGGAAAATGTCCCAAAGTGAGGCGGCTACCTGCCTTAGAGCTAAAGATGAAGCTAATTTAGAAAAAGTGCTAGCAGTTGTAGATAATAGCATAAACACACTCTCTTCCCGCATTTACACGTTAGATAATATTGTGTCATCTGTTGTAGATATTGTGCAAGATGAAGTGTCTGTTTTGTACCACGGCCAGAATCAATTGCGTTCTATTATGCAGTTTGCTTGGACATTGCAGACCCTTAAGGGGGAAAAGTGCCATGGCATTTCCTGAATACATCATCATTGTTTGCCCCGTTTAATTTGACTGACAAGCAGCGCTTACTGTTGATGAAAGATGCTTCTTTTTCTATGTAACACATTGAGAGGTTGGAGCCTTTACCGTTTTCTGTGGCAGAGGCCAATACTGCAACGTGCCTTATTCACGGTTTAATAACTCTCCCGTTCCCACTGTTCGAGTTCAAGGGCTGTATGAAGTACTTTGCCATTGGTAATTATGAGTCTCTTGGAAGTACTTATCTCCGTGAAGCTTGGTCGCTTCCTTTTACATTTAGATGCCTTAGGGAGGGAAAAGAAGTATATTTGAATGGTGAAGAATGCACTGAAACACCGGATCACTCATTAATGTGTCGACATATCCAATTACAGGGCTCCTGTAATCAGAACAATCCAAATTTAGCCTGTATTTTGAAAGGTACCCCATGCCTGCAATCGTTCCCACATTCACATTACTTGCAAATGGGAGTTATTTACTTTTAAACAATGAAGATTGCTGTGGGTTAATAAAAGGTATTGCTTATGTCGTTACCGTCAGTGAGCGTGTGGGTTGCTGCAAGAATGTAATGTATCCACCCCGCATGGGAAACTGGATGTTTCCATCTGGCCTAAGATTCCGACCTTGAAAGCAGAGTTCAATAAGATGAGTCGCATAAGAGCTCTACTGTCCCAAAAAGAAGTTGCCCTTGCATCTGCTCGTGAAACATTTGTCCTTCACGTGGCTAACACCCGCACAGAGGTGCATGCCTTATTAAATACTGATTTGCCCTTGCATTTCGGTGAATTAATTCACACAATCTTCAATGCGTCCTCCACATCGGGGCTGGCTCATTTTTTTAAAGTTTTAAGCAGTGGCCTGGTGACTTCCTTTCAAACAATTTTCGGGGTCTTTCCAGCTTTCTTCCCTTCTATTTTTTCCAGCCTGTTCGGTGGATTTCCCTTACCACTGGCTCTTGTTGCTGGTGTGCTATTGCTGTTTTGTTTGTTTCAAAATGGTGCACATCCTGTGTTACAAGACGAGCTGTCTCGGCTGGGGCTGCTGCGCGACCGGATGCTTGAGTACTCTCTTGCTACATTGAGTGCAGCTTATGGATAATCGTTTCGATTTTCCTACTTTACATGCGTCCAGCCTGTCTTTCATTGCCTGAGTTGCGACTTCGAATGGGCCCTGGATTTGTGTCTCTGCAATACGGTGTCTCCCGATGTGTATTATAATCAACTTATGAGCCCCTTAGTTGCTCATGAATTGCTTTGTTCTGATGGAGGGATTATGACCTTTGCAGCGATGCATGGAATACTGGGTCGTTGGAATGTGTTCGCAGCGGGGCATGCTTTCTTGGCACGCAGCTTCATTGAAAACCCACCGAGTTGTCCTCTGATGGTGCTAGAGGCTCCGGTAATTGAAGAACATGTATGTTCTTTCCCTTTGTTAAATTGGATGGCCGAATTATTTTCGGATGAGAACAGTGACTTCCTGTTGGAGGTTGTTGCTGCATATTTTGCATATTCATTATTAGGATGAGTTGTGTTTGCAGTCTCGCTTCCTTGATCGACACCTTTAATTGGAAAAACATATTTGTTTTTTCACAATTTTTTGTGAGACCTAACCTATTGACTTTCTCAATGTCCGAAGGCTGGATATGCTTTTTTCATTTCAGAATTATGTTTATTTTATCTCTTCTCTTGAGGTACCAAATTGGAGACTTGTGTTCGGACTGTCGATCTTGAACTCTGCATTCCTAAATTTGCCCCTTTTCTTGTCCTATCCGTGCTCGGATCAAAGGGAGGGTGTCATGTAGATAGGTTTTGCCTTCACACTGTGTTATGTTAGCATGAGCTTATTAGAAGTTTAAACGCCATTTTTCTTTTCTGCAGCCTCTGCACACCGCACAGTTTGTTATTAAAGATTTTCGCCTAGTAGAATATTTTGCTTCACACAAGAATAATATGTTTGCTTATAATATCAGCCTTGCTTGGTAAGCTATGTCTGTACAGTGAGTGCCGAAGCCTTCAAGGTTATTTCAACACAGCGCTTGTTGTTCAGTTTGATCAGCGCACGGTCTAGACATAATACATATGCAGCTGTGGCCAACTCTGGGATTTAGGCACAATGAATAATGCACTGCACAGAGCATGAATAGACACTTGATGAATATTTGCATGCAGAGAGTTGGTGCAGGAGATGATGTGATCCCTTTCTGCTAAAGACCAGAGGTATGGGCCCGCCCTTCTAAACCCAAAGAGACCTTCTGTAGATATAATATAATATACAAGCAAGGGAGGGTAAACTGAGGTTCTATTTCGACCTTTTCCCTTTAGCATTTTAACATGCTTTCACCCTTTGTATTTTATGGAATGGTAACTATGCTGCTAACCTTGTTCCTTATAATATGTTTGCTTGTATTAGCTAAGAAACTGTGCTTGAGAACACTGCATTAGAAATAAATATTTCAAACTTGCACGTGTCATCATTTACTCCTCGTTCTGGACTGATATGTTAGTATAACGAAAGATGTTCATGTGTTCCACGTTACCTGAGGTGTTCTAAGTCCATGTTCTGGGTTGTCTCATCATTGGGGGTGTGTAAGAACCAATAAGACACTGATTGCTAGTCTGGTAGGGGATTTTGGATACTAAGGTGAGTTTTGGCACACCCTAATTCACTGAGGTTCCAAGTCTCTATGCACAGTTCTGTGTAGGAGCAGAATCCCTGCGACACTAGTTCAGGAACGGGGAATTACTAAAGCTCAGGAGTCAAGGTAGCACTGCAGGCAGAGCTGGTTCAGGAACAGGTAATTACTAAAGCTCAGGAGTCAAGGTAGCACTGCAGGAAGTGCTAGTTCAGGAAAAGAGAATGGCCAAAGCTTCAGGAGTCAAGTTGCATTGCAGGCAGTGCTAGTTCAGGAACAAGGAATTACTAAAGCTCAGGGGTCAAGGTAGCACTGCAGACATTGCTGATTCAGGAATAAGGATAGCTATAGTTCAGGAATAAAGAAATAGCTAAAGCTCAGAAAACATTGGAAACGAGGATATCAAAAGCTCAGGAAACACTGGAAACAAGGGTCTGTCTCACTGGTACACAGCTACAATGACCAACCTTGGCCTGCAGGGAGCTGGGACTTAAAATAGCTCACAGTAATCACATGCATCAGGTGAGAGCAGGCTTGCAGCAGCCAGCCACAGGTGAGCTGAATTCCTCCACCCATCCTTGGACTGCAGGGGTGGAGACGAAGCAGTGAGCAGAGAATTCTAGGTAACAGAGTGTCAAACATTAACAGACTGGCTTCAAGCATGAGCAGGCTGGCTTTCATAAATCCCGGCATGGATTGGGAATGGATGTCAATTCCCAAATAGTGACCAACTGGATGGAAGTCAGGATATGCATGCAGGGGAGTATCTGGAAGCTTATTAGTACACAGGAAAGTCACACCATGCACCCCTCTGTTGGTGGGCACGAGAGTGCAGGGAGCGATTTGTGACATAATGTATATATCATAAATTTACAAGTTGTAATGATTAAAAATTGTAATTGTCACAATATTTTCAATAAAGCATGCTTTTTATTTAATTAACATGTCTTTGGGTGGTTTTTTTCTTCACATTTTTCAGGCCACATGGCACAGCCATGGAACCAACCACAGCCTGGAGTGCTTTAAGAAAACAATGATGGTAAGTTGTCCTGGGTCATGGATTCAATGACCTAGGAGGCCAACTGTGTTTTGTTAAGTGTCTGGAAGGTTTTAATTTGGTACAACTCGTAGGGAACTACCTATACAGCTGCCCATACCCTGGTACATATTTTGTCTGACCCCCTCTTAATCAAAGTACTCTCTGTTGTTAATCTTACACAGTCGGATCATGTCTTAATTCCTTTTGAGATTTTAAGTCCTACTCCACACTTCCCACCATGCACAGCCAAGAAAATGTCCAGATCATGGCATAAAGTTAATGACCTTCGTTTGGCTGATGCCTTACAATCTGTCTCTGTTAATCATACTGGAGTGTCAGAGCAAGATGCCACACTCTTTAATGTTTGAGTAGAGAAGTCTATAGACACTTATGCTCCTAAGAAAGTACATTCTGCTAAGAGACTTAAGCCTTCATCTCATTGGTTTACCGACTCTTTAAAGGTTCTGAAAACCAGCTATAAGAAGCTGGAGAGATTCTGGGGAACTAATTATGATGTAGAGGCCACAGCAACTTATCGTGAGGCTCTTAAGAAATACCATAAAGCCACATACATGGGTTGTAAAGCTTTTATTGCCCAGTCAATCTCTGAAGCAGATAACTCTCCCACAGAAAGGTGGTTAACGCCTTTCTCTCACCATTGGCGACAAAATACATGTCAACTCCTCCAATGGGAGTCTGGGCAGAACTTTCTGATTTGTTTGGTAATAAAATTCAGGTCATTTATGACTCTTTTCCTCATCCTTCCACAACCTCCTTAGGTCTTGGTGCTCCTTCCTCTGTTGCACTTTTGCCCTGTTTTTCTCCTATTTCCCTTGAAACATTGGCCACTGATCTTGCCAATTGTAAATGGGAATCCTCACTTGATCCATGTCCCCCAACTATTCTTAAAAAGGCTGATTAACCTCCAGGCAATGGTTCCCTTTGAATGGAAACAGACCTTGCTTTTCCCCTTACTTAAGAAGGCGTCTGCCGATTCTAAGATTTTGAGGAACGTCAGGCCTATTTCTCTCCTGACTAACATGGCATAGTTGGTAGAAATAAATGTCAATAGGCGGCTTACTTTTTTCTTGGAGGAAAACCTTCTGCTACAAGACTCGCAATCTTGTTTTCCATACAGTTACAGTACTGAGACTGCTCTTCTCAAGGTTTCTGAGGGTATTAAAATGTATCTTAACCAAAATTCCCAAGTTATGTTAATGCTGCTGGATCTCTTGTCGGCTTTTGACATGGTCTCTCATGCTGTCTTGCTTGATAGACTGGAAGGTATGGATATTACCGATCACGCCTTCTCTTGGTTTGGGCCGTTTATCTGTAACGGCACATAGTCTGTGTTTCTCTCACATTTGACATCTAAGCCTTAAATTCAGCTTAGATTCAGCTCTCAGCCCTACCCTTTTTAATATATAGATGTCACCCCTACCCAATATTGTGGAGTCTTTTGGAATTAGAGTTGTCTCATATGCTGATGATACTCAGATATTCCTAGCCTTTCACTAAAATGCTGCTTCAACTTTGATTTCTTTAAATCATGTCTTGAATCAGTACTTGATTGGATGAATACCAACTTTTTTAAATTAAACTCGGAAGTTCTATTTTTTGGCTCTAAAACCAAACCTGATTCCAAACTTTGGTGGCCTTCTGAGATGGGTAATCCTCCTTGTCCTTCTCCTCAGAAACATGGGGGTTAGATTTGATGATGAGCTTACCTTTGAATCTCAGATAAAATCTCTGTCTAGTTCCTGTTTCCTGACTCTTAGATCTCTGAGACTTATGATGCATTTTATTCCTGTTGATCAGCAGAAGACCATTGCCCATGCATTTATTACTTCCAAACTAGACTATTCCAATAGCCTATAACTTGGACTCCCTTCCTTTCTTATACATTGTCTACAGATTACAAAAACACTGCTGCCCTTCTGATCCTAAAAATCCATCTCTGGTGTTCTATCTCTAATCACCTGTGTCAGCTTCACTGGCTGCCAATTGGTAAAGGGATTCAGTTTAAGGCCCTCACTTTTGAATTCAAGATTTTTAACTCCAGGGGTCCTCTTTAACTTAGGCGTTGGTTCAAAATCTCAGCTTGAATAATCTTAAGCTGTTTCAAACCCCTTGTATCGCTAAATCAAAAAGAGGTGGTGATTCCTTTGCCTAGCAGACAGTCAGACTGTGGAATGCCTTACCTGTGGCTTTGAGAAGCTGCCCAGCTAAAACAATGTTCAGGTGAAAGATTAAAATGCTTCTCTTTGACTCTGTAATAACCTCCTCCTGAGCTGGTTTCTTCCCCCAAACTCAGTGGACACTCTTACCGTTGGCGCTGGGACACCTTTTAGGTAGCTGTGTGCTCTATAAAATGTATTGTATTGTACTGCGTGTGCTACCTTGTCACTGTATTGTTTAAACATATTTATTGGGTCCTACTGTATCTCTGTATCATTCTAATTGGAAAGGTCCCTAACCCCTTGGGCCATAGTTGAACTATAGAAAACTGTGTAAATAAATAAATAGTCGACAGTCCTCTCTTGGACTTAAGGAAACATTGATATTCTGACACTTTACAAAAAGAGTTGCTAGCCTCAATTTTTTATTATGGGGAGAGTGGAAGGATCCAACTGCACAAGGTAGATGACTTCAATTTTCAATCGATTTAGGCATAGCCAGTGAGCATTCATTAGGTTCTGAAAACCAATTGGACAGCTTGTGGGTGATACCCTCTAGTTACTTTCATGTTACTAAAGGGTATTGAGATGTCACTTGTGTAGATGTAGTAATAAAGCTGGTAGCTGCAGAACTACCTAATATGACTAGGAAATGCTTTAAAAAGTCAGCAACAGGGATGAATTCTAGGTCACCTAATAGATGATTTCTACGGCCAGGAAAGATAAGAGCCAATTCAGAGTTATCACAGCACAGTTTATTGCTCTGTTGAGGTAATGAGTAGTGCTTGTGAAGAGTGTCACAGCCTCATTTAGAGTTTTGTGGACAGGGTAGTCCACAACAACGTTGGAGGAGTGCACTGTTGGCCAAACTGATGGTCCACCTTTTCTAGAGATGTTCAGACCATCATTTTTCCACAGGTGGTGCCCACGCTGAGTCTACCAGCAGAAACCTTAAGCTGATGGCCCAACAAACTTGGGGCCACCAGTGTAAGTACCCAAACCGTCCACCGTACCTAGAAAGCATGTTCTGCTGTACTTTTTTTGTGTTCTAGGCCTCCAGAAAAATCTTGATTGTCCTTAACAGAAAACAAAATGCCCCCCCCAAACCAGGATCGGTAGGGTTTTTTTATTTTACACGGACAAGCTCCAGCTTTAGTAATTTCTTTTTGGGAAAACAAAAGTTGCTGTGTGGCCACATAAAACATGGTGGTTATGCAGCTTTCAGGGCCTTCAGATAGACAACATGGCACCAGTATGTCTATCAGGGCAATAAAGTGCATCGCATCCTCCCACTGCTACAGCAGAATGTGCCTGTGCCTAAATGACTCCCTTAGTCTTTAATCAGCAACAAACGAATACCTGGACTGAAAAGTTAAAAAAGAAGATTACTATTTCTATACTACAAAGGCTAATTTTATGCAACAATAATGAACGAATATTGACCCTTGTGACTTTTCACCTATAACTTTTGACCAGTTTATGTAATGATTGTGCTTTTAACGTTCAGCATATGAAAGTGTTCCAGCCACCCTGCCAGACATCTTGGGTAGAGTAGGCCACAGAAACCCCAACACTAAGATAGAGCACCAGTGTTTTATCTTTCTTAACCTGTTGAGTGCTGAGGACAGAACAGTTCTTTCCTCAGCCTTAGTGCTCATGTGCTGAGGACGGAACCATACCATCCTAGCTCCCACCCATGGGACAGCCCATCTACAGACCCCCACCAGGGAAGGCAGTGGAAGCAGTTGTGATCTGTGATCTGATGACATCAGCACGCACACTGCAAGCCAACGTCATCAGCACAGGTTGTGGACGTGCAGGAAGTCATTGCTTCGAGTCCGTAGGACAAAAAGGTTAGTTTTGTCTCCCAGGGGAATCGGGAATTGCAGAGAGTGATGGAGGGAAGTTTTTCCTTTCTCCTGGTGTCTCTTTGCAGTGCATTCCTGCTGTGCAATCATGGGTGGGACCAGGATCACGTGAAAGGAATGGACTCACTAGGCCACTAGGAATTATTTTCCATGTTTTTGGCAAGGGTGTGGCCCCTTGTCAAGAGTCGCTCCCAAATAATATGGAAATCATTTTGGATGTTTTCTGCCCCCCACCCTGGGCAGATCACCCTTATTTCTAAGCCCATCTGCCACCAAGGGGGGCGGAATGCCACTAGACACCAGGGATTAAACATATTGATATGTTGAGGAGCAGCCCCTTGGGCAGGGGTCGCTCCCCATTATGGGGGCATATTTTGGCCATTTTTTGCCCCTCCTAGGGACAAATTTGCCTTATTTTTAAGCCCATTTGCCCCGCCTAGGAGAGCAGAATTCTACTAGATACCAGGGATTCAACATATTTATATGCTCGGGAGCAGCCCCTTGGACAAGGGTCGCTCCCCATCAAGGGTGCAATACTTTGGCCGTTTTCTGCCCCTCCACATTTCAAACAAGAGATGTAGCATTTCTATTGTGAGACCTGAGAGAACCCTGGGTGGTAGGAAATTTATGCTGGACCCAACCAGCACAAATGTTGTGCTGGATGAGGCTGGTTGGTTGGAAAGTTGTGGTGATCCCGCAACTTTCTAACAGAAATGTGAGAAAAAAAATGTTTCTAAGCTAAATATGAGATATGCAATGGATTCTGGGTAAGAAAGCTTTGGGGTATCCACAAAAGCCACCACACCTCTCTGGACTTCCCTGGGTGTCTAGTTTTCAGACATTTCTGGGTTTGGTGGGTTTCCCTAGATGGCCACTGAGCCTGGGATCACATGCAGACGACCCCCCCCCTTGCAAAACCAGGTAATTTTTTGATCTGTAAGTGTGATGCTTCCACAATGTTTTGGGCCCTTCCCTGTCTCGGGCACTTGGCCACCCACAAAATGAGGTGGAATTTTTATTGTGAGACCTAGGGGAACGCTGGATGGTAGGAAATTTGTGCCGGCCCGGTGATCCCACAACTTTCCCAACACAGAAATGTGAGGAAAACTAGATTTGTTTTAGCAAAATTTGAGGTTTGCAGGGGATTTTGGCCAAGAAATCATTAGACGATCCACACAAGCTACACCTCCCTGGACACCCTTGGGTGTCTAGTTTTCAGAAATGCCTAGGTTTGGTAGCTTTCCTTAGATGGATGCTATGCCCTGAGCCAAAAACACAGGCAACCCCCTTGCAAAACCAAGTCGTATTGTCATCGATAATTTTGCAGCCTCAACAATACGTTTTGAGCCCTTTCCTGACGCGAGCACTTAGCCTACCCGCAAAAGTAAGGTAGCTTTTTTATCAGGAGACTTGGAAGAATGCTGGGTGGATGAAAGTTTGTGGCTCCTTGTAGATTGCAGAACTTTCTATCAGTGAAATGTGAGGAAGCTTGCTTTTGAAGACACATTGTGAGGTTTGCAAGGATTCTGGGTAACAGAACCTGGTGAGAGCCACACAAGTCACCTAATCCTGGATTTCCCTAGTTGTCTAGTTTTCAAACATGTACAGGCTTGCTAGGTCAGCCCCAGGATGCCGACTGAGCTAGGGCCCAAAATCCACAGCTAGGCACATTGCAAAAAAGGGGTCAGTTTTCACTGTAAAAATGTGGTGGGTTCACAATCCATTTTGGCCCGTTTCCTGTCGTGGGCACTAGGCCTACCCACACAAGTGAGGTATATTGTTTGACAGGAGACTATGGGGAATATGGGGTAGATGGAAATGTGTTGATCAAAGCAGAATCCAGAACTTTCCATCACAAAAATGTGAGGAAAGTGTGTTTTGTTAGACACGTTTTGAGGTTTGCAAGAGATTCTGGCTGACAGAACCTGGTAAGAGCACACAAGTCACCTCATCCTGGATTCTCTGGGTGTCTAGTTTTAAAAAATCTACAGGTTTGCTATATTTCCCTAGATGCTGGCTGAGCCAAGGCCCAAAATCCACAGCTAGCCACATTGCAAAAAAGGGTCAGTTTTCAGTGGAAAAATGTGATGTGTCCATATTATGTATTGGGCTATTTCCTGTCGCAGGCACTAGGCCTACCCAAACAAATGAGGTACCATCTTTAGCGGGAGACTTAGGGGAATGCAGAATAGTGTTATCACCAATTATGTTTCTCTTCATTTGCGCCTTTCAAATATAAGACAGTGTACTAGAAAGTAGTCATTTTGAGAAATGCCCTCTAATTCACATGCTAGTATGGGTACCCACAAAGGCTGAGATGTGTAAATAACCACTGCATCTACAATCCTTATCTTGTGCCCATTCCGGAAATCTATAGTTTTCCTTGATACCAATTTTTCACTCTATATATTTTTCCAAATGAATTTCTGAATACCCAGTAGACAATGAAAAACCATTACAAGGTGCAGCTCAGTTATCGGCTTTGGGTACCTCAGGTTCTTGCTGAACCTACAAGCCCTATAAATCTCCACAACCAGAAAGGTCCAGCAGACATAATGGCAATGCTTTTGAAAATATTCCATAGTTAGAAGAAGTTACAGAAGAAAGCATAAACATAAATGCCAGGCTTTTTCAAATCAATATTTGTTTGTTTCAGCTGTTACTTTTTATAGGAAACCTTGAAGGATCTACACAAATGACCCCTTCCTGAATTTTGAAAGTCTAGTTTTCAGAATTGTATAGCTTTCCAGGATCCACCATGAGGTTCACACCTGTTTCCACCACTAACTGGTAGGAGGTCGAAAGCACATAAAATAGGAAAAATGGTACATCTCCCAGTAAAATGCCAAAGCTGTGTTGAAAAAATTGATTTTCTGATTCACATATGCCTGTTCCTGAAAGCTGGGAAGATGGTGATTTAAGAACTGCAAACCCTTTGCTGATGACATTTACAGGGAAAAAACAGATGCTTCCTTCTGCAGCACGGTTTTCCCATTTACCCCCCCCCCCCCCCCAAATCTAAATTTAGATGTATTTTGGCTAATTTCTCAATCCTCTCCAGGTTAATCCACAAACCCTGGGTATCTTTAGAATCCCCAGGAAGTTGAAAAAAAAGGAAACAAGTTTTGTGTGGATACCTTAGGCGGATGTAATGTTATGAGGGCCTAAGTGCGAGTTATCCCTAATAGCTAAAAAAAAAAAGACTAAGCACAGGGGTGGAAAGGCCTAGCAGTGAAGGGGTTAAAGAAAGAACTCAGCTATCCTTTCAGTAAGTGCCACATTTTAGAGAGCCAAAGGGCGGGCATTACTTCGCCATTGTAGGTAAACAAGGTCTAAAAGGAAGCAGGTGTTTCACTCCTTTGAAAAATACATATTTGTTTAACAGACTGCAAATATTGACCCTCTGAACAGGCTGTATGACTAAATCTAAGCTGCCAACTTTAATGTGATATATTTATGAGGACTTCTGAACTTTGCTCAGCAATGCCCGCTGCATTGTGCTGCCAAGAAATCAGAAAAACACGTTCATTAAACAACGAAAATAGTCACTGATGATTTGTGGGAAAGCTATGCATTTATTGCTCCAAACGTCTTTTATTGAGTTTCCAAAGGAAAACGCAAACTGTGAAAACATGACATAAACGTTTAATATTGAGTAAGAATGACTAAAAGAATATAGGGGCATATTATCAAGGGGGTTTATCTCCGCTTTTTTGGCTTTAAAAGCCAAGAAAGCGGAGATAAAATTATCTCCCTATTACCAAGCTGTCGCTAACACCAGTTAGTGACAGCTAATAGGAGATAGCGACCATCTTGGGCCCCGCTTTGCATGTCAGTGATATTTATCACTAATGACATGCAAAGTGGGCGTGCCAAGATGTTAGCGACTGGAAACAGTCCCTAACATCGCTATCTCCTATTACCAACTTTTGGAGATATTCGCGCTAAGCGCGAATATCTCCAAAAGCTAACACCTGCCCTGAGCAGTTCTTAGCCATGTTATCCAATGGGAGGTGGATAACATGGCTAAGAGCATTTGCTCGATAATGCTTGAATATCGCGGACTTTTCAGCGATATTCATGCATTGCGGCCGTTTTTTATCGCATTTGCGATAAACCTTGCTGATAGCAAGGTTTATCTGCGATAACAATCGTCAATTTGCGGCGATAATTTTTGTCTCTAAACAAGCTAGAGACAAAAATTATCGCTAGTTGTTGGTAATATGCCCCATAGTCCCCATGTGGGTCTTGGAAATGACCACATTCAGTCATCGATGCACCGTAAGAACAAACAGGACCCTGTGTGTAATACTGAGAGTCTCGCCAATGAAAATTCTAGAATCCGTGGCAGACTCATACAGCCAGATTCATCATCGTCCCGTTTTTCGAGTCCTTAATAGCGATTATTAAGGAATCGCTATTAAGGACTTGCAAAACGGGATTCATGTAGGAATCGCTAAATAAATTGTGATTCCTACAGCTTCCTTATTTGCGATTAGCAAATTGCTAATCGCAAATAAGGAATAACTCCCCATTCATTCCTATGGGCCTAAAAGCCCATAGGAATGAATGGGGAGTTATTCCTTATTTGCGATTAGCAATTTGCTAATCGCAAATAAGGATGCGATTTCAAGGGTGCCAGGGGTGTCCAAAGGACACCCTGTAGCACCACTGAAATGTTATCTACATTGGTGTTGCGCACACACATGTCCAAAGTATATGTGTGAGTGTAACATGCAACTTAGAAAAATGCATTTGAATGCATTTTTCTAAGTTTTTGCTATTCACCACAAGGTTAGACCTCGCGGTAAATAGCGGCCCAAAATTGCGAATTCGCAATTTTAAAATAGTTCATGAATTGCATGTAAGGAATCTCAAATAGAGATTCCTTAAATGCAATTCCTCGCAAATGTGCGATTTCTTTAATAGCGAGTTTTGCATTTGGGATGATGAATCCCAAATGCAAAAATTGCACTCGCAAAGGGCCAGATTCTCAGAATCTGGCCCTTTGCAAGCCCATTTTTCGTTGATGAATCTAGCTGATAAAGATGGCAGAGGGAGTAGGCCTGTTTAGTGGATTTGAAGGAAAGGTGCAAATAACATTATTAGTAACAAGCCGTTGGACTTTGACAGTTGTTCATTGCCATTTTTCTCATTATGCAGCATGGTCTTCAATTCAACCCCCCTTATTTTTTTATTAAAATTAATGTTTATTTTAACAGTTGTTTTACTTTTCTGGCATATAAAGACAATACATTATATTATATTGTATTGCCTCATTTATTTAGGGCTTACTACCCTTATGTGGGACGCTGAACCTCTTGCCTGCATGATTAGCATGCAACACTATGTAGGGTGTGTAGTTGGAAAGATGTTGTTTTTGTTTTGATCTTATATGGGAAGCGTTTCATGTCTTCAACGATGACCACACAGGTTATTTTATTATGTTGTGGGATGCAACACGTAGCAGTGTGTTAGAAGTTGAAGTATAACAGATAGACACACCGTTTTCATGGTTTCTAGAATGCTGTTAGTTTTGAACAGCTCTGCAGGTTCCTTCATGGTATTTCATATGATATACTCTGCATAGCTGGTTATTGCATAGGGTTATCCAATCTAAAATTGTGTGTATTGTTGTGGCCCTAAGCTGGCATGTTTGAAGGGAAAATATTTTTATTATCATCCTATATCTGAGTGTCTATTTGAGATGTAAAGAAGCAGTCAGATTGTATAGACATTTCGGACATGCAGTTAAAGGACTATAATAAACTCCTACAAAACTGTTCAGCAATTTGTGACAGATCTCTCCACTTATTCCTTGCCTGTTTACTAGTAGCTATTTGTTTGTACTGTGCTGATGATGGGCATACCTCACAGCAGATATATATTATGTGAATTTTTTAGGTATAAGTTACAATTTGTTGTTTGAGGGGCGTGGCCTAGCAACATGGCCAACAGGACATAAGCTCCGGAGCTCCCGGCCGGCCAGTGACAACATCCTTCATAATCCTGGACATGCATTCCATATGAAAATCCTTTGGGGAACCCTCTGCACGCCTGCTGAGGGGTGGCTGGGGCAGGATCGAGCCCCATTGCAGGCAAACACGTACTACTGCCTGAGGCCCAGTCGGGTCCAGTTTGGAGCAGAGCCTACGGCGCCATTTGCAGAGCAGCCGAGAGCTGACGCCCAGGCTCTGTAGCCCCAGGTTGTGACAGCCCATTACCGAGATCGACTAGGACCTGATTGAAGGGATCTGCCAGGTGGCCCTACCATTCCCCCTCTCTTCCAACATTGAGGAGAGACAGAATCTCATACGGCACATGGCCCTCCCAGACAGGGCACCAAGGGGGTGGCGGCACCATAATGCAGGGCCTTGGTTGGGCCCGGCGGAAGCTGAGGAAGATCAGTTGTACACTGATGCCCCCGGGCGTTCCGGTCTTGGCCCAGCAGCACAGGAAAGTAGCGGATTGCTCTCAGACACAACAGGGAGCTGTGTGTCGACGTCAGCAAGCAAATACTGGCGGCCTGTGGCAGGAAGCGGTAAGGCCCCTGCAAGATATCCTGCCACCCTTGGGCCTTGCACGAGGCTGCTGATGACTTGCTGGAAGAGCCCCGGCAACTGGAGGAAGATGAAGGGTTCTGCGGGAACCTCACACCTGCAGGTAGTATGAGTGGTTCCCCCTTTGGGACCCAGTGATACGGTTCCCTAGTCTCGACAGACACGCATCGCGATGGCCCAGAGCCAAGGGGACTTATGCACTCTGGGTAGTGTGTGGCTGCAGCAAGCTGGTGACAGTGTTGAAGATGCAGAGACTACTGGAAGTATGTCCCAGTATGGGACGGAATGCCAGCATCGGAACATCGGTTTCCACAGAGCCCACTAGGAGCCAGTAATCTCCAGACGGAAGTTTGTCTGCATCGTTTCTTGACCAAGGGAAACATCATCACAGCTGACCATAGCGGCAGCCTCCAGTTAAAACGTATAACAATTAGCGGTTATTATCAAGTAGTAAAGATTTAACCGTTCATGAATCAGGTTAAGAATCCCGAACATTCTGAATCAATCGCCCTCTCCATCCTTTATGAATCTGAAAAGCTGGCTTTGCCATTCATCTAGATCTCCCACTCAGTCTCTGACATATTTTTTCATCGAAACTATTCATATATGGGCCTGTTTGTTTTCATAAAACGAGAACAAGAACAGATACCTCAAAATCGATCATATTAATTAAATCTTCATGCATCTGCAGGGAACCCTTTCACATGCATTTTAACATGCCAACTGAGCTGAAACCACAGTATATCCCTGTATGCCATCTTTATTATGAGTAGTGGACGGCTACCTGATGAAGGCTGTGTGCCGAAACGCGCGTTGTAAGACATCTGCCGCACTGCCCGAATCAACGCTTGCATCTATTGCATGGATTTGTATATAGTTTCTGATACTGTATGAATTTATTCACATGTAATTTATTTTTGATGTTCAAACGCACTTTTTGTATCATTGATTCGTCTATTTAAATATGAACTTTGTATAAGTCAACAAAAAGGAAACATTTTTTCAAATAAACTAATTAAAATAAGAATATAAAAAATCTTTTTGTCTATCAGGCTGTTATAGAGTGCTTATCAACAGTTTAGTACCTTTTCTAGCTATAACTTCCTTCCACTAGCTACTGGAAGTATGTCCCAGTATGGGACGGAATGCCAGCACAAACTCCTGAGACCCTTAACATCAGGTGGGAGACCAAAGATCCCAGCGGCAGCTGAACCTCACAGCACCCAGCCACTTACGTACGAGGCGGGTGCCCCATGGCAGTAAATGCAAAAGAGTTTCAACCTTGTGTTGCCTCGACAGTAGAAGACGCCTCAATGGCCCTTGATCCATAAGACTACTTAGATACTGGAGCCCCTGTTCCCACGGCTCGTCACCCGCAGCAAATTAACTGCCCCAGACCATTTGATTAACACAGGGGGACCCACCACTGTGAGCAATGGACATTGGCAAGGACCCAGCACCCTAGCGGAAACACATTGAGTGATAGTGGCTGAGGAAAGGGGTGATCCTGCTTCCCCTACCCTGCTGGGATTACAGGTGAGGAGACATAAGGGTGAGCCGACAGGAGTCTGGGAGGCAATGTGAGTGCACAAGAGCAGTAAATCCATGTATGTATATTATATGGTCAATACTTATATTCCTCTTTACGTTTAATAAATGCGGGTGATTTGTGGGCCTTAAAACTGTTGCATCATACGTTTAGCCAGGCTATGAATAAAGCTGCTAAAAATCACTCATTGATAGAGGATAAAAGTCTCTTTTCACGACGAGCTCATGCATGGATGACAATGTAAACATATGTCACATTGCAAACTGCAACTTATTTCCAACTAACCTATCCAGTGCGCTTTAAGAAACAATTAATGGCTATGCGCCTAGGGGACCTGCCGTCTTTATCTGAAAAACCTCCTTCCCGATATAATGGACCAAAAACATGTAGATTATGTGACACTGCAGAAGAAGATTTTGTGCATTTGGTTTGCATATGCCCCGAAATGATGAATGCACGCCGATTACTTTTAAAGTTTTTATTTAATGAGCAAGGGATCCCTAAATGTAGAACAGCAATCATGAGAAGCTTGGACTCTACCGATCCTCGCCAAAATTGTAAGTTGCTGAAATATTTGCAAATCCATGACAAAGCAGTAAAACAGACAGTAGGAAGTATCCATAAAGGCAAGCTTTAACTGTATGTCATTGTTAAGGAAGCTAAAGTTGTGGTAATCGACGAAATCATGAACCACAGAATCATGCTTGCCATATCTCCTACGTACCCCCCATACAAACCTGTTGAAAACTGTAAAGTACTTATAAATACGCTCTGAATATATTTTATAAAATTGTAATATAACTCTGGTATTTGATGTATTAATACATATAACGTTTTAATGAGATGGAGCGACATCCTTTTTCAAAAAAAATGTAAACTGTATTTCGTATTGTGATGGTTTTTATTAACTAAAAACAATAAACAACAAATTCAAATTCATATGGTCATGGCCCTGTGCCTAGCTAGAAAACCCCTAAGTATGCCAGCATTATGTTGAGTCACCGGAGACTGTATGGCTGTATTGAAGGCATGAGACCCCAAATTTGCAGTACTGAGCTGGGAGTCCCACCTATAGGAGCGCGCTATAGAAAATGCCTTGGCCACCATTGTCTAACATAAAATCATGGGCAAAGACAGAGTTCCAAGCTCCTATTCAACCAATACGCAATGTACTACCCCACGCCAAATGCCAAAGAGACTCTCACTGTAAGGGGGAGAGGGTGTTGCAGAGAGCCGGCTGGATGGGAGACCAGAGACGCGCAAGCAGAACTTCTGGCAGCTATCCATGGCTCCGAGCAGGGTTGGAAACTAAGATTGAGGCTGTATCCATCAACGTAAACCTCCTGCACGTTGACCTGAGAAAGATGGCAGAAAAGGTTGAGATGGCTGATAGTAACATCATATAGCTGCAGGGAGAGGTCACGGTGCTAAAACAGCAAATGGCCCAGATGACCAAGGCAAATGCGGAATTAGAGCATTGCATGAAGGACGCTGAAGGCTGCTCCCGCTGTAGTAACATCCACCTGCTGGGATTTCCGGAGAAAGTCGAGGGTACAGTGCCAGAATAATTCCTAGAGAACTGGTTGCACACAGAACTGAAACTACCAGGACTATCACAATTTATTGTCGTGAAGAGAGCCCACAGAGCCCTGCTTCCTCCACCACCATCAGGAATAGAGACCGTATATTATGTGCAGTTCGGTAAAAGCCGCATAGCTATAAGCCCAGACTACACAAAACAGATGCAGGATAGGTGCAAATCCTTCCAAGTAACTAAACAAAAACTGAGAACACAACACCTGCAGTATAAATTGTTATATCCGGCGGGGCTAAAGGCACTGTTCCAATGGAAGGCACATTTTTTTGATCACCCAGAGCAGGTCTGGGAGTTGTTGAAGATGAAGACGTAACAACAGCTCCACAATCGGGTACTAGTCACAAATGGACTCGGGATTCTTGCTTCAGAAGAGAAGCGCAACGTAGCTACCGCTCTCAGCCCGAGAACCCAATACAAAGCCACTGGGCCCACAGAGAGTAATGATAAACGATTATGGGACAATGCAACTGCAGAACACAGCAGAACACTCACCAGCAGCAAGCACAGACACACAGCCACTTGATTTTGGAGATCTAGAAGAATTTGTGAACACTCAGCCAGCTTTTGTGCCTGACACCATGGAAGAGGCAGGTCTGCAGATTGGAGAAACGTGAGAACTTTGCCATTTCTTTAATTGTATCCTGGGAGGGTCGTTAAAATCTTAAGGACATGGGATTGCAGTCTCCTCCCGGAGACAGAGATTTACTCTGAGCCCTGTGGAGGGCGACGTCAAATAGGAAAACACCTACTGAGCAAAAATACTGAAGTAATAATAGTTCTATGTAGCAATAGGAATATGGGTTAAGGGCACAATCGGAATTGCTGGCTGAGAGTTTGCAGATAGACTAGAAGTGACCATCCTAGTTGGACATGTGGGGATGCAGTGCAGATTCTGGTATATGCAGTTGGTGGGCATAGATAGGCTGACAGTTGAGACATGTATGCTCGTGTGTTGGTGGGGGAACCTTATTGTTCCTGTTTCAGTTGCTCAGTAAAGTTTTTTTTAATGGCAGTCTGAAAATCTACAGAAATATATGAGTTGGGGGTGATATCACGGTTGAGTCCCACAGACAAAGAGGTGTAGTTCCTTGGTTCCTGACATGGAACGTCAGGGGACTAGGTTCCTATGAGAAACATTACAGGGTGCTCTTATTCCTAAGAAACCATAAGATTAGTATAGCGCACCTTCAGGAAACACACTTAGAAGATGCAGGGGTGACCGGACTGTCAAAAAAGTGGCATGCCAGTTATATCATTCCTCATACGCTACTTATAACAAAGGCACCCTGATATGGGTGGCAGCAGGGCGGCCATTTTCATTGACCTACATGGATGCAGATGTGGGTGGGAGGTATGTGCTTTTACAAGGTCCACTTGATGGTCAAGCAATCACACTCCTCAACACTTATTCCCCTAATATCGACGATCCAACCTTTTTCTTGTCCATTCAAGATCTGGCAGTGCAAGTTATGGCTGGGAGACTTTGTGCCCTGGATGGAGTCCTTGACAGAACAGCCCTAAGAGTGAGCACAAAGCACCTCATGACTGAAGCACTTAAGGAAACCATGCAAAATGTGGGATTAATAGATTATGGAGAGGGAGAAACCCAACACAAGGAGCTTACACATGTCACTCCAGAACACATGATAACTTCCGTAGGTTAGATACAATATTAAGTGCTGGCCAGAGGTGACTAGAAGATATGGGCATAACACATATCGGATGCTTTCTCTCCGACCACTCACCTCTGTTGTGAAATCCAATGGGGTGGTCCGCCCTCCAGTGACAAGTATTGTAGAATAACCGGCAGATATACTGAAAAATCCAGTGGGAAGGTAGACATTGTCACAATCTATGACTGATTATTTGACCATTATATGGAGCTCCACAGCGTGCAGAGCTACATAGTGGGATGCCCTGAAATCTTTATTATTGGGTACATTTATGGGACTGACATGTGGCTTGCATAGGCATTTGCAGTCGGAGCAGTGTAGGGAGTAAACATGTCATGCTACTATGCAGACTAGGAACTTGACACATCTGGAATGGCAGGCAGAGGAACAGGGAATGTAAAGGCATATAGAAGACATCTGGAGTCACCTAGATAAGTATATGCTTAAACAGTAAAGGCAGCACTTGCATAGGGAGGAAGATAAATCGAGGCACCTCCTAGAGTGAATATTGCGTAGGGAACATCCTCCCCATCCATAACACATTTACTCACACCAGAGGGTAATGCTGTGGCTATGAGAAAAGGCATAGTGGAAACATTTAGGATGCACTAACATAAAGTATATACAGCGGACCCCAACATTACTCTGGCCAGGTACACCCTATTCCTGGAGAGCTCGACCATGCCAAAGCTTCCAGAAGGAGCTAATGAGGAATTGGAAGCCCAGGTGGCACTTGAGGATCTCAGAGCTGCGTTGAGTATGCTTCCCCACTCAAAGGCTCCTTGAGTGGATGATTTCCCAGCTAAATTTTATCAGGTTCACATGGCAGAGACCGCTCAAGGACTACTGGTAGTATTCCTTGATGCGTGGAACACAGGGGTGCTCACACATACTATGTAAGAGGGGGAGACTTAAATACATATCACAATTATTAATTCAGATGTGAACATTTTGTGCATATTATTGGAGAATCCGCTAACCCCTTATATGACAGCTTTGGTTCACAAGGACCAGTGCAGTTTTATCTCAGGCCAACACATGGGGTTTAGCCATCTCTAGGATGATACTCCTACCCAGATGTCTGTACCTACTCCAGAACACATTGTACCCACTGATTGCACAAGTATTTCAACAGCTGGACTCGCTCCTTATCTCGCTATTATGGGCAGGTGGGCATAGTAGAGTAGCATTGGCTACATTGACCAAGCCATAGGCACCAGGTGGATTGGATTCCCACTTTTGGACCCATAATATTATGCCGCCCAATGGCAACATGCAGCACGATAGCTGGATGCAGACCTTAGTTGGGCGACACAATCTTGGCAGAAATAGGGGACGCCAATCGTCTTTCTGAACTAATGATGGAGGTGGGGGGTGCAACAAAAGACACTTCATATATTGTGAGACAGACAGCCAGGGTGTGGCAACAGTTTGTAGTTGCAGTACTTAAGCGTGTACTGTTCCACACGGAACTTCCAGTTTGTATATTAAAACCAATTAGGCAGATGACAATCAATAAGGGGGGATGCAAACTATGGGGCGAACTGTACCCAGACGAGTCCTTTATTTCATTAAAAAATGCTAGGGTAAAGTTCGGACTAGGCCTGGGGCAGTTCTTACAACATGCATGTCTGGCAGAAGCAGCTAAGCACACCCGGCCATGTTATCCAGCAGCCCTGCAACCTACTCATACACTCGATATACTGTTGGCCAATTGTTCCGGCGGACACCTGATTGCACACCTTCACAGAGGTATGTGGTCGGATACACTAGAAACCCCACAACGGGCCCATGTGGCATGGTACTTAGACCTTGACACCCCAATGGTCAATGCTGACTTGCAACGGGTATGTGAACTAACACGAACAATCTCTGGTAATGCCCACTTTTGGCTGATAAATTATGATTGTTTCCAAAGAACCTACTTAACTCAAATGGATACATGTTCTCGTTGTAATGCTAGGGGGGCAGACTTTCTACCTGGTCCTGGGATGCAGTCAACAGCTTTGGGCAACTCGTAGTGGATGAGATTGTATGTGTCACTCAACTACCCATAGTTTTTACACCCCAATTTTGCTTATTAGACTATTTTAAATGTCAGAAGAGTCGTAAAATGACTTATAGGTATGGTCAACTGGCCATGGTATTAGCGGGGCATAGAAGTGCAATCACATGGATGTCTCAGTGAGCCCCGACATTAGCACTCTGGCATAGGGATGTGCCAAGTGGGCCCTAGCAGGGGAGACACATATGTGACTGAGTACGGGGGATGACAAACTTGAGGATGCACTTGAGGATGCACTAAACACCTGGCAGGCTCTTTCAGATAAACATCTAGAGCCCAATTCCAGGGTGACAACAGACTGTGACACAAGCTCTGAATCCGGTAACTCCGAACACCATGATGCTGAAGGAGTGGAGAGTAGTGAGTCTACATAGTTGTTATAAGGTGCTTATACTGACAGGAATGGGGTACCCATTATCAATTCCTGGAGATCAGGGAAACAGAACTGTACACATGAGATTATTGAACTCTTTTGATTGACCCTCTCATTAATAGACTGTATTGTTATGTTATGTCTACTCGTATGATGACTGCCTTGTTATATGTTGATGAAATGAAAAAGAAAGTTTTTTTAAAACTATTTGTTGCTGACCGCTGAGTATTGTGCTTTTAGTATTGTTGTAGGCCATAACAGTTATATATTGAAATACATAGTTATATAATGTCACAGCGACCCATAGGTCAGCCCTTTTTTTGCTTATCTGCAAAACAAAAGCAGTTTTCTTGCTAAGTTGTTTGTAATTTGTGGGTAGTAAGCTGAGGATTGCACTTGAGGGTGTGACAATTTTCTGGGCTCTATTGTCTGGCTGCAAGTGGTGCATTTATCTAGAGAATAGCCAGGTTGTCAACTGTCTTCAGAGGTGAATAGGCTCCTAGATGCTTCTAATGCTGGCTGATGGAGAGTTCCAGAGCTTGGCAGCAAGTACTGGGCAAGCAGTCCCTCCTACGAATTTCTTACGGTAAGGTGGTATGATGATAAGTGGTGCAAACCTGGCACCTAGTGTTCTGTTTGGTTTGTATTGCTTGAATTTAACTTATAGTTATAGCTGTCCTTTTCCATAGGAGCTCTGTGGACAACGCAGAGTGCCTTGAACACTGCCGTTCTAGCTATAGATATCCAGGGGAGTGAAAGCAGGACTGGGGTCATGCGTTCTCTTGAGTGAAGGTGAAAAAGAAGACTTGCAGCAGCATTTTGGATGACTTGTGTTTTGTGCATAATGAATGCAGATGTGCCAAGGAATAGGCTGTTGCCATAGACAAGCTTGGACATTACAAGTGCCTGGATGAAGTATAAAGGATAATTTTGAATGCATGGTTCTCTTATAGTTGTCAAAGGGGTTTCAAGTTCCTTAGGCCATATGGCAGTAGGCTGGTGGTTTTACCATTGTGTGCATGTCATAATCTCCGTCTTTGGAGTGTTGAGCTTTAGATGGTTCTTTATCAGGCATGTGTTTATGGCTCATTGAGTTTTCAATTGTAGAGCTCTTCAGGCCCCTCCATTTTTTAAATGATCTGGGTGTCATATGCATAGTTGTAACTTCTGAGGTTTTAAGACTTAATTTGATTTGGTAAGGGGCTTAGGTATATTTTAAATATTAAAGGGGATATGATCAATCCCTGAGGACCACCACAGTGATATGTGTGAGGAGGGGATGGGAAAAAGAGTAGGTATACTACGCTTTGTCTGTCTGTTAGATAATTAGCAATGCATTTTAAAGCATTTTCACAGAATCCGATACTGTGTAGTCTTTGCAATAGTGTGTGGTGTTGGACAGTGTCAAGTGCAGTCGATAAATCCAGAAGTAATTAGCTATTCCATTTTTGTCCACTTTGAGTTTTACATCTTTCCAGATGGATATAATGGTGGAGTCTGTGCCTCTGGCTGGTCTGACACTGAACTTTTGGTCTTGCAGTAAACCATATTGTTCAAGAAAATTAGAGCATTGAGTAAACACTGCTCTCTCCAAATGTTTTTGTAAGAATGGTCCGTTTGATATGGGCCTGTTATTTTCCTGGATACGATGGGTTGCGGTCTTTCTTTTAGAGGAGAGGTTTGATGAGGTTTTTGAGGTTTACTGAGTCCTAGGGACTTGTTGAGTAGGTAGCTAGCTACCTCTTCTGCACAGGTTGACCAAATGATATCTTAAAAGAATATTGGTGGTGCTGCCTCTAATGGTGAGCTTGATGGTCTGGCTGCAATAATAATATTGAAGAAATGTCTTTGTGGTAGGGTATTAAAGGTATGCATTGATGAATGACTATTGTTAACTCTTTCTGTGGGAGTTAGCTCATGTATTGTTGCGGTGTTGTCTCTGTTCTCCGTCAGGTAAATTCAATCCTTATAACTTTCTAGATCAATTCATTAGAGAATTTACCACAGAAGTCTTGTGATCTTTGTGTTTCTATGTTTAGGCATTCTGGATTGTGGAATTCTGTTAGAATTATATGGAGATCTTTGTAAGGACAGTCTCCTTCAGTTATGCACATGGAGTAGTGCTATCATTTTGTGGTTCTAATAGCTCTTTTGTATGCTCTATTTTAGTGCTGTAGTGTGCTTTTGGCTGCTTCATCTCCTGATTTTTTCCATTTGCGTTCTAGTACATTGAGTTGTGTTTTCCTTCTTTTGATGTTGTCATTAACCTATATTATGTTCTTTGGGAAGTCAATTTTGGATTAGGCTTTTGTTGGTATCTGTTTGACCAGTGCAGTGGAGATCCATTCGTAGAATGTGTGTTTGTCTTTTGGTAGAATTTTTATTTGGTTTTTTTTCAAGGTGGGCATTGAGGTCCTGAATGTCTAGTTTCTTCCATTGTTTGTACGAGCATTTGTTGTTGGTGTTTTTCTTGTCTTTGAGGTGTTCTTATTGATGGGTGTGTAGCTCCAGCTTATGGGGTAGTTGTATGTAACTGTGGCATGCACTAGGGGTGCATATAAGACATCTTGAGTGTCTTTGTGCAGTGAGTTCGGTCATGATGACTTTTTGTAGGTTGACGGCTTCAAGGTTGGATGTGATAGCTGTGGTTGCTGTTAGATTCTTCTAGTCAAACCATATGTTGAGGTCTTCTAGAATGTATGGGTGTTGAATACTGTATCAAGTAGGATATCTTTAAAGTTGGTTTTGCTGCATGGTCGTCTATACAATGGCAGCTAGTGTCTTTTAAAAGTGGCGGGCATACAAGTTGTTTGTGACTTTGACACCTCCAATGAGCCCAAGTGACTCAGAGAGGGAACGTGGGGGAGAGTTCCTTCTGTCCCCCATGAACATTTTGAGATGCATAGGGCAAAATGTTATGTTGAAAGCATTTTGGAAGGTATAGGTTTAAATTGAGAATTTTACAGAAAACTTTAATTTCCAGCTCTTGGGTACCCAAGAATCATCTGATGGGGCAAACATGGTGCATATATATTTTGCACTAGTTTGATTGCTGACGTAGTATAAAAGAAGTAGTGAAATAATTTGATCTCACACTTGTCCCCCTTTAATTAAGTGGAGCAAAATATATTTGTTGATTTTCCTATTAGGACATAGGTCAAAATAGTGCAAATCAGTGAGATTTATTTTGCATGAGCACAAAATTTTATATAACACAGCTGATACTAACACTGTAGCCAAATTTGTTTGTGCCATTCCTTTTACGCCAAAAGAAATAATAGTGCAAACATTTTTGCCTCATTTTTGCACCAAGGCAACCGTTTAAAGAAATGTCACACTATAATTTGTAACGAATCTACAAATCAAATGCACCTTTAAATATCTAGCGGGCATGTTGTGATTATAAACACATCATTTTATAAAATAGAAAAGTCAGGGCGATCTGTTCCACTCACTTGTAAGTAAGATAAACTAAACTAATCACACGTTTTCACTTATTAATACACGAATTTGCCACAGAGGTGCCTTCCCATAAAGCCTGGTATGCTGCTGTGATGCTCCCTCTCTCCTATGCTTCGATATATTGGTGATTTTTTTTGTTTTGGTGGATTTGAGAGTTGTGCTCTGGCTTGGACTCGGGGACCGATGAACTTGGTGCCGGTCATTGGAAGCAGCAGCGGAGAACGCTGAGAGAGAGAGAGTAAACGTGGAGAGAGGACGCGCTGGGCTTTGGATTGGTGCCGTCGCTGCTGTCTCGTGCCACACCGCAGGTGTTTGGAAGTTCTTTTTCCTCAAAGACAACACCTAAGGCTAAGTCTTGTATTTGTGGCCACAGTTGCTGTCGATGGAACCCCGGTCTGCACAATAGATACCGCGGATGCAGCGGCTTCTTCAAGCTCCTTTTTTGACCGCATGGCAAACTATACCGTGGCTGGTCAATAGCTTGACTCTCGGCCAGTTTCGTCTGTGGTGTCGACCCACCTTGACTTTCCCTTCAAAAGCAGAGCGTATCACACGGGGCGGTGGGGGTTACAGACATCAATGGCTCCTAAAAATCTGCCGAGATCCATCCGGGCCACTAACAAAAATGCCGCAGTAGAAGTGGAAGCGGTGGCACAGACCTCGGCGATTTCAACGACTATAATCTTAAAGAATACGGACCCAAAAAGCGCTGCAAAGCAAACCATTGCTGCTCCCTCTCTTCCAGCGGCTCCCGCGCCTCCAGTGAATGCATCGGGAGGGCCCACCTTAACTTCATCGGGTAAGCAGATGCTTCGCCCTCCCGTGCTTGTAGTGTCTGGGGTCTCCAGTATTTGAACAAGCGGGTCCACTAAGAATATTAAGAACAGCAAGAGAGGGGTGGATATTGAGACTGGTGATGATATTGATGCAGTGGCAGCGGCCGAGGCTGAGATAGATAATGGGATTACTGATCTGATACCGGTCTCTGCTTCGGAAAGTTGTACTGAAACTTTTCAGCTCATTGCACCAGCGCCCTCCGTACCACATGTTTATGAGGTGCTTAAAGATCATAGCTGTCATCCAGATGTAGCCCCTCAGCCGGAGGTCATCACTGATGGGCTACTAAACCAGGAAACCGAGAATATTATTTGTTTGGATATAGCTGTGGATGATGTAATCTCTGAGGTAGCAGAGGCATCGGCTGCACCCGAATCTGCTGTCATAACTAGTGATTGCCTATTAGCTACCGGGGAGGAAGCTTCTAATGAGGAGTATGAGGATTTGGTGGATGCTGGATCTCCATCAGATACTGCTAAGTATTTGACTGATAGAAGAGATAAAGCCAAACTAAAATCCAAGACTAAGACTAAGAATAAAAGAGGGAATTCACCTGACTTAGTAAATGCACCTTCTTTAATTTCTGCTCCACCTATTAGGAAATTTCATCCTGTAGAGAAAATTCCTCTTAGAAAATGGATACAGGCAAAGGGGTTGGTGAAAAATATGACTCTGAGACTATCTGGTATGAGTCCATCAGACCACGATTCCACCAAAGACTCTCCTGCTCCATTGGAGAATACCTCTCCTATATCTAATATTTTATCGCTGCCTTTTTCCAACTCTCTATCTTTCACAGCATCAAATTATACTGGCCCAACCGCTTTTACCCCCTACTAGCTCAACCATATCTACTTCTTTAAGCTAATTTTCACCAATTCCTGTGTTACCACATTCTCCAACCATTGCTCCTGGATCAAGTATACCAGGAGCACAAGATGCTGTTAGCTCCTCCTTCGACATTATTCTGCAGACCCTAACCAACCACAGGTAGGAAGCACAAGAACATTTCCTACAGCTTCAAGGTTATAATAATAAACTGCAGAATTCATTGCAAGAGATTACAACCAAGATGGGGGGGATAGCACAGGAAATTGAGGATTTACAAAGTAGAGTGGTTAATATTGAAGAAGGGTCTGTCCGTACTGAATTTATGGTGGGTCAACATGAGGCCCAGATTACGTCTTTACAATTAAAAATTGAAGACCTAGAAAATCGTCAAAGACGATCAAATTTGAGGCTTTTTGGTATCTCGGAGGGGGCAGAGGGAGCTGATCCCAGGGCTTATGTGGTTAAACTATTCCAGAGAGCATTCCTGGATTTAGCCGACTGGGATTGGGACTCTCAACTCCAGAGAGTTCATAGATTACCACTTGTTCTGCGGAACAAAGAGAGCAAATTTCCCCGCCCTTTTCTTATTTATTTCGGAATTTTTTTATTGAGACAGGCTGTCTCATCCAAGGCTAAGCCTAATTTACCTGGTACTAACGAAAATCTTACTTTTTCTGTACAGTCCGACCTCAGCAAAGCCACCATGGACAGGCGCTGGAAGCTACGTAAGTTTATTGATCCGTTTAAGTCCCTCGGCGCGCAAGTGTTCTTACAGGAACCTGCACGCCTAAAAGTTATTGAGGGCGGTCGCACGTATTTTTTCATTGACGAAAAGGAGGCTGGGAATGAATTAGCCACATTTGTTTAATTCAGAGAGAATGAAAATCTAGCTATTTAAACTTAATACTTAATTTTTCCCTATTTGTTTTTTTTTGTTTTGGTCAGCTTTATTTTGTCTACTTATCTCTCTGATTACATATTGCCGGGTAAGGTAGTGGGTTGAGCCCCTTGCTGCTCCCCAGGGTAGCTGCCAATACAGCAGCAGCAGTGTGTTGAGGGGTGTTCCCTCCTGAGGGAAGTGAGGGAGCCCTAGCTCCCTCACTTCCCTCAGGAGGGATGTGGGTCTTTCAGGGGGAGAGGGGTGGGAAGGGTTTTTGTTTAAAAAAGCAAGCAACTCGGGTAGGAAATTTGATGAAGGCACTAGGGAAAGGCTCATTTGTATTAATTTTGCAGTATGGAAAGATACGCAAGAATAAAACTTTTAAATGTTACAGCTAAAATGTTTAGCATGGAATGTTGCAGGTTCAAATAATAAGAATAAAAGACGTTTCGTTCGTGAAGAGATAGCACTGTACGACCCACATTTTCTTTTTTATCTGAGACTCATATTGCTTATAAAGACAAGAACCTATTGGGACAGCTCAGGTATGAGGTTATCATTTGTTCTTCCTTTAATGCTTCAATCAGGGGAGTTGCCATTCTTAACTCCTTCACTGCTGGGCTAATTTCCCCGCGGTGCGGTGGGGGGGGGGGGCGCACAGCGCCGCTGTGCTGATGACGAGCCCAGGCTCGTCATGCAGCACGGTGCTCGTGTGCTCATGATGAGCCTGGGCTCGTCATGAACCGGCCCACGCAATGGAACGCTCAGCACAGCGGGGGAATTAGCCCCCTGTGTGAGCGTTCCATGGCTCATGACGAGCTCAGGCTCGTCATGAGCACATGAGCACCGTGCTGCATGACGAGCCTGGGCTCGTCATCAGCACTGAAGAGGTTAAAGAACGGCGCCTTAGAGTTGAAATCCATAAAACAATTTGTGATAAAATCGGACGATGGGCCATTGTGTAATTATCAATTGAAAAATGTAAATTTGTATTTTGTGTGGTTTACGGTTCTAATTGTGACGATTCCTATGTTTTTGACCAACTTTTGGATTGGGGGGGAGAATTAATTATCATGGGTGATTTCAACTGTATAATGGATTACCAATTGGACACTACCAGACACGGTGCGTTCCAACGAATGCGCAGGTCCCGAGCTGCTATCGTAGAAATAGCACGAATTCATAATACCAAAGATGTCTGGCGCAGTATTCACCCTAATGATGCTGGCTACAGCTATTATTCTGCCCCTCACAAACTCTGCTCTCGTATTGACATGGCCTGGGCATCCGATAATATATTAAATACTTGCTCTATTGCGTTATGCCCACGAATCACCTCTGATCATAATCCTATTTCTCTTTTATTTAATATTCCGCAAATCCAATCAAGCCCTAGGATGTTTTCTTTTCCCAGACATTTGTTCACAAATACAATGTTTATTTCTCAACTTAAGGCACATATCACAGATTTTATTTTAAGTAATCTTATCTCTGCTTCTTGTATTATTGTGTGGGATGCTTGTAAAGCCAGCATCCGGGGGTTTACCCAGCAATTTCTTTTCAGACAAAACTCTGAGTACCGTGAAACCAACAAAACTTTAATTAATGATATTCTCTCTGCTGAACTTTTATTGGCGGATGCGCTACTTAAATCCTCCTCCAATGTGGTGGAATTGGGGCTTAAACTTGGACATTTAAAAGCTACTTTAAAATCACTACTCTGGGAAAAAAGCAGCATCAAACTACATAAATCTCAAATTGCCCAGTATGACAGTGGAGACAAGGTAGGGAAGCTCGTTGCCTATAAAGCTGCCAATGAGAGAGCTAACACTCTGATTAAAAACTTAAAGGGCCCCAATAATGTTATATTTGATCAACCCTTACAGATACTGGAACAGTTTGTGCAATTTTATAAGCAACTCTATACACCGGAAAGCTCCCCTACTCAGGCTAGCATCCAGGCTTACCTGGATTATCATATTCCTGAACAACCTGATCATTTTAGATTTGATCAATTGTCCATATCTATTAGCCCCTTAGAGATACGGCAAGCTATTCAGTCTTTACCATCTGGGAAAGCAGCTGGGGAAGATACTTTGCCCCTAGAGGTGTATAAGATCAGTATTGAAGAGCTATTGCCTCTCTTCCACCAAGTTATTAGCTATATCGGTGAAAATGGGAAAGCTCTGAATTCTTGGAGCACTGCTAAATTGATTTCCTGTCTGAAAAAAGATAAGCCGGCTAACGAATGCGGCTCTTTTTGCCCCATCTCGCTTATAAACACGGATGCAAAGGCATTTGCGAAAGTGCTGGCCTTACAACTGGCCCCTTTGATACCCAAGATAGTAAATCCACAGCAACATGGATTTGTAATTGGCAGAGATACCACTACTCATATCAATATGGCCATTACTGCCTTTGACATAGCAGAGACAAATCCCTCCCCAATCGGGATGATTCTTTTGGATGCTGAGAAGGCATTTGACCGAGTGGGGTGGGATTATCTTTGGTCGGTAATGATAACTATGGGCTTTAGCGGTCAGTTTTTAGTATGGATTGAGTCTTTATATGACAATCCTACTGCGCGAATCAGTTATGCAGGCTTGATCTCTGCCACTTTTCCCATATCTCTGGGCACCCGTCAAGGGTGTCCCCTGTCGCCTCTATTATTTGCTCTCTCAATGGAACCATTTCTTCATGCTCTACAACTGCAATCTTGTAGAGTACCATTTTACTCTGGCCCTCATTCATTGAAAATTACGGCATACGCCGATGACATTGCTATCTATTCCACGGACATCATAAAAGCTTTAAATGGAATAACTATAGAAGCTAATAGATTTGGCAATGTCTCCGGCTACAAATTAAACCTAAATAAAACCCAAATTATTGCTAACTATACACCGATAGCTACAGTACCCGGATTATGTCATACGGCTACCTATTTAGGAGTTAAAATGTCAGCAAAAATTACAGCGATAGTATCAATCAATTATGATGCTTTAGTTAATGCGACTACCGTGCAATTAAAGAAATGGCATAAACTCCCCTTAAATAGTATTGGTCGGATTAATTTATTTATGAAAATACTCCCCAAATTTCTTTATGTATTTCATTCCATTACCCTTTCTCTTAGTAACTGTTTTTTCAAAAAATTAGATGGAATCTTCAGTAGCTTTATCTGGGGATACCGTAAAGCTGGCCAATCTATGTCGCTACTTAAAGGTTCCCTAGATAATGGGGGACTTAACTTCCTGGATTTCAAACTATATTTTTGGGCAACATTTATTGGTCGTTTACGATGCTTACTTAATACAGACAACCAACATAATTTTCAAGTTTTCATGTTAAACTTGGATTCTATTATGTTCCTACTAAGAGTTAATGACCCCAACTATTTTAAAAGAGTTAAGACTACCAGGGATATGGTTTAACATTTTGGCTTTTTGTAAAAACTTCTTTTTTTCATCCCATATTGGTATTGTGGGGTAATCCTGGACTTCCAGGGATATTTAGTGATAATTTGACAAACACTTGGTGCACCCTTGGCATAAAGACACTGGGGGACCTATTTGGCACTCACGTTTTTTTGTGCTTTGAGACACTTAAAACTTTATATAAAGCTACAGAATCAATGAGGTTCAAATATATGCAAATCCATGATTTTTTCCTTCGTAAGGTGAGAATACGAGAAATATTGGACTCTGACATCTGGGACTGTTTTTATTCACTAAAGAGTGAATCTCTAATTAGTAGGGCCTATCAGTGCTTCATCTCTTATAAAACCAGTGACTGCTCAAAACTAACAGGAAAATGGGGTGCTAAACTGGGGTTTATTACCACCCCCTCCATGATTACTTCATCATTACATATTATTAATTACTTAGTTCCTCAAGTCTAAGGCTACAACAATTGAAAACCACTTGTATGCTCTATCATACACCCGAAAGGATATCAAAATGGACTACCATTATCTCGTTTAGTGACAGGACTAAATGCCCTAAATGTGGACTAGTTTTGCGGATCTAGAACACATGCTATTTTCCTGCCCAGTTTTATCTGATTTCTGGTCTTCATTAGATAACATTTTGAAACTAAAACTAATTTGCGCCCCCTCTCTCACAGCAGCTTCTGTATTACTTGACATTCATAGGCTACCCAATCCGCAGCAAGCTGTAGTTACTATTATATTATCGTGTGCTAAATTAGTAGTTGCACATGCCTGGATTTCCCCTAAACCCCCACACATTATAAAATGGTTGTCATTGATAAATGACATTTACTTTATGGAACTGGCCTTGGCCAAACTCAGAGGTACTCGCTCTTTAATGAAATGTGAAAAAATTGGGGGATCTTTCATCAATTGAATGGATTTTGAGATTTATTTTGTCAAATTTACTTGCAAAATTATTTGCTTGTTATTTGCTTTTTACTTGCTTTTTAATTGTGCTATGTAACTGTCTTATTCAGTGCATTTTGATATTCCTTTTTCCTTGTATGTTCTGTATCATTTAATTTGCATCTTTTTCTCTGAACCGAGTTGTGAAATAAAAAGAATAAAAAAAATTTTTTTTTAAAAAGAATCAATGATCCGAAGACGCGCGTGCGCAGCCCTTGGCTTTGTTTTTAAGGCAGTGTTTGATATTAATTTATATCCGACAAATACTTTTGTTTGATTGTCTCGATTCATTCACTCATACTTAAATAGTACCGGCTAATGAACACATCCTATACATTAGGAGATGAAATGTAAGTGAAACATACATAAAATGCATCAATCACAAATTGACACTACCCATATGCATAATGGTTTTCACTATGTGGTTGTGCAAATATTTAAGCACAACTCTGAATAGCTTTCCCTACAACATGATGGAAAAACATGCTGGTATAATATAAAGAGCACCGAATAATAAACAATATGAATATTGTAGTTTGGGACACAATAAGACAAAGAGCCCTTAAACTGGGAAGCACACATTATGCAGTTCACAATAGCTGTATTGCAATTTCACTTCAGGGAAGTGCTACGCATCTCTTGCGTTTACAGGAAGAATGTCCCCGAACCAGCAGAGGCAGGCAGTGAATAGCGTGGGAAATAAGCAGTTCAGAGGCGACCCAAGCTTTTGGAAACACATGGTGGATGTTATCTTAACCCCTTTACTATTAGGCCTTTCCTCTCCACCCCTCCCCCTGCACCCCGCTAAGCCTTTTTTTGGCAATTTGGGGTATTTGCGTGTAGGCCCCCGTAACTTTTTGACCACACATAAGGTATCCTCGCTAAATTTGCGTCCTTTACTTCCAACATCATGGGGATGCTAAAGATACCCAGGGTTTGTGGATTCCGCTGCAGGGTACCCAGAAATTAGCCACAATACAGCGAAATCTTTTATTTTTTTGAGAAGAATAGGAAAAAAGTGCTACAAATGAAAGCGCCTGTTTTTTCCCTGCAAATGGTATCAAAAAAGGGGTTGTGGGGCTGAAATCACCATTTTCCCAGCTTTTAGGGAATGACAGACTTTTGGCAGAAAAACAATATTTTTACACAGTTTTGGAATTTTACCGGGATATAGCCTATTTTTTGTGCTTCCAACCTTCTTCCAGTTAATGGTAGAAATGGGTATGAAAGAAATAATGGATCCTGGAAAGCTATACATTTTAGAAAAGTAGACAATATTCTGAATTTATCAAGGGGTCATTTGTGTACTTCAAGGTTTCTTTATAGAAACTAACAGTTAAATATAAGAAAAAGTGAAAATTAGTTGAAAAAAACAGCCATTTGTGTCAAAGTTTTCACCTGTAATTTCTTCTAATTATGACAGCTGTTTGAAAGCAATATACTGTTACATTTGATGGACCTTTCTGTATTTGGGGTTATATAGGACTTGTAGGTTCACCAAGAACCCGACGAACCCAGAGCCCATAACTGAGAAGCGTCTTGTAATGTTTTTTTATTATGTACCTGGAAATATCGGTATGAAAGACACCTATGTATTTCTGAAATGGGAATAAAATATAGAGTTTAGAAACAGTAGATATTTGTACATTTCCGTACCCATACTAGCATGAGAATAATAGGTCATTTTTCAAAATGACTTCTTTTTACACATTGCCTTTCATTTGGAAGGCAGAAATGCGTCAATAGGTAACAACAGTTGCTCTACAACTCTGTGTTACCATAAGTCTCCCGATAAAAATGGTACCTCACTTGTGTGGGTAGGAAATGGCTCAAAACGCAACATAGACACCACATTTTCACAATGAAAAATTTCCCTTTTTTTGCAAAGTGTCTAGCTGTAGTTTTTGAACCCTAGCTCTGCCGGCACAAAGGGAAACCTAGCAAACCTATACATTTTTTTAAACTAGACACCGAGGGAAATCCAGGATCGGGTGACTTGACTGGCTCTCACCTGGTTCTGTTACCTAAAATCCTTTGCAAACCTATAAAATTGTAAAAAAAAACACGTTTTCCTCACATTTCTGAGGTGGAAAGTTCTGGAATCTGCATGGATCCACAAAATTCCACCTACACTGCGTTCCCCAAAGGCTTCAGACAAAAATGGTACCTCACTTGTGTGGGTAGGCCTAGTGCCCACGAATGGAAATGATGCAAAACGCACTGTGGACACACCACATTTGCAATTTGAAAAATTACCCTTTTTTTGCAAAGTGCTTTGCTGTAGTTTTTTTTTTATTTGCATTTTAAATCACCAAAAAACAATAAGCATGTCACATTTAGTTACAGTCGTGCAGAGACATTTATGTACAATCCACATCATAAAAAACTCAGCCTCCTAACTTTTTCGGGATGTGTATATCTGTAGTTCCCCAGTAATTAATGATTCTTGCGAAGGCCTCCCCCACATTGTGCGTCTTCCCCGAGGGTATGAAAAACAGGCCCAGTGGCAGTCCTCCATCCATCCCATAGTATTTTCTCCATTTCCCTCACACTCTAAGGAACTTTCGCGGGTACCCTCTCGCTTTGTATATGACCCTTTCTGCCACCATATACATGTCCATCCCCATCTTCCACTCTCTAAGCTGGGGAGGTAACATCGCCACCCAAGTGCGGGCAACGTCTCGTTTTGCTACCACCAGTGCCAACATTGCAAAATAAGCATCGGGCGGCCCAAATCAACATCTCCGGGTATGCCCAATAGTATGAATTTGGGGTCTAAGGGTAATGATTCGACAAATCCTTTGCCCAGTTCTCCCAACACTTGTTCCCAGTATGTGGGGATGACGGGGCAGTCCCAGATAGTATGATGGAAGTCCCCTTGTGGCTGTCCGCATCTCAGACAATTCGGGTCACTGGCTCGACCAATGCGATGGAGTCGGGCGCTGTCGTAGTATACTCTGTGCAATACCGTATATTGGCTAAGTCGGAGACGGGATTTAATGGCCACCTCCCTGTGATGCATCAGAGCTGCTTCCTAGTCAATGGTTTCTAACGTACCCAGGCTCTGTTCCCATGATTCCCTCAGCTTTCCCAGTCTGTCTGGCATGTTGTTATTCAGGGTCCCTAGCTGTAGTTTTTTAACCTTAGCTCTGCCGACACCTAGGAAAACCTAGCAAACCTATATATTTTTTCAAACTAGATATCCAGGTGATTCCAGTATGGGGTGACTTGACTGGCTTTCGCCAGGTTCTGTTACCCAGAATCCCTTGTAAACCCGAAGAGTTGTAAAAAAAAAGTTTTTCTTCACTTTTCTGTGGTGGAAAGTTCTGGAATCTGCGTGGATCCACAAAATTCCACCCATCTGCGTTCCCCAAAGTCTTCCAAGAAAAATGGTACCTGACTTGTGTGGGTCGGCCTGGTGTCCGCAACAGGAAACGGCCCAAACGCAACGTGGATTCACCACATTTTCACAGTGAAAAATTACCCTTTTTTTGCAAAGAGCCTAGCTGTAGTTTCTTAACCCTTGCCCTGACGCACCTAGGGAAACCTAGCAAACCTATACATTTTTTTAAACTAGACACCGAGGGAAAATCCAGGATGGGGTGACTTGACTGGCTATCACCAGGTTCTGTTACCCAGAATCCCTTGCAAACCTAAAACATTGACTAAAAACACCTTTTCCTCACATTTCTTAGGTGGAAAGTTCTGGAATCTGCGTGGATCCACAAAATTCCACCCACCCTGCGTTCCCCAAAGTCTTCCAAGAAAAAATGGTGCCTCACTTGTGTGGGTGGGTCAAGAACCCGTGTCAGGCAAGGGCCCAAAACCTAATATCTCCCACAAACCAACCTATTTTTGCAAGGGGGTCCCATTAGTTATTGGCCCGGGGCTCGGTGGCCATCTAGGGAAACCTTTCAAACCTACACCTTTATCGAAACTAAACACCCAGGGGAGTACAGACAGCTATGGCTTGTGTGGGTACCCCAACATTCTCCTTCCCAGAATCCCCTACAAACCTCAAATTTTGATGAAAAGACACTTTGTTTCTCAAATTTCTGTTGGGAAAGTTCTGGAATCTGCGTGGATCCATACATTTCCTCCCACCCAGTGTTCCCCTAGGTTTCCCAATAAAAATGGTACCTCACTCGGGTGGGTGGGTCTAGGACGCACGACAGGCAAGGGCCCAAAACTATTCGATTCACTTGCAAGAGACAGCTACACTCACCAGCACCTACTCTGCAGAGAGACAGCCAAAACCAAAGATATCCCACTAGAAAGAAAAAACAAAAAACAATTATTCACAAGACAACAAAATACACATCGAGCACGTATGCAAAAATATGTTTACACTCAAAAAACAGAAGCCAAACATACTGCTATTATGACACCATTTGCAAAAAACACATTCATTCTGAGAAATAAAAAACATTTACAATGTACAAAAAAAACTCTGTTACAAAAAACATGCAACTACACAAACAGCAGAACTACCAGTAACGAAACCGCAACCTGGAACAGTCTAAACAGCAAAAGCCTTGAACTAAAACAAAAAGGGAGAAATAAAGCATTACATTTGCAATTCACAAGAAATAAAACAATTAACATTGTAACACACTATGCCACTACCCAAATAGTCAATCTGCTAGACGGGTCTTCAAACAGGGCTGAGAAAAATGAGGGTGATCTTGCCCAAGGGATCAGGTAAGGTTGTCTGCGAGGCCGATCTGTCCCCTTGGTCGGGCAGAAAACAGCAGACAGAAATCTGCCCCCTTGCTAAAGAAATAAATTGCTGGTGCCATGTAGGGTTTTCTGCCTCCCGCCTAAGGAAGAAAGGCCAAAAAAGGGGCAGATCTGTCCCCAGGAGGGGTAGGAAATACATTAACCAAATGTTACCCCCTTGGAAGCAACCATGTCGCTTCCATTACACACAAAACAAAATCCCTGGTGCCTAGTGGATTTTCTGCCCCCCCCACCCCCCTGGGTGCAAGGAGGCCAAAAAAACGGCAGATCGGCCTCCAGGGGGGGCAGAACACACATTAAAAAGAAATATGTCCCCTGTAAGCGACCCTTGCCAAAGGGGTCGCTTCCAATTTATTTATTTTTAAATGCCTGGTTCTAGTGAGCTTTTCTGCCCCCGCTGGGGCCAGAAACGCCGAAAAATGCAGGCGATCGGTCCCCGGGGGGGCAGAAAAGTCTTAAAAATTATTTAGGCCCAAAAGGAAGCGACCCTTGCCCAAGGGGTCGCTTCCATTTCAAATTTAAATCACACTCTGGTGTCTAGTGGGCTTTTCTTACCCCCTTGGGGGCAGAAAGCCAAATAAACAAACCGATCTGCGGTGGGGGGGATAGACTTTAAAAACAAATATGACCCCTGGAAGCGACCCTTGCCCTAGGGGTCGCTTCCAATTTAATTACAAAAATTCCCTGACTCTAGTGGGCTTTTCTGACCCTCCTCCTTCCCCCTGGGCCAGTAATGCCCAAAAAAATCTGAAAAAATCGTGCGATCTGTCCTGGGGGGAAGAAAATAATTATTCCCTATAGGAAGTGACCCTTGCACAAGGGGTCACTTTCTTTCAAGAAAAAAGACATCCCTGGTGTCTAGTGGGGGCATTCCTGCTGCACGATTGTGACGCTGTGCACGATCGTGCAGCAGGAATGCCGTGCGTTAAGACATCAGCGGAGAGGAAACACTTCCAGCGCTTCCCCATGGGTGGGTGCCATGGCGGAGTGGTTCCGTCATGAGCACACGCCAACCGCGGCTCATGATGGAACCACTCCGTCATGAGCACCAAAGGGGTTAAGCATAAAACAAGGTTCCTTGGGCAGTGCTCTGATGTGTACTCTGTAGGTTAAATAATGGAAGGATACACGCAGAGTGCTCCAAGGTTGGCATCCATGTTCACATGCTTGAAGTTCACAGTGAGATATCCCAGACTTGTCCAAAGTAAAATTTTCACACTGTGTTATGATTCCACTACCTCTATTATAACTACCACGAAAACTACAATTTACAGTTTTTGGTCATTATTAGTCCCAAAAGGTGACAGACTCCATCTTCCCCCACTCCAACCCAACAACTTTCTGTTGTCACCAGGTTAGTGTTCACGACTAAGAAATGAATAGGGAACTCATCTCCCTTTCCACTTACTAAAACTATATTTTTTGAAGAACTACAAATTTACCACTGGGTGACAGGTAATACAGTGAACTTTGATGTGCAGGAGAGTACTTCAAGAAGCAAGATAGGGCATCCACATGCAGGCATGTGCAAGTGCTCAGCAGGCTGGTGGACCGAATGGCAAACAAACTTTGCTCTCCCTATCCTCGTGGTCAGCAGTGCAATGTTAAAAGGAAAAGGTCCCACAACCCATCTAAAAGGAGGAACAGAAGAAACATGGCAAACCAGTAAAGTGGCTTCCAAAATAAAGTCCCACAATGATTGGCTGTATTGAAGTGATCTTCCCGCCCCCTCGCTGCATACACTTGAAACGAAAGCAAACAGGGGTTGCATCCTCTTACAGAGCCCATTCAGCCGATTCAAACACTGCTGTCATGCTATTTATTTATTGAAATGGAGCAAGAGCAGCATTAGGATTGACAGGCACACCCACTGCTCCATTTGAGACCAAACAGGACTATCGCTCAGTTTCTCAAAGCTCCTTTTCATAGCGTGTGTTGCAGAAGACTGAAGTGCGCATTTCAGTCTGGTAGTATCAAAGAAACCAGTCTGATCGACATGCACACTTCACTTTATTGCAGAGGGCAGGCAATACTGTTGTCGCCGCCTTGTCAATGTTGTGCCACACCCACTATGCAGCAGCACGTCTGCCTGATTATCACAACGGAAAGAAACTAGAATGCAAATAAAAGTAGAAATAAATAAAATATGACCTGTTGTTAGCAGTGTGCAGTGGGATCAGGAGGATAGCGCCCATTACGCTCCTATAAACCAGCCACCTGCATCTATATATTAGGAGGAATGCATAGGTAATAGTTGGAGTTAGGTGACATCCTATTTTCAAGGATTCACAGCTATCCATGGTGAGAATTTCAGTAACTGTTAATTGTAGTATTTTTTTAAGGATGACAGCTAGGCCTCCTCCAATTTTTGTTCATGGTGTGATGATCAGGAGGGATGGCTTTGTGCCATGTGGGTGCAGAATCTTCACTGAACCATATTTCTGTAATGAAGGTGAGGTCCAGTGTTGTTTCTGAGAGTAGGTCAAAGAAGTTAAACCAATTTTTATTCATGGATCTTGCATTGAACAGTAGGCATTTTAATTGTATTTGTTTTCTTCATGTCCTGTAATAAGGGTGGAGGGGGATAGGGTATTTTGCTGCTGGTTTGGGGGTGAATTTTAATTGTGGCTGTTGTTGGAATTGGAAGGGAGGTTATCTGGTTAGACAAATGTGGACTCTGAGATATGTGTGGAGGGATTTTTGTGCTGAGTGATGCTGTTGTAACATGTGTTGTTTAATAATTGGTGCAGAGTGTGGGATTTTGTGGTGGGAAGGTAAGATATAGCACTACATAAAAAGTCAACATAATTAATTTCTTAAAAACCTTTTAACTTCATTTTATTTAAGAGAATTCAAATGCACTTCATTAGAATTACTTCTAATATAGAGAAATTAGACCACTGACATCATATAAAAATAAGGCCACTGCAAGCGTCACTGTCTCAGTGTATTAAAATAAAATATAATCACGCCAAGTGCCAACCGGCCCCGTTAAGCACTGCTTCAAGGTACTTCTTATTATCCATAAGTACAGCAGGACAGAAAATGGTACCCAATGTTGACACTGACAATGAAACTAATTTGTACATTATTTCAGATTTTAATAAGTATTATACACAACCACTAGTAATAGTAACAACGTTCCATAACAAACTTTCTCAGCATTTTCTTATTCACAGTTGCCAGTCGACCAGCCACAATATTTTGATAAACAATAGGCAAAAGCTTGTCTGACTCATGTTATGTGCGAATGTGTAAGGGTGTATGAGGGCTCTTAAATATACCCTTTAAAGGCTTGGTTACTAGATTGGCATAGAGCACTTGTCAAAGATGGTAAAAATGAACACACCAAGCTTTTGCTTTCATAGTTCAAAGAGCTCAGACCTATTTCACGATGAATACCATTGACGCTGGTGCCTTCCGATAACCCAAAGTTTTAAAAATTAAAAACAATCCCTAATAGATATCCTGTAGCTGATGATTAGCTCTGTTTGAAACATATAGGGGTATATTCACAAGAATGTGTGATAACTACCGCAAGAGTAGCGTAACGCAACTTTCAACATCACAGCCTATCGCGGGAAAATAACCCTGTGACAACGTGGAATTCACAACAAGGCGGAAGCATGCGATGGTCACCAGATAACATGTCAAACGTCAGTGTGAAAATCAAAACCATACCGCAAAAATGCCAAACGCAAACGCAAAAAAACATGCACAATTGCGGTAAAAAAAATCTGAGAAAACCAGCCACAGGCCTACAAATCCCACATATCTGGCGGGAAAATATAGTATAAAAGAAAGAAAAAAAACAATTCAAACTGCGCTGCAACATGGATGCACCCGGACCCAGTGCAGAGGACAAGCCGAACTCCACAAGCCCCACAGGATCCCTGTGTTCCGGGAAGAGCAAGGACAAGAGGAAGAGGAAGACGGGGTTCAGTCCGCAGGAAGACCGGATCATCGTCACGGAGGTGAGAGAACACCATGAACAACTGTTCGCATCTCTTCTGCTGCACTGGCAACCCAAACGGAAATAGGTCAGGCCATCGTCACCAATGTCAATGCAGTCAGAGTGTCGAGCAGGTCACTGGAGGAGGTTAAGAGGCGCTGGCATGAAGTGCACAGCCAAACCAAGGAGAAGCTCTCCGCCAATAGGAAGACAGCAAGGGCGACTGGAGGTGGGAATCCAGCGACACAGGAGGAGATTGATGAGCTGGATGAATGGTGGCCACAGTCAGTGTTGTGGAGATGGTGGCAGGAAATGGCAGGAATTGGGCGCCTGGACGCAGCACGATACGACCGGACCCTACAGCAACAGGGTGAGTAACGACCAGGGACGGGGGACAGGGGCAAATGGGCACAATGGTACACATGCACAATTATGTGTAGCACACTGAGCACCCACAATGATCGTGGACCATGTCACTGATAGCTTTGGCACACTGCATCACACATAGAAACTCCAAGTAGGCCCCGTCCACAATGTGAACAAAGGGCCCCCCTCTCTGTATCACCAATATCACAACCGACCCATGAAGTTGTGCTGAATCCAACAAAGCACATGTCACTCCAGAACACATGATAACTCCGTCCTCACACGCACGCACGCACGCATACACCTCAGGGGCGGGGCAGCCCCTGAGTATAAATAAATGGGCGCGAGACCGCTAGGGGTCTTCGGCCCTAGCCTGCAGCTAGAGTGTACGTGTGTTCATTGGCAAAGTTAGTCAGCCCCCCTCTGCGGCCTAGGTTGCCACGGCCGCTGTGCTCCGGCGCTACACTGGCGACAAGGCGGGTCTTGTCCCACGCCTCGCCCACGCAGAAGCACACCACCGGGCCCGCCCCTGCCTGGAGGGCTCGCGCCTGCCGCACTTGAGCTCTCGGTGCGTGGCCGGCTGTCCCGGGTGCCCGCCCCGCTGCCCTGTCACCTGGCAGGCCTGACGAAGTTCAGCAGCCCAGATTGTGCATGCACGCCAGGTCGTGGCGCAGAGGTGAGCCCTGTACGGTCCACGGCCAACGTGTGTGTAGCTCGCCCGGTCCCGCTGATAAAGTGAAGTGCCCTACCACGGCCGGCGCTCGAAACTGCTGAATTGCCTCCCGCTCCGTCCCGCTTCCCGCGCTGGACCTCTTGCGCATCGGGGGGACTTGATCGCCCGGCGCGCCCCTCCCGCATCGCTATTAAGGCGCGAGCTTTGAAAAGAAATCAACGAGAAAGGAAGTGACAGGTGCTCAGGCCGCAGGCCCACGTGCGTGCCTTGGTCATGCCCAGCTACAGCAAAGAGTGGTCGCTGTGCCCTTCAACCAGTGTGCAATACCTCAAGACCCTCGCATCACCTGCACAACACTTGCATGGAGTACAGATACCCACACCAAGCGCCAGCAAGCACCAGCGCTGCAAGGCCACAGCCTCCTGCACTCAACCACCGCCACGCCCAGCGAGAGGGTGCCCCACTAGGCCGCAAGTGCCCAGTGGCCAGATAAGGCGCAACTCACAGTGCGGATAGGACGCGGAGGAGCCCCGCCCACGTGCCTCTCAGCGTAGGGCGCGGTCAACCTTAACAGACGTTTGCCACGTGCCCACTCACCCAGCAGCATGAACGTGCAACCAGGGGGAAACGGAGGCGCACCTGCAGCCCCAGCGACACAGCAGGCCCCAGCGACACAGCAAGCCCCGCAACCAACTGGACCGCAGCATGTCACGCCACCCCCAGGAGGCGCAAAGGCCCCAGGCCCCGCAGCAGCCACCACGCCTGCCCCTCCTGGCCATGGGTTGGCAGCTCCTCTCCCACCATTCAGCGAGCTCTCGGACCCGTTTATGGCGGCGGCGCGATGGCGCTTGTGGATAAGCTGCCTTGAACATTATTTTGTGGGAGTAAGAGAAACAGACGGGAGAGTGAAGCGCTCGCTGTTGATGTGCTATGGTGGGGACCAACTCTACGAACTAGTTGAGACGCTGCCAGACAAAGGTGAAGCCCATGACTACGACGCGGCGGTCACTGCGCTGAATCGATACTTTGACCCATGGGTGAACACAGACTACGAATGGTTCAAGCTACGCCAGGCGTGGCAAGACGAATCGGAATCCATCAACACATTCTACGCAAGGTTCAGAAAGCTTGCGACAGCCTGCGAATTACCAGACCAGAGACTAGAGATATGTGCGCAACTCATCCAGGGTTGCGGGTCAGTGCAACTCAGGCGCATCATCCTCAGGTAACCACGAATATCTCTGGATGAAATCCTCGTTCTAGCAAGGTCGCACAAGCTCTCCAATGCCAGGGCGGATGAAATGCAGGCTTCCCTAAAGCGTCCCGGAGTAGCGGCAAAAACACCAACCATCAAGGAGGAGCAAGTGGACGTGATCCCCCGGCGACCACCTACAGCAAGAGGGAACACGCCAACTATGCCACGTGCTGCATGCAGAAACTGCGGCATGGACCACCCAGCAGGAGGGAGATGCTTTGCGAAAGGAAAAATATGCTCGAACTGCGGAAAACCTAATCACTTCGCGAAAGTGTGCCGCAGCAACGGCAGTCGCCGCCCTGGGCCAAGCACGAGGGGCCTTGTCCATGCTGTGTGACAACTGTCGCTCGAAGACCCTGGACCTTGCAGCAACGCCTCACAAACGGCTTTCCACCTGGAGGATGACAACGACGTCTTCTTTGTGTCGTTCGTAGGAAGAGAGGGGTCGAGGAGACGGCCACCCCCCAAGTGTGAGATCACCATAGCAGGCTGCCCGGTACAGGCTCTGATTGACACTGGGGCCTCCGTAAATGTGATGGACAGCATCCAGTACGAAAAACTGTCTCCACGTCCACCACTAGCGCCATTGAAAGTGAAGATCTATACCTACGACAACAACGACCCGCTTCCCCTGAGAGGAGTAATAGAAGTAGTGGCGGCATGCAATGACCAGGAGGTGAAGACGAGATTTCACGTGACGGGAGGAAAGCGCTGCACGCTGCTCAGCTGCCATACTGCCGAAGATCTCCAGCTGGTGTTCTTTGCACGCCAGGTGCATGAGCTACACGCAGACGCGATGCTGAAAGACTTCCCTGCATTGTTTCATGGACTCGGCCGCCTGAAGGGAAAGACTTTCACGCTACACATAGACCATATAGTGAGGCCAATGGCGTTGAGACACAGACGGGTGCCATTTCACCTGCAACCACAAGTGGAGGAGGAGTTGCGGAAGCTCGAGGAGTTGGGAGTCATAGTGAAGGTGTCAAGCCCGACACCCTGGGTTTCACCTCTCGTGGTTGCCCCGAAACCCAAGCAACCCTGTGCCATGCGCCTATGCCTAAGTTATAGAGAACAGCGGTCCTTAGCTTATTTATGAATCAACATAATACAGTATAGGGACACAATGGAACACTATACGAATTAAGATTTCCAAACCCAGCCGGGAAAGGAGTTTATTTTCTGGAAACAATGTCCAATCTTACAATATATACGAAATAGTTTGACACAAGCCTGTGCCGTACATAAAAAGGAAAAGAAGGATAGAAATAGAGTGAAAGGGGTGTCTTTCAGGCAAAGGAAGAGAGCTAGGACAGGGTACTGTGAGAAAATCAAAAATTAATAACAGTATCGCCTGGAGTGAAGTATACACAAACACATTTACCAATATTATGAGTGTAACCCCACTTATAAGTGTCGACGTTTCGATCCCTAAAGCTCAACTAGATACGTGGGATCATCATCAGGACTTTTTAATATAACATGCCTGAATGAAAAAAGCCTGTTTAGGAGAAAAGAGAAGAAACAGAGATTTTTTCAACGACTTAAGAGAATTTTGCACATATATACCAACTTTGTAACGATTTTCCAGTGTGTGACCAAGTGCACAGTGTTTGTGCCCTAATGGAGAACATAATAACCACAGTATTAACACAATTCTCAGAATCGCAGTGCCATGCGTGAGAGATTACGTCAGGGAACTGTGTCGTGAGAGTGCTTAGTTTACTGGAGAAAGGATTTCCATTGTGGGGTGATGGTGCCAGGCTTAGTGACTACGGGTGGTGCAACTAAAGGGTGCCCTAAGGGTTTCTACATTGGAATTGGTTTATTCATACCTCAGTATATCGAGGTGGAAGACCTCAAGAAGGGGGGGGGGAAATGGTCCTTCTCTTCAGATTGCAGCGTAGGTGCTAAAAGGGGATCAGAATATATGGAGATTTAGGTTTATAATTCTGATGGGGCACAAAGGCGGTGGACACAGGATGAAGGTAAACCTACCACGTAGATTTTACGTCAAGGAGGTCTTTATGGGGGTCCAGAAGAAATTTAATGGATGAATTTCAGGGTCCGTTTCCAACTGCATAGAATGGCAGCTCTGGAAACACAAAGTGAAAATAAAACTCAGTTGGGTGGCAAAAGCAGAGGGCTCCCAACTACGGTGGTAGGAAAATGAAAGACCTACCTTACTCCACTGTTAATGGGATCGGGGAGTAGCTTAGGCAATGCAGGCAAAGGTGGCCGTGCATGAGGATTACCAACAGTGTGGCGTTATAGACGCTAAAACAAAAAAGGGAAACAATGTCAGCGCTTGGCTTAGTAACGTGTCCTGAGACGAGCGGGGAAAAGTTGCGAGGATACGAACTTACCGGGTCTCAGTGAAGACGCGTCTCTCCAGGGGCTGCTCGGACAATGCCGGATGCAGTACAACGGCAACGGAGTGCGGGCGGACTGAATGCAATCTCGCCGGTCACGTGCCTGCTAATGCGAGCGTCATAATCGACTGTAAAGGCGGGGGCCATCTTAGAGTGGATAATGGTAGGCGCTAAAGCTATCATTGTGAGGGGGTGCACGCAATTAAAAACAATAGTGATAAAAGTGTGGCATTCAAAATAAGTGACAGAAGTGATTTAAAGTTATTAGGATAAGTTCCCAGATATTAAATGCAGGTACATTCATTTTCACTCTGCATGTATGGATACAATTGTGTGTTTCCATATAATGAAGGTCTTCTTTGCGAGTCCTAGATTATTTACAGTTTTCTGCTTTACCAGGTTGTCATAGCATACACGTTATTGCTGTTTGGTGGTAAAGTCTGTTGCTGTTACACAGTCCGGTTCAATCACAGCAGTGTGGTCCAGTCCTCGCTGCGATTGAGTCCTTTCTGAATTGTATTGAACTGGATGATTGATTTCAGTTCCTCCCGGTTCAATATCTGTTGTAGGTTGCCACCTCTCTGGGGTAATTTGATGGCCTTCAGAGCGGTCCAGCGGAGATCATCTGCTGTATGGTCCAAGTGGGCAAAATGTTCAACCAGGGGTGCGTTCGGGGTTCCGCATCTTATGCGACTACGATGTTGGCTTATTCTTGTTTTAATTTTTTGTGTCGTCTGGCCCACGTACATCAGGGGGCAAGGACATAAAATCGCATAAATCACATTGTGACTGTTACAGTTTGTGAAATCCCTCATGTCAATAGTGATATTATTGTGATTAAACGTGCGCCCCTCAAGTGTCAGATCACATACAATACATTGCCCACATTTCGCGTGACCTCTCAATGGGGGCAGGCCCCAGTTTGACTCAATTGTGTTCATTGGAGGTGGTGCTGGTAGGGCCGCTCGAACAAGATGGTCTTTTATATTCCTACTCTTTTTGAACGCAAACAAGGGTTTGTCAAAGGTTAGTTGGCCCGAGTTTAGGGTTGGCCAATGCCTTAAAATTGTTTTGCGGACTTTATTGGAGATTGGCGAGAAAGTCGTGACACAGGCTATTCTCTCTGAGCTGGGCCTAGTCTTAGGTTGGAGCAAGACTTCCCTGGGGCAATACCATGCCCGTTTCGAGGCATTCCTTACTATTCTACTTGGATACCCTCTTGCCTTAAGTTTGGAGCACAAGATATCTGCCTCTCTAAAATAATCAATTTTTGAGGAGCAATTACGTCTTATCCGCAGAAACTGCGAGTAGGGAAGTGAGTCCTTGAGGGCCTTGGGGTGGTTGCTGTCATACCTGAGTAGCGTGTTGCGCTCAGTGGGTTTCCTATAGAGGCGAGTAAGTAGCTCACCTGACTCATGGTAGATCATGAGATCCAGAAATGGTATTTCAGTCTTGTGGTGTGTGAGAGTGAACTGTAGATTGTCGCAGTTATTGTTAAGCCAGTGTAGAAATGAGTTCAGATTCACGCTCTCTGAATTCCATATTAGGAAAATATCATCTATGTACCTGCGCCATACACCTATACTGGCTATGAATGGGTTAGTATCAGCTAGGATGGTGCCTGTCTCAAGAGCATCCATGTACAACACCGCCAGGTGAGGAGCAAAAATTGCTCCCATCGCGGTGCCTTTTATCTGCTGGTAGAAGGTACCATCAAAGACAAAATAATTTTTCGTCAGGCATAGTTCAAGTAACTGCAATATGAACAGCGTCGGTACTCTATGAGGTCTTGGTCTGGAGTCAAGTGTCTTCTCAACCACTCGTAGAGCCGCTCCCTGGGGAATATTAGTGTAGAGCGACTCTACGTCTAGTGTACACAATGTCTGGGTGCTGGGGTCATGAGGCTGATGTTCAACAAGGTTAATCATTTGCATGCCGTCACGGACGTAACAGCATGTGGCAGGCACAAAGTCCTTGATAAAAAAATCCATGTAAGACCCTAATGGCTCCAAAATAGAGCCACAGGACGATACTATTGGTCGTCCTGGTGGGTTCTCAATGCTTTTATGCACCTTGGGGAGGGTGTAAATGACGGGGATACGGGGACAACTGACATTCAAAAAAGTATATTCCTTTTTACTGAGAAAACCCTCGTCTCTAGCATCTGTAGTAATCTTTTTAATCAGAGCTTGGATTTCAACCGTAGGGTTGCGGCCAAGTCTCAAGTAGTGTTCCCTGTTGTTCAACTGGCGTATGATTTCGTTTTTATAGGTGTCAATATTCTGCAGGACGATGCCACCACCCTTATCCGCACTTTTAATGACTAAATCAGTATTAGATTTGAGTGAGTCTATTGCTTCCTTTTCAATTTTGGGGATATTGTAAGGAATATACAATCTCTTCTTTTCAAGAAACTCAAGCTCTTTGAGAATAAGTTTTTCAAACGTAATTATCTCTGGCGGGACCATATTTGCCGTTGGTAAAAAAGTAGAGGGGGGGCAAAAAGGAGTGTTGCGATTTGGTTCGGGCGCTGGGTGTAATTGGAAAAATGCTTTCAGTCGAACCAATCTGAAAAAACGGAGTAGCTCTGTCTGTAGCTCCATATAATTTGGGCGCACAGTGGGAACAAAAGAAAGACCTTTCTTCAGGAGTTCCAACTCAGAATGTTGTAAAATGTGATTCGATAGGTTAAAAATGGGCAGTGTTTCAGTCAAGTTTTGTGTTGTGGGTATCACCACTGGTAAAAGTTGTTGCGGGTCCTCCGCTCTCCTGGAGCGTTGAACCATTTCCTGGGTTTCTTGGCTCTCCCTCTCAGTGGAGTGCCTGGCTGGCCTCTGGGTAAAAAATTCCCTTGTGCTCCTCCGCGTCCTCGCCCACGGTTGCTTCCTCCCTCACCTGTATCTGAGTTATCAGATGAGTCTTCTGAGGTGTCTGAAAAGCCTACTATATTTTGTCGTTTATTAAAACCTCCCCAGGGTCTGTTCTGAGGATTGAAGTAGGGTCTGTTAGTGTAGAAATCTTTGTTTAAATAAGGATAAGTGGTTTCAGCGCTATAATTTTTGATATCCTTTTTAATTTTGTTGGACTTTTTATTCTGTTCAATGCGATAATAATCAGCTATTGTTTTGTCTACTTGCTCCAGTAATTTTTTACACTCAGCTGTGGGATCGGAATCATTAATTTGTTTAAGCAGATCAGCAATTTCTGTCTCAAGTGTTTTTAACGTCTCTGTGGCAATATTGATACCCAGTGCCAGCCACTGTCTTGAACATGTAGTTCCAATGTGACTGAAATTTGATATATATTTCGGATTATCTGTAAAGATACCCGGAATATTACGCACTTGTAATCCAAGTGGGATTACTCCTGATTTTAGATAATCAGTTAACATTAATATCATCAGTTGTTTTTTCTTTAACTTTTCTAACTGCTCTGGTAAACTCGACTCAGCAGGTGTTGGGGCATCTGGGGTTTCTGATAGGAGTGACGGTAAAGTGCATAAATGTTTAATATGGTCTACCGTATACAAAGGGGCATGGTCTGACATCTCCTAAGGCAAAAAGTAGAAGGAAAGAAGTATTCCTAGGGATATAGAAGTGTATGTACAGGAGCACTAGGAAGGTACACCTCGACAACGAGGTAAAGTGAGTTTAGAACAACCCTGCAATCCTGGTGATTGCGCTAGACGCTTTTTATAATACAAGGGGGACCCAACAGATAGCTAAGTACCATGGGTATAACTAAGTTATAGAGAACAGCGGTCCTTAGCTTATTTATGAATCAACATAATACAGTATAGGGACACAATGGAACACTATACGAATTAAGATTTCCAAACCCAGCCGGGAAAGGAGTTTATTTTCTGGAAACAATGTCCAATCTTACAATATATACGAAATAGTTTGACACAAGCCTGTGCCGTACATAAAAAGGAAAAGAAGGATAGAAATAGAGTGAAAGGGGTGTCTTTCAGGCAAAGGAAGAGAGCTAGGACAGGGTACTGTGAGAAAATCAAAAATTAATAACAGTATCGCCTGGAGTGAAGTATACACAAACACATTTACCAATATTATGAGTGTAACCCCACTTATAAGTGTCGACGTTTCGATCCCTAAAGCTCAACTAGATACGTGGGATCATCATCAGGACTTTTTAATATAACATGCCTGAATGAAAAAAGCCTGTTTAGGAGAAAAGAGAAGAAACAGAGATTTTTTCAACGACTTAAGAGAATTTTGCACATATATACCAACTTTGTAACGATTTTCCAGTGTGTGACCAAGTGCACAGTGTTTGTGCCCTAATGGAGAACATAATAACCACAGTATTAACACAATTCTCGGAATCGCAGTGCCATGCGTGAGAGATTACGTCAGGGAACTGTGTCGTGAGAGTGCTTAGTTTACTGGAGAAAGGGTTTCCATTGTGGGGTGATGGTGCCAGGCTTAGTGACTACGGGTGGTGCAACTAAAGGGTGCCCTAAGGGTTTCTACATTGGAATTGGTTTATTCATACCTCAGTATATCGAGGTGGAAGCCCTCAAGAAGGGGGGGGAAAAATGGTCCTTCTCTTCAGATTGCAGCGTAGGTGCTAAAAGGGGATCAGATATATGGAGATTTAGGTTTATAATTCTGATGGGGCACAAAGGCGGTGGACACAGGATGAAGGTAAACCTACCACGTAGATTTTACGCCAAGGAGGTCTTTATGGGGGTCCAGAAGAAATTTAATGGATGAATTTCAGGGTCCGTTTCCAACTGCATAGAATGGCAGCTCTGGAAACACAAAGTGAAAATAAAACTCAGTTGGGTGGCAAAAGCAGAGGGCTCCCAACTACGGTGGTAGGAAAATGAAAGACCTACCTTACTCCACTGTTAATGGGATCGGGGAGTAGCTTAGGCAATGCAGGCAAAGGTGGCCGTGCATGAGGATTACCAACAGTGTGGCGTTATAGACGCTAAAACAAAAAAGGGAAACAATGTCAGCGCACTGCTGTGATTGAACCGGACTGTGTAACAGCAACAGACTTTACCACCAAACAGCAATAACGTGTATGCTATGACAACCTGGTAAAGCAGAAAACTGTAAATAATCTAGGACTCGCAAAGAAGACCTTCATTATATGGAAACACACAATTGTATCCATACATGCAGAGTGAAAATGAATGTACCTGCATTTAATATCTGGGAACTTATCCTAATAACTTTAAATCACTTCTGTCACTTATTTTGAATGCCACACTTTTATCACTATTGTTTTTAATTGCGTGCACCCCCTCACAATGATAGCTTTAGCGCCTACCATTATCCACTCTAAGATGGCCCCCGCCTTTACAGTCGATTATGACGCTCGCATTAGCAGGCACGTGACCGGCGAGATTGCATTCAGTCCGCCCGCACTCCGTTGCCGTTGTACTGCATCCGGCATTGTCCGAGCAGCCCTTGGAGAGACGCGTCTTCACTGAGACCCGGTAAGTTCGTATCCTCGCAACTTTTCCCCGCTCGTCTCAGGACACGTTACTAAGCCAAGCGCTGACATTGTTTCCCTTTTTTGTTTTAGCGTCTATAATGCCACACTGTTGGTAATCCTCATGCACGGCCACCTTTGCCTGCATTGCCTAAGCTACTCCCCGATCCCATTAACAGTGGAGTAAGGTAGGTCTTTCATTTTCCTACCACCGTAGTTGGGAGCCCTCTGCTTTTGCCACCCAACTGAGTTTTATTTTCACTTTGTGTTTCCAGAGCTGCCATTCTATGCAGTTGGAAAAGGACCCTGAAATTCATCCATTAAATTTCTTCTGGACCCCCATAAAGACCTCCTTGACGTAAAATCTACGTGGTAGGTTTACCTTCATCCTGTGTCCACCGCCTTTGTGCCCCATCAGAATTATAAACCTAAATCTCCATATATTCTGATCCCCTTTTAGCACCTACGCTGCAATCTGAAGAGAAGGACCATTTTTCCCCCCCCTTCTTGAGGTCTTCCACCTCGATATACTGAGGTATGAATAAACCAATTCCAATGTAGAAACCCTTAGGGCACCCTTTAGTTGCACCACCCGTAGTCACTAAGCCTGGCACCATCACCCCACAATGGAAATCCTTTCTCCAGTAAACTAAGCACTCTCACGACACAGTTCCCTGACGTAATCTCTCACGCATGGCACTGCGATTCCGAGAATTGTGTTAATACTGTGGTTATTATGTTCTCCATTAGGGCACAAACACTGTGCACTTGGTCACACACTGGAAAATCGTTACAAAGTTGGTATATATGTGCAAAATTCTCTTAAGTCGTTGAAAAAATCTCTGTTTCTTCTCTTTTCTCCTAAACAGGCTTTTTTCATTCAGGCATGTTATATTAAAAAGTCCTGATGATGATCCCACGTATCTAGTTGAGCTTTAGGGATCGAAACGTCGACACTTATAAGTGGGGTTACACTCATAATATTGGTAAATGTGTTTGTGTATACTTCACTCCAGGCGATACTGTTATTAATTTTTGATTTTCTCACAGTACCCTGTCCTAGCTCTCTTCCTTTGCCTGAAAGACACCCCTTTCACTCTATTTCTATCCTTCTTTTCCTTTTTATGTACGGCACAGGCTTGTGTCAAACTATTTCGTATATATTGTAAGATTGGACATTGTTTCCAGAAAATAAACTCCTTTCCCGGCTGGGTTTGGAAATCTTAATTCGTATAGTGTTCCATTGTGTCCCTATACTGTATTATGTTGATTCATAAATAAGCTAAGGACCGATGTTCTCCATAACTTAGTTATACCCATGGTACTTAGCTATCTGTTGGGTCCCCCTTGTATTATAAAAAGCGTCTAGCGCAATCACCAGGATTGCAGGGTTGTTCTAAACTCACTTTACCTCGTTGTCGAGGTGTACCTTCCTAGTGCTCCTGTACATACACTTCTATATCCCTAGGAATACTTCTTTCCTTCTACTTTTTGCCTTAGGAGATGTCAGACCATGCCCCTTTGTATACGGTAGACCATATTAAACATTTATGCACTTTACCGTCACTCCTATCAGAAACCCCAGATGCCCCAACACCTGCTGAGTCGAGTTTACCAGAGCAGTTAGAAAAGTTAAAGAAAAAACAGGTCAGGCTTCAACTGATGATATTAATGTTAACTGATTATCTAAAATCAGGAGTAATCCCACTTGGATTACAAGTGCGTAATATTCGGGGTATCTTTACAGATAATCCGAAATATATATCAAATTTCAGTCACATTGGAACTACATGTTCAAGACAGTGGCTGGCACTGGGTATCGATATTGCCACAGAGACGTTAAAAACACTTGAGACAGAAATTGCTGATCTGCTTAAACAAATTAATGATTCCGATCCCACAGCTGAGTGTAAAAAATTACTGGAGCAAGTAGACAAAACAATAGCTGATTATTATCGCATTGAACAGAATAAAAAGTCCAACAAAATTAAAAAGGATATCAAAAATTATAGCGCTGAAACCACTTATCCTTATTTAAACAAAGATTTCTACACTAACAGACCCTACTTCAATCCTCAGAACAGACCCTGGGGACGTTTTAATAAACGACAAAATATAGTAGGCTTTTCAGACACCTCAGAAGACTCATCTGATAACTCAGATCCAGGTGAGGGAGGAAGCAACCGTGGGCGAGGACGCGGAGGAGCACAAGGGAATTTTTTACCCAGAGGCCAGCCAGGCACTCCACTGAGAGGGAGAGCCAAGAAACCCAGGAAATGGTTCAACGCTCCAGGAGAGCGGAGGACCCGCAACAACTTTTACCAGTGGTGATACCTACAACACAAAACTTGACTGAAACACTGCCCATTTTTAACCTATCGAATCACATTTTACAACATTCTGAGTTGGAACTCCTGAAGAAAGGTCTTTCTTTTGTTCCCACTGTGCGCCCAAATTATATGGAGCTACAGACAGAGCTACTCCGTTTTTTCAGATTGGTTCGACTGAAAGCATTTTTCCAAATACACCCAGCGCCCGAACCAAATCGCAACACTCCTTTTTGCCCCCCCCTCTACTTTTTTACCAACGGCAAATATGGTCCCGCCAGAGATAATTACGTTTGAAAAACTTATTCTCAAAGAGCTTGAGTTTCTTGAAAAGAAGAGATTGTATATTCCTTACAATATCCCCAAAATTGAAAAGGAAGCAATAGACTCACTCAAATCTAATACTGATTTAGTCATTAAAAGTGCGGATAAGGGTGGTGGCATCGTCCTGCAGAATATTGACACCTATAAAAACGAAATCTTACGCCAGTTGAACAACAGGGAACACTACTTGAGACTTGGCCGCAACCCTACGGTTGAAATCCAAGCTCTGATTAAAAAGATTACTACAGATGCTAGAGACGAGGGTTTTCTCAGTAAAAAGGAATATACTTTTTTGAATGTCAGTTGTCCCCGTCTGCCCGTCATTTACACCCTCCTCAAGGTGCATAAAAGCATTGAGAACCCACCAGGACGACCGATAGTATCGTCCTGTGGCTCTATTTTGGAGCCATTAGGGTCTTACGTGGATTTTTTTATCAAGGACTTTGTGCCTGCCACATGCTGTTACGTCCGTGACGGCATGCAAATGATTAACCTTGTTGAACATCAGCCTTATGACCCCAGCACCCAGACATTGTGTACACTAGACGTAGAGTCGCTCTACACTAATATTCCCCAGGGAGCGGCTCTACGAGTGGTTGAGAAGACACTTGACTCCAGACCAAGACCTCATAGAGTACCGACGCTGTTCATATTGCAGTTACTTGAACTATGCCTGACGAAAAATTATTTTGTCTTTGATGGTACCTTCTACCAGCAGATAAAAGGCACCGCGATGGGAGCAATTTTTGCTCCTCACCTGGCGGTGTTGTACATGGATGCTCTTGAGACAGGCACCATCCTAGCTGATACTAACCCATTCATAGCCAGTATAGGTGTATGGCGCAGGTACATAGATGATATTTTCCTAATATGGAATTCAGAGAGCGTGAATCTGAACTCATTTCTACACTGGCTTAACAATAACTGCGACAATCTACAGTTCACTCTCACACACCACAAGACTGAAATACCATTTCTGGATCTCATGATCTACCATGAGTCAGGTGAGCTACTTACTCGCCTCTATAGGAAACCCACTGAGCGCAACACGCTACTCAGGTATGACAGCAACCACCCCAAGGCCCTCAAGGACTCACTTCCCTACTCGCAGTTTCTGCGGATAAGACGTAATTGCTCCTCAAAAATTGATTATTTTAGAGAGGCAGATATCTTGTGCTCCAAACTTAAGGCAAGAGGGTATCCAAGTAGAATAGTAAGGAATGCCTCGAAACGGGCATGGTATTGCCCCAGGGAAGTCTTGCTCCAACCTAAGACTAGGCCCAGCTCAGAGAGAATAGCCTGTGTCACGACTTTCTCGCCAATCTCCAATAAAGTCCGCAAAACAATTTTAAGGCATTGGCCAACCCTAAACTCGGGCCAACTAACCTTTGACAAACCCTTGTTTGCGTTCAAAAAGAGTAGGAATATAAAAGACCATCTTGTTCGAGCGGCCCTACCAGCACCACCTCCAATGAACACAATTGAGTCAAACTGGGGCCTGCCCCCATTGAGAGGTCACGCGAAATGTGGGCAATGTATTGTATGTGATCTGACACTTGAGGGGCGCACGTTTAATCACAATAATATCACTATTGACATGAGGGATTTCACAAACTGTAACAGTCACAATGTGATTTATGCGATTTTATGTCCTTGCCCCCTGATGTACGTGGGCCAGACGACACAAAAAATTAAAACAAGAATAAGCCAACATCGTAGTCGCATAAGATGCGGAACCCCGAACGCACCCCTGGTTGAACATTTTGCCCACTTGGACCATACAGCAGATGATCTCCGCTGGACCGTTCTGAAGGCCATCAAATTACCCCAGAGAGGTGGCAACCTACAACAGATATTGAACCGGGAGGAACTGAAATCAATCATCCAGTTCAATACAATTCAGAAAGGACTCAATCGCAGCGAGGACTGGACCACACTGCTGTGATTGAACCGGACTGTGTAACAGCAACAGACTTTACCACCAAACAGCAATAACGTGTATGCTATGACAACCTGGTAAAGCAGAAAACTGTAAATAATCTAGGACTCGCAAAGAAGACCTTCATTATATGGAAACACACAATTGTATCCATACATGCAGAGTGAAAATGAATGTACCTGCATTTAATATCTGGGAACTTATCCTAATAACTTTAAATCACTTCTGTCACTTATTTTGAATGCCACACTTTTATCACTATTGTTTTTAATTGTGTGCACCCCCTCACAATGATAGCTTTAGCGCCTACCATTATCCACTCTAAGATGGCCCCCACCTTTACAGTCGATTATGACGCTCGCATTAGCAGGCACGTGACCGGCGAGATTGCATTCAGTCCGCCCGCACTCCGTTGCCGTTGTACTGCATCCGGCATTGTCCGAGCAGCCCCTGGAGAGACGCGTCTTCACTGAGACCCGGTAAGTTCGTATCCTCGCAACTTTTCCCCGCTCGTCTCAGGGCACGTTACTAAGCCACGCGCTGACATTGTTTCCCTTTTTTGTTTTAGCGTCTATAACGCCACACTGTTGGTAATCCTCATGCACGGCCACCTTTGCCTGCATTGCCTAAGCTACTCCCTGATCCCATTAACAGTGGAGTAAGGTAGGTCTTTCATTTTCCTACCACCGTAGTTGGGAGCCCTCTGCTTTTGCCACCCAACTGAGTTTTATTTTCACTTTGTGTTTCCAGAGCTGCCATTCTATGCAGTTGGAAACGGACCCTGAAATTCATCCATTAAATTTCTTCTGGACCCCCATAAAGACCTCCTTGACGTAAAATCTACGTGGTAGGTTTACCTTCATCCTGTGTCCACCGCCTTTGTGCCCCATCAGAATTATAAACCTAAATCTCCATATATTCTGATCCCCTTTTAGCACCTACGCTGCAATCTGAAGAGAAGGACCATTTTTCCCCCCCCTTCTTGAGGTCTTCCACCTCGATATACTGAGGTATGAATAAACCAATTCCAATGTAGAAACCCTTAGGGCACCCTTTAGTTGCACCACCCGTAGTCACTAAGCCTGGCACCATCACCCCACAATGGAAATCCTTTCTCCAGTAAACTAAGCACTCTCACGACACAGTTCCCTGACGTAATCTCTCATGCATGGCACTGCGATTCCGAGAATTGTGTTAATACTGTGGTTATTATGTTCTCCATTAGGGCACAAACACTGTGCACTTGGTCACACACTGGAAAATCGTTACAAAGTTGGTATATATGTGCAAAATTCTCTTAAGTCGTTGAAAAAATCTCTGTTTCTTCTCTTTTCTCCTAAACAGGCTTTTTTCATTCAGGCATGTTATATTAAAAAGTCCTGATGATGATCCCACGTATCTAGTTGAGCTTTAGGGATCGAAACGTCGACACTTATAAGTGGGGTTACACTCATAATATTGGTAAATGTGTTTGTGTATACTTCACTCCAGGCGATACTGTTATTAATTTTTGATTTTCTCACAGTACCCTGTCCTAGCTCTCTTCCTTTGCCTGAAAGACACCCCTTTCACTCTATTTCTATCCTTCTTTTCCTTTTTATGTACGGCACAGGCTTGTGTCAAACTATTTCGTATATATTGTAAGATTGGACATTGTTTCCAGAAAATAAACTCCTTTCCCGGCTGGGTTTGGAAATCTTAATTCGTATAGTGTTCCATTGTGTCCCTATACTGTATTATGTTGATTCATAAATAAGCTAAGGACCGCTGTTCTCTATAACTTAGTTATACCCATGGTACTTAGCTATCTGTTGGGTCCCCCTTGTATTATAAAATGCGCCTATGCCTATGCGTGGACATGCGCCTACCCAATAAAGCAGTGAAGAGAGAAAGACATCTGATGCCTACGATGGACGACATCGTAGCGGATCTAAAAGGAGCCTGTTGGTTTTCGAAACTAGATCTGAATGCCGGGTACCACCAGCTCGAGCTACACCCAGACAGCCGTAACATAACCACCTTCTTTACACAAGTCGGCCTTCGAAGGTACAAACGGCTAAGCTTTGGTGTTTTATCTGCCGCCAAAGTTTTCCAAAATGCCATAAGGGAGACACTGTTGGGACTGTCAGGAGTCATAAATCTAAGTGACGACATCCTGGTCTTCTCAAAGACACTTGAAGAACACCACATACACCTTCGGGCCACCCTACAACGCCTGGCTGATCATGGCCTCACCTTACATCGAGCCAAATACTCCTTCTACAAAGAATCAGTAGAGTTCTTCGGGTACGTTTTCTCGAGGGACGGACTTTAGGTGGACCCGAAAAAGGCAGAAGCAATACGATCAGCGCCGAAACCAACATCTGCAATGGAGGTCAGGAGCTTCTTAGGGATGGCCATATACTGTGGCCGCTTCATCCCTGGCCTAGCATCCTGTTTGGAACCCTTAAGGATGCCGACCAAAGCAGGAAAGCCATGGACGTGGTCCGCAAAGGAGGATGAAGCGTTTGCAGTGGTCAAGAACGCAGGGATTGACGACAAGGTCATGGCATATTTCAGGCCGCACCCGCGCACGGAAGTGGTTGTAGACGCGAGCCCAGTCGGCCTATGAGCTGTCCTGATGCAAGAGACGGAAGCCCACAAATGAGTGCCCAACACCTATGCCAGTCAGGCATTGACCGCCACGGAAATGAGATATGTGCAAATCGAGCGCGAGGCATTAGCTATTAAGTGGGCATGCCAGCATTTCCACCCGTACCTACATGGCCACGAGTTCAAAGTCATCAGCGACCACAAACCTCTGGTGCCACTGTTCGCCAGGATGGCCAGGCTTGCCCCTCCCTGCATCTAGAGGTGGGCTGTCCAGCTGCAGATATACCGTTTCGAGGTCACTTACCGTCTAAGAGCAGACAACCCGGACAATTTCCTGTCACAACACCCAGGCACAGCTACCCATGACCAGGTGATGGAGGACACAGAGGAGGTCGAGGAATTTGTGAGAATGCTATCGCAGGAGGCGTGCCCCGCAGCCCTCACCCTGGAAGCCCTTGGCAAAGCCACGGACGAAGACGAATGCCTCAACCGGATGAAAAACACACTCCCCAACCGAAGCTGGAAACACTTCTTGGACTGGGTCAGTGCCCTCACAGCCACGGAACAGCAATTCAGACAACAAATATGGAGAGCACAGAATGAACTCAGTGTGGGACCTCAGGGGATAGTTCTACTCGGCACGACGATTGTGATTCCATCCAGTCTATGGAAAGAAGTGGTTCGCCTAGCCCACCAAGGTCACCAGGGAGCGTCAAAGACCAAGGCGTGGCTGCGCAGCAAAGTATGGTTCCCCGGACTGGACGCTGCGGTAGAAGAGGAGGTCCGCACCTGTCACTCGTGTACGATCACTGGCCAGGACCCAGCTCCGCATCCTGTGATCACTGAAGACCCGTGTCATGAGCCGTGGTCTAAACTCAGCGTGGACTTTGGGTCATTCCCGGACGGGCCTCACACGCTAGTGGTAATAGACTAACACTCCCGTTTCCCAATGGTGGAGGTGGTACCATCCACCGCATTCACGCACGTGAAGAAAGCAATGGAATTAATATTTGCCATGATGGGCCTACCTGAGGAAGTAAGGTCAGACAACGGCCCACCTTTTCAAGGAAGAGAGTTCCAGACCTACCTGGCGGCCAGAGGGATCCATCACCGGAAGATCACCCCGCAGTGGCCCCATGCCAACGGGGAAGTCAAGAGGTTCATGCGAACATTGAACCGAGCGCACCAGATTGGCGTAGAAAGAGGTGAAGATGCCGAGGAATGTCTGTCCCAGTTTTGGTGCGCATATCGGCAAACCTCTCACTCCACCACCCGATGCACCCCGGCACATCTGCTGTTCAAGAAAATACCAAGAAACTGTGTTCTGAACGCCCCTCCTGGTGTCCGCCAGAGCTAGACCACAACGCCACCCAAAACAGGAGGAGACTCACTAATGAAAGAGGAAAAACCAAAGGGGATGATGGACGGAGCGTTGACAATACAAACACTCACCCCCAGTCAACTGATCTGGGTTTAATCCATCACCGTTCTTTAGCTCACTCCACCACCCCAGTTCAGACATGGCCATATGCAAATCAGTCTGACCATGTGCCTCATGGGAACAGTCCAGCCCGAACTGCCAAGCCATGTCTTCCCTGGACCGGCATCAAGCATCCCAGGACCGGTTTTCTGGCATTACAGCCGTCTTCAGCTGGGCTTGGTTGAATCCAGTGGCAAAGTGAGCAAGGGACTCACGTCTAAGCATACCCTGCCAACGTAGGGCGAACAAAGAAAAACCAAAGGGGATGATGGACGGAGCGTTGACAATACAAACACTCACCCCCAGTCAACTGATCTGGGTTTAATCCATCACCGTTCTTTAGCTCACTCCGCCACCCCAGTTCAGGCATGGCCATATGCAAATCAGTCTGACCCTGTGCCTCATGGGAACAGTCCAGCCTGAACTGCCAAGCCATGTCTTCCCTGGACCGGAATCAAGCATCCCAGGGCCGGGTCACCCCCGCTGGGCAGGCGGTAGTCACCGCCAGCCCGGCAGGGGCCATCCACCTGCCATCCACACAGCAAAGACCCCCCACCATATTATGATGGCTGGGGTTCCCCGACAGACGGAAAGACTGTCTGCCGCTTTTCCGCCGGTCGACTCGTCGGCGGGCGGAAAAAGTGCCTGCATATGGTGGCAGCAAAAGACACAGCCATCCATATTACAATTATGGCAATTGTATGCCTTTTCACAGCGGTATTGCCGCCATGGAAAGGCATACAGTCTTTGCTTTGGTGGCCCATTGCGGGCCCCATGGTGAAGGAGGGGGAAGGGGTGCACATGGGGGTGGGTCTGCAGCCAGCAGATCCACCCGCAATGCAAAAGGCACAGGATGCGCCCGCCAATGTGGTGGGCGCATCCTAATGTGCATGGAGGGACCGCCACACCATTGGTGGACGGTTCCGCGCTCCACTACGGTGGCTGGTGGACTATGTCCGGCCGCCATCGTAAACAGCCCCTAAGACTGCCCATAGGCTTATCCGGGATCTTAGGCCAACAACAGACCTGTTACTTCCATTAAGGTCAACGACGGACCACAACATATAACATAAAGATACTGTGGGGGTTTCCATTCTGACCGGACGACAATGACCCCTCCAATATGGCGGACAATGGACCTCAAACAGGAAGTGGACTGAGCGGTCTAGACACTCCTTCCGGAACTCAAAAGCCGGTAGCCGCAAGTCCCGAAGAAGGGGCAAAAACGCTGTGTCCGTGCTGAGGGGAGAAGTCGAGGAGGTAGAGAGACGGGAGAAGGAGGACAGGGCGGGCCCAGAACGGGTGGAGGGAAGCCCTGAACCCGAGCGCACGAAGGCAGAGGGAGCACCACAACGACGGGACCTACCCAGACCTGAGGAGAAGACCAACGAGCACAACAGCTCTGGGAGCAGCGCCTTCAAGTCCAGTACTCCAGCAGGGGAAGCAGAAGCTACAACTCCCCTTTCCACGGCCCAGGAGGGTCGGGGGTCCAGACAAGTGCCGGGCTCCTTTTTGTTTCGGGGTTGGTGGGCGGGAATATGGGGCATGGCACATTAGTTCACCAATCGCTTCCCTCACTTAGGCACCACACAGTTAGGATCAGGTGGCCGCAGCACTACCCCTTTCAGAATTGTAAAACTCAGGAGGGAGACCTGACATTTCTTTTGTTGTTTTCATCCGGTTTCCCATCCATCACCTCAAGAGTTGACCAGACCTGCATTCCTCCAAAGCCAAAACAGCCGAAAGGGCCAGGAAGGACCCCTCCAGACTCAGAAACACTCTAAGACATCCCCTCATTCAGTTGTTTTCTTGACCTTATCTCTCCTCTAAACCCCCAAACCATCTGTGCAGTAAAAAAAAGCCTGTAAAGCATTGGACATAACAGATAAAGGATCCCCACAAATAAAAGCTCTTTTCTCTCCTGACTGAAGACTATCACGTATCTTTCAGGGGTCGGGGGATGCCAGGCCACGCCCGGGGAGGGGGGCAAGTATAGGTACGTAGTCAATAAACATCTGTCCCTACAAATTACGTCTTCTTCATTACCCAGTATGAGTATTCTAAACTGACCATCCAGTGCAACTACCATAAACCGATACAGCAGAAGCGGTATACATTCTTTAACCATTTATAATAACAACAATTTTAATATACTCAAGCTTAATAACTATGAGTTTGGGTCCATGAGATCTCAATAATCACTTACAATATCAGGTCCTCCGATGAACCTTTTAGTAGAGCTATAGGGACTCAATAATAAAAGACGGATAATATTCCCTTCATGTACAAAGGAAATACCTAACTAATATTCATAGTATTTCAAAATGCCAATAACTCATCAATAATGACAAACTCTGATTACTTATCAAGTCACTTTTATATATTATTTCACAACATCAATGGTCAATACACGAATGCAATAAAGAAATAACATTACATTCTTCATAAATTCAATGTTATAAGTAAATCACAAATTAATTGAAATACAGTTTATAATGAATTCATTTCAATGTCAATAACAGGAATGAGTGGAGAGAGTGAGAGATGAAATAAAATAGGTAATTGCAAATATCAAGATACACTTTGACTTTCATATGGCCTAGATCAATGAGAACTAATGCACAACGTGTGCTTAAAATCGTTTGCAAAAATATAGATGTTAAAAATATCCATTTTTTATTAATGTTATGCATTTTAGTACATAATTTATATGTGTGTGATGTATGTATTTTTTGGATAAGAATTGTTTGTATTTTTATTATATGTTAAAATTGTAATAGTTATTAATTTTTTTATTTGAATTTTGTCTTTTGGGGAACAGGTACGGAGGTAATTTAATTATATTAAATGTATTGATTATTTTTAGTAGTTATTATTTTTAGTTTTTCTAATTTCGCGTTTTTAGTTCTGTAGTGGGTTGTGGGTTTATAGGGGAATAGGGTGGGAAGTAATTTAATTATATTACATTTATTGAATCAATTTTCTTTATTCGTATTTATTGATTTGAGATGTTATGGTGTTAAATGTGTAAATTAATGTATTATTAATTATTTAATATTTAGTTGTTATTTAATTTATTGGCAACTAATTATATTAATTGTGTAATTCATTTTAGGTGTGTGTTGTGGTATTTATATGTGAAAATGGTGGGAAGGGTGGGAAGTAATTTATTTTTGATTGATGAAATAGTAATTTGTTGTTAATTAATTGTAATTAATGAATTAGCAATTAATTATGATAATTGTGTAATTAACTTTAGGTGCGTGTTGTGGTGTTTATAGGTGTAAATCGTGAGAAGGGTAGGAAGTAATTTATTTTTAATTGTTGAATTATTAATTAGTTGTTTAATTAATTTAAATTAATTAATTAGTCATTAATTATGGTCATTGTGTCATTCATGTTAGGTGTGCGTTGTGCATAGTATAGTGTTAGAGAATGTGTATTCAATGACTGTTTATGATTTGTTTTTATTAATAATAGTTTTTTAATTCATTTTTAATTATGTTAATTATGGAACTACATTTAAATAACAAATGTGACTTTTTTATTGGTGTGGTGTTATATGGTAGGAAATAAAATAAATACATTTATGTTTTAAATATTTTTTTGTTTAATAATATTTGCTTCTTTTAAATAAATATTGTTCATAAGTGTATTTAGTAATTTATTTTAGATAATATTTGTATATTTTTGTTATATGTAATGAATATATTTAATTTTAATGTTTAATATATTTAATCGAATATTTGTAAAATATTGTTTATCTATTTTTAGGATTATTTAAATTTTTTCAATTGTTTAAATGTTATTAGTAATTTTTGTCTCTCTGCTATCCATTCTTTCTCTACTGTTTCACTCATTGGATTGGGAATAGTAATTTTTACCCCTCCGCTAGCCAGCACTTTACCTACTGTCTGTTTCACTCATTGAAGTGGGAATAGTAATTTTTATCCCTCTACTATCCAATACTTTCCTTACTGTTGCACTCACTCGAGTGGGAATAATAATTTTTGCCCCTTCGCTATCCAATACTTTCCCTACTGTTGCACTCACTGGAGTGGGTATAGTAACTTTTACCCCTCCACTATCCATCACTTTTCCTACTGCTGCACTCACTGGAGTGGGAATAGTAATTTGTACCCCTCCGCAATACTGCACTTTCCCTACTGTTGCACTCACTGGAGTGGGAATAGTATTTTTTACCCCTTCGCTATCCAACACTTTCCCTACTGTTGCACTCACTGGAGTTAGAATAGTAAATGTAATTATTCTGCTATCCACCATTTTCCCTACTGTTGTATTTATTGTGTTGCAAAATGTACGTTTTCATTTTTTATAATAGTTAAATGTTTTGTTTAATTGTGGTATGGTTATTTTTTTACTTTAAATTATTGCTATATGTATATATTTCATGTTTATATAATCTAAAAGTTTAAAAGATAATAGTTAATACATTATCTTAAAGTAAATACATGTATATGTATAAAATATTATGTTTGAGTGTTTATATTATTTTAACTAAAGTTTATTTTTTATATTAAGTTAGAATATATATTACATTTAATTAATTTTGTTAAAGATTATATTAATATTTGTTTATATTTAACATGTATCATTTTATTTTACTTATATTTGTAAAGCAATATGTTTTTTAATCTATATTTTTAACTTCGATATTTTTGATTCAATATATTTGTAATTACCTGTTAAGGTATTGGAGTCGATATTTTTGTAGTCAATATCTTTTTTTTCGATATTCAGAACACCAATGTTTTTAGCATCAATGTTCTGTCAGTGGGTTTGCTGATATCACACTACTCCAGCATTCCATTACTTCACAATATTGCTTCCTATATACCCCTAATTTAAAAAAGTTCAGTTGAGCTATGCTGTTACATAACTAAGGACTGAGAGTGTGTCTAGGCACACACTTTGCAATTGTGCTTCAAGGAAGGGTACAGCAGTTTCTGTGGTGACCTGGCAAATCAAATTTGAAGTAGGCACAGTCTATGCGAACTACACCATATCTTGCATTGTATTGCAGAATTTATAGTGTGCATTAGACACTTGATGGGGTTCCAACGTGCTCTGATTTGGCTCTGGATCCTAGGCAGGGTGGACCATGATGTTGATAGTAGAATGCCCAGTGTGAGAGATGTTGGGTGAGTTTGGTGACGTTCTCTAAATGCTGTGACGCAGCATTACTATTCTGAAGCAAGAAGTGTTAAGAAATAGTGTGAAAAAATACACTTGTCATGTGGATATCTACCTATTATAGGGTTAATAGTGACATTATAATTATAAAAATTAAAAGATGGTTGTCGATTACTCTTACTGTTGCTCTTGCTGATAAAGAGTTCCATGTCTTCGGTTTTGTAACTGAGAATGGTATTCTCACAATGCAGAATTTGTTGAAGTAGCCACGGCTTGTCAGGTAAGAGCGGTGGGGCCGGGCTGGGGGGAGGGGAATTCAACAGACGACCGAGAGGGAAATTTGATTATTTACTTAATTTTCCCTTGTGGTCGTCTGTCGAATCCCCCCCAACCCAGCTCCACCACTCTTACCTGCACAAGCTGTGGCTACTTCAACAAATTCTGCATTGTGAGAATACCATTCCCAGTTTCAAAGCCGAAGACATGCCTCTCTAACCTGCACGGGCTGAGGTTGTGTTGAAGGAAGCGACAGACGAGTGGAGCTTGCCTTCATTGAAGTGTTCTGGCTTGAACGGTAGCTACAGACTTTAGGCTGAACTGTGTCCTCAATGGCCTGGTAAGCTCTGCATATTTCTTTGAATGTGATAAATCTGGGCCACTAGCAGCCAGCGTTGAGAATGAAGAACAGGGGAAATGTGTGACCTGATATTGAGGTTAAGGCATTATCTCACATCTGCATTACAGATTTTGTGTAGCCTGGTCAGATGATCTAAGGGGCATAGCGTTGGCGTAGTCCAGTCGGAAGAGTACTAACTTGATGGCAGCTTTTAGCTTTTGGGTCTAAGGCTATGACACACTGGACGATAGCGCAAGAATTTGCTGATAGCACAGCTTTGACAGACTTTAAAATATTCTAATACTTTTAGTATCATCCACATAGTTGTAACATCGCAGATTGAAAGAGGAGATCAGCTTTGGAGAGGTCAAAGTTATACATTCAAGAGGAGTGGGGATGGTCGATTATTTGGGACTTCTTTGTTTGAAAGAAAAAGGTCAAGCAGGAAGAGGTAGAATGAAGACCTGTTACTCATCAAGGACTCTATCCAGTGTGTTGAGGTGCCTGAAATCCCAATCAATTCAAATGACCTAAGAAGAGTGGGATGATGGGCAATGTCAAAAATGGCAGAAAGATCCAAAAGCAATAGTGGAACTCCAGTTGATTCCACAGTATTATTAATGTCACCACATTTTGCAATTAGCACACATTCTCTGCTCTTATCTGTACAGAATCCCGCTTTGGAACTCAGAGAGAAGATAATTTTGTTCAGTGGGCTGGTGATTGAACATAGGCAACTTTTTCAAGTGAGTTTGCCCCGGAGAGGACCATTGTAGATTGGGCAACAGGTAGTTAGGTGTGGTGTGTCACAGTATGTCTTTTAAGCTGTATTTCGGTACACAGTTTTATATTCTTCTGAAAACATGCTGGCCTCTAGCAATCTCTGATCTCCTTTACCATCCTTAGATCTTTTGAGGTGGTTGCAGCCACCAGCACCCTAAGGAAAAGACAGGAGGAAATGTTGTTGTAAGTATCAAATAAGATGAGTTTCTGATTAGTCCATCCCTAAACACCTGTGCTTTTATTATCCATTATGTCTCTATGTTTCAGGTTTGCCGGCATCTATTATGGAGAGCGGAAGGAGCAGATGCCAAAGACTCAGGTAAGTGAGGGTAGCGGGTGGGAGATCCTTCACAGAAGGGCCAAAATATTCCATATGATCAAAGGTGTAGTGTTGTGTAAATAAAGAATGACAGAACTCTTTTGGTTCCTGATGGACTCCGTCTACATAAGCATTGGAGGGTAATAAAGTGAATGCAGGTTTAAAACATGGAGTTCTTACTTACACCAGAAGAATAAAAACATGTATAACTACTCTCCACGTGTGGCATAGTTATTGGTGAGTGCCCGGGCTGGGTAGGACGTGATAACTGACAACAAATAGGGGATAAGTAACCCTTAGATCAAAAGTGCTCTCCAAGAGAGTTTGCTGTGGTCCAGCACACTGCTCATGCATGCCACGTGTGCCGCAGCTAAAGTGCAGAATTGACACTGGCACCTGTGGAGTCCAGTGCAATGTCTGCCTCTGTAACGCTTTTGAGGATAAAGAAAGCATAATTGAAAAACTACACATTGGTGGTCGAGAATCAAAGGAAAAGGGTAGTAAGCATATAGTACCTTTCTATTATGCAAATGAATCCTGTATGTCATACGGAGTGACAGTGCTAAAGGCAGATGCAACCAGGTTTTGAAAAACAAAACCAAAGGGGATGATGGACGAAGTGTTGAACATTGCAAGCACTCACCCCCAGTCAACTGATCTGGGTTTAATCCATCATCATTCTTTAGCTCACTCCGCCACCCTAGTTCAGACATGACCATATGCAAATCAGTCTGACCCTGTGCCTCATGGAACAGACCGATTTACAAAAAGGGGGTGGTGATGAACAGAGTGTCTGAGTTAAACAGACCACTCTTACCCAGTCCAAAGATCAGGGCTTGATCCATCACCGTTATTTATCTCACTGCCCCATCCCAGCTCAGAACCTGGCTATATGCAAATCAGTCTGTCCCTGGCCCAGTGCATCATGGGAACAGGGCAGACTAAACTACCAAGCCAATTCTTCACCAGAAAGGAAACAAGCTACCGGGGACCGGTTTCTGGCATTTCAGCCTTCTTCGGCCCGGCTTGCTTGAATCCTGATGGAGCAGTGAGAAAGGGACTCATGTCTGAGTATACCCTGCCACACCTATAGTGGCCAAAAACGATTTACAAAAAGGGGGTGGTGATGAACAGAGTGTCTGAGTTAAACAGACCACTCTTACCCAGTCCAAAGATCAGGGCTTGATCCATCACCGTTATTTATCTCACTGCCCCATCCCAGCTCAGAACCTGGCTATATGCAAATCAGTCTGTCCCTGGCCCAGTGCATCATGGGAACAGGGCAGACTAAACTACCAAGCCAATTCTTCACCAGAAAGGAAACAAGCTACCGGGGACCGGTTTCTGGCATTTCAGCCTTCTTCGGCCCGGCTTGCTTGAATCCTGATGGAGCAGTGAGAAAGGGACTCATGTCTGAGTATACCCTGCCACACCTATAGTGGCCAAAAACGATTTACAAAAAGGGGGTGGTGATGAACAGAGTGTCTGAGTTAAACAGACCACTCTTACCCAGTCCAAAGATCAGGGCTTGATCCATCACCGTTATTTATCTCACTGCCCCATCCCAGCTCAGAACCTGGCTATATGCAAATCAGTCTGTCCCTGGCCCAGTGCATCATGGGAACAGGGCAGACTAAACTACCAAGCCAATTCTTCACCAGAAAGGAAACAAGCTACCGGGGACCGGTTTCTGGCATTTCAGCCTTCTTCGGCCCGGCTTGCTTGAATCCTGATGGAGCAGTGAGAAAGGGACTCATGTCTGAATATACCCTGCCACACCTATAGTGGCCAAAAACGATTTACAAAAAGGGGGTGGTGATGAACAGAGTGTCTGAGTTAAACAGACCACTCTTACCCAGTCCAAAGATCAGGGCTTGATCCATCACCGTTATTTATCTCACTGCCCCATCCCAGCTCAGAACCTGGCTATATGCAAATCAGTCTGTCCCTGGCCCAGTGCATCATGGGAACAGGGCAGACTAAACTACCAAGCCAATTCTTCACCAGAAAGGAAACAAGCTACCGGGGACCGGTTTCTGGCATTTCAGCCTTCTTCGGCCCGGCTTGCTTGAATCCTGATGGAGCAGTGAGAAAGGGACTCATGTCTGAGTATACCCTGCCACACCTATAGTGGCCAAAAACGATTTACAAAAAGGGTATACTCAGATGTGAGTCCCTTGCTCATTGCACCATCAGGATTCAAGCAAGCCGGGCCGAAGAGGCTGAAATGCCAGAAACCGGTCCCCGGTAGCTTGTTTCCTTCCCAGTGTAAGAATTGGCTTTTGTAGTTTGGTTTGCCCTGTTCCCATCATGCACTGGGACAGGAAGAGACTAATTTGCATACAGCCAGGTTCTGAAACTGGGATGGTGCAGTGAGCTAAAAAACGGTGTTGGATCTAGCCCTGATCTCTTGACTGGGTGAGAGTATTCTGTTTAATTCAGAGACTCTGTCCCTCACCACCCCTTGTTGTAAATATTTTTGTCCACCCTAAGCGTGGAAGGGTATACTCAGATGTGAGTCCCTTGCTCATTGCACCATCAGGATTCAAGCAAGCCGGGCCGAAGAGGCTGAAATGCCAGAAACCGGTCCCCGGTAGCTTGTTTCCTTCCCAGTGTAAGAATTGGCTTTTGTAGTTTGGTTTGCCCTGTTCCCATCATGCACTGGGACAGGAACAGACTAATTTGCATACAGCCAGGTTCTGAAACTGGGATGGTGCAGTGAACTAAAAAACGGTGTTGGATCTAGCCCTGATCTCTTGACTGGGTGAGAGTATTCTGTTTAATTCAGAGACTCTGTCCCTCACCACCCCTTGTTGTAAATACTCATGGAACAGACCAGCACGAACTGCCAAGCCATGTCTTCTCTGGACTGGAAACAAGCATCCTGGGACCGGTTTCAGGCTAATCAGCCTTCATCAGCCAGGCTACCCTGAAACCAGTGGCAAAGTGAACAAGGGACCCACGTCTGGCCATACCCTGCCAACTTAGGGTGAACAAAGCAATACCAAAGGGGATGATGGATGGAGTGTTGAACATTGCAAGCACTCACCCCCAGGCAACTGATCTGGGTTTAATCCATCATCATTCTTTAGCTCACTCCACCACCCCAGTTCAGACATGGCCGTATGTAAATAAGTCTGACCCTGTGCCTCAAGGGAACAGTCCAGTCTGAACTGCCAAGCCATGTCTTCCCAGGACCGGAAACAAGCATCCTGGGACCGGCTTCTGGCTAATCAGCCGTCATCTGCTAGACTAGCTTGAATCCAGTGGCAAAGTGAGCAAGGGACCCATGTCTGGGCATACCCTGCCAACTTAAACCAAAGGGGATGATTGTGAGAATACCATTCTCAGTTTCAAAGCCAAAGACATGCCTCTCTAATTTGCACTGGCTGTGGTTGTGTTGAATAAAGCTACAGAAGAGTGGAGCTTGCCTTCATCGAACTGTTCTGGCTTGACGGTAGCTACAGACTTTAGGCTGAACTGTGCCTGAAATCCAAATCAATTCAAATGACCTAAGAAGAGTGGGATGATGGGCAATGTCAAAAATGGCAAAAAGATCCAAAAGCAATAATTGAACTCCAGTTGATTCCACAGTAGTATTAATGTCACCACATTTTGAAATTAGCACAAATTCTCTGTTCCTATCTGTACAGAATCCCGCTTTGGAACTAAGGGGCATATTATCAAGGACTGGTGTTAAAATGATCGCCGTTTTATCGGCAGGAAACTGCTGATAAAACGGTGATAATGGGCTTGATAATATGCCCTTGTTAATTCCCATAGAAGCCCATGTTCTTATGTTAACATGGTCTTCTATAGGAATTAACAAGGGGGTATTATCAAGCCCATTATCGCCATTTTATTGGCAGTTTCCTGGCAGTAAAACTGCGATAATTTTAACACAGGTCCTTGATAATATGCCCCTCAGAGACAAGATAATTTTGTTCAGTGAGCTGGTGATTGACATAGGCAACTTTTTCAAGTTAGTTTGCCCCGGAGAGGGCCATTGTAGATTGGGCAACAGGTAGTTAGGTGTGGTGTGTCGCAGTATGTCTTTTAAGCTGCATTTTGGTACACAGTTTTATGTTCTTCTGAAAACATGCTGGACTCTAGCAATTGGTTAATAATGGGTCTATCTGGTAAGGCAGCTGGCTGTTGCATGTCTTGAAATATATGGACAGAGCATGGGTCTGCGGTTGATCCCAATTACTGAAGTTATCCATAGACAGAGAGTTGAAGTATAGCAGTGTGTGTGGTGTCATGGATTAAGAGGAACCATGAAGTTCCTCTTTCCAAGAATAGGCACGGGGCACATGGCCACCATCCACCTGTCCAAGACATTTCCATGGAGGGCTTCTGCAGAGGACTGACAGGAATGGCAAGGCTTTTTCCTCCCATTCCGGTGGAGTAAAAAACCTTTGCCAACTCTCTCTGTGTCCTAAAGTAGTCCCACGCAGAATCATTAACCCCTCACCTAGGTAGTTAGGTGTGGTTTGATGGGTGGAAATGTGACTTAGGAGGCTTTTCTGATTTGTGTATGGTGATTTTTATTGAGAAATTATTCAAACTAACATAGGAGTAGGTAAGTGTACCAATGGCAGGATAAGGCAGCAGCCAATGGTTCGTTTCCCTGGAGTAGGAGCTGACAGTAACTCCGATCTCCTTTACCTTCCTTAGAACCTTTGAGGTGGTTGCAGCCACCAGCACCCTAAGGAAAAGACAGGATGAAATGTTGTGATGAGTATTAAATAAGACGAGTTTCTGATTAGTCCATCACTAAACACCTGTGCTTTTATTATCCATTATGTCTCTATGTTTCAGGTTTGCCGGCATCCATTATGGAGAGCGGAAGCAGCAGATGCCGAAGACTCAGGTAAGTGAGGGTAGCGGGTGGTAGATCTTTCACAGAAGGGCCAAAATATTCCATATGATCACAGGTGTAGTGGTGTGTAAATAAAGAATGACAGAACTCTTTTGGTTCCTGATGGACTCCGTCTACATAAGCATTGGAGGGTAATAAAGTGAATGCAGGTTTAAAACATGGAGTTCTTACTTACACCAAAAGAATAAAAACATGTATAACTACTCTCCATGTGTGGCATAGTTATTGGTGAGTACCCGGGCTGGGTAGGACGTGACAACTGGCAACAAATAGGGGATAAGTAACCCGTAGATGAACAGTGCTCTCCAAGAGAGCTTGTTGTGGTCCAGCACACTGCTCATGCATGCCACGTGTGCGGCAGCTGAAGTGCAGAATTGACACTGGCACCTGTGGAGTCCAGCACAATGTCAACCTCTGTAACGCTTTCGAGGATGAAGAAAGCATAATTGAAAATCTACACATTGGTGGTCGAGAATCAAAAGAAAAGAGTAGTAAGCATATAGTACCTTTCTACTATGCAAATTATTCCTGTATGTCACACGGAGTGACAGTGCTAAAGGCAGATGCAACCAGGTTTTGAAAAGCAAAACCAAAGGGGATGATGGACGAAGTGTTGAATATTGTAAGCACTCACTCACAGTCAACTGATCTGGGTTTAATCCATCATCATTCTTTAGCTCACTGCGCCACCCCACTTCAGACATGGCCATATGCAAATCAGTCTGACCCTGTGCCTCATGCGAACAGTCCAGCCCGAACTGCCCACCCATGTCTTCCCAGGACCGGAAACAAGCATCCTGGGACCGGCTTCTGGCTAAATAGCCATCATCAGCCAGACTAGCTTGAATCCAGTGGCAAAGTGAGCAAGGGACCCAGGTCTGGGCATACCCTGCCAACTTAGGGTGAACAAAGCAAAACCAAAGGGGATGATGGACGGAGTGTTGAACATTGCAAGCACTCACCTCCAGTGAACTGATCTGGGTTTAATCCATCATCATTCTTTAGCTCACTCCACCACCCCAGTTCAGACATGGCCATATGCAAATCAGTCTGACCCTTTGTCTCATGGGAACAGTTCAGCTCTAACTGCCAAGCCATGTCTTCCCTGGACCGGAAACAAGCATCCTTCGACCGGTTTCTGGCTAATCAGCCGTCATCAGCCAGGCTAGCATGAATCCAGTGGCAAAGTGAGCAAAGGACCCAAGTCTGGGCATACCCTGCCAACTTAGGGCCAACAATGCAAAACCAAAGGGGATGATGGACGGAGTGTTGAACATGGCAAGCACTCACCCCCAGTCAATAGATCTGGGTTTAATCCATCATCATTCTTTAGCTCACTCCGCCACCCCATTTCAGACATGGCAATATGCAAATCAGTCTGACCCTGTGCCTCATGGAACAGACCAGCTCAAACTGCCAAGCCATGTCTTCCCTGGATCGGAAACAAGCATCCTGGGACCGGTTTCTGGCTAATCAGCCGTCATCAGCCAGGCTACCTTGAAACCAGTGGCAAAGTGAGCAAGGGACCCACGTCTGGCCATACCCTGTCAACTTAGGGCGAACAAAGCAAAACCAAAGGGGATGATGGACGGAGTGTTGAACATTGCAAGCACTCACCCCCAGTCAACTGATCTGGGTTTAATCAATCATCATTCTTTAGCTCACTCTGCCACCCCAGTTCAGACATGGCCATATGCAAATCAGTCTGACCCTGTGCCTCATGGGAACAGTCCAGCCCGAACTGCCAAACCATGTCTTACCTGGACCGGAAAAAAGCATCCTGGGACCGGTTTCTGGCTAATCAGCCATCATCAGCCAGGCTAGATTGAATCCAGTGGCAAAGTGAGCAAGGGACCCACGTCTGGGGTACCCTGCCAATTTAGGGCGAACAAAGCAAAACCAAAGGGGATGATGGACGGAGTGTTGGCTGGGTCCAAACTGGAATGGCATGGTGAGCAAAAAAATGATGGATTTAGGGCCAGATCTCTGTACTGGGGTGAATGTATGACATTGTTCTGCATTCTGTCCATCAACTGTTGTTTTTAGGTTTTGAAAAGCAGCATGATAATGTGATAATCCAGTGCAAGTTAAGCAGTAATCTGATGTCCTATGAAGCAGAGAATAGGCAGGTTTTCACGAAGAGACATTTAGCAACAAAAGCCAATTGAATATCATGAGGCTATCTGCTTATCAAATCATTAGAGCACGAAAAGACTTGTCTACTTACCGAAACAACTGAAGAGTGTCATCATACCACAGTTTGCTGTGAAGTGGCCCCAGAGGGAGGCTTGGGTCATGATTGCGTCAATAAATAAAGGATCCCACCATCAAGGCTGATGTGTGGGGGTGCTGAACAACTCCACAGATCTCCATCACAATAATGACCTCCCAGAGAGAGCAAGGGTGATGCCAAAGCTCCTACAATTATCAAGGCTGATCCTGAAGCCAGCACATCACAAGGCTCTACAGATGGTTTTCCTGAGCAAGTTTACTGAGAAGCGCTGGAGAGTCTACTGCTGTCCACCAATGGTTACACTGCTGGTGCTTTCTTAAAACTGCCATAATCATTTGATATTGCCTAAAAACACAATATTGGCAATATATGGACTGCTTGGATAGAGACTTTTGAGGATTTCATAGATGGAATAGACTAAATAGATGACAAAAAGGTTACCAAGTATCTGAAGAACCTGGCTGGTGAAGGTGTAAAAGAAGCCATAAAAAAATACCAGAAGCCTTGAATGTCAAGTTCAACAGTGCCAAATGTGGTATTCAAAAGATACATCCTCAGTCAAGAACGCCAGAGAGGAGGTGAAACCATCGATGAATTTGATGAGAGACTGGATCTCCTTATAAAGCACTGTAAGTTTAATGACTGCAATTATGAGGAAGTGACATGCTCAGAGTTATACATGGATATCTGTAAGATTCCTTTCCATGATGAAAGCCGATGGAAATTCTGAGTTTAATGCAAATCCTCACAGCTGCCTGCGCTAAAGAGCATGCTAATAGACAGGCGGCTGACATGGAGCCCAGAGGTACCCAGAGTGCGTCAGTCATGAACATAATGCGTCAGCCAAAACTTAAAGCTGAGAGACACAGAGTGATGTCTCCACAGAAATAGAAAATGTGTTTCAGATGTGGATTTTTGTGTCCACACGAAGGTAGATGTCCGCCATTGAACTAATTTGCAACAGCTGTGGCAAAGCAAACAATTTTTTGAAGGTTTGCAAGGCGAAGGGAAAGGTAAGCATGTCACATAGTGAAGGCAAAATGGGTGACCAAGCACAGCATCGATGATGCACTAATTGACAACAAACAAAGTCGATCGTCATCATAATCATTGTCAAAGAGTTCTTCGTGTCTGTTTCAAGTGAAAGTGACAATGATAATTTTGCAATGTCGATGTTTGCTTCAGAGAGGCATGCACTTGTAGAACTAATCAAATGTGACAAAAGAAACAGACAAAAGAAACGTTGATATGAAAAAGCACCAAAGACATACAAACATTGTCTGAAGATTACCCTAAAGATAAAGGGGTATTCAGTACCTTTTATTATTAATAGCGGTGTGTCGATAAAGGTTATGCCTGAGGAGAATTATCATGAATTGACTCCCTTTCCATAATTTCCTTCATTATGTCATAGGTTAGGAAAGCTCAAGACTATGAAAGAACAGTTACAAATAAATGAGGTTGTTCGTCCTGTTGCCCAGTGACACAGACAAATTGCATTTCACTTGCAAGAAGATGTTGAAGGAACACTTAATTCATTGCTCAGACACAATATAATTGAATGCTCCACTGGTTCAAAGCCATCAGTTTCTCCCATAGTAATAGTGCCTACAAGAGACAGTGAAGGAGCTTTACGCATTTGCATTGACATGCGTCAGGCCAACAAGTCAATCGAGAGAGAACGATATACCGGTTTGCGTTTTGCTGATATAATTACTCAATTGAATAGGGCAAAGTTAGTCTCTTGACGCGACTTAAACAAAGGATATTACCAGTTGGAATTTGAAGAGAATTGTACGTACATTACAACCTTCTCTACACACATTGTATTGTATTATATTGTACTGAAATTGCATTTATAGAGTGCTTACTATCCCTGATGAGGTGTTGAATCACTTTTTCCACAAGTTGCATGCCACTCCGGAACCCATAAAGGATTAGTGATGAATTAGTATAGTGAAATATGAAAGTGATTTGAGTGGTGGATATGTTAGTCAGCTATTTGAATTGGGAAGGATAGTGAAGGGATAGAAGAGGGAAAAAGGTCTGCATTTATATACAGCTTGCTACCCTCGATGGGGTGTTGAAGCATTTTTTTCGGCAAGTAGCACGCTACTTCGGAATCCATAAAGGATTAGTGGTGAATTAGTATAGTGAAAAATGAAAGTAATTTTAGTGGTGGATATGTTAGTCAGTTTTGGGAATTGAGAACGATAGTGGAGGGATAGAAGAGGGAAAAAAGGTTTGCAGTTATGTAGCGCTTGCTACCCCTGATGGATTGTCGAAAAGTTTTTTGGGCAAGTAGTATGCTACTCCTGTACCCATGAAGGATTAGTGGTGAATTAGTATAGTGAAATTAGAAAGTAATTTAAGTGATGGATATGTTAATACGTTATTTGAATTGGGAAGGATAGTGGAGGGATAGAAGAGGGAAAAAGGTTTGCATTTATATAGCGCTTGCTACCCCTGTTGGTGTGTTGAAGTAAGTTTTTTTGGCGAGAAGCACGCTACTCTGGAACCCATAAAGTATTACTGGTGAATTAGTATAGTGAAATATGAAAGAAATTTGAGTTGTGAATATGTTCGTCAGTAATTTGGATTGGGAAAGACAGCAAAGGGATAGAAGACGGAAAATGTTTGCATTTATATAGAGCTTGTTACCCATGAGGAGGTGTTGAAGGGCTTTTTTGGCGAGGAGCACGCTACTCGGGAGCTCTTAAAGGATTAGTGGTGAATTCATTTCGTGAAATATGAAGTTAACTTTAGTGGTGGAAATGTTAGTCTGTTACATTTCACTCATACAAAACCATAGAAATTCCTCCGTTATAGTTAGTTCTGCTAACAATAACTGCCGGGAGGCCAGGAACCTCGGCGTGTGGCTGGACAAGGACCTTGCTTTCGGTCCCCAGATCAGCCGGGTGGCCGGGGTGTGTTTCGGCGTTCTGAGAGCCTTAAGGAAAGTTTTAGACCTTCTTCCTATTTCTGCTCGGAGGATGCTGGTGCACGCCCTGGTCACCTCGCGACTTGACTACGGGAACCTGCTCTATCTGGGGGCCACGAGCAAGGTCATGGGCCGCCTGCAGGTGCTCCAAAATGCCGCGGCGCGGCTGGTACTCAGGCTCCCTAGGAGGTCACCCTCCAAACCAGCTCTACTTGCCCTCCATTGGCTCCCTGTGGAGAAGAGGGTAGAGTTCAAAGCCCTCTCCACATGTCACCGCATTCTGAGTGGTAAAGCCCCTGCTCCGCTCCAGAGTCTGGTGACCTACTATGAGCCCACATGCAACCTACGGTCCTCGCAGACTGGGCTGCTAAAAGTCCCTAGAGTAAGAAGGGCACGTATGGGAGGAAGATCTTTTAGACACCTCGCTCCCAGATGCTGGAATGCTCTTCCTTTAGAACTGCGACTAGAACCATCTGAAGTCCTGTTCAGGAAAAAGCTTAAAACCCACCTTTTCAGCAGGTAGCCTTCTGTAGGAGGGGGGGGGCAGCCACTTCACTTATCACAGCGCGGGGACACGCCAGTGGCGTAACCAGGCGCTTTACAAATGCCCAAATAAATAAAATAAATAACTCCCGCGCCTGCAATCCACTGGTGATGATGTCACATATTACATCATTCATGCCATGGTCAGTGACATCACTGATGACATCACTGATGCCATCTCAAATGACATCACTAGTGACATCACTGATGGCATCATCCAGTGAATGTGGTTTGGCTCGATATTTAAATAAGTATTATATATGTAGCAATCTGCATTGAAGACTGAGTGGATGTAAAAGTGTCTGGATGGAGATTTAGTAGCAGTGTGATTGACTGTCTAAGTGACTAAGTTAAAGTGTCTCACTAAATATATGGGATAGTGATTAAACTGTGTGCATATCTGTATCACTCCATCTCTTGTTGTGTACTACATGAGTTGGTTACTAGCTATGTGAAAGTCTATATTAGTTATTAAATACTTAAGTGAGTAATTGTATGTGATAGTGAATGTGTGTGTGATTGGGTGGGAGGTGTGTGACTGTCCAAAGATGTGTAAATAGTTGATTTAGTAGGTATATGAGGTTAAGACTGTATGTGGAAACAGTTGTTTGGGTGAGTGAATCTCTTTATGGGTGTGGTGATGAGTAAATATAATTCTCAATGATACATGTCCAACAAAGTAGAAATATAAAAGGCAGTGTATGTGACAGTTGCTGTATATAAATAAGTATACATAAGACTCAGTGATTGTATGAGTGACTGTATTGAAAACTGTATACTTGCAATAGTGATTTTATAACACAAAAGGGCCCCCATTAGGATGGAGGGTGGTCTTTGCCCGCCCGCCATCCTCCCGGTACAAGGGACCGCCCGCCATAAGGGCGGGGGTCCCGAGGGGGAATTACGGTGCGCCCGCCACAGTGGCGGCCACATCCTGTATTCTTACCATTGCGGGGGGCGGTCCTGAAAGCACCACCTGCCACAATGGTAAAAATACATGTTGTGCATTTCAAAGCACAACGTGACAGGCACAGCACGGTGCCTGCCACATTGTACTTTGAAATGCAGGGGGTACCATAAGTACCCCCCATGTGCACCCCCCACCCTCCGGAGTTCCTTAGGACCCGCAACGGGCCCCCAGAGCAGACTTCGCATGCCTTTCCGTGGCGGAGGCATTGGTAAATGCCCATTGTAATATGGCTGGTGGTGTCTGATAGACACCGCCACCATATGAACCCTTTTCCGCCCCGGTCGCAAGGCGACCAGGGCGGAAAAGCGGCGGACGGTCTTTCTGTCCGCCGCGGACCCTCCCCAGCCATGCTAATATTGTGGGGGGTCATTCCCGCAAGGATGGCGGGCGGATCGCCGGCCTGGTGGGGGCGATCCGACTGCCATCCTAATGGGCCCCCAAGTATGAGTTACTATCTATATGAATAAATAAAGTGTTTTTTGTATAAATATGTAGCTTAGTAAATATAAGTATGATCAATTGTTTGCATAAGTGAGTAGGATGACTGCATAAGTGAATAGGATGTGTGCTGGTGTGTAATGTCGATGTAGGTGTATAAGTATATTTAATAGTGTTCTATTGATCTTTGTTAGCATGTATGAGTGAATATATAGGTAAGTGTTTAGATGTGTGTGTAGATGTAGGAATCACTGAGTGGGTTTTTAGAAACTTGTATTGGTATGTCAATGGTTTCAAATATGGTACTCCATATTTTATAATGAGTGTTGAAAGGTTACACTAGTGTATCATGAGATGTATCAGATTGTCACATGGATGATGTCATCAGTGATGTCATCAGTGATGCCATTTGAGATGGCATCAGCGATGTCACTGACCATGTCATGAATGATGTAATGTGTGACATCATCACCGGTGGATTGCGGGCGCGAGAGATACAGTTAGTATAACTACCTATAACGGAGGAATTTCAATGGTTTTGTATGAGTGAAATGTCCAGCTAACTATAACACCCCTGAAACCTATGTTTTTTTCTGTGAATTTCTAAGGTTTTTTTAACTGCTAATTCCTAACTATAACCTGCTTGAAACCTATGGTTTTTTCAGTGAATTTCAAAGGTTTTTTAAATGACAATTCCTACTTATAATGTTGACCACTTTCCCATATTTTCAACAAGTAACCAAATCTGCAATGCCACCTAAAAATCAGGCAATATTTCCACTTACCCCTAACAAATTAAAATCAACATTTAAGTACTCTAAGAACGTTGAATAGGTACTGTGTGAATTACATTCAACTCACACCCATGTTTAAAGAGCAATATGTGATAGAGTTTCTAATTATACACGTCCAACACCCAACAAAATCAAAATACTAAGTGCCACGATCACCACAACCATATTGACGGACTCCTCCCCTCTACTACCTCAGAGGCAGCACAAAACAGTACTACAGACCTTTCCAAAATAATATATCTCCTCAATCTTCAGAGATGTGGCAACCAAGTATGTATAAGGGAAAGAACTCGAACATCCACAATAATGTACACAACGCTAAGGGCCCCATTACGATATCGGGCGGATTGCCTCCGCCAGGGTGGCGGTGGCCACCGCCACCCAGGCGGAGGCAATCCGCCCGACAACCACTCTTGTGTTCCCCTCCGCCTGATTAGGATGGCGGAGGGGACAGCGGCGGACGGAAAGACTGTCCGCCACTTTACCGCCACGGTCGCAAGCCGACCGCGGCGGTAATAGATTAATATGGTTGCGGTGTCCAGCCATATTACAATGGCAAAAAGCAGAGGCCTATCCGCGGCGGCAATGCCGCCACAGAAAGGCATGTGCTGATTGCTGCGGGGGCCCCCTGCAGGGCCCCCAGGTTGGCGCCACTGTCTGGGGGGCACATGGGGGGTACCTGTGGTACCTCCCCACATTTGCATATGCAAAGCGGCAGGCACCGCGCGGTGCCTGCGGCTTTGCATATGCAAATGCAAAACAGCATTTTTTACATTGTGGCGGGCGGTGCAGAGTGTACCGCCCGCCACAATGCAAAAACTACAGGATGTGCCCACCACTGTGGCGGGCACATCCTAATTCCCCCCACGGGACCCCCGCCCTTATGGCGGGCGGTCCCGTTCTATGATAGGGTGGCGGGCGGACAATGTCCGCCCGTCATCCTAATGGGGCCCTAAGACTACTGGTGAAATACTATACACAATTCACTATAGAAATCAAAAACTTTTCAGTGTGTACATATACCATTGATACGTGTAGTGTACTGAATAGTGGACGCAACCATATTATCTCAGACACTGGGGAATATTACGGTCATGTACCTGTGTTCACCCCCCCTCCTTTGAAACAGAAGCGGAGTGGGCTAGTCCAACGTAAACAAAGTCAATGTGAGACTATAAATAATTAGGCTACGCCTTGGGCATGGTTCACTTCTACAAAGAGAAGAGACTGTGCCACAGTGAAGGTCCCCACCCTGCCACGTGGCTGCCGCCATGACCGTGTGCTTCCTCAATACGGGCCGATTGCTAACTCAGCGCCAAACCACCGCAGACTTATGTCTGTATCGACTAGTGGTTTCCATCAACACGGTGGACAGCAGGGTTCACAACTTGAATTCTACTTTGGATCTAAATTTGTCTTCAGTATCTGTGCTGAGAACTGCCTTCAATCTATTCTGCGGTCAGTAGAGTTGACAACTTGATACCAGTTGCGCATCAGCACTACAGAAAACACTGAATTCAGTCTTCATTTATTTAAAACAGAGACAATTGTTCTATGTCCTCAGATTTTGTTAAAGTTAACAGTAGGAAATTCAGCCTTCGACAATTACGGACAGCATGCAAGTTGGCCTTGATTTATGAACGGAAGAGTCAATTTTATTAATGGATGCCACTAAAAACATTCATCTATGTCTGTACTAAGTACTACCTTGAAGTGTACACTGCGATCAACAGAGTTCACCACTTGATACCAGAAGCGGTGAAGCACTACAATCAACATTGAATTAATTCTCGATTTACTGAAGACAGAGACAATTCTACTGTGTCGTCAGAATTTTGTTAACGTATGTGTCAAAAAAGCATTCGTCGATGTTTCTGTGGACTCTCGCCAAAATGTACTCTGCCAACATCAGGGTTCACAACTTTAATTCAACTTTCCATCTACACTACGAACAGTCGGGAATTCAGCCTTGGTTTATGAAATGTAGAGACAATTCTACTGTATATGTTCAGATTTTTTTTACATAAGTCACAAATATCATTTGTCGATATCTGTGCTGACAACTGCCTTCGATCTACATTGTGAGGGCTCAAGATTCAGGTGGAATGGCGAATGTACATGACGCATTCCAATAGCCAAGAGACATTGTACCTGTGCGACCCGCCCGAACCACGAATCATCGCAGGGTGCGCACACGCTGAGTTCTTCAGGTACCACTAACTCACTGCACCACAAGTCATCTCCACGTGGCCTTATTAAGGCAGAATTCACTAGGTAAAAAACATTGCACCCAGTGCGGCCTGCCTGGAGTACGCATCATCACAGGTTACGTATACGCTCAGTCCCAAAGGAACTACTAACTCAGTGCACCATAATTCATCGCCACATGGTCGTCTTCAGGCAGAATTCAATAGAGAAAAGACATTGGTCAGAATGCGGCCCCCCTTTACCACTCATTATCGTAGGGTACGTACAAGCTCAGCGCCAAAGATAATACTAACTCAGTATACCATAAATCATCGCAAAGAACAGTGAACAGTTTTATGTCACAGTGAGGCATACTGTCAGTTTTAAATGGAATTCATGCAGAATTCAATTGACAAAAGACATTACTTCGATTACTGTGCCTCCCCCCCCGACCACGCATCATCGCAGGGTACGTACAAGCTCAGCGCCAAAGGTACTACTAACTCAGCGCACCAGAAATCATCGCCACGTGAACGTATTGAATGAGATGACTTATTTAGAAGAAAATATATCATAGTTTTTGGAGGTATACGTCAACTTACTTCTGTGAATGGACAACCAATATTTATCAGAAAACTTGATTGTAAAGACTTTGCTACCAGTGCGTCCTGCTTGGACCACGCATCATCGCAGACTCCACAGAACTTTGTTGCTTCAGGTGCCACTAACTCTTTCCACCACTTATCATCGCTGCATGCACACACACTAAATTACCAATACTGTGCAACTCTAATCAATGTCACATAGCCGTGGGCTCTTGCTAACCGCTGCCTCCTGCCTACACTGCGGTCATCAGAGCTTACAATTAATTACACTGTTGATTTATTATTTGCAGACTACAATACCAAACTAAGTATAACATTTATCAAAACCTACCTTTATTATGCTTCCTTTATCAACTTTTTTTATATCACATCTAGATTTTCTTGAATAATAAATTTTACGCTGCAAATGCAAAAGTACACTTAATGATAGCCTACACTGTGGATAGTATGGGTCACAATTTGAACCTCACTTTTTCTTCATTGTGAACCTGAATTTCTTATTTGGAGACAAAAATGTCTACACCACTGGAAGGATCATCTGATTCTGATAATTTTGTTGCTGAAGAATTCATAAACATCGATAACACCTTTCCCCCCACTCAAAATACATACAATCCAGTATGCAACATTCAATTCTTTGAGTGCAGCCGGTTCAGACCAAGCATCATCGCAGTATGAGAACACGCTAAACATCACACATACCACTAACTCAGTGCACCATAAATAATCACCACGAGCCTTTATTAATGCAAAATTCTGTAGTAAAAACCAAATTATCCCCAGTGCGGCCTATCCGGACCACGCATCATCGCAAGTTACGTATACACTCAGTCCCAAAGGTACTACTAACTCAGTGCACCATATTTCATCACCACATGGCCGTATTCAGGCAGAATTTAACTGATTCTTCATTCATTATGTATAAAGTGCAGTAACAAATAAAGTAAACTCCCTCAAACCTACACAAAATCGCCACTTGCCCTTACTAAGCCAGAATTGACAAGACAAAAACATTACTATCAGTATGTCCTTCCCAGTCCACACATCATTGCACGCTCCACAGAACCTTTTTATTTCAGGTGCCACTAACTCAGTGGAAACCAAAATAAGTATAAAACCTATCAAAACCGAGAAAATATCCCTTTAGTATGCTTCCTTCAATTTTTTTTATATCACTTCTAGATTTAGTTGAATAATCAAATGCACGCTGCATACATGGTCGATCTTCCAATTCCACTATGATGGCTGATGATGCACTCCACCCTAATATGTACACTGCGGACAGCAGGGTTTACAACTTCAATTCACCTTTGCATCTACACTATAGACAGGAACGAAATTCAACCTTGATTTATTTAATGCAGAGACAATTATATTGTATGTATTCAGATTTTGTTAAAACAAGTGAAAATAAGCATTGTTCTATAATTGTTCTGACTACTAGCTTCCATATACACTGTGCACAGTAGGGTTCACAACTTGAATTTACCTTTTCATCTACACTACAGACAGAATTAAATTCAGCCTATATTAATTTAAAGCAGAGAAAAAAATAGTGCTGTTGCACTGCTAGTATGCGCAAGCTCCTTCAATCGTTGCATTCTGTGATCTATGATAACAACGAATGTAGAAAATTGTGGCAAAATGTACCTCCACCTCCGGCAATACCAAGTACCTCTGGGACATCATCTTCAACATCGCCACCAGGCATACGTCCCCATTTTGAGAAAGTTAGAATGCACTACGTGAAATGCAATCATTTAATTTGTTATGGGGGCAATCAGTAGACCTAGTTTACAGAGCAATTGATAACCATTGATGCTAGGTTCCCCCCTCAAAGTTCATATAGTCCAGTATGCAACAGTGAATGGTTTGAGGGCAGCCCGCTCAGACCATGCATCATCGCAGGGTGAGCACATGATAAACACCACACGTACCACTAACTCAGTACACTGTAAATAATTGCTACGTGCCCTTGTTAAGGCAAAATTCAATAGTCAAAACACATTTTTACCAGTGCGGCCTGCCTGAACCGCGCATCATCGCAGGCTCCACAAAAACCGCACCTACTTCAGTGCGCCACAACTCATGAACCCTTTACGATAGAATGTTCTGTACATTATTTCACCTAAAATATTCCTACCTTTGTACAACAGAAGTGATAAACTGTTATGATTAAATATCTGTATATCATATCATGATTACTATTCTACTTGTTACCAACAACAACGTAATGAAATGGAGTCGAGCACACGTGCCCGTACCCACTTCAACTATCTACATGTCTCTGTGTATTTATTGTGTTTGTAAAATGCTGTTCCTCCGCCCTACCACTTTATATTGTGCTATAAATAGCGTATGCAACCAACTTACCTGTGACAGTCAGTGTGGGCTATTCCTCTTTTTTTTTTTTAAAGTTTATTTATATAGCGCAAAATCAACCCAAAAGTATACCAACTATTTACATGAGCACCATATTTACAATACAATATAATTACACATTTGCTATTAGGACCCGGGTGACGTCAGCACTACAAAACAGACTCCCAAATAACTTAATTTTTCATATAGCTCACAACAGGACCACGCCCATAGATCCGGAGTCATGGTTCAGAGTCTCACGCAGCACTGGCATACATCAGGCCAGCCCATTGCACTTACGCTTCCAGGAAAACACAACAACGCTACATGGCCTAGATTTCCATTGTAGTGATTTCTTAGTTCCAGGTCTAGTTATCAGAACGGCACACACACTCCCTCATGGCTGGTATACACCCACACCACACCCATCCAGCAAGTGCGTCACTACACACGTGACCCTACCTATAAAAAAGAGGGGGCGCACATGCTATACACAATTTTAGAGCTGCTCCCATTGCAAGCGCTGTGATGGCCCGTCCTGGTGGTTCAGACGACTCATGTAGGCCCGAACCACCGAACAGTGGGCCCACCACTACGTGCGTGGCCTCTTTGGTCACTGAGTTAGTGGTACCGGAAGGACTGAGCGGGTGAAGAACCTGCGATGATGATGATGGGAGCACGAGTATGTTGTTAGTCATACTGATATCAAGACTCGGCACCATATGTGAGACTTCTTAGTGGCAGATCGGGATTACATGATGTAGAAGGTGTCCTGTCCACAAAAAGGTGAGCAGTGAGACCTGGGTGCGCATCGGAGGGAGTCGATGGGGTGCAGCAGACTGGATACAAAAAAGCAACGCAGCAATTTAGACGAACACAGCCCTATATAGTGTATCAAATTACATGTATATATTTTTTTCAATAGCCGGAATGTTTTTATAATCGTTAAAACGTCCGGAATATAAACTATACAAATAGTTCTTTTAAATATGAGAAGGAACGGGTGTGAAAAGGCAATGTTTTTCAACTCCACATTAAGATAGTAACAATTACCAATCATAACATCTTTCTTTTACTATCTTTTAGATGTAGAGTTTCAGGGTGCATTATGTCCCAGCACGTGGTGAAAAACACACTGGTGACAGAAAGTTGAGCTGCGAATATTCTTTGCAGTCACTCTCTCACTTCCTATCTCCTTTGATAAAAAAATTACACACAATGTTAACTTCCTTTTTATCTTACAGGTTGTGTTTCACACATTGGCGTCCTCCCCAACACCTCTAAAACTCAACGTACGAGGATTCTGCGATGGTGCGTGGCCATCGTAACAACTTCTGAGAAAGCTGCTTCAACACGTAGTGTACCCTCTTTGAATCAGGCCAATGGCACACGGTGAGAAAAAAAGCTTGTTTCCGAAACAATCACAAGTCATCAGTAAAAGGAGAAAGTGGGTAGTGTGCAGCAGCTTCACTGCATAGGAATGTACAATTACCTCCGAATAGTGAGAATAGATAGGTTACAACAGTCTGAAGGACAGATTTACAAGCCCCTTGCGCCACTTTTGTGTCACTTTTAACATGGGAAAAGTGGCGCAAGGAGCTTCTAAATCTGCCTCTGACTTCCCAAGAAAAACACTCACCTCCAGACTCTGTGAGTCAATGGGGTGCAACAGTCTAGATACCCAATATTGAGAACTCACCGCTATGCAGTAGGAATTCATGGGATATAGTACTTTGGAAAAAAACAGAGCACAGACACCTCCTTACAGTGGAACTTGTTGTAATACAATATCCTGAATGTACAAAAAATATATATATATATACGTGTGCATTTGTGTGTACTATGCTATTATTAACTTCATATACTATCTTTGAGATCACTAAACTGGAGGTGCACTATGAAGCAGCACGTCCTTGGGCACACAACGGAGGCAAAAGGTGAGCTATGAGTATTTTCTCCAGTATTAACTGCTCCATCTATAACTTTCTCTCTCTCACACTTTTAATGTTGTTTTTTCTCTCTTTCTCACGCTCACTTTCTCTCACATCATTTCTCTCTCTCTTTTAAAGTTATGGACACTGCTGTGCACTCTGATGTATAGAACCAAAGCTGAGTTCAAGTTGTGAACTCTGTTGGTCACAGGGTTTACACAAGGTAAGCAGAGCTGCCTACATATACAAAACCTCAGATTAAATGCATTAGAATTAAAAGTCCTTATTTACAAGCCCCTTGCCCCACTTTTGCGTCACTTTCAACATGAGAAAAGTAACACAAAAGTGGTGCAACAGTCTTGTAAATAAGCCCTAAAGAATATTGTCCTGCATAATGACTTGATCTCTCACCTAATTCTGTCTCATCTCTGAATCATTTTAAAGACCTGTTAATTTATAGTGTAAATCTGACGCAGTGGTCACTTCCATACTGACATCGTTTGAACGCGGGCCTATGAGACAAGTGAAATGTTTCAGGCACACTGCACACGTAAAAATAAGGAAATATTGTCAAGTGTTACTTTTACTTGTAATGTTTGACCTCATTTAGTCACATCGATCTAATTTTAAACACTAATTTTCTTTTTCGTTTTGCAGATTACCTACCGTACTTCTATTGGAGTCCATATCACATTTTGTTTATTATACTGTTTTGTAAAAGTTATGTTTCTAGTTATTTATTGTATTGTTATCTTTAAGTTACGTTTCCAGTTATTTATTGTTTTAATAAAAGTTCATTAAAAAAAAGTATATATGTCTTTTTTTTAGGGAGGTTGCGGTCCCGAATAGAAATGATATTTATAATTTGAAGTATAATTCTGAGGCTAACTCTTTACCAGAGTCTATATGACTAACAGTTCCTATGGAAAAGTTTTAAAACTCCAGCACAGTAACTTTTTCCATTAGCAACATAGTGTGGTGAACTTCTAACCTCTGTGCTCAGGTAAGTGTTCCATGAACTGTTACTACGGTAACAGGCAGAAAGCCGTTTGGGGGTAGGGTTGAAAGGTACTGGCTGTACAAAAACCATTACATTAACCCTGGATCCTCTACAAGACAAAAAGGAAAGCAAAGTAAAACAAAACACTGTGTACCAGATTTACATCCCCCTTGCACCACTTTCGCATCCAAGGCCCACCTACAAAATTAGAAGTGTGTGGGCCTCAACAACGCTCCTCAAGCCCCAAGAACCACCACCCCGTGTATTGTGAGAGGCAGGCTGCGTGGCCCTCCGCCTGGTGCCCTCGAGGGCCCTGGGGACCCCCATGCTCGATGACCGGTTCCTGCAGTGTCCCGGGGTGCCTACCCCCGGGACACTGTTGTTTGCTTTGACAGAGCGGGACTCTCACGGCTCCCGCCCTCCCATAGCAAACTTAGGTGCTCATTAGGATGGCGGACGGACCTGCGTCCATCCGCCACCCCAGAGTAGGAGGGACCGTCTGCAGGGGCAGCGGCGGTCCCTCCGTGCAGATTAGTATGTGACCGCCACTCTGGCGGTCACATCCTCAATATTTAACATTGCGGCGGGTGCTGCTTGAAGCAGCACCCGCCGCAAGGTTAAATATGCATGCTTCGCATTTGCATGCACAAAGCGACAGGCACCGCGCGGTGCCTGCTGCTTCGTGCACGCAAATGCAGGGAGGTACCATAGGTACCCCCATGCGCACCCCCCACCCCCCATCACCCTGGGGGCCCGCAACGGGCCCCCAAAGAAATCTCTGTATGCCTTTCCACGGCGGAGAAGCTGCCACGGAAAGGCATCAGTTTTCCCCCATCCTAATATGGCTGGCGGTGTCTGTTAGACTCCGCCTCCATATTAGAGCTTTTCTGCCGTGGTCATAAGGCGACCACGGCGGAAAACGGCGGACGGTCTTCCTGACCCCCCAGCCATCCTAATGTGGTGGGGGGTCTTTGAAGTGTCCGCAGCGGTTTTTCCGCATCCTTCCGCCGGCCCGGAGGATGCGGAAAAACCGCAATCCTAATGAGGGCCTTAGTTTTCATTTTGAAAGACAGAGCAGTGAAATCTGTTCTCACTTTCAAAATCCAAAGCAGATTGCTTTTCCATGTGCAAGTTAGCATATCCCCTTGCGGAAAAGCAATGCCGGCTCCCGAAGAACGCGGGAAGCCGGCGGGACTGTGGGGGCACACTGGCTCCCCTCACGGTCCCCAACATTTTTTATAAGACCCAGGGAATACTATCCTTGGGAATATTAGAAAGTACTGATAGGGGCTATTATTTAACGGAAAAAGTACTGCGCACCCAGCGCAGCACTTAGTGCAGCCCCTGGTATGCACACCCTGGATGCACGACTCACAATCTGTAGGGTGTGCGACTCCTGCGCCTTTGATGAACAACTTCTACACGTTTGGGAGCCGGCATTACTTTTCCACATCACAAGCTGCTAACATGCAGCTCCCCATGTGGAAAAGAAATCTGATTTAGCTTTTGAAAGAGAGAACAGATTTCCTTGCTATGAGAGGGCGGGATGGGCACCCCGAGACACTGGAAAAGCCGGTCCTCCCACAATACATAAAGTCCCGGGAAGTGTTGGTCCCCGGGGCTTCGGAGACCTTACAGCCCCCTCCCCAGCCATGATATTTTTTGTAGCCCCGGGGGTTAACGGGGCCCTCGAAATCTCCAGGAGGGGGGCCACGTAGTCCCCCTCCCACATACATAAACCCCGAGGGTGATGGTCCCTGCGGCTCTAAGAACCTTTAGCCCCGGGGACTGAAGATGCCTGAGGCTGGGAAGCCGTCTGGGCCCCACATAAAATTTAATAATTTTGCCCCCGGTATGTAACCCCCTGGAGATGAATTTTTTTTTAAAAATCTGTTTTATTTTATTTATTTTACGGCACAGTCCACGCTCCCTACACGCACCTGCCGGTTTTTAGTTTTTTTTTAAATGTGGGCCCTGGGGGACCTTCTGGGACCTCCTAAGCAGGTCTAGAGTTTTAAATTATTTCTACCTTGCCCCCTTACTCAGTTTTGAACACATATTCCACTGACTTCCTCAGCCTCGCTTCTACCGAGGCACAAAATGCCTGCCAACATTTCCTGGTTTCAAAAGTTTGCAACCGCTTGACAGCCAATTAGCATTGAGCGCGTGATCGGGACGGTGCGCTTATGATACGAGGACAATCCTCGCACAATCCGCGGATCCCCGCGCCCATAGATATATAAATGACTTCAACCGTAATTTTCTCAGGAACTACTGAACAGATTAACACCATTTAAGCAAAAGGCACAAGTCTGAACTGAGGGCCAGCTCTTTGCCAAATTTGGTGTAATTCCGTTCAGCCGTTCGGGCTGTAGCCATGGCTAAAGGTCCTGAGGGAAATTGCATGGGGAAAACATGTTTTGGGATCCCCTTTTTTCTCAGCCCCCGCTTGACGAATCGCCCCCAAATTTTCAGGGTAGGAGCGGAACTGAGCTGGCCAAAATTCTGGACAATTTCGAGTAGATTCATCAATTGGCACCAAAGTTATTGGCAAAAGAATGTTGCGGATTTCCTATGCATAATAGGTCCTAACTATAACTACCTACTGGTGACCGCCAGTAGGTAATATATATATGGATATTTGAATTTAAATTTTGAATTTAAAATTTGAATTTTTATTTGAATTTGAATTTAAAAACATTTATATAGCGCACTTATACCATGCGGTTTCATGGCGCTTCAGATTACGAGGGGATGGCAAACGAGGAGAGTTAGGCAGCAAAAGCGCGAGAGAAAAGGAAGGTTTTGAGGTTTTTCCTGAATTCAGTGTAGGAGGATGTTGTGCGAAGTGCCGCGGGGAGTTCCAAAACACAGGGGCCAGAACAGAAAACTTGGTGCCGCCAGCCTTTTTCTTTTTGAATCGGGGAACAGTTAAGAGGGCCAGGTGGGAGGATCGAAGTGCTCTCCCTGGGGTGTAAGGCTTGATAGCCGAACAGATGAACTCTGGTGCTGTGCCCATTCTAGCCTGAAAGGTGAAGCACCCAAGCTTGAACAGGGCCCGCTCTTTCACCGGCAGCCAGTGCAGTGCCTGCAATAAAGGGGTGGTCCGATGATATTTAGGCAGGCCGTAGATAAGTCGGGCCGCCTGGTTCTGCACTAGTTGCAGCCGGTGAATGGCATAGGCAGGCGCACCATTGTAAATGATGTTGCCGTAGTCAAGGCGCGACAACACCATCGCCAGCACTATGATCTTTAGGGCGGGGAGTGAAAAGAACCGAGAGATCTTCCTGATGGTTCTGAGGGAGAAGAAACAAGAGGAAACAACAGAACTAACCTGTGAGTGAACAGAGAGAGAGGGATTGAGGAAAATACCAAGGGTTTTGACTTTGGGGACCGGGAGTGGGGGAGCACCGAGTGGGGAGGGCCAGTGAGAAGGGGACCAGGGACTGCAACCACCTCCGGTCAAGACTAGTTCGGTCTTGTCCGGATTGAGTTTGAGGTGGTTGCAGTTCATCCAATCCTGAATGAACAGCATGACAGATTGGACATTCTGGAAGGATGAAGGGGAATGAGAAAGGTTGAAAATAAGCTGGAGGTCATCGGCGTAGTTGTACACCGTGACCTCGAGCTGCTGTAACATAAAAATGAGGGGGAAAATGTATAAGTTAAACAAAAGGGGGGAAAGTGAGGAACCCTGGGGGACCCCACACGTCACCTTGTGAGAGGCCGCAGTGAAACCGGTAAGATGGACTGCCTGAGCTCTGCCGCTTAGAAAGGACTCAAGCCAAGCGAAGGCTAGACCCTCTATGCCCGCCGCCTTGACACGGGTAAGTAAGGTGGAATGGTCCACCGTGTCAAAAGCGGCGGACAGATCTAAAAGAATGAGGGCCTGAGGGAGGTTGGTGTCGATGCCCTCGCGTAGGCTGTCCATAACTGAGACCACTACCTTTTCCGTGGAATGGAGGGGGCGAAAGCCCGCCTGCCGAGGGGAAAGGCAGTGGTTGATTTCCACGTGGGAGCTCAGAGTGGCGGTGACGTGGGTTTCTAGAACCTTTCCCAGGTAGGGAAGGAGGGAGATGGGGCGATAATTGGAAGGGGATGAAGGGTCCGCACCAGCCTTTTTTAGAATGGGAATAACGGCTGCAAATTTGTGGGGGGCGGGTACCACTCCATTACTGAGAGAATCATTTAGAAGTGTGAGGGGTGGGGCTGGGCATGTTAGAAAGATTTCTCTCAATATGTGGGCGGGGGCGAAATCTAGGGGGGAACCTGATTTCACCCTGTGAAGCAGGGGGAGAAGCGTAGCTGTGGTCAAGGGGGGATGGTGGTGAGTTTGGAAGAAGCAGGGGGGGGGGAAGGATTAGTGAAGGTGGGGGATGGGGGAGGGATGTTGGCCTTAATCTTTATCACCTTGTCCACAAAGAAGTCGTTAAGCGAGTCACAGAGAGATTGAGAGGGTGGGATAGAGGCCGAGACTCTGTTGGATGACGCGAGCTCGTGCACTGTGGCGAAGATTTCCTTCGACTGTGACTCTGCTGACAATATTCTATTGGAATAGAATAAGGTCTTGGCATCGAGGATGCTCTGCTTGTATTCCTTGAGCACAGAGAGATAGATGGTTTTTAGAGAGGGACAGTAAGCTTTTCTCCATGCTCGTTCTGCCCTACGTGCGGCCAGCTTTTTCTCCTTAAGAGTGGGAGTGAACCACCGGTTGGCGGCGTGGGCTCGCTTGACCGTAATACGCCTAAGGGGGGCGAAGGCGTCGCCCGCATGGGTCAACCAGTTGTTAATGGTGTCCAGTTGGACAGGGGCGGCGAGGCCTGAGAGGTCAGGGCTGGTGCTGGCTAGCGAGGAGCAGAAGGATGGCAGATCGACTTTGCCCCATTTTCTGGCCCAGGTGTTCTTAGGGAGTGGAGGCTTAATAATAGGGGCTAAGGCAAGGGAAAATGAAATTAAAAAGTGATCGGACCAGGGACAAGGGGAAATGGAGGGGGGAGTAGTAGGGATGTTCAAGGTCCAAACTTGATCGAGTGAATGGCCTTGAACGTGAGTGGGGCTGTGGATGTGAGGAGTGAAATTAAGACTAAGCATAAGATCGGTGAAATCTTTGGACAAGGGACTCTCGGCAGGGTCATTAGGCCAGAAATTTAGGTCACCTAAGACTAGCACTGAAGAGTTATTCACTACCAGCGTTGCCAGTATGTCCTGGAGGTTAGAAACAAAAGTGGGAGAGGGATGAGGGGGGCGATAGATGAGAACAGAGGTTAAAGGGGAGGATTGGGAGTTGGAGCGGATGACCAGGTAGTCCACTTCGGGGATGGGGGGGGAAGGAAGAGTCTGAAACTGAAGGTCAGTGCGGGCTATCAGGGCCACTCCACCGCCTCTCCTGCCCTCTGGCCGGTCTGCTCGAAGAGCCGAGTAGCCAGGGGGGAGTGCGGCTAAGACGTTGGGCAGGGAGTCAGCCTTAAACCAGGTCTCCGTTAAAAACAGGAGATCTGGTTTATGAGTGTCAATATAATCGTATAGTTCGTACTGGTGGCTAACAGCAGACCGAGTGTTTAGTAACGTGGCCGTGGTGTTAAAGGCCGGAGTACATGAAACGGACGGAGGGGGGGGAGGGCAGACAGGGATGATGGATGGGGGTGAGAGGGGAGGACGGCATAGTAGACCTAGCTGAGCCAGTAGTGCGGATGTGGACGGGCTGACGGTACCAGGAGACCATAGCGAGAGAAGGAGGGAGGATGAATTTAAAGGGTAGTGGGCAAGGGGGGGTGCCCCCTGCCCCGGCCTGCCGCGGACGGGCGCAGACGGGCAGGACTCTGGCTTGACTCCGGCGAGCCTACGGCGCGCCCGCTGCGCTCGTCCGCTGCGCTGACACATAGGGGACGTTTAAATAGAGGAGCAGCGTGGGGGGAGTGGCGTGGGTGGGGTCGGGTGAACCGGCCCAATCCAAGATGGCGGCCACTACCGCTGGGCGCCTGAGATGAAAAAAGCTGCCAGCCAGCCCCGCTGTGTCCCTGGAAGGCAAAGTAAGGGTTAGAAGGTACCTGTTAACTTTCAGTGCAGGTTAGACACAGAAAAGCAATTTTAAAACGAACGCGTGTCAGCGCTTTTCATCAGCGTGACAACGCGCTAAAAAGTCTCTAAAAATACACAATCGCAGCCCACAGCTCTGCTTGCTAGCCCACTGCCACTGGGCTGCTCGCAATATTATTTTTGTTTGTTTTTGTTTTGGAGCTCATAGCAGTTGGAGGAGGTTTGGGATGAGTGAAAGGGAGGAGGAGGGGGGCGAGTCAGAGGGAAGGGTTTAGAAAGACGTGTTTTGGGGATCGGAATAGTAAAAAAGGTATGAGATGATGCAAGGAGAGGTAGAGTAGGAAAAAGTCAAGAGTGATTTTGGGGATCATAGTAGTGGTATGGGGTTTGGGTGAATGAGAGAGTAGAGGTGGAGGTTATAGTTATAGAAGTATAGGGTAAGAAATTGGTTAGTGCATTAGAAACTATAGTAGAAAGAGGTTTCAGATGAGTCAGAGAGTTGAGGTAGAGGATATATTGAGAGCGGTATAGGCTGAAAAATAAGGTAGTGCATTGGATATGCTGAATTAGAAGAAAATTAATAAATATATAGATCCATAAATGCATGGATCCTCCCTTAATGCATCTATAGGCATAAAGGAAGGTAGTATAAGTAGATAAGAGATGCATTAAATAAACTCTGGCTTTCAAGTGTTGTACTTTAAATTCATTTTATTTATTTACTTATATAAATATTTTTGTAAATTAATATTGAGACAATTGCAGATAAATAGTTATGATAAAGTAGTTACTTATTTATGCAGTTACTTAAATACATTTAGAAAAAAATAAAATAAGGTAACTATCAGTAATATGTACATTTGTTAAGTAGAACTAATGAATATTAAAAAAATATATAACATAATTATTCTACACTTTTATACAAAGCAATACACATATATAAGTACATACCCATAGAACAAATAAATGCTTCTATAAAGAGAGGTATGCTACATATTTCTGTTTGCGTATGGTGGTTATGTGGGGAAGAGCCAATTCTTGAGTAGTTTTCTGAAGATAAGATGGTTATCCGGGATCCTATGCTGGGAGGTAAGGAGTTTTTTTTTTAAGACCTTTATTGACTGATTGCAAAGTTGACACAGCAGGGTGCCTACATCCCAGCGGGCCGGCACTGCGTCCCATATGATTTCACAACGGCATATGGGATTTGGTAAGAGACACAGCAAGCCACCTACAACCCATCGGGCCGGCCGCATTAGGAGGACGTGCAATTTAATCAGCCAACTAGTCAGGTCTCTAACAATCGTAAATAATCCTGGAAACTTCAAAAACCACAGCTCTCCTGCCATTGATCTACATTTGGGTTGACCAATCCCGCCTCGTTCCCCCATGCGATTCAGAAAAGGGGGTGGTGATGAACAGAGTGTTCCCCCATGCATCGCCATCCCGCTTTGTCGCCGTTCCCAAATCCCCCGATTGTGCCGCGCCAACCTGCCGCTCCCTCCAATATCTCATGCACTGCCCTCAGCTCGGTGTCTCTCCCCTTCCTGTGCAACCTCCTCCCGTGGCAGTTGGTCTGGGTGCATGTCATGGATGTATGACGTTACAACGCATACTATTACAACGCATACTTTTACAACGCATTTTTTACAACGCAAGTACCTTTACAACGCATGACTTTACAACGCATACCATTAGAACGCGAAATAGTAAAAGTAATGGAAAAGTACCATTACAACGAAAACACATATAATGCATACCCTTACAACACATAAAATAAACAAAATTATTATTTTTTTTTTTAAATAAAACCTGGCACGGGATGCAGGGAAAATAGGGGTTTTGGGTGGGGAAGTGTATTAAAATTTGGTAATAAACTGTACGTAAATATTACGAAAAGCAAAGCATTTTTAATAAATTAATACTCGAGTATTAAAATTAATACTCGCATATTTAAAAAAGTAATCAAATATTGTAAAATGTTATTTTTTTTACAAAATAAGCACAACTTAAAAATAACATTTTTTTAAAAAGAACGAGAAATACAAATAACTATCCGAAAAAACCAACAAATAACAAACTTATATCAGCCATTTTAAATACTGAAGATTAAGAAATAGTCCTACAACTCTTTCAATGAACGTAAAACCAAAACACTGAAAACAAAATGGATGCCAAAACGGAATTACAAACTTAAACTTAAAACAACATTTTTTAAACTGATTTTATAAATTGCATGTTTACACAGCAAATAAAATGATTTTAAAAGCTTTTTAAAACGCAGGCTTTCTCAAAAACCAAGAATACAATGACACAAACCTATAAATACGAACAAGATACCATTTTGAAAACAGTTGATTATCAACTACACAGCGACGACCCAAAGTCATTGAAAAAACTGAATTTTCACACATACAAGTAAGTTTAAAAAAAAGAAATAGAAGTAAAACAAGAATTTATCCATAATAACTAAGTATTAATACTACATTTTATAAATAATTAAATTACAGATTTTCCACAATTTGCTGATTTAAAAAAGCAATTTTTCGAAAATAAAGCAAATCCTGACAGATATGTAAGTACCTATAAATCTTAATCATAAGTTTGCAAAATAAGTAAAATAGCAGCATAACTCAATTTGTTTAAATGTGGTAACATATAAAAAAACATTTAAAAAGCCACAATGCCCCTTTAGAAAAACAAGCAAGAGGAGGAGCTTAGCGCGCATCCAAGATGGTCGCGTGAGCTCCCGAAACCCTCGCCGCCGCCACCGTCTATCCTGGCGCAAATCCTGTTTCTGACGACGGGTTCAACTAGCTGCGACTCTCCTGATCTGGAAGGCCTTTTTCAGATTTTGAATCGGATGCCGGACGCCGGACTTACTCCTTCCTGAAGCCTAGAGGCCTACACCGTGGCTCATCCCGGGACTTGGGCATCTGGAGCACCCTGAAAGTAGTTGAACAACAATGGCCTGTGGTAGGGGACGGCTACCCGGGGTCTACTTTCGGTTTCGTTTTCCCTGGCTACGGAGATTGGAGGTGGCTGCCTAGTGCTCGAGCCGGCCTGTGACCGCAGTCACTTGATTGATCGTCATCGACGCCTTGCATTTCAACCTCTCGTGGGTTTCCTTCGGGGGAGCCATTCACACCAGGTCCCAAAAGCCCCTGAGGGGCGCGCAACCCACCATGGCGGCCAAGTCTGAGAGTGACAAGCGGTCCCTCAAGAATGCGACTCGTGGTGGCGGGACTCAAACCACCATTATGGATAGCTTTGCGCGCAATAAGGGCTCACCCAGCGGGACTGGTAAAACCCCGGAGGACCCTGGTGGTGGCCCCCCCGGAATCAGAGGAGCCTACACTTCGAGATGTGATGGGCGCCATCGCCAGCATACAATCGTCGATGGGCCAACAATATGAGACCTTGGCAGCCAAGATCGACACAGTGGCGGTGGATGTGGGCCTGATCAGGGCGGACTTGGCCAAAACCAATGAGCGAGTTAAGTCGTTGGATATCAAGACAGCCAGTCTTACTACAGATGTCTCCGAACTTCAGATTGAGATCCGTACTCTTCGATCCTCTAGTGACCAGTTTGCCCGCAGGCTTGAGGATTTCGAAAGTCGCGCGAGGCGCAATAATATACGCATAGTCGGAGTTCCGGAGTCATCAGCTGATCAATCGACGGACTTGCTCGTTGAAGATCTGATCGTCAATCATCTTGCCCCTAAGGGCCTGAGTAACCTTTTTGCAGTGGAGCGCGCCCACAGAATTCCGGGCGGCAGACGCAAGCAGGGGACGGCTCTGCGACCCATCATTGCGCGGATCTTTAACTTCAGAGACAGGGATGCCATTTTGCAAGCTTCGAGGACTAGCGGTCCCACTAGGTTCGAGAATGCATCCATCAACTTTTACCCTGATTTTACCCCTTCGGTGCAGAAACAGAGACTGGGATTTACTGGAGTGAAGCGGAGATTAAGAGAACTGGGCATGAAGTATGCTATGCTTTTCCCCGCCAGATTGCGCATCGAACATAATGAGCGGGTGCTCTTCTTTGACATGCCTGAGGTGGTCAGTGACTGGTTGGACACATTATCTATGCCACGGGATAATTCGGAACAATCCAGATGTGCTGAAGGTAGCCAACGGGACCAGGAGGAGTAGGGGCACCGGTGTGTGTTACCATCGTATTCTGCTACGGTGGATTTTTCTCCTTTTTTGGGTCGATGACTTTTTCTTCAAGACAAGCCCTGGGGCAGCGGGGAGTTCGGGGACTTTTCCTCCTCCGGGGGTCTTTTACTTTTCTACTTGTAGTTTAGTTTCTGGGGTAGGGCGACAGGCACACTGCTAAATGGGGTGGTTTTTTGATTTATCGCAGGGGTGCAGGGTGGGGGGCTGTTGTTTTGGTGACCAGGGGGAAAGGGGGTGGGTCTTCTTTTTCTTGTTTGCATTGTTCTTGAGGCTACGTATTGTTGCTTATTTTGTGTTTCCTTCGTGGGGTTTGGGGGACCCAACTGCTTACTTTCGGGATGGGGGGTAGGGGGTTGAGAGTCTTGAGTTGGAAGTCAACGGCTTGGGGGACAAAATAAAACGGGGAATTGTACTCCAATATGTGAAGCGCCACTCTCCCGACATTGTATTACTGCAAGAAACGCATCTGGTGGGGAACACGTTCCATGCAATGAATTGGAGGGGCTACAGGTTGGTGGCACACTCGGGGTTCACTTCGGGCTCCAGAGGGGCTGGTGTTATGATCCGTAGTTCCCTCCCCTTGGAGATTGATGAAACAATATTGGATGACAGGGATAGATATGCAGCGATTGTTGGGAAGTGGGAGGGGAGAACGGTGGCCATCCTCTCGGTGTATGTCCCTCCGGGTTTGCAGACCACCACATTTGTCGACCTGGGGAAATTGGTTCTGAGGATTCCTGAGGGGCTTCTGGTGGTTGGGGGGTGACTTCAACTCGGTGGTTGATCGACATCCCCCAGGGCGCTTACATCATTGCAGTCCTGCCTTAGTGGTTTCTTGGAAACGTTTGGTATGGTGGACTGTTGGCGGATGCTTCACCAAGGACAGGCCCAATATACTTTCCACTCCGGGGCCCATGGGAGCTTTGCCAGACTTGATTATCTCCTTGTGCCCGCAGCCCAGGCCACGATGGTGCGAGAGGCCCGACATTTGCCTAGAGGCATTTCGGATCACTCCCCGCTATGGACCCATATAGATCTCCATTTGGACGTAGGGGGCCAGGTCGCCCCAATTAATCCCTGGCATCTCCGTGTTCCTGAGACTAGGGCAGGGGTGATTAAAGCTATAGATCACTACTTTGCCGATAATGTGGGATCCGTGTCATCCTCTGTGTCCCTTTGGGAAGCTTTTACAATGGTGATACGGGGCCAAGCGCTGTCACTGGTCGCCAGCTCTAAGAAGCGCCACAATGAGGAGGTTGAACAGTTGGAGTCCGATTTAGTGGCTTTGGAGAGGGATCTCGAGTGTGGGGTCACGCGTGAAAAAGTGCATGTTTTGCAACTGAAGCAGTCTGATTATAAAGCCTTGGTTACGAATGCCACGAAAGCTATGATTCGAGAACAACAGGGCCGTCTGTATGATGTGGGCGACAAGGCGGGGAAGTTGATAGCTTGGTTGGACAAAAGGGAGAGATAAAATTGTGTGGTGCCTGTGATCGAGCGAGTGGATGGTGTACGTGTGACGGATCCGCTGGAGATTGTGGAAGAGTTTGCTTGTCACTTTCAAACGGTGTATGCGCCGGTCTCGGACCGGCCAGAGGAGGATTCTCATCTTTTGCTTAGGGATATTGCTTTGCCTTGCCTGTCCGATTCTGATAGAGAGCTAATGGAGGCGGATTTCTCCACTGATGAAGTAGCGCTCGCTATTTGCTCCATCCGCTCTGGAAAAGCTACGGGCCCAAATGGTATACCCATCGAGCTGTACAAGTGTCCGTACAAAATGGCGTCGTATCTTCGCTCGATGTTCTTGGAGTCCAGGGAGAGGGGTTCGCTTCCTCGTGATCAGCGCTTAGCATCTATTGTGGTGCTCCCTAAAGAGGGTAAACCCCGTGAATTCTGTACCTCCTATAGACCTATTTCACTTCTGAATGTGGAACCTAAAGTCTTGGTGAAAATATTAGCTAACCGTCTGGTTAAAGTGATCGGAGATTTGGTGCACCCGGACCAATCTGGCTTTATTCCAGCCCGTAATACCGCGCTGAATCTACGCCATCTTCATGGCGTGCTGGCGAGGGCAGAGACGTTGCGTGAGCGAGCCATTTTGGTTTCATTAGATGCCACCATGGCGTTTGATACAGTGGAATGGCCATATCTATGGGCGGCTCTGGCAAAGTTTGGCTTCGGACCGGTGTTCATCGGCTGGGTCCGATTACTGTATGAGGAGCCCCTTGCCCAGGTGGTCGTCAACGGTCGTGTGTCGGCCCCCTTTGTTCTGGGAAGGGGTACACGTCAGGGATGCCCTCTTTCTCCGCTGCTTTTTGCCTTGGCTCTCGAGCCCTTGGCGGCTTGGTTGCGGTGGGAGCCATCCCTCAAGGGTATCAGGTGGGCCCCCGGTTTTGAAGATCGCATTTCACTTTATGCGGACGATATTCTCCTTTACCTCACCTCCCCACGGAGATCTTTGGGGGTACTGTTTGACGTCCTTAATTCCTTTGGAAGGAACTCTGGACTGGTCATCAATTGGGCCAAGTCTTGTGTGTACTCGCTCACGGACGATACACCACTCGTACCGCGTAACTGTCCTATGCAAATATCAGCCACCGGGTTTAAATATTTAGGAATCCATATTTCGTGTGATTCGGCTGTCCGGTATCGGCTTAACTTACTCCCCCCACTTAATCGCTTAAAAGCAGGTGTGAAAGCCAAGAGCAGACTGCCCCTATCCCTGGTGGATAGGGCAGCCTTATTCAAAATGATGGCCCTTCCCAGATTGTTGTATGCCCTTCGGAATACTTTAGATCTAGTGCCTTGCAGCTATTTTCAAGAGATTGAGTGCCTACAAAGGAAACTGCTGTGGGCCGGACATCCCTGGATTGCCTTGGCCAAGCTTACGCTGCCTTGGTATGATGGCGGTATTGCTTTGCCGGATATACGGCGATATTACTGGGTCTCTCAACTGAGCTCGGTTAATCATGCGACATATGGTCCGGCTTCTAACCCGGCTTTTGCTATGGATAAATGGCTGCTTCCGGGCGGAGATTATAACAGGGCGCTTTATTCAAAACGGTCAGATGTGGCATTGACTGGGCCTACCAGAGTTGCGGTGCGGGTCTGGTACAACGCTAATGCTGCTATGGGCTGGTCGGATACTCTCACTCGAGCGACTCCACTCTACACTGCCGAGAGGTTGGGCAATTTGTGGACTACTAAGGGGTTCAATAAATGGGACCTTATTGGGATTAGTAAGGTGGGAGACCTTTGGCGGAAGGACAAGATAAAATCCTTTGAGGAGTTGCAGCTTGAATTTAAACTCGGTCCTCGTGAATACTTTCGGTACCTACAAGTCAGACACGCCCTTTCCTCTGCTATACCGGCTGGCACGCCCGTTCCAGAAGGACAGAGTACTCGATGGGCACGTCCCGGACGGTATGATCTCCCTTATATACAAAAAGTTGATAAACGACCGAGCGGACCTTCTTCTACAGCTCCGCGTGGCCTGGACTGGAGGTGGACTGGAACTTGATGATGAGGACTGGCAGGTGGCGATATCCTCCCCGAAGGAGGTGGCAATCTCGGCCCATTTGAGATTGGTGCAGTTGAAAATCCTACACTGAGTGTACATGACGGGTCCTCGCTTGTTGCGTATGGGGTATGTCTCAGATGATTTGTGTAAACGTGGCTGTGGTATGGTGGGTACTTTCCTTCATATTATGTGGGAATGTCCTGCGGTTGCGTCCTTTTGGAATCGTGTGCATGGTGTTATGTCTGAGGTGACGGGTGTTTCGCTTTTGCCGGAGGCCCGAAGGTGTCTCTTAAATGTGTGGGAGCCCAATGATTATAATGTGACCCAGACACAGTGGGCCACTTTGGGTAATATGATTGCCAAGCGTGACATTGCGCAAATGTCGGGGTCGGCTAGGGCACCGAGTCTGTCGGCCTGGTCTAGGAACATGGACTGGTGCATGTTCCGTGAACAAACTGTTTACATTGCTCGGGGCAGGCCAAGAAAATGGGGGAGGGTATGGAGTCAGTGGAACCAATATCGTGGTGAAATTTGTACCCCTCCTTTTGAGCCTCCGCCGGAGGTGTTACAATCCCCTTAACATGACGTTACTTCTAGTCTGGATTTTGCCTATGTGTTGCTGGTTACCTCTTGTTCCCTCTTTCCCCCCCTCCCGGCTGTTCTCGCTGTTGACTATGTACAGTTGTGGATGTGGTCTCCCCTCCCCAGAAGGATTACTTATGTTTCTGCCTTTCGTTTAGCCTCTGCTGTTATTTTCTTATTTTTTGGTTGGTTGGTTTTCTCAAAATATAAAATCAAAACCTTATTCCTCCTGTACATTGAAGTATGACATAACATGATTGGTTAATTGCCGCCGGGACCTAGGGTTGTCGGCTGATGGGCTGTGTATTCTTTCATCCTGATATGATATTGGAATTGTTGCCAGCCGACCCGAAGTGGCTATATGACTGCTATTGTATTTTCATGTTTATCAAAAAAGGTTTTAAAAGAATTATATAAAAAAAAAACACAATGCATATTAATTCAAATTAATGAAAACAAGTTTGCTAAATGTGAAGTGACACAGTGTTAGATATGTTTTCGAGTATTAGAAATGTATTTAAATATTGTTAAGAAATAATCGATTTACTTATATTTAAAAATAAGCAAATACCAAATTTATATTTTCGACAGCCAAAGAATTAAATTTGAGAAAGACATAAAAGACATAAAAACAGAGTTTTCAAAAAGGAGCCAAACTCCATATCAACAATATCAAAAGATACTTATTTTCAAATAATTAAAAATATTTATAAATTTATAAAACGTAAATAACCTTTTCTGATACAAAGAAAATTATTACCATTTTCACACAGATAAATAACGAAAGAAAATAACAAGAAGTTGCTTAATCGAAAATACCAAGGACGATATTTAAAAAGATAAAATTTACAAATAAAGTGTAGGATAACATTGACTATTCTAACTCCAGGAAGGTGTAGCAGTAGGGAAAGTGTGGGATAGTGTAGGGGTGTAATTTACTATTCTAACTTCAACAAGGTGTAGCAGTAGGGAAAGTGTGGGATAGTGTAGGGGTACCATTTACTATTCTAACTCCAAGAAGGTGTAGCAGTAGGGAAAGTGTGGGATAGTGTAGGAGTATAATTTAATATTCTAATTCAAGGAAGGTGCCGCAGTAGGGAACGTGAGGAATAGTGTAGAAGTACCATTTACTATTCTAACTCCATTAAGGTGCAGCAGTAGAGAAAGTGAGGGATAGTGTAATGGTGTAATTTACTATTCTAAATCCAGTAACGTGCATCAGTAGTAAAAGTGAAAGATGGTGTAGGGGTGCAATTTACTGTTCTAACTCAGGGAAGGTGCAGCAGTAGGGAAAGTGAGGGATATTGTAGGAGTGTAATATACTATTCTAACTCCTGTGAGTTGAATCTGTAGTGAAGGGGATAGATAGTGCAAAGGAATACAGCCATGTACATTTTGTAAAAGAATAAAAACATTCTATAACATATTCTTTCTTTTCAATCTTTACAGATTCACAACTACCTTCCAAATAAAACCAAAGCAAAGCCAATAAAAAGAAAACAGTTTCCAGAAAAAGGCAATACCCCAAACTGAAAAGGTAAAACAGAGCAAAATGCAAAAATATAACACTACACATAGACCAATATTTAAGTATTGTAACTCCAAAAAAGTACAGCAGTAGAAAAAGTGAGGGATATTCTAGAGTAGTAATGTACTATTCTAACTCCAGGAAGGTGCAGCAGTAGGGAAAGTGAAGGATAGTGAGGGGTATAATTTACTGTTTGAACTCCAAGAAGATGCAGCAGTAGAGAAAGTGAGAGATACTGTAGGGGTGTAATTTACTATTCTAACTCTAGGAAGGTGTAGCAGTAGGGAAAGTGTGGGATAGTGTAGGGGTACAATTTACTATTCTAACTCCAGGAAGGTGCAGCAGTAGGATTAGTGAGGGATAGTGTAGGGGTACAATTTACTATTCTAACTCCTGTGAGTTGAATCTGTAGTGAAAGGGATAGATAGTGCAAAGGAATACAGTCATGAACATTTTTTAAAAGAATAAAAACATTCTATAACATATTCTTTCTTTTCAATCTTTACAGATTCACAAGTACCTTCCAAAGAAAAGCAAAGCCAATAAGAAGAAAAAAATTTCCAGAAAAAGGCAATACTCCAAACTAAAAAAGTAAAACAGATCAAAATGCAACAATATGAAAATAAACATAGAGCAATATTTTAGTATTGTAACTCCAGGAAGGTGCAGCAGTAGTGAAAGTGAGGGATAGTGAAGGGGTGTAATTTCCTATTCTAACTCCACAAAGGTGTAGCAGAAGGGAACGTGATGGATACTCTAGGGGTGTAATTTACTATTCTAACTCCAGGAAGGAGTATCAGTAGGGAAAGTGTGGGATAGTGTAGGGGTACAATTTACTATTCTAACTCCAGGAAGGTGCTGCAGTAGTGAAAGTGAGGGATAGTATAGGGGTGCAATTTACTATTCTAACTCCAGGAAGGTGCAGCAGTAGGTAAATTGAGGGATAGTATAGGAGTGTAATATACTATTCTAACTCCTGTGAGTTGAATCTGTAGTGAAAGGGATGGATAGTGCAAAGGAATACAGTCATGAACATTTTTTAAAAGAATAAAAACATTCTATAACATATTCTTTCTTTTCAATCTTTACAGATTCACAAGTACCTTCCAAAGAAAAGCAAAGCAAAGCCAATAAAAAGAAAACATTTTCCAGAAAAGGCAATACTCCAAACTAAAAAGGTAAAACAGATCAAAATTCAACAATATGAAACTAAACATGAGCAATATTTTAGTATTGTAACTCCAGGAAGGTGCAACAGTAGTGAAAGTGAGGGATAGTGAAGGGGTGTTATTTCCTACTCTAACTCCAGGAAGGTGTAACAGTAGGGAAAGTGAGGGATACTGTAGGATTGTAATTTACCATTCTAACTCCAGGAAGGTGTAGCAGTAGGGAAAGTGTGGGATAGTGTAGGGGTACAATCTACTATTCTAACTCCAGGAAGGTGCTGCAGTAGGGTAAGTGAGGGATAGTGTAGGGGATCCAATTTACTATTCTAACTCCAGGAAAGTGTTACAGTAGGGTAAGTGAGGGATAGTGTATTGGTGTAATTTACTGTTCTAACTCCAGGATGGTGTAACAGTAGGGAAAGTGAGGGATAGTGTAGAGGTGTAATTTATTATTCTAACTCCATGAAGGCGCTGCAGTAGGGTACGTGAGGGATAGTGTAGGGGTGTAATTTACTATTCTAACTCCAGGAAGGTGCAACAGTAGGGAAAGTGGGGGATAGTGTGAGAGTGTAATTTACTATTCTAACTCCAGGAAGGTGCAGCAGGAGGGAAACTGGGGGATAGTGTAAGAGTGTAATTTACTATTCTAACTCCAGGAAGGTGCAGCAGTTGGGAAAGTGTGGTATAGTGTAGGGGTACAATTTACTATTCTAACTCCAGGAAATTGCTACAGTAGGGTAAGTGAGGGATAGTGTAGGGGTGTAATATACTGTTCTAACTCCTGTGAGTTGAATCTGTAGTGAAAAGAATAGATAGTGCAGAGAAATACAGTCATGTAAACTTTTATAAAGAATAAAAACATTCTATAACATATTCTTTCTTTTCAATCTTTACAGATTCACAACTATCCTTCCAAAGAAAAGCAAAGCAAAGGCAATTCAAAGAAAACAGTTTCCTGAAAAAGGCAATACCCGAGACTGAAAAGGTAAAATAGATCAAAATGCAACAATATGAAACTAAACATAGAGCAATATTTTTGTATTGTAACTCCTGGAAGGTGCAGCAGTACAAAAACTGAGGGATAGGGAAGAGGTGTAATTTCCTATTCAAACTCTAGAATAGTGGAGCAGTAAGCAAAAGGATAGATAGTGCACAGGAATACAGTCATCTTAACTTTTTAAAACAATGAAAACATGCTATAAAATAATCTTTCTTTTCAATCTTTGCAGAATCTCAAGCACCTAACAAAGAAAAGCAAACCAACGCCAATACCAAAAACACAGTTTACAGAAAAAAGAAAAAACACCAGACTAAAAAGGTAAAATAAAACAAAATACAAAAGTTTAAAACAAAACATAGAGCAATACATTAGTAATGTAACTCAAGGAAGGTGCAGCAGTAGTGTAAGTGAGGGATAGTGTAGGGGTGTAATCTAATATTCTAACTCCAGGAAGGTGTAGCAGTAGGGAAAGTCAGGGATACTGTAGGGGTGTAATTTACTATTCAAACTCCAAGAAGGCGCAGCAGCAGGGAAAGTGAGGGATAGTTTAGGGGTGTAATTTACTATTCTAACTCCAGGAAGGTGTAGCAGTAGGGAAAGTGAGGGATACTGTAGGGGTGTAATTTACTATTCTAACTCCTGGAAGGTGTAGCAGTAGGGAAAGTGAGGGATACTGTAGGGGTGTAATGTACTATTCAAACTCAAAGAAGGCGCAGCAGTAGGGAAAGTGAAGGATAGTGAGGGGTGTAAATTAGTATTCTAACTCCAGGAAGGTGCAACAGTAGGTAAAGTGGGGGATAGTGTAAGAGTGTAATTTACTATTCAAACTCCTGGTAGGTGCAACAGTAAGGAAAGTGAGGGATAGTGTAGGGGTGTAATTTACTATTCGAACTCCAGGAAGGTGTAGCAGTAGGGAAAGTGTGGGATAGTGTAGGGGTACCATTTACTATTCTAACTCCTTAAAGGTGTAGCAGTATGGAAAGTGTGCGATAGTGTAAGAGTACCATTTACTATACTAACTCCAGAAAGGTGCAGCATTAGGGTAAGTGTGGGCTAGTGTAGGGGTACAATTTACTATTCCAACTCCAGGAAGGTGCAGCAGTAGGGTAAGTGAGGGATAGTGTAGGGTTGTAATTTACTATACTAACTCCAGGAAGGTGTAGCAGTGGGGAAAGTGAGGTATAGTGTAGGGGTGTAATTTACTATACTAACCCCAGGAAGGTGTAGCAGTAGGGAAAGTGTGTGATAGTGTAGTTTAAGATTAACAACAAAAAATTCACATAATAATTTTTTTTTTCTATTTTTTTAACAGATAATGTCAACTCAAGAAACTGCATCCTACATTAAATCTAAAAGGGAAACCGCTTGTTAAAACATGCTGGATATATATATTGTAAAGAAAGGATAAGTGAACCACGTAGACATTGGAGGTGTGTGCAATATTACTCATTCCATTGCAGTGGCAGAGCGGTTACCCTTGGTGAAACCATTATTAAAACAACAGATCATAACCACTCTGCCTCTGCAATGTAGATTTATGTAAGGGAAACAATTAATGAAATGAAAGAAATTGCATGCACCTCCAATGAAACTACTGGATCTATTTTAAGAGAGGTTGCACAGCATGTCCCCAGTCATAATGCTAGTAGTATGCCTATTATTTCCAATTTGCGAAGAATTATTCAAAGACAAAAGCAGGCAAGTAATACACATACTACAACTCCTCATACCTTTTCTGACATTCAAATTCCTAATGAACTCACTATTTCTTTTTCTAATGAACCTTTCCTCCTGCATGACAACCAAAACCCTCATAAACGTATTCTTATCTTTAGTACACCCCGCAACCTTGTTAAGATAGAGAACATTGAAATTTGGATACCTCAGCAGATCGTTTCCTGTGGGTCGAGGACTTTGCTTGGACCCCCTTTTCCTACTCCTGCCAGGCTTACAACTTGCGGAACCCGCTTCGCGGGTCCCGCTGCGCACCAGCGCCACAAGGGAAGAATCTTTGCAACAGCGTGTGAAGGTCCAGGGCTGCGAGCGTGCGGGGCAGGACTTCAAATCCCAGAAGCCCCTGCACACCGCGCCTCTCGTCACCTGGCCGCTCTCCCTGGACAACACGCCCCGCCTCTAACCCTCAAAAGGCGTGAGAGGGCTGACCGTTGTGGGATACCTCAGCAGATCGTTTCCTGTGGGTCGAGGACTTTGCTTGGACCCCTTTTCCTACTCCTGCCAGGCTTACAACTTGCGGAACCCGCTTCGCGGGTCCCGCTGCGCACCAGCGCCACAAGGGAAGAATCTTTGCAACAGCGTGTGAAGGTCCAGGGCTGCGAGCGTGCGGGGCAGGACTTCAAATCCCAGAAGCCCCTGCACACCGCGCCTCTCGTCACCTGGCCGCTCTCCCTGGACAACACGCCCCGCCTCTAACCCTCAAAAGGCGTGAGAGGGCTGACCGTCGTGGGATACCTCAGCAGATCGTTTCCTGTGGGTCGAGGACTTTGCTTGGACCCCCTTTTCCTACTCCTGCCAGGCTTACAACTTGCGGAACCCGCTTCGCGGGTCCCGCTGCGCACCAGCGCCACAAGGGAAGAATCTTCGCAACAGCGTGTGAAGGTCCAGGGCTGCGAGCGTGCGGGGCAGGACTTCAAATCCCAGAAGCCCCTGCACACCGCGCCTCTCGTCACCTGGCCGCTCTCCCTGGACAACACGCCCCGCCTCTAACCCTCAAAAGGCGTGAGAGGGCTGACCGTCGTGGGATACCTCAGCAGATCATTTCCTGTGGGTCGAGGACTTTGCTTGGACCCCTTTTCCTACTCCTGCCAGGCTTACAACTTGCGGAACCCGCTTCGCGGGTCCCGCTGCGCACCAGCGCCACAAGGGAAGAATCTTTGCAACAGCGTGTGAAGGTCCAGGGCTGCGAAGCCCCTGCACACCGCGCCTCTCGTCACCTGGCCGCTCTCCCTGGACAACACGCCCCGTCTCTAACCCTACGGACTACCTATTTAGGGGAAGGTCAGTACCCGCTAAGCGGGAGCGTGCGGGAGCATGCGGGAGCGTCCCGGGAGAAGCCCAGGACAAGGGCGGGACCGTCTGTGGCCGTCAGGGGCCAAAGGAGGCCAGGCCTGGCCCCCCCCTCTGACCAATGGATTAGATTTACATATGGGTAAAGTGTTGCTATTCATATTGGCCCTTTGTGTTTAAGTAATTGTTATTGTTGCCCTAAGGTTTTTTATGCCCTTAATTTATTGTAATTTTTTATTCTACTTTTTGCTAAAATATGTCTGCTTCTACACCAAACTCCCTTCCTGACCATGTGAGTATCTCTATACTCGGTCCTTTAGATAAATTCTTCGCTAAAGCCACTAAGGATATCGACCGTGAATTATTATTAGCAGAAAAAAGGGCCGAACGGCGTTTATCTGTAGAGGCACTTAAAAAACAGCCTCATCTAGTTACTAAAGGGACACTCTCTACATCCGTAGCAGAACAGGCGGAAGTGGATGCTGACCTTTTTAACACAGATAGTATACCTTTAATTTTTCAGGAAAGTCAGCAACCCCAGGGGTCTGGGGATATGGTCGTGGGAAGTTTGAGCGACTTGCCCACAGTAAAATCCCATAACCCTATAGACCTGAATACTCCGCTATCCCCAGAACCAGAACCTGATTTTCACTGCGCTACCTCCTCCTCCCTGAAGATACAAACAGAGGTCATCTCGTTACCCCCTCCTACCCCCCCTACTAAAGTAAATAAGGTAAAGCAAGGTCAAAAGCGCAAACAAGGTATATCCTCTACAGCTAGAAAAAGAAGACGAAAGGGTGGTAAAAATAAAAATAAAAATAAAAATAAAATTAGGTTCAACAACCCATGGGAACCTGCCGAGATGGTACTTTCTAGACAAACCCTGTTAGTGGATATAAGTGATAATGTAACAGAGGCAATAAACACTCTACCAACAGACACTCTACCAATAGACATTCTACCAATAGACACTCTACCAATAGACACTCTACCAATACACACTCTACCAATAGACACTCTACCAATAGACACTCTACCAACGAACACAGATAGGGAAGACAAAAACATCTCTAATGCTGAGTTATTGGAAGCACTTGAAAATATGCTGAAGGCTCTTTTTCTCCCTCTTGTGGAACGGTTAAAAAGGTTGGACAAAAAGTTAGACTGTCTTCTCCCCCATTCCACACCTTCAGAGAATATAATACCAGTAACTCCGGCTACTAAGCCTAGGGAACAAATTGTTAGCAAAGATTCTAATCAACAGAGTTCCCTTAATAACCCGAAGATCCCAACTGCGAATAAACTCCCACTCCCCCCACCAGCTATATCGGCAACCTTAGCCGCTAAAAACTTGCAAAAAGAAAACGCACCTGCGATGCCGCCAAAGCCCACTCAAACTGATAAAGTCACCACTTTAAAAACAAAAAACATTAACACTAACAGACCCAAAATACCATACAAAAATACGGTACAATTACCTCCAGAGTGCTTTGGCTTTGTTATTGTGTTAACGGGTGTACCAGCACTTGGGGAGGGGGATTTCGAATCAGATATAAGTCTAAAAAATAAAGCGATTCATTGGTTGTGTACGAATAGACCTTTACCTGCATATTTCAATGGGGACATTGTATCAGCTAGGAGATGCCAATGGATAGGCATACGCCCAAAAGATATAGATGGTGACCTGATCATAGTGAACTTTAAGGACCAAAGGGTGGTAGCCTACATAAATGATTGGTATGTTAGTAGCAATGAGGGTGAAGTTTCCACACGTAGTTTGACATATTTCTACCCGGAAAATATGATGTTCCCTTCAAACAAACATAGGCAGAGACATGGCTTAAACATCAACCATCATCAGAAACCACATACAAATAAACTATTCTTTAACTATCCAAATCGAAATTTTAGAAATCCTAGAAACCCTAGTTTCCACCCTGGAGTAAATTTTCCAAATCTGTACTCCGGCCCAAATAACCATTATCCAACTAATCCTAGAGAATTCTGGAATGTTCCCTTGTCAAATATGTTTTACCCTCTGACACCTTTGAACTTAAATGATTGACTTCACCCAGCCGAACATCAAACAAGTGGTTGCGACCCAATATGGTGGAATAGTGTACCGAGGTGCAAAGCTCTAGAGATGGGCAATAAACTGGATGTGGGAGATGTTGATGTTGATAAGGATACCCAAATAACTGAACTACAGGAGGGTGTGGATTTGGGAACAAATGCTATAAATGTTATAGGAGCGAAGGAAGGTCAATGTGCCCAACCACTTCTCCTAGATAGTTTGCAAGTGGAAAAAGATGATAACTGTGTTAAGATTTGTAATACTTATGAGAATGTCAGCAACTTTCATGTACTCTCTTGGAACATAGCGGGTTTTGCTCGTAGATTGGAGGACCCGGCCTGGGTAGAATTTGTAGATTCCTTTGATCTAGCTTGTTTACAGGAGACCTGGAGCACAGTCGATCTGAGCTTAGGCGGTTTTCAAAGCTTTAACACCTTAGCAATACCGTCAAACTCAGGTCGAGCGAAGGGTGGACTCATGACAGCCATCTCAGTTAAACACAATCTGACGACCGTCAACTTAGTGTTGGAAACACCTTGGTACCAATTATTTATTATCAAGAACCTTTTTGTGGAAACTGTTCTTCTTATAAATTGGTATTACAATATATTTGACCCTAATGAAACAGAAGTTATTGACAATTTGCAGGAAGAGATTACCAACGTAAGAAACAGAGTCTTCCCTCTTCTGATTATGTGGTTGGGTGATTTCAATTGTGAGTTGTGTAAACTTAGTGGGTTTAGAGCTTGTGGGATGATGGACCTAAATGACCATTGTATGGCCCACTTCTCACATACAAAACAAGGAGAAGCCATAAATAGCATTTTAATAAATAATAATCTATGTATCCTTGATATGAATAGTTTCTCGGGAAAAATGGATATACCAACTTTTCAGGGTACAAGGGGTAGATCAAGTATAATTGATTTTGCAATTATTTCCATGGGACTTTTTAATCATTTAAAAGATTTTAAAATTGAGATAAACCCGGCTAGTGATCATAACCCCTTAACCTTGAGCTTTTCCATTACTTCTGATCCAAAATCGTCCCAGGAACAACCAATAGTACATACTAAGAATCAGGGTGTTACGGTGAAATGGAATAAAGTAGTGGTTGGACAACTGGAGATGGATATTTTTAAGGAAAACATGGCTTATATTGACATCTGCCTTTCGACTAATCCTGATCCAGCCCATATAATCACTAGCTTTGAGAAGTTAATGGAAAATGTAGCCACATATTTATTAGTAAAGGTAGGAGGGAAGAGCCGAGATCAGGGGCCTAAATGGTTTAATGCGGAATGCTCTGCAGCCCAAACAACCTTAACTAAAGCATTGCGGCAAAAGCCTAGAGATAGAATTATGGTCACACTAGCTAGGAAACAATATAGACTAGCAATTATAAAAAGGAAAAAAGATCTCAAATCCAAAGCATGGGAAGATCTAGATAAGGCAGTAGACCTAAGGGACAATAGACTCTTTTGGGAAGTAATAAACAGGCCCTTTTTGACATCAGGGGACGAAAACACCATTCAAGTTCACCTACCAGAGGACACCTGGCTGACTCATTATAATAAAATCTTTAATCCCAAAGAGATACTATATACTACCCCGGAGGAGGACTCCGACCTCTATGTTAATATGGAATCAGCAAAGAAGCTGAGTGAGTCAATATGGCTTGCTGAAGTAGAGCTTGCCCTTACTAAGGGGGCACCTGCAAAGGCCCCAGGTCCTGATTCAGTACCACTAGATCTTTTTAAATATAATCGAGAGTTCTGGTCCCCTTTGCTTATGAATGTTTTTAAGGCACTAATACTTGGTCCTATTCCGACCTCTTGGAAAGAGGCCGTTTTGGTCCCAATTTTTAAAAAGGGCAACAAACATGATCCTAGATGCTACAGGCCAATATCGCTAATAGATTCAACATGTAAATTGATGGGTAGGGTGATATTGGCAAGGCTGGAAACCTGGGCCGAGTCTTCAGGTGTAATTGTGGACTCACAATACGGTTTCAGAAAAGGCAAAGGAACAAACGAGCAGTGCTTGAACCTTGCTCTGATTATGGGCAAGTACATGAGTGCCAAGAATGGTTCCATACACTTGGCATTCATGGACTTGTCCAGTGCCTTTGATACAGTATGTAGGGACAAACTATGGTCCATGATGGATTCTATGGGTTTTGAAGAACCACTGGTTACCCTGCTCTGCAGGTTACACACCGCCACAACGGTTAGGGTCAGATATGGCCGTGGTGGTGAGAAATCGAAACCCATTTTATCCACTGAAGGCGTCAGACAAGGATGCATTTTAGCACCTTTCTTATTTTTGATTTACACAAACGGTTTAGAGGGTTTTTTGTTAGAAACATCTGCTGACTTCCCAAAGATAAATGGAAAACGAGTTCCAATGTTGTCTTACGCAGATGACACTGTTTTAATGACACTTACCCCTAATAGTATGCAGATCACTTTGGATGCTTTTGACTTATTCATGGGCAATCTAGATTTAGGTGTTAATTTTATTAAATCTTTTGCCATGACCTGTGGTCCAAAAAATGTAAAAACACGTAAATACGTGGTGAAGAATGCCATCATTGAGAAGGTGGATAATTTTTGTTATCTGGGTAACATCTTTAACAAAAAACTGAGCTGGGAGCCCCTGCTAATAGCACGGGTTCAGAAGGTCGCACAGCTAATTGAAGCTCTCTTCCGTTTTTCCAGCAAATTAGGCCAGCGACGTGTAGCAGAAATGACATTATTATACAAAGCTAAGTGTGTTTCTGCTTTGACCTATGGTTCAGGAGTTTGGGATTCGCATAATTGCGAAAAAATACAAACTGTTGAAAATAAGTTCATCAAACGTTTACTATCTGTTCCAATGGGTACATCCAATATATTCTGCCATGGAGAAATCGGAATCGAGTTTATAAGTGATGTTATTCACATTGCCCCTTTAATACTATGGGCTAAGGTTTGGCAATCTGAAGAATTGAAATTAACTAAAGATATTATTCAAGATTGCCTTAAACTTGATTATTACTCTCAAATCCCGTGGCTGCGATATGTTGGAGAGACTTTTAACAACATAGGTTTAAGTAAGATGTTCACAAACCCTGAACTGCTTGGTAGTGATGCCAAGGAGACTATTAAAAACGCCTTTAGTGACTGTTCAGGTTCTTTAAAGACAACTGACCATGCGATAAGTGTAAGGGGTAAATTAGTCCCCCAGTTCTATTTGTCATACATCACAAATACACAATGGCGTTTTTACCTTACGAGATTTCGCCTTGGCACCTTACACTTTTTGTTTGCTTTCCCAAAGCAGGGTGGTTGGTGGGAGAAGCTACCCTATTGTCCTTGTAACAATAGAGTTTCAATAAATACTCTCCACCTCATGCTTTTTTGCACTTTGTATAAAGCACCAAGAAACACTTTCCTTAAACCATTGCTGGAAACATTTGAAACGCGTTTTTATAAAGAGGCATATGATCATTTGTTATCACTATCAACTGCACATATCTGTAATGCCGTTTTAAATTTTATTATATCTGCTATGGTGATCAGAAAAAGATATTGTTGAATTTTGTTTTTAATAACTACGTAACTATGTATTGTGGTCTTTTTGATGATTAATTCAAACCTGTGTTTTTCCCTTTTAAAAATTTGTTTATGTATACTTTTATGGTTTCTATATGAAATCGAAATAAAGTTTTGAAACGAAACGAACGGATGATGGATGGGACGTTTAAAAGTACACCCCATCCTTTCACCCAAATTTACACTATTCATGCAAAGATTAACCACAATGTAATTCCCTTAGTATATAGTTTGCTACCTGATAAGCAACCTGCAACCTACACTGAGCTTTTATCAGTGATTAAAAGCAAAACCTCCAATAAAAGTCCTAGGAAGATAATTGTTGATTTTGAATTGTGTATGATCAATGTAATCGCTAAAACGTACACGGATACCCAAATTCAGGGATGTTTTTTTCATTTTTCCCAGGCATTCTGGCGTAAACTACAAAAAACATCCCTGGTTGCAGATTACTCAACTGATAGCAAACTACAGTGTGAATTAAAAAAACGAACAGCTCTTTGCTGTGTTCCTCCTGAAAGTGTAAACGAGTACTACAGTGCAATCACAGAATCAGAATTTTATAACGAAAATGAAGATAAATTGGCACCCTTACTAAATTATTATGAAGACACATGGATTGGGCATCTAAGCAGATCGGGTCACAGGAGGAAGCCACTTTTCCATGTGGCGTGGTGGAAGTGCTACACGAGCTGTTTAGAAGGAGAAGCAAAAACAAACAATACCATAGAGGGATGGCATAACTCCTTCAACCATACAATTGGCAAACCACACCCTAACTTCTATTCATTTCTTGAAACTTTGAAGAAGGAGCAAAGTTTTCAAGAAATGAGAATTTCTCAAACATTAACTGGTAGCCTAAACTCACGCATTTCCAAAAAATCAAAGGAAATGTCTGAGAGACTATTGGCTATTCTCCAACAGTTTTCGTTGTGTGTGGCTTTAGACTACCTTGATAATGTTGCTAACATTCTACATTTCTAAATATAATTTACACCTTACTTTCCTGCTTTTACCTAAATTATATAAACCTTTCAATTCAATTTGGCCTTAACATTTTTCTAAATTATTTTTCAAAAATTAACGTCGGGTCAGCTTACCTGTAGTTGTCTTCTTTCTTTTTCTTCATCTTGTTTCCCCAAAAGAAATCAATTTTTTAGCAAAATCCAAAAACCCAAGCAATCCAAGGATGTTATAAATATTTTTTTTCTTTTTACAAATTAGTTCACCTTATTTTAAATTCCTTATTATAAAATCCTTTGTTTATAATTTAAAAAATGAATTTTTTTCTTTTCAAAAATATCTTCTTGATTCAAATACAACATATTCCATAAAAAGGCTTCTTTTTGAGTCCTCTCATGAATCTTCTTGTTTCCAAATCAAAATCAAAACCCATATGTAAATCAATGTCTTCAAAAATATTATTTTTTCACGAAAATCCATCTTCCTTTTTTTGAAATTAGTATTCTTAAATCCAATGTCCAGGAAATCCTTTTAGTTTCAAAGTGCATCCTAAAAGTATTCCAAAGTCCACGAAATCCAAAATCTTTCCAAATTCATCCTGAAAATAATTCAAAGTCCACGAAATCCATGTTTTTTCCAAGTCCATCTGGAAAAGATTTCAAAGTCCATGTGCATCCTGATAGTAATCCAAAGTCCACGAAATGCAAGATCTTTCCAACTCCATCCAGAAAATAATTAAAAGTCCACAAAATCCATGTCCTTACCAAGACCATTTGGAAAGGTTTCGAAAGTCCATAGGCATCCCGAAAGTAATCCAAACTCCACAAAATCCATGTTTTTTCAAAGTCCATCTGGAAAAGTTTTCAAAGTCCATGTGAATCCAGATAGTAATCCAATGTCCACGACATCCATATTCTTTCAAAATTAATCTGGAAACGTTTCCAAATTCAATGTGCATCCTGAAAGTAAAACAACGTGCACGAAATCCAAAAACGTTCTAAATCCATCCTGAAAATAATCCTAAATTCTAAAAATACATTTTCTTACTATGTCCACCTTACAAGGTTTCAAAACTTAATGAAAGCCCATATTTTCACAATTTATAAACACCATAAAAACCACAATTCCCGAAAACAAAGTTGATTCCAAATAGATCAACCAAAATTAACCAAAATCCACGAAACCAGCTGTCTTTCAAACTCGATCTCCAAATTAATTCCAAAAACAAGTATTCGAAGTTCTTTTAGATATTTTTAAACAATGCATTTTAAATTATAACTTTCCTTTAAGTAATAATTATTCAAACATCCTAAAATAAAATTACCATTCCCCTTTCTTTTTTCAAAATACATCCTTAAATAACATTAACCTATTATTTACAGTGACCCGACAAAGGCATACTCTACTAACATGATCGGCGACATGCTGAAATTACAACGTAAACATTACGTTTATCATATGCAACCTCTCCTTATCCTTTCTTTACAATATATATATACAAATTAACATTCTAATGTTTATAAATAAAGTTTAAAGAGTTTCCTACCTGAGCGCAGATCAGCATCCTGCTGCTTCCTCCCTCTACGCTGTTGAAAATGGCCGCTTGCATGCACGTTTACGCGTCAACGTCATCAGGAGCTACAAAGATGAAAAAAGGACTATTTCTTTTTTATTTATAATAAACATATTAAAACATTTTTTTAATAATGTTACATTACATTTAAAAAAAATTTAATTATACAAAATTGAATGAAAATGATTACATTCTATATAAAACAAACATTTAAAGATTTTATATCATAGTTAATAATGATAAATAGAACTTACCTCTATGCTTATTCCATTTCCATCCCAAACATCACTTATGTACCTTTTAAGCAGCTTGCAAATTAGTACCGCGGGATTCAAACCTTCAACTATGGAAATAAATGAAGGACAAAACTCTCTATTGAATTCAATACAAAAGCGTGGGAAAATGTCATTTTTATTTTTTAAACAAACTTTTTTAATTTCTTTACAATTTTGATATTTTTTAATGTATTTATTCATGTTCTAGAACTTTTTCTTTTTTTTCTATAATTTATTTTTCCTAATAATTAATATTATTTTCAATTATCTATCAATCAATCAAAATTCTATTAATAATTTAAATGTTACTTGAATATTAATATAAAGAATGTAATGATTTATTTAAAATTAGTTTTTTTGACAGACATCCCATTAATTAATAAATATAACTTCAATTTAAAATCAAATGTTTAATTATTCATACTAAATTTTTTCTTTAATTTGATTTAATATTTTGTACATTTTTTTGTTTATATTTTTTCTATATTTTCTATAACTTAGAGAATAATAGTAATGCATTCATTTTTAGTTTCTTCACTTTAATTAATATTTCAAAACATTTAAAAAAATATATTATATTATTACTAGACTTAATTTTTATGAAACATTCTTAATTTTTTGGGAATATATTTTAAATACATAAATATATTAAATATAACAAAGTAACTTTACTCATATTACAATTATTTAAAAAGTTCCTTGAGTATTAATATTATTAATAATATTTGTTTAAAATAATCAAATTAATTAATATATACCTTCAGTTATTTTTTATTACTTGAGTATTATATTTTTAATACAAAAATATATTAAAACAAATCAATTAAATTTACTCATATTTCATTTATTGAAAATGTTATTTGAGTATTAATTTGAAATTAATTTTATTTAAAAACAAATTATTTAATATATACTTAAATATTAATTATACATTATTATTGAAACAGATCAAAAATGTTCCTTGAGTATTAATTTTAATAAAAGTTTTATGGATAACTATAAAATATATTAAATACATTTTTTATTGGTTACTTGAGTATTAATGGGATAAAAATGATTTAATAATGTAAATTTAAAAAATAATAAATATTCCTAAATTATAAAAAAATTTAAAAATAGAAAGAAATATAAAAAAAACATAATACTTACGTTGTAAAGACTTGCGTTGTAATGACATCTGCCTTGTAAAGGCATGCGTTTTAAAGTCTTGCATTGTAAAAGCACTTGCGTTTTAAAAATTGCGTTGTAATGGTAGTGCGTTGTAAAAGTTGTGTTGTAAAGGATGTTCCCCGCATGGGATCAGTGTCAGTATGTTTCAGGAGGTAAACTTGCAGAGGGGCCCAAATGTCCCGCAGGCGAGATGTGGGTGGCATCAGTTCAGCTTAAGTGTGTAGCTGGTCTTGAAAGTGTATAAGATCGTTCAGCCACTCCTTAAATTTTGGGGCTCTGCCTCTCCCCCAACGGCAATGGATCCTTCTTTTTGCTAGTAGTAGGGCCAGAGAAGTGTATTTTCGGATCGCAACAGGCAGCTGCTCAGTGTTCCCCAAGAGCACCACAAGTGGGGTGTCAGGCAGTGCATCCCAACCATCTCATCCAAAGCGCTGAGAGCCTCACCCCAGTATTTCCGGATCAATGGGTAATCCCATGCCAGGTGTCCAAACACCGTTTGCTCCCTCGGCTCCGCATCGGTTACAGCGGTCAGTATCTCTCAACTGGATACGGTGCAGACGGGCAGGCGTATAATAAAGTTGGTGTAAATAGCTATAATGTATGAGTCGTAATCTATTGTTTGCCGAGATTTCTCCTGTCTGCTGACAGAAGAAGGACCACTGTGCTTCCGTGAGGGGATGTCCCAGGGCCCCCTCCCACCTGGTCTTGGCTGGGGCGGGGTCCCTCTCCCACTCCCTCTGTGTAGTGGAATATAGTTGCGATACTACATGTGCTGGAGCCTCCTGCTGTAGTAGAACATGTAGGGGGGCCATGATGGGCGGCTCAAGCGGGAAGCAAGGCGCGAGGGCTCGAACGTCTCGCCTGAGTCTTACATAGTAAAAGCGCTCCAGCGGGGTAGGGGAGGAGGTATCAAAAAACTCCTCGCTGGTGCAAAAAGTTCCTTGTGTATACAGTTGCCCCCAATTGAGCCGCGACAGCTTTCGTAACATCCAACAGCATCCTCCCTCTCGTGTAACAGGCATATCGTGCCTTCCCCGCAGAGGTGCCAAAGGTGAGTATAGTAAGGGGGCTTGAAGTTTCTGCGCCAGGTCCCACCAGGCACAGGTGGTGCATTGCACGGTATTGGATACCAGGTGTCTAGGCACCGCGGGGGTGCTCAAATATGCTGAATAAGGAGTGGGAGCCATGTGTCCATCTTCCACTGCCAGGTGAGGCATGGACGGGGGGGGGAGTGTATCCAGTAGGCCGCAAAGTGAGCCTGAGTGCAGGTAAAATATAGTTCAATGTCAGGAGTTTTCAGACCCCCAGCGTCAAAGGGGCGAATAAGGACCTCCCAAGCCAGACTGGGCTGCTTCCCGCCCCAAGTCAACCTGACCAGCTGTGATTTAATACTGTTAAAAAAGTGGCGGCTCGGAGCATGGGGTATGTTAGTAAACAGGTAGAGAAGCTTAGGTAAGATCACCATCTTAATCAAAGCCACTCTAGCAGCCATAGATAAGGGCATCGCTATCCATCTAGTTATTTTATCCGTCAATTGATCCAATACTCGACCATAATTGTCTCTCATCAGTTCTTCCCGGCAACAGGAGATGTGGATGCCCAAGTGTGTCACCGAATCTGCGCACCAAGCCAGTGGATAGTCAGGCTTGAAGTGCGGGGTGGAGTCCGTGAGAGGGAATATCTGGGATTTCCCCAATTCACCTTTATTCCCGAAAGCCTACCAAACAGTATTGGGAGGTAAAGAGTTGCATAGTTTAGCTGCTTAGAGAATTATGGGTCACCAATGTTTTCTTTCTTTTATCTTGAGATTTTGAGGTGAGGTGCAAAGCTAAAGCGGAATGTGAATGTGTTTGGTGATTTTATTCCTGATGAAGAGTGGTCTTGTTCCATGTATCTCTTTGTGGGTGATATAAATCAGCTTGAACGTGGATCCTCTGGCAACCTGTAACCAATGCAGGGCTTTCAAGGCAGGGGATAAGTGGTGTTTCGGTTTTATATGTAAGAGTAGTCTGGCAGCCGAGTTCTGAATCTGTTGTAGTCGTTTCATGGTCGTTAAAGGTGATATGTGGTATAGGATATTGGCGTAAACGAGTTTGGACAGAACAAGGGAGATGGTAGCCTGGGCCTTGTGTGGAAATCCCAAAGGGGGACGATTTGTCGCAGAGTTGTTATAGTAAAATTGGTCTGTTTTGCTACATTTTGATGTATCCTCCACTGCAGAACATTTCCAATACGTCATTCGACGTAGCATACAGCCTGTTGTGAATGCCTTCAACTATATTGATGACATATTAATCTTCTGAGCTACTTGCAAAGAGCATAGAAAAGCTCTCAGGCAAGTATGTTGTTTGCTAAATGATGCTGGTTTGATGTTGAATGCTGACAAATGTGAATTCCATAAGACATTTTCATTTTTGGTCATATCTTTTCTGATGGGGGTATGACACCTGATCCATCTAAAGTGCAAGCGCTATCTACTCCTAGTCCCCCACAGGACATTTCTATTTTATGTTCATTCCTTGCCAGTTCCTGTTAGAGATACATACAAGAGTTTGCCAAGGCCAGTGCACCGTTACGATAACTGACTAAACAGAATGTTGTGTTTCAGTGGTCAAGTGAGTACGAGGAAAGTTTTAAGACAATCCAGTAAGTTGTTGAGAATGCCACTGAAATGGCCTACTTTGATCCCAAGCTTCACATAGAGGTTTTAGTTTATTTTAGCCCTGTTTGAGTTAGGCTCAATCCTTGCACATTACAATGGACAGCCAAATGCCTAATGGCATATGTTGGCTTTTGCCAGTAAAAGTTGTCACAAACTGAATGTGCTTATTCACAACCTGAGAAAAAAAGTTTGGCAATGGTATAGGCTTGTGAATATTTATGTGTGCTCTTATAGGGAAAGCCTTTCACAGTAGTGACAGGTCATCAAGCACTATTGATGATATTTGACAATCCAAAAGCCAAGATGCCTCCTGATATTGAACGTTGGAGTTTGAGATTACCAGAATACAACTACACAATCGTTCCCCATCCAGGTAAAGTAACAAAATCCTGATGATAATTTATCAAGAGTGCCATTACAATGCCCAGGTACCCCATTTAAGACGGCAGAAGCAGACATACATTTCAGCACTCCAGCTGCCATGCCATTAGAACAAATTGTCACTAACTTCAGCTAAGATAGTGACAATGCTGAAATTGAAAGACATTATTATTTACCAATCTTGGAACAAACAATCTCGACCACTCACCAGCGACAGTGAGTACTTAAACTTCAGAAATGTCAGAGAAGTACTGTTGTTAACTCAGGAAGGCCTCATCTTGCGACATACATAATTTGTCATTCTAGAGAGTCTACGTCAACAAGTAATTGAAGTGGCATATGAGGGACACCGAGGAATAGTTGCTACAAAGAGAGCTCTTTGAGACAAAGTCTGGTTTCCTCATCTCAATGAAAGGGTTGAAAGAAAGTTAAGTCTTTCATTTATACAACTGTCTCTCTTTCCTCATTACTCAGCACCCTTTAAGCATGTCAAAATTGCCTAACCACACTTGGGGGGAGAGTATTACTGTTGATTTTGTTGGTGCTCTTGAGAATAGACATAATCTAATATTCATTGATGATGAATACTCCCGTATTCCATTGGGAGATCTTTCATCCATCACTCTTGAAAAGGTTATCGAACAGTTAGGAGGCATCTTTGCACATTGTGATATTGAAATCTAACAACAGCCCGCCCTTCAATAGTCGAGACCTCAGAGGCTTACATTGCCATCTAAATGTAGAGCATCAGAAAAGCACTCGTCTTTGTAGAATGAGTCATGAACAATCTAAAGAAGGCTGTGCAGCATGCTGTATTACAGAAACTCAATCTCAAGGTTGTTTTGAATACCACTCTTCAAGCGATAGCGCATATGTATTTATAATTATTTATGTATTAGTCTGTTTATTTATTTATTATAAAAAGTTGTAACTGTTTATTTAACAAAGGGGGCGATGTAGTGTCTAGTAAATAAAGAATGACAGGACTGTTTTGGTTCCTGATGGACTCCATAGCCCTGTGATGAAATTATTGGAGGGTAATGAAGTTTGGAGGGTAATGAAGTGAATGCAGGTTTAGAACGTGGAGTTCTTGCTTAGACACAGAAAAATAAAGGCATGTATAATCACTCTCCATGTGTGGCATAGTTATTGGTGAGTGCCCAGGATGGGCAGGACGCTACAACAGGCAAAGTGGACACGGAAAGGAATCCTAAAAGCAAGTAGTTGATGTGGCATTTATTATTCTAGCAATTGTGCACCTAAGGTCACTGTAAAAGGGTTGAAGTCATTGGGAAATTAAATCTGCATCATTCTCTTGTTTCTGTAAGGATTACAGTACTCTAGAATTATTTAAAGTGATCGCTGGTCGTTAACGAGAGTGTTCAGAGTTCAAAACATAAAAAGATAAAAAAGCAAAGGATTACCTTTGTGCACCAGTTCACAAACTAAAATTTGACTTTGTGCCAGTCTTATAAATAGAACAGGTAAAAAAATTAAATGAGTAGGGAAAATGGGAATACAGCAGAGGAGGCTTGATGGATGGAGGAAAATCTAGGTCACAGCAGTGCCTCTGGGGTAAAAATATTCAATTAATTTGGCATCTAAAAATATGCATTTGAAATTGAAGCATTGCAGCAATCTAGGATCCCAGCATCTGCAAAAACACAAGAGTGACTCTGTACCATATATTTACGAGATAATAAAGCATGTGTAAATCTTTATTTGTAAATGGTGAAGACAATTTCTCTGCCCTGTGTGGTCTAATGCATAATCAAGTGAGTACTTGTCCATACTGACTAGATGAAGCATGCTGGATATTTATCAAAGTTGCAGAATGAAGAATTGAAAAATATACTAGCTTAAGAATATATACAGTGATCATGATAACCTTACAAAAAAACTTACAAAAGTCAATGTGAAGTGAGCATGGCCTAAATGTAACTTCCAAATAGTGTGGGTTCAAAAAACAATATCTTATTGCGCATTGCTATAAAACTGTCTTATTATTGTGACCATATAAAAGACAAATTGATAAATAATACAAAATACAACATAACAATCCGAGCTTAATGTGATACCATCAGACAGCCCTTACTCTCATGGCGGTTGTCTTTCCTAAAGAGTATAGTATGCTTTTGTTTAGAAATGCCATTTGTGTAGCACACAATCTGTTGAGGCTTCATAGCATCGAGCACGGTCAGGAAACACTCTGTCTTACATCTTACATTCTGCCCTATCTCTGGTTTTATAGCGGCTTCATGTTCAATGAGCTGTGGGGGTGTGATTTTGGTACCTTACAGGTCTGTGGGAGAGCTTTTGACATTTTATTTGGTGAATCCTGGGCCGGCAACATGCACTTTGTTTGCCAATTAGAAGTTAGAATCTATGAATAATGTGGCAGTCTATGTGGGTATTTGTGTATGGTATATTTTGGTGGCAAGTGTTGTTTGGAGGAATATCACAGCCCTTCATAGAGTGTGCCAGTGCTACATTGGGTGTATGTGAAATGATGTGTGAAATGTGTACTCTTGGGCATGTGTGTTTTTTATGTTGGTAATGTAACACATTTGACTCCTGTTGATTGGTCCAAATGAATACACAATGGAATGTTTAATTCGCTCACTGCAGGGTTGACGTCTTCTTGCCTCCTAATTTCCAAAAGGAAGGCTAAGGAAGGTCCTTATTTGAATGTTGGGATTTTACTATCAAATATTTCAAGCCTCATGACCAGCACCTCCCAGGTAAGTCCTCTGATATTGTTGTTAATTTGACAGACACAAGCAGTATGTATTTGTAATGATAAACAAATGCATTGTTGAAAAGGAAATAAGTTGCACATCCCCGCTAACACACGTTTCATGCTTCTCTTCAGCCCTTTACTGGGTTTAGAAATTATGAAAAGGAAAGTGGTTCTTGAAGCCTGTTTGTGCCAGAGCTCCTAGAGGCCTTTAAGGACATCTAGAGACAATAGCAAGTAAACATGCATAGCAGCAACAGATAATTTGATAGTGATCCAGTGCCAATACCAAAAATTGATCAGGGATCAATAATCAATAACATAATAACACAATGGCCCATACGCATTCACCCAGAATCCCTGATGCGCTGGGGTCAATTTATTTGTTCCAACAAATCTTTCCTTTTATAGATTCAAATGAGACATCTTTTAATAACTAATCTTTTAATATCAACTTTCATTCAATTTAGTTGATGGACCAATTCGTTGAATAGTTGATAGGAATGATAACTGCTAACTTACCAACCATTTAATTAATTAATCACAGACTCTCTGTAGGGTTAGGTTGGAGAGGAGAAATTAATATATGAAATACAGCTCATACAAATTAAACAATGACATTATGCAATGAAGGCGTGGATAGAGTAAGAGACAAAAGTTTTCAGCAAATATTTATGCCAAACATAATATACCTACCTGCGGGATAGATGAAGAGACAATAGGTTAATCTAAAATAATACAAATTATTAAATCATTGACGGAGTGGATAGGTAGAGAGACAAATATTTCAAAGACAAAATACATTAATATTTAGATTCTGAGTACGACTTAGGTTAAATACAAACCTATTGGTCTGTAAGAAAACCACCCCCACGGCCTAGGGAATGGTGAGGGTTCCTCGGAACAGAATCAGGGAAACAAAGTTATAAGGACAGGAACAGGACAGGTCAGGAACAGCTAGGCCTCTCTGCAAACCGACGGACAGTGACGCATCTCCCCTCTTCTCTCCTGTCAGCCTAAGCTCTCTCCACTCGCTCTCTCCACCCACCTAAAGGCACCCCAGTTATAGTCTAAAATTGACATGTCAATCCCACAATTGTTACTAAATACCACAAAACTCGCACAGAGATTGGTGGGCTTGGGAGGTGGTGTTATCACACCACCATGATTTCACCTTTTATTCAACAACTTCATTGTGAACATTAGTTCTCATGGTCTGAATCTCAGTTTGTTCTCACGTTCCCCATACAAGCTACAATTTATAATGTTCTGCTGTTATATATTAACATATTCGCAGAGTACATTTCCGGTCCCACGCCTGGGTACTGTAGTTGGCACTCATTGAAGCTTCCCTCCTCCCACCTTAGACAAGTTAAGAAGATGGTGGCTTCGTTCAGCACACTAAAGTAAATGAAAATGAACATTTATTAATTTATATGATAATGAAACCTTTGCTGGTACCACCCACCTTGCACTATTCCCCATTAATGTAACCTAGCATAAGCTTAGTGCAAAAGCAGCATTAATAATTACTTTCAAAGCAGGATGCAATATGCAAAATACTGATGCACATGCGGCCTTTTCATGCAACTTCTTCGTTTCTTTCAAAGCACAAAGTTATTACAATAATATTTAATTACGTATTAGTTCAGGCATGTGTAAAGCAGTTCCCTTGCGTTTGTGTTGGGTGTACGTTCGTTTTACTACAATTACTTACTGTTAGTACATATTATGGGGGTATTCATTCTAGCAGGTTTCATCTTTGCGAAACCCTGCTCCATCGATAGTAATCACCAGAATTTAGACACACTTGAACAAACATTTTCCAGGAAAGAAAGGGAGAAAAATGTCAACAACATCATCAACATGCTCCATATCAGTTTTATTGTGTTTGATACAAGCCGTTCCATTGGCCCTTAAAGGTAAAGGCTGATTTTTAGGCCCAGCTAGAGGGGCACCCCTGTTTCCTGCAGCCTACTCTTGGTATCCTAATGTTGAAAGTGTTACCATCACTACCACAGTGGAACCAATAATTCTGGTACCATTGCACAGATATAGGAGCAGGCAAATAGCACCTGACAAGGTCCTCACCAAAAAAGGTCCAGCCGTTCACCACAATAGGCGTCCTGATATGGACAAGGATACATACTCCACAAAATCTGATCCCACAGAACCCACAGCCCCTCGACTGCCCAATGTACCCTCTCAACTCAATGGTTTTAACATAAGCAATTTGCTAAGCAAGCTGTCTCACTTCCGCTCAATATACTTCGGCCTTTAACTTCTGTCCTTTCCCTGACATGCCTGTTTTAAGATTATTTAAGGTGGATCCCACTAACGAGGTACGTCTGGGGCATCTGGAGGTAAATGTATGGAACTAGAATTCACATCTATTTTTTTATTTATTTTTTTATTACAAGACGTAGGAAGAAAAAATACATTGGTACATTAATTTAATTAGGCATACATTAGACAAGAATTTACAATATCCAAGAGACAACCCTAGACAATAAAATGCCACAGCGATAATACAAAAACTACAGTAATGCACAACTAGCCATATCGATATTAAAAATACTATTAGCGAGACAACTAATATTATGCTTCAATATTTAAACCTATTGATTTAATACGATAATAATATACAACATATTATTACCATACTTAAAATATTAGTTCCAAAACATATTAAATTACCCAATATAAAAACAACTGATAATAAGCAGCATCAAGATTATTATTATTATACCGTTCATAAAGTCCTAATGCAAAAAGTGGAAAGTCCTACACTTTAAAACCACCAAAAAAAACATTAATATAGTTCTGAAAGTGCTATTGTTATTACGTGTAAAATTGGCCTACATAAATTGACTAATGCAATAAAGTGCCGATGTATAGTAGCACCAATAGAAAAACATTGCATGAAGTGCAAATATAATAACGTACAAAATGTTTTTTTTTAGTTTTTTTTTTTTACTAATATACATGATAAAAGTGCTTAGCAATTTGATATAGCACGGCAAATGGATACTTGTATTTCCTCAAATGCAAATGTATTACCATCTTACAGTTAACTAAAATATAACAGTCACCTTCCTTTTAGCAGTTCAAGCTTGTTAAAATATTTCCAATTCCTTTCAAATCTTACAATCGCACCCACTCTACCTGCATAAGCTCTCTCAAAACTATATGTTCTTCTCATTTTATTAACCCACTTAACATGACATGGACACACCGTAGATTTCCAATTTTGCAAAATCAGGGACCGAGCCACGGCAGTGGAAATAAAAATAAACACTTCTTCTGATTTATTGAACCTGTTCCTTTCTTTACAGATGCCAAAAAGGGCCACTTCCACTTCTGGAAGAAGAATTTTCCCAGTTGCTATCTCCAAATCTGTGAAAATCTCTTTCCAGAAGGGTTCTAGCTTAGGACATGAGAAAAAAATATCATACCAACCACCCTGTCCCCTGGTTTTGCATCTAAAACATTTATTCTCGCTTTCAGGGAACATTCTCTGTAGGGCCTCCGGGGTATAATATGCCAGCCGGCGAGAAAGAAAGGACATTCTCTTATAGTTAGCTGCTCGAAGTGCTCTGTTTCCTAAATAGCATATTGTCTCCCAATCTTTATCTGACAATACACACTGTAAGGTGAGATTTATTTTCTCCAAGTGGTTAATTATTATAGTAGAAGATCCAGAATGGAGTAACTTTTTATATACCAGAATCCAATACCCTTATGTTTCTCCCCATATAACGCTGTTAACAAAGCATTAGGTGTTGTATCTAGATTTCCTACTTCTTTTCTTAAAAAATAGATCAATTGCAAATATTGAAAAAACATGAGCCGCCTCGGATTCGTTCTATCTCTAACCATTTGCCAGCTAATTATCGTATTTTGAGTGAGAAGGTGCCTTATTTCACAGAATCCGGCCGATTCCCATTCTGTCATATGACTTGAAGAAATCCTAAGGCCCATTTTAGCACATTCTGACAGTTTCAAATAAATAGATCCATCTGAACCGTGTTTTTCAAATAGAAGCCGTAATCTTGATGAATACCCCACCAGTGTCTGTATCGTGTTCTCTTTGGGAGCTTTGCAGTTTTTAAGAAAATAAAAATTTGAGAACCTGATTGCTCAAGCATTCTATTTACAAAAAAGTTGTCTGTCTATCCTTTAATAATCCTGCCATTATATCGAAAAAAGCTGCTTCGTAATATGTATTACAATGGGGAAGTGCAAGCCCGCCTTGGTTAACAGGAAGTTGTATCACCGCGAGTTCGACTCTGTTGGCCTTTTTGTTCCAGATAAATCTTCTCATCATGGATTCTAGTTCGTTAAAAAAGGCCATATTAACTTTGATTGGAATGTTACTAAACAAAAATAAAAGTAGAGGTAATATGTTCATCTTTATCAATGCCACTCTGCCAATCAAAGATAAGGGCAGTTTATCCCATTGTTCTAAAAGGCTCTTAATTTTATTCTTTGTTTTTATATAATTCAGTTGGAAAAGTTCTTGATAGTCTCAGGTCACATAAATCCCTAAATATCTTATTGGGTCCCTTTTTTCTGCTTGGAACTGAAGATCTAACGGAAGGAAATCTAAAGTTGAGTTTAAAATAAGAACTTCCGTTTTTTTCTCGTTGATTCTATAACCCCCAATCTTCTCATATTCCTGAAGCTCTTTCATAAGATGTAAGATATTTTCTTTATAAGGAGCCATATATAGGATAATGTCGTCTGCAAATAGTTTTAACTTAGACATTCCAGCAATTGGGGGAGATATTACATCATTATTTCTTATTTTTATTACCAGGGGGTCGATAAAAAAAGTAAAAAGCAGGGGTGATAAGGGGCAACCTTGCCTGGTGCCCCGGTTTATTTTAATCTTCCCTGCTTGCTTGGTATTTATTATCACCTGGGCTGATGCTCCTCCATAAATATTTTGTAGCATGCTAATAATAGGGGCGGTGAATCCAAAGTAACCCAAGGAAAAAAATCACGCTGACCAGTTAACTAAATCAAATGCTTTTTCTGCATCAATCATAAGAATGCATGCAGAAATTGAATTAATATTAAAATAATCTAGCGCCTGTATTAAATATTCTGTGTTGGCAGCCATACAACGACCGGCTATAAAACCCGTTTGGTCTTGATGTATTACCTCCTGGGCTGCCGACACGAATCTTTGAGCCCAAATTTTCATAAAAACCTTATAGTCAGAGTTTAATAGACTAATTGGTCTATAGGAATGTACGTCCTCCGGATTCTTGCCTTTCTTAACAAAACTAATAATTGTGGATTCTTTAAACTCTGAGGGAACCCTACCACCTACTCTAATATAATTAAATACATTTTTCAAAGGATCTTCCAATTCCTTCAAAAAAACGTTGTAAAATTCGATCGGGAATCCATCTATCCCTGAAGCCTTTGCTCCCGCTGTAGCTTTTATACTATTCTGAATTTCCAGATGACTTATCTCGCAGCCTATTTGATTGGATCTGAAATTGGAAATTTTGGGGATATTCAAATTATCAAAATATTCCCTGATCAATATTTCCTCCACTTGAATATCAGTAGAGTATATTCTCTCGTAATGATCAAGGAATATTTTCGCAATTCCCTCACTTCGAGTAACTATTCCACCTAATGGGTCTTGGATCTTTAAAATGATGGAAGACTCTTGTTTTTTCCTGATCGAATTTGCCAACAGCTTACCCATGAGTTGACTATCTTCATATAGCTTTTGTTGAAAGGCTTTTGAGCTATTTATCTCTTCCAGGATGAAGAAGTCCTTAAGCAATGTTTTGGCTTGTTCCCAGTTATTAGGTTTTTGATTCAATTTCAATGCGTACTCATTCTCAGTGGCACACTGAAAGGGCGGATATTTTTCTTTTACGGTCATTTGCCTTATTGCAAGAAAATGCTATAATCTGTCCCCGGGCTGCTGCTTTGAATGCCCCCCATACTGCAAAAGGCTCTGCTGAGTCCTTATTTACTAGAAAAAAATATTTTATCCAGTCTTTGAAACCCTCAACCCATGTCATGTTCTGTAGAAGGGTAAGATCCAACTGCCACCTAGATCGCTCCCCTGTCATACCCTCCAGTATTAGTTCAACCTCAATCCTCCCATGATCTGAAAAGGGATTGCAGCCTATCAATGCTTTGGAAATTTGGAGCGATCTAGAGGATATAAAGAAATCTATTCTAGAGGCTGTATGAAACCTATTAGAATAGCATGTGTAGGACTCTAAATTGGGGTTTAGGGAGCGCCAGAAGTCCCGCAATTGATATTCTGACATAAAAGCATCTAACACCCCTTTAGTCTTTGGTTTTAGTTGTTTCTTATTCTTGTTAGAGGTATCCCTCTTTAAATCCTGGATATAATTGAAATCGCCTCCTACTATAATTTGCCCAGCAGTGCCCCTCAGTATTTCACAAATTTCAGTCAGGGCCGAGGTGTCGTCAAAAATTGGGCCATAATAATTTACAAAGTTGAAAACCTTTCCCAACAATTTTACTGCAACCCAAAGCCATCTACCTTTAGAGTCTCTTTGCATTCGCACAATTTCCCAGGGTAGATTCCTTGAGAAAGAAATAGCGACACCCCTTTGGGCAACCCCAGCTGCGGGAAAAAACCCATAGGAGAAATATCTAGGCAGAAACAACTTTGGAGAGTTCGATTTCAGGTGCGTCTCCTGGAGGAAGACCACATGGGGTTTAAAGGCAATTGCCCATTTCAAAAGGGCTCCGTATTTCTGTTTATTAAGCAGCCCATTCGCATTAATGGACAGGATATTGCATAGGTCAAATCTCATTGACGAAGCTATGAAGTTCTAAACCTCTTCTGTACCAACCAATATTAAGAATAGAAAACCTACTGAACTTGTATTTTTTTTCTGCTTTAACCCCCCCCACCCAGGACCCCCCCAGAAATGTGGGAGACCCCTCCCCGTCCACACTGCCCACATCCCACCCCTACTTTCTTCTTCGGGTGTCTTCTTGTTACACCCTGGTGTGACCCTTGACCAAGTAACACCCGCCTGAATTTTTCCCCCTTTGGCAAAACGAAAGGAGGGACGGGACCCCCCCTTATTGCACACTCTTTTTTTTAACCAAATATATAACATTAGATTCTTCATATTTAACATTCAGTTAAACCAAGCTACTGAGCCTAGGATCTTGTAGATATCTCATTAAGAAGGGTCTGAGCCTCTTCTAAATCAGTAAATAGGAAGAATTTTCCCTTAACGAGAACCTTCAGCTTTGATTGCTGCGCAATCGAGGCCAGGGCACCATTAGCTTTAAAGAACTGCAGCAATTTTACAAACTCTTTCCTTCTTTTAGCTGCAGTTGCAGTCATATCTGAAAAGATCCTGCATTTTGTAGTCTCAGAAACAGTAAACTGGTGTTGTTGATATGCCTTAGTGAGTATCCGTTCCTTAATCCTGAAATCGGCAAAATTTAGTAGAATAGTTCTGGGAAATGGAGAGTTCGCAAAACGCTGAGCCGGTACTCTGTGGGCTCTTGTTATTGTTAAGTCTCCTTCAAAGTCTGGTAGAACTACTTTCTGTATAAATGAGTTAACCCATTGTACTGTGTCGGATCCTTCTGTTCCTTCTGGAACTCCTACAATCCTCAGGTTAGATCTCCGAGAATGGTTCTCCAACTCCTCGAGTTTATTCTCCATTATAAACCTCTTCCATGTAGCCTCTTTAGTCTCTCCTGATACCAGATTCATCTGATCTTCCAGGACTGCAATCCTTGACTCAGCTTCCAGAACCCTATTGGGGAGCGCCAGTGTTAGCTCCTCCAGCTTATCAATTCTGGTGTGGATGGCAGCAAGCTCAGTGTGCTGATTATTTTTAATTTCACGGATCTCATCGAGAATTAGGTTGAGCATCTCACGAATATCTAGCTGAAATTTCACTTCAGATCTTGCTTCCTTATCGAGAAGGCTAGAATCGGGTCCTGATATTCTTTCACTCCCGAGAGTTGTATCATGCAAACTTCCCCATCACTTGCTGCTTCATTTACTACGTTTACTGTAGAAAGCTGAGTTTGAGGTGGAGATACTGTCATGTCAGGACCCTTAGATAGGACGTTAGAGACTGGGGAATCCAAAATGAAGGAGACCGAAAGGGGTTGTGGTAAATTAGGAAGGAGAGATTTCGGAGTTGTTCTTTTTGCAAACAGTGGAAAGTCTCTCACCTCCTTTCCTCCCGTCTCACTGTTTCTCCTCTATTCTATCACCTGAGGCACTGATGTTGCCAATGTTGGTGAGGGGTTAAAAGTTTGAGGATGGGCTTCTATTTCCGCCTGTGGCTGTGCAGGTAAATCTGCTGCATTAGTATCGTTCGTCTTGTCCCCCTCTGTTGCCGCTTCTTGCTGTTCTATATGCTGTTCTTTATGCTGTGGGAGGGTAGAGGAGGAAGGCGGCTCCTCATCTGAAGATTCAGGTGTTGTATCATCAGCTCCAGGGCTCCCCACCCCCTCCCTATTGGTGTCTTTATTTTTCTCACAAGCAGCTTTGCGTGCATTGCGTGCAGCTTTTTTGGCCAGAGCAAAACGAGTTTTGGCTTTCTGTCGGGCAGCCGCTTCCACTTTACTGAGTTTGACCGCGTCATCATCCTTCAAAGGTTTACCCATTTTTTGAGAAGTACACTCCCCTTTTTTTAAAGTTTGTTTTTAGGATAAAAAAAGGTTTTTAATGCTTGATCTACAGCAATCCGTCGCAGCCCAATGGTCCCAAACGATCCCCACAGATAACTCAGAGCAGCTCCAGCTCAACAGAGTCCTGAAGATAACCCAGCAATTTTTAAAGGTGTATTAATCGCTTCTAAAAAGCCAAAATCAAAGTCAATTAGCTGAACCCGGGAGCCACCCTCCGGTTTACACTCTGGTTTGCACCTCCTTCCTTCCTTCCGTGGGAAATCAGTCCACCTGCACAGTCAGCTCAATAAGTACCTGCTCCGTACTTAAGGATGCGCTCGCAACCACCTCAAAAGACACAGATTGGCGGCGTGTCCTAGCGTGGACCGAACAGCCGTCAGGCAGATCTAGACAAAAAGCTTTGTGTCCGGCCCGCTGATAAGGACACGCGCACGCTCACCTCAAGGGAAGCAGAAGAGCGGCACGTCCCAACCTGGACCGAGCTCCCGTCAGGCAGGCAAACCAAGTCAGCGACGGCAAGGCAGAGTCTTAGGCATAATTTCTCCCGGTGCATTCTTCCCGATTTCTGTGCACCGTGCCGTGTTACACAAGTGAATCTGTGTTTTCGTTTCAGCTTGTGGCTCCCGAGTTCCTGCAACTGCAGTCCATCAGCGTCTCAGTGTCTCAGCGTTTCCAGATCCCAATCGCCATTACAGAGGCGGGGTCACGGGTCATGAGTCACGGGAGACTACGCAGAGGCATGGAACTCTGCAAGCATCTCCTCGCCTCCTAATGCTGCCTAGAATTCACATCTTGAAGAGGCGCCAGTACCAGTACAATCTGGGAGTACAGTACAAATCAACTGCTGCAATTCAAGAGATACATCTCCTAAGTTCATCCACAGGAAATCCATGTGAATATGTCTATATGTGCTTTTGTGTGAAGGTCTGTGCCTTTAAGTTTAGAAAGGTGTTGTATAGCAGCACGGTAAGAGTTCATTTCTGTTTTAGTCATTGCAAGCTTAGTATTTACTAAGCACTGCGCCGGGGTTGCTATTCTAAAAGTATTTTATGTTCTTCTTTGTAACAATGGTGGCTAAGGTACTAAACATGCTTTCTTTTCATTTAGATCATTCACTACAAAAGTGCAGTAACCGAGCTGGAAAGGAATATGGGATGTACAACGGGTTCTTTTAGATGAAATGGAAGATTGTGTTGGAAACTTGTATCCATGTAGGCAGTCATTACAATCACAAGGTGAAACTTTACTTTGAAACAGTTGGCATTATAAAGGCACATATATATCTAATCTCCGAAAGGTAGAATAAAAATCCATCTATGGATCATCATGTTCCAAACAACAGTATTGTTGTGAATAACCCAGACTCGAATTGGACCCTCAGAAATTCAATGTGTTGCACTAGCTGTCAGAGCAACCTGTAACTTGTGGACATGGTCAATGCGTACATAAACATCAGTAGTCACTTGTTTGATGCGACCTGCAAAGCCAAAGATGATTACAAGGTGTCCTCATACCAGATGATGCTGCAGATGGTTGAGTAAAATCGTTTGTATTCATTTTTATTTTCTGAATAATGTGGAATATAAAATATCAGTAGCATATGTAAAATACTAGAAAAACAGTCATCGCCAATCATACTTTTTTGTTTTCTGTTTGGTGGAAGATACATCTTTTCATTTGTTCGTTTTTTGTACAACCATTTTTTGTTTTTCGGATACTTTCTTCAGTCTAAACTAATTATTGCGATTTAACAATGACAGCAAAATATTGTATGAACTCGAGTAAAGAGTACATTTCATCCACACAGTGCAATATTATTTTGTGTCTGGATCTGTAAATGGAGAAACAAGTGACACTGAATAATGAAAGCAAGGAACCGAAAGATGGCCATGCTATAATTGCTAATGATTGGTATATAAAAGAAGATAAATAAAACTTAAATTTTATTAAGGATTCAGATGCCTGTAGAAAGCTTAAACGTTCTGTACTGTGCGTTACAGCAGCCACAAAACAAATCACTAACCACAAACTGCCTTACCCTCAACATGAGGAAGAAAGAAAACGACCTACAAAATGTGTGAAAGGATAACCAATCTCTGGCTTAAAGTTCCACCAATTGCCTCCCTGGTCTCCATTTTATCTATTTCTTTGTGTCAAAGCCTCTAGTGGCACACACATTCTGTCTTCTGAAAGCTGTGCAGCCATTTCTTGCTTCTCTTCAGCAAGATTGACCCTCCTTTGATAATATAGTGCAATGTTCATGAAAATCAACAATAGTGTCATTGCTAACCACACACATATGTAACATGCAAACTAGCCAATAAAAACATAACATTAACTACAGGATGCTTCACCAATTCAAGCAAGCTTCACAATTCTTTCACCTGAGTGTGACAATCATTGCTTCTGCATCCACAATAGAATTGAAACTTTCCTTCATGACAGCTAGTACACACTTTATAGTACGGAGAGAATAGAGAGGGAATCTAAGAAATCCACTGTCGCAAATTTTATACCCATTGAGCAAGCCGCCCATTGTTTGCCTAGTTACCTCTTCCTGCCTAAGTGTCATTGGGAGAGGGGACTTCTCTTTCGACTAAGGGCTGGCACTGAAAAATATTTGCTTTGGTTTCCCCTTGGATATAATGCAAACCTTGATTCTCTGACCTTTCCGCGGGACGATCACGGGGACAAACACTTTTACATTTTTTATTCTTTTGCAAGTTTTATACAAAGTATGCTCAATGGTTGTTAATACTGTTTAAAACATTTTTATTTTACCTATCGTCTTATTAGTTGCTCTTAGTACCATACTCAAACTAGAAAATGAAGAGTTATTTTTCGTGTTGGTACTTTTCTGAGAATAGTTGTTTGTGCTTGCAAATCGATGGGCAACCTATGAAGGAAGTCTGTGTTGTGCTTTTCAATTTTTATGCATTTTCGCGTATGCTATTGTAACTGTTCTTATTGTGGATTTTAACTTACTCTATGTATTGTGCTTTTATGGATATGGAGTATGAAAAAGGGGTTTACCCAGAACAAGTCACTGGGACCTGAGTCATAACGATGCTAAGAGGGAAGGGGTCCCAGTGAGAATTAGATAATTCTATAAAAGTTAAATCAAATCAGGAAACACTTAATAAGTCTACAATGTTTTATTCACATTATAGACCAAACCAGGATATAGTATCCAACATTACAAATTTGAAAAGGTTGAATAGTGCCCCTGAAAGTGAGGAGGAAGTGATAAAGTGAGGGTAGTGCAGGTAAGGAGTAGTGACAGTAAAATCAGATATGTATCTGATACATTTAAAATTCAAATATAAATGTACAAAGCGGTCATTGATCCAAACGCATTATTTCATCAAGCACATGCCCCACAATAATACATTGTATGTAACAATAGTGGATAGGGGGCTGGAGCAAGGAAGAGAGTTGTCGACGTTTCGACCCCCAGACAATGCAGGAATCAGTGGAACCCTTGCGGCGGGGTCTTCATCAGGACAATGGGGGGGACTAGCAACCTATTTAATCGGTGCACTCTGTCATATAATCACATTGAAAACCTCCGCGAGAAGACCATGACGTCAATTGGCTTGTAAATACTGGCGTAAGGGCAAGATTCGAAAGCTGGCCCGGGGACGCTGGGCACTGGAAATCACACGAGTTATCGGATTTTATTAATCATGTAAAGTTCGTCCCCATAGAGTCACGAAGCTCCGTGTAAATCGGGAGTCGTCCGCGATTTAAAGTATAACCGGCGTCTTCTCGGCAGGGTCGATGGGGACGAACTTTACGTGATTAATGCATTGTCTGGGGGTCGAAACGTCGACAACTCTCTTCCTTGCTCCAGCCCCCTATCCACTATTGTTACATACAATGTATTATTGTGGGGCATGTGCTTGATGAAATAATGCGTTTGGATCAATGACCGCTTTGTACATTTATAATTGAATTTCAAATGTATCAGATACATATCTGATTTTACTGTCACTACTCCTTACCTGCACTACCCTCACTTTATCACTTCCTCCTCACTTTCAGGGGCACTATTCAACCTTTTCAAATTAGTAATGTTGGATACTATATCCTGGTTTGGTCTATAATGTGAATAAAACATTGTAGACTTATTAAGTGTTTCCTGATTTGATTTAATTGTTATGGATATGGTGCTGTCCAAATAACGTTTTTGAACTGAACTGGAACTGACAGCTAGTAATTTCTTTTTATTCTATGTCAGCACAAGGGGCAATAATTACACATTTTTACAGCTCGCACATTACCACCAGAGCCACATCCATTATTCATTTGAAGTAAATCTGGTTACAAGTAGAATCCACTAACCAATCGACTGACAACCTAACATTTACAAGTTTGCTAACAATAGTGAAAGCTTTGGATGCCAAGTCTCCAGGTACTAAAAGGGGTCCTAACCATGTCATATTCCAATCTGCCTCATGCATGGTCCATTTCACCCAGCATTCTAACATGGGAAAATAAACCATTCTTAAAACACATGAAAAGGTGAACTGCACTCTTGGCTAAACTCTCTTTAGAAAATATCTATAACTGCTATTAGTAATGTGACATCCCTCAGTCTAAAGTGGTGTGGCTCACTGGTTAGAGGTGGCAGACCCGGGAGCAGAGGACGGCTTGGGACCAGGGTTCAATTCCCAACGCGGCAGGGTCGTGGACCAGGGTCAGCGGACTCGATAATTCTCACCTCGGTGCCTTCTCTGACCAGGGATCACACTCGGCAACTCTGGGCATTAGCTTGCCTCATCTCCACAACGGCCCCCCACATACGCCGGGGATGCCTGGTTTCACCTTGGAGATACCCAGTAGGGACCATCTCACAGGGAAAGCCAGGACGGGTTCCCCAGCGGTCTACTGCGCAGAGATACTCCTTCGGGAGTCGATTCTAGGGCATTACAAACCCACAATTAATTAAAGTTTGCCAAAACTCTTGGATAAGACATTGATCAAGTACAGGATTTTGTCCTGTTAGCAATGATAAATGTTACCACATCTGGGTTGAATATCCTGACTGACAAATCCAATATTACAACACATGAGACTCTCCTGCAAAAGGCACAGTAAAATAACCAGTGTGGCTGATAATTCTTTCAAATGTAAAACCTTCTGAGGAGCCCAAACGAGGAACAAGTGCACATTCTTGTTAACATCCAACAGTGTGGTATATCTAAAAAATCTATCCTCCCCATAATTATCCATACCAGCAAAGTGTGCCCTCTTGCACCATGGGTGAAGCTGCCTCAAGGATGCCTTAGAATTTTCTTTAAACTGAGGCTGTAAGATCAAAGAATCCTACAATTATACCACGAAGACTTTAAACCAGACTTCACAGCTCCAAAACAATATTATCAAGATCAAACCTGGTTATGATAAGCTTAATGCACACGTGCTCCTCTGTTCTGTCAGACTCAGAAGAATACAGAATCGAATTTCCAGTTTGTGATATCCTTGACATAGCAGAAGTTCCATTCCACTATAATACATACCCCCATGCCCCCCACACACACACAAGTATAATCCACTTTCACTACTATATATATTGGTCAAGATAGAAATGCCACATATTGTTGGCAAGCTCTGGAAGACATCTAAATTTCATATCGTCCTGGCAATTTGTATGTATCTCAGCAATGATAAATTGTCCATCCTCAGTAAAATGCACCATTTCACCTCTACAGTGATTTTACGGCAAAGGTACTTGCTAATAGCTGCAGACAATTTAGGTGGAGGTTCCATTCTCATAATGGCCACATTGAGGCAGTACACACATTGCCACAATCGGATCCCCTGCTCTGTTGGCTGGTGTCTGCATCTATGATGAATCTGGCATTGAACTCAAAATTGGTCTTCCATTCCAGGTGGCCATGTGCTCGGATTATCAGTTGCTCTCCATTCTGCCCTCCAAAGAAAGAGCTATCATGTATGTAAGTCAATCCCTTGCAAAAGGGAAGTATATTTAGCCTCTAAAAGACTCTGTAGTGTAGAACTGGAATGATCTTCTGGGCAGACAGAGGGAATAAACACACTAGTTTTGCAAGCGGACAAGGAGAACCGTTTTTTACTCTTAGTACCTTCCTGAGTTCTTTTTTTATATTAAAGATCTAACTGGCAACTGCAAGGTCACTGAGACCCAACCTGTCATGGATCCCTGGAATTCTGTTGCTGTCCTGGGTGACACTTCCACGCCCGACCTGAGCATGAAAAAGAAGGAGCCCCTTTTGCAGGTACCCTATGTTCTCTAGTATGTTGGTTGTAGAAGTGGCCGGTCAAACAACCCCTTTTTACAACGGGCCACTCCAAGAGCTCTAAGCTGTTTGTGCACTGAAATCTGCACTTTGGCCAGCACAATAAGAGAGTCTTCAAGCATTGTCAGGTCTGCTATAAATAAGACCACAAGAAGCCAACTCTGTTCTTCGGGTGTTCCCTCTTAGGTGGCAATTTATCTAACCTAGGGTGCACCCTGAGGAGCAGTGATTGGTACCTCTACTTACAGGGTATAATTCATATTCCTCAACATCCATATTGCTCTTTGAGTTCAGTTGGAAATAACTTCTAGAACCTGCGTCCTTGCCATCTTCTGCTATGTTTAATACCTTAGTCAGGAAGACCCCTTTATCCCATAACTTGTCCTAGCATGCTTTACAGGACCTTCCTATCACCTTCTTAGGGTCTTTTGAAAACTTGCCCAAAAAGGTGGGCATCTTGGTGTCAATGTTAGGTGCCAGAACAATCTTGCTCTCTAAAGAAGTTACTGGGCATTCTGTTCTCAGTCTATTCCTGAACTCTGTATGTTGTGGCTTGCACAGTCATGCCTACACGTATACAACGTTCTCTCAGAAGGTGCCTACGCTGATAAGCAAGGATGGTAGATTTAATCAGAGATAATTATACACACACATTCTACGTTTTTCTATCCTCTGCTCTAACTGGTGCTGTGTCATCTTGGCCTGCCTCTCAATAGTGTTTGTTTTTATTATTAAAATAATCTAGACACAAATTAAATTCCTTCTTGAATACCATCTTCAAATCCACAATGTTGCCATCATCTGCTATACAAGACAGAGTAAGAAGGCTCCTCATTACGGGGAGATGTTCTTGTGCAAAAAGCTTGACATAACAGCTAGATTGGTGAGCCACCCAGCTAGAGGGAAAGAGTAGAGCTTTTTTACATGTAAAATACAGGTTTCTTCAGCTTCTCAAAGACCTTGGAGTATCCAGGGGGTCCCCTTTCCTTCCCACCTTAACAGAGGCAGCCCATCGTCCGTCCAGAATGTCTGCTTCCCTTCAAATAGGGACGAATGGGGGTTTCATCTGGAATTTTTTTGTTTGTTCTAGGGCTTAAGCACCACAGATACAATGGGTTGTACTGGAGAGTCTGTTGCCTCATAGAGGCTTTTGCTCATGGCATGCAGCCTTTTCTCTTCATCCACATACTTTTTTCATTTGTGAATGCCATATCGTGTCACCTTACAGCCATGTTTACTTGTTCAGATGCAATTTCTCTAACTGCTCTTAGTCTATACAGAACTTGCTGCCCTTAAAGAAACTAAGTAGCCACGTGGGGCCAGATCACTAGCTAAGTTCCCTAGCCAGACAGCTTTTACCATGAGCAAGGATGGAGGTGCCTTGCCTCTGCCACCATGTGAACAAACCGGATTAAATTTAGTCTCATGCAGGGATGAGATAGGATCATGGTCAAACCTATGAAACAAATTGTCAGACCCTACTGATCCAATGCCTCCTGAAACCATGGTGGAGCAGGATCACATTCACTCACACAGACAAAGTACTGACGGGATCTTTCCCCACAACACCCACTACCTTAGTGTGTCAAGCTCCCAGCATATACATGTTTGGCTTCCCTCTGTAGGACTAGGTCTGCAATATCCAGAGCTCACAAAGCAAGAAAAAACATTCAAGGATCCACAAAGAAAGCATGAAATACTTATTTCTTCCGCTCCATGAAGTATTCGTAGACTATTCTTGTGATATGTAGGTTGGCGCAGTGTCGTAACCTGTCAGAGAATAATGAGGTCACCAAAGTGTCTTGAACTGATGGCAGGACCTGCTTAAGCATACAATCATCTACCTGACCCCAAAAAGGCCATTGGATGGGGATAAACGTAATTGTGGCAGAAACATGCATTGTGCAATATCCAATTTCATACATTGATGCAATAGTTCAATTAAATGCGCATTAACCTTCACTGAGCAGCAGTCCATCAAAACCATACCCATGCAGCAGTGGTTCTTGAACTATTAGGGCCACAGGTGCAGCCTCATTCAAATATTGATGACATAGTGATCTCACCGCTGTGGCTCTTGTGGCTGCTTCCGTCTTTGTCAAGTGGGGCCTTTCTAGGCCAGGTTCATACTGGACTCTGTAACAGTAGGTGTAGCCTCTGGGCTGATCTGAATCTTGGGAAGTTCTTAGGGCTGGTCAAGGTTCTAACCTTGACATTGACAGAGCTTTCTAACTCTGACACCAGCACCAGTTTTTTAGTGACTTTAGACGTGTGACTGCACTCAGTGCTTGTTATTTGCAGAAGTCTTGATGCAGTTCATGACTAGAATCATTCAGGGAGACTGCAGGATGCCTTCCATACACAGGTCGCTCCTGGCTTTGTTCCCTTGCAGTCTCTTATTATTTCTGTCCATTGCCCACAATTTCAGTCTCTCTCATCCTGCAGAGGCAGGAAATAGCATTCTCTCTTAACAGGCATACAAGCAGGCTTCTAGGCCTCTAGGCAGATGATTCTCAGCTCTTCCAGCAAAACTTGCATAGTCAGGTGATGTCCACTCACTTCTGGGATAATAGTTATCATAGAGGCACTCGCCCTGGTCACACTGTAATCCACCCACTATTCAGCTGAGCACTCCCTTTCGTGACACAAACTATAGAGCCCAACTCGAGTGGATAAATCTGAGAACTTTTACATCGACCTAATGAGAAAAGAATCCTTCCCTCACCCACCAGTGGTACTCATTTGTAACATAATTTCTCACACCCTCCTGTGGGTGCTCTGCAGCGAGTGTGACGATGTACGTACCACACCTCCGGTAAAGCACCGCTGAGCGGACGTCCTGAATTAGGAATAGGACCTGCTGTGAGTAATATTTCAGTTTTCCACAAGCATGAACACAGGTAAGTTAAGGTATGTGATTATATATATATATATATACATAGTAAGGGAACCCCTGACGACTGAGGCCCATTGGGGGGCTTTTAAACCAGCAGAATATTGTAACGCACTTTTGTGGGGATATACATTCCCTCCGTGACTACGAGTACCGTGAGGCAAATGCGCAGGTTTAACGAAGCGGCCGATAGGTGGCGCGCAATAAAAGAAATCCTTTCTTGTCATCACGGACTTTGCGCGTTCCTTCCCATCTCACATCCTCTGGGGAAGTTTATGAAACGCGTCAGGCAGCGGTGGTTGGGCTGCTAAAGGTATCAGCAGTCCGGGGCTCCGGTGAAAAGTATTTGCGGGCTGCAGCTTGAGGACCGTGTCCACGTTCGAGTGCCTCTCAAGTGTTGGTGCAAGCAAGAGCAGGGTATATGTGTATATATATATATATATATATATCATTTACCGTATGGCTCCCTTCCTCTCCCGTTAGGCGCTACTTGCTTTTTTGGCCGCGTTACTCCTGCAGTTGAGCCCAACCGCTAACAATTTCAACAGGATTCCCCGATGTCGGGGAGGTGTGGAGTCACAAAAGAATGGAATCGTTAGTTCGTTGTGGTCAGGAAACTTATTTTATTCCATCAATCCAAGGGGTCTCAAAACAAAAACAACCAACGCGTTTCGACAGCGTCCGCTGTCTTGATCACGGTCAGTTTGTGCTCGCAAGCTCACAGATTTTAAACGTTCAAAACAAACAATGATAGTCACACTCTTAGTGGGTGTGTTCGAAACATTTTACAGGTCAGGTGGTACGCTGTGAAGATGTTAAGAATTCTGGGTGTTGTAGTTTGGCATATTATTAACCAAAAGATCTGTTACAACAGTGTATTTCACATTTGAAAAAACAACCCATACATTATCTTTGCAGTGATTACCAATTAGTGTTGTAGACAGTGATATAGTTTGACCTTAAGATTCAAACTTATCATTCGTTATTTTGGGAAGTACCGCCCTCCAGTGGGCAAGACTTATCAGTTCATGGTTTGATTTAAATCATGGTTATTATACAGATGTGAGCATGATTATATCAAAAGTGATAAAAAGTGAGGGGAATGAAATTAATAGGTGAATAAATTGGATTAATATGTCAAACGGGATGGTCTAAGGAGTTCAAGTAATAGTCATACAGCCTGATTCATCATACTCCCGTTTTGCGAGCCCCTAATAGCGATTCATAGCGAATCGCTATTAAGGACTCGCAAAACGGGATTCATGTAGGAATATGCAAAAAAAATGCGATTCCTTCTAATTCCTTATTTGCGATTAGCAAATTGCTAATCGCAAATAGGGAATAACTCCCCATTCATTCCTATGGGCCAAAAGACCCATAGGAATGAATGGGGAGTATTCCTTATTTGCGATTAGCAATTAGCTAATCGCAAATAAGATAGCGATTGAAAGGGTGCCAGGGGTGTCCAAAGGACACCCTGTAGCACCCCTTAAATGCTAATATGAACAGGGGTTGTGCACACACATGTCCAAAGGACATGTGTGTGTGCAACATGCAACTCAGAAAAATGCTTTTAAAAGCATTTTTCTGCGTTATCGCTATTTACCACGAGGTTTGACCTCGCAGTAAATAGCGGCCCGAAATTGCGATTTCGCAATTTTTAAATGGATGATGAATTGCATTTAAGGAATCTCAAATAGAGATTCCTTAAATGTAATCCATCGCAAATTTGCGAAAACGCAATTACCGATTTTTGCATTTGGGATGATGAATCCAAAATGCAAAAATCTCTCTCGCAAAGGGCCAGATTCTCAGAATCTGGCCCTTTGCGAGCCGAATCGGGCTTCATGAATTAGGCTGATAGTCACTTTAGTTCTCAGAGATGTATGTATAATTCTTCTGATTGGTTTAATCCATACGGAGTCATTGTCCTGAAATTCAATATATGTCTTGACTCTTTGCGTCTGAGAAGTTTTTCATTGTGTCCGCCCCTATCTGAAAGGCTCATTGTTTCTAGACCCCTAAAGCGTAGTTGTTTCCAGTCACCATTATGGTTGGCTTCCATGTGTTTGGCAACGGCATTGCCCCTATCCTTGTGTACCGTTGCACGTACGTGTTCCAGGATGCGCTTTTTTAGCTCGCAAATCGTGCTGCCAATGTACTTGAGTTTGCACGGGCATTCAATCATATATATGGTGTATTTGCTGTTACATGTTATGCATTCCTTTATTTGCCAGATCTTTTTATTGGGCATAGATATTTCTGTTGTGGGCTTGGCAATATCGCACACTTTGCAGTTGTAGCATTTTATGAAGCCCTTAGTTTGTAGCCATTGTTTCTTTTTTGTGGTTTTTTGGAAGTGACTGTGGACCAGTTGGTCCTGTAAATTTCTCGCCCTTCTGTATGTTATTACAGGGTGTTTGCCCATTTTTTGGCCTATGATTGGGTCTAGTTGTAGGATTTTCCAGTTTTTTCTCAAGATTTGATTTATTTGCTTGGATTCCTGGCTGTAGTTCAAAATAAGCCATATTGGCTCATCCGCTGTGGTAGATGGACTTTCTTTTTTCTTTAGGCAATCAGTCCTTGTTGTTTGATTTGCTCTCTCCCAGCATTTTTGTACGATGGGATTGTTATATTTCCTTTTTTGGAAACGTTTCATTGAGTTTTTACTCTGTTTATGCCACTCGGTTTCTTCGCTACAGATTCTTCTTAGGCGAAGAAATTCCCCGTAGGGGATGCTTGATATCTGCCATTTTTCTCGACACAGAGGTGTACATAAATAACAACCATGTGGAAAACACACTTCATCGCAAATGCACCGCGACAAATGCAACCCTGGAAGCTACCAGCTTTCACCAGCAGTCCTTGATATCAAGCATCCCCTATGGGGAATTTCTTCGCCTAAGAAGAATCTGTAGCGAAGAAACCGAGTGGCATAAACAGAGTAAAACTCAATGAAACGTTTCCAAAAAAGGAAATATAACAATCACATCGTACAAAAATGCTGGGAGAGAGCAAATCAAACAACAAGGACTGATTGCCTAAAGAAAAAAGAAAGTCCATCTACCACAGCGGATGACCCAATCAGGCTTATTTTGAACTACAGCCAAGAATCCAAGCAAATAAATCAAATCTTGAGAAAAAACTGGAAAATCCTACAACTAGACCCAATCATAGGCCAAAAAATGGGCAAACACCCTGTAATAACATACAGAAGGGCGAGAAATTTACAGGACCAACTGGTCCACAGTCACTTCCAAAAAACCACAAAAAAGAAACAATGGCTACAAACTAAGGGCTTCATAAAATGCTACAACTGCAAAGTGTGCGATATTGCCAAGCCCACAACAGAAATATCTATGCCCAATAAAAAGATCTGGCAAATAAAGGAATGCATAACATGTAACAGCAAATACACCATATAGATGATTGAATGCCCGCGCAAATTCAAGTACATTGGCAGCACGATTTGCGAGCTAAAAAGCGCATCCTGCAACACGTACGTGCAACGGTACACAAGGATAGGGGCAATGCCGATGCCAAACACATGGAAGCCAACCATAATGGTGACTGGAAACAACTACGCTTTTGGGGTCTAGAAACAATGAGCCTTTCAGATAGGGGCGGACACAATGAAAAACTTCTCAGACGCAAAGAGTCAAGACATATATTGAATTTCAGGACAATGACTCCGTATGGATTAAACCAATCAGAAGAATTATACATACATCTCTGAGAACGAAAGTGACTATAACTATTACTTGAACTCCTTAGACCATCCCGTTTGACATATTAATCCAATTTATTCACCTATTAATTTCATTCCCCTCACTTTTTCTCACTTTTGATATAATCATGCTCACATCTGTATAATAACCATGTTTGAAATCAAACCATGAACTGATAAGTCTTGCCCACTGGAGGGCGGTACTTCCCAAAATAACGAATGATAAGTTCGAATCTTAAGGTCAAACTATATCACTGTCTACAACACTAATTGGTAATCACTGCAAAGATAATGTATGGGTTGTTTTTTCAAATGTGAAATACACTGTTGTAACAGATCTTTTGGTTAATATTATGCCAAACTACAACACCCAGAATTCTTAACATCTTCACAGCGTACCACGTGACCTGTAAAATGTTTCGAACACACCCACTAAGAGTGTGACTATCATTGTTTGTTTTGAACGTTTAAAATCTGTGAGCTTGCGAGCACAAACTGACCGTGATCAAGACAGCGGACGCTGTCGAAACGCGTTGGTTGTTTTTGTTTTGATACCCCTTGGATTAATGGAATAAAATAAGTTTCCTGACCACAACGAACTAACGATTCCATTCTTTTGCGACTCCACACCTCCCCGACATCGGGGAATCCTGTTGAATATATATATATATATATATATATATATATATATATATATATATATATATATATATATATATATATATATATATATATACATACATATATATATATCCTAACAAAGCCCCAGGGGTTTTAAAGGCGCATTCCACTGCGATTACAGCGCCCTCAGGCTCAATTAATTCAGAGAACCAGCATCTTCATATGGGGTTAAAGTTCTGTGTCGACGCGTTTCGAAGCAACAGCTTATTCCTCCAGGACAGCTTGAAATTACAGCACAGATGGCTTCAATCATCCGTTTTAAGTACATGCAAAGACCCGCAGTGGATCGTGGTAAGTGCCTTTTGTTTAGTACAGTGCATGTTGGGACACGGAGTCCCGATTGAAGCAAAGTCTTGCCCACAGTGGGTTCCGTGTGTTCTTCAATTAAAAAGCATTATTTCGATTTTTAGTAAACCCCCCTATGCCACGCTGGTTAATTGCCTCTCCATCGCAGTGCTACTCGCGGTGGCGGTAAAGTTCCTCATACCGCGCAGCCTTCCCTGTGTCACGGAAATGGTGCAGCCTCCCACGGCTGGGCTGCCGTGTATTTAATGTTTCCTAACAAAGCCCCAGGGGTTTTAAAGGCGCACTCCACTGCGATTACAGCGCCCTCAGGCCCAATTAATTCAGAGAACCAGCATCTTCATACAGGGTTAAAGTTCTGTGTCAACGTGTTTCGAAGCAACAGCTTCTTCCTCCAGGACAGCTTGTAATTACAGCACAGATGGCTTCAATCATCCGTTTTAAGTACATGCAAAGACCCGCATTGGATCGTGGTTATTGCCTTTTGTTTAGTACAGTGCATGTTGGGACACAGAGTCCCGATTGAAGAAAAGTCTTGCCCACCGTGGGTTCCGTGTGTTCTTCATTTAAAAAGCATTATTTTGGTCTTTAGTGGACCCCCCTATGCCATGCTGGTTAGTTGCCTCTCCATCGCAGTGCTACTCGCGGTGGCGGTAAAGTTCCTCATACTGCGCAGCCTTCCCTCTGTTACGGAAATGGTGCAGCCTCCCACGGCTGGGCATCCGTGTATTTAATGTTTCCTAACAAAGCCCCAGGGGTTTTGAAGGCGCACTCCAATGCGATTACAGCGCCCTCAGGCTCAATTAATTCAGAGAGCCAGCATCTTCATAAGGAGTTAAAGTTCTGTGTCAACGCGTTTCGAAGCAACAGCTTCTTCCTCCAGGACAGCTTTGAATTACAGCACAGATGGCTTCAATCATCCGTTTTAAGTACATGCAAAGACCCGCATTGGATCGTGGTTAGTGCCTTTTGTTTAGTACAGTGCATGTTGGGACATAGAGTCCCGATTGAAGCAAAGTCTTGCCCACAGTGGGTTCCGTGTGTTCTTCATTTAAAAAGCATTATTTTGGTCTTTAGTGGACCCCCCTATGCCACGCTGGTTAGTTGCCTCTCCATCGCAGTGCTACTCGCGGTGGCGGTAAAGTTCCTCATACCGCGCAGCCTTCCCTGTGTCACGGAAATGGTGCAGCCTCCCACGGCTGAGCAGCCGTGTATTTAATGTTTCCTAACAAAGCCCCAGGGGTTTTGAAGGCGCACTCCACTGCGATTACAGCGGCCTCAGGCTCAATTAATTCAGAGAACCAGCATCTTCATATGGGGTTAAAGTTCTGTGTCAACGCGTTTCGAAGCAACAGCTTCTTCCTCCAGGACAGCTTGGAATTACAGCACAGATGGCTTCAATGATCCGTTTTAAGTACATGCAAAGACCCACAGTGGATCGTGGTTAGTGCCTTTTGTTTAGTACAGTGCATGTTGGGACACAGAGTCCCAATTGAAGCAAAGTCTTGCCCACAGTGGGTTCTGTGTGTTCCTCATTTAAAAAGCATTATTTTGGTCTTTAGTGGACCCCACTATGCCACGCTGGTTAATTGCCTCTCCATCGCAGTGCTACTCGCGGTGGCGGTAAAGATCCTCATATCGCGCAGCCTTCCCTGTGTCACGGAAATGGTGCAGCCTCCCATGGCTGGGCAGCCGTGTATTTAATGTTTCCTTACAAAGCCCCAGGGGTTTTGACGGTGCACTCCACAGCGATTACAGCGCCCTCAGGCTCAATTATTTCAGAGAACCAGCATCTTCATACGGGGTTAAAGTTCTGTGTCGACGCTTTTCGAAGCAACAGCTTCTTCCTCCAGGACAGCTTGGAATTACAGCACAGATGGCTTCAATCATCCGTTTTAAGTACATGCCAAGACCTGCAGTGGATCGTGGCAAATCCCTTTTGTTTAGTACAGTGCATGTTGGGACACAGAGTCCCGATTGAAGCAAAGTCTTGCCCTCAGTGGGTTCCGTGTGTTCTTCATTTAAAAAGCATTATTTTCGTCTTTAGTAAACCCCCCTATGCCACGCTGGTTAATTGCCTCTCCATCGCAGTGCTACTCGCGGTGGCGGTAAAGTTCCTCATACCGCGCAGCCTTCCCTGTGTCACGGAAATGGTGCAGCCTCCCACTGCTGGGCAGCCGTGTATTTAACGTTTCCTAAAAAAGCCCCAGGGGTTTTGAAGGGGCACTCCACTGCGATTACAGCGCCCTCAGGCTCAATTAATTCAGAGAACCAGCATCTTCATACAGGGTTAAAGTTCTGTGTCGACGCGTTTCGAAGCAACAGCTTATTCCTCCAGGACAGCTTGGAATTACAGCACAGATGGCTTCAATCATCCGTTTTAAGTACATGCAAAGACCCGCATTGGATCGTGGTTAGTGCCTTTTGTTTAGTACAGTGCATGTTGGGACACAGAGTCCCGACTGAAGCAAAGTCTTGCCCACAGTGGGTTCCGTGTGTTCTTCATTTAAAAAGCATTATTTTGGTCTTTAGTGGACCCCCCTATGCCATGCTGGTTAGTTGCCTCTCCATCGCAGTGCTACTCGCGGTGGCGGTAAAGTTCCTCATACTGCGCAGCCTTCCCTCTGTTATGGAAATGGTGCAGCCTCCCACGGCTGGGCATCCGTGTATGTAATGTTTCCTAACAAAGCCCCAGGGGTTTTGAAGGCGCACTCCAATGCGATTACAGCGCCCTCAGGCTCAATTAATTCAGAGAGCCAGCATCTTCATAAGGAGTTAAAGTTCTGTGTCAACGCGTTTCGAAGCAACAGCTTCTTCCTCCAGGACAGCTTTGAATTACAGCACAGATGGCTTCAATCATCCGTTTTAAGTACATGCAAAGACCCGCATTGGATCGTGGTTAGTGCCTTTTGTTTAGTACAGTGCATGTTGGGACATAGAGTCCCGATTGAAGCAAAGTCTTGCCCACAGTGGGTTCCGTGTGTTCTTCATTTAAAAAGCATTATTTTGGTCTTTAGTGGACCCCCCTATGCCACGCTGGTTAGTTGCCTCTCCATCGCAGTGCTACTCGCGGTGGCGGTAAAGTTCCTCATACCGCGCAGCCTTCCCTGTGTCACGGAAATGGTGCAGCCTCCCACGGCTGAGCAGCCGTGTATTTAATGTTTCCTAACAAAGCCCCAGGGGTTTTGAAGGCGCACTCCACTGCGATTACAGCGGCCTCAGGCTCAATTAATTCAGAGAACCAGCATCTTCATATGGGGTTAAAGTTCTGTGTCAACGCGTTTCGAAGCAACAGCTTCTTCCTCCAGGACAGCTTGGAATTACAGCACAGATGGCTTCAATGATCCGTTTTAAGTACATGCAAAGACCCACAGTGGATCGTGGTTAGTGCCTTTTGTTTAGTACAGTGCATGTTGGGACACAGAGTCCCAATTGAAGCAAAGTCTTGCCCACAGTGGGTTCTGTGTGTTCCTCATTTAAAAAGCATTATTTTGGTCTTTAGTGGACCCCACTATGCCACGCTGGTTAATTGCCTCTCCATCGCAGTGCTACTCGCGGTGGCGGTAAAGATCCTCATATCGCGCAGCCTTCCCTGTGTCACGGAAATGGTGCAGCCTCCCATGGCTGGGCAGCCGTGTATTTAATGTTTCCTTACAAAGCCCCAGGGGTTTTGACGGTGCACTCCACAGCGATTACAGCGCCCTCAGGCTCAATTATTTCAGAGAACCAGCATCTTCATACGGGGTTAAAGTTCTGTGTCGACGCTTTTCGAAGCAACAGCTTCTTCCTCCAGGACAGCTTGGAATTACAGCACAGATGGCTTCAATCATCCGTTTTAAGTACATGCCAAGACCCGCAGTGGATCGTGGCAAATCCCTTTTGTTTAGTACAGTGCATGTTTGGACACAGAGTCCCGATTGAAGCAAAGTCTTGCCCTCAGTGGGTTCCGTGTGTTCTTCATTTAAAAAGCATTATTTTCGTCTTTAGTAAACCCCCCTATGCCACGCTGGTTAATTGCCTCTCCATCGCAGTGCTACTCGCGGTGGCAGAAAAGTTCCTCATACCGCGCAGCCTTCCCTGTGTCACGGAAATGGTGCAGCCTCCCACTGCTGGGCAGCCGTGTATTTAACGTTTCCTAAAAAAGCCCCAGGGGTTTTGAAGGGGCACTCCACTGCGATTACAGCGCCCTCAGGCTCAATTAATTCAGAGAACCAGCATCTTCATACAGGGTTAAAGTTCTGTGTCGACGCGTTTCGAAGCAACAGCTTATTCCTCCAGGACAGCTTGGAATTACAGCACAGATGGCTTCAATCATCCGTTTTAAGTACATGCAAAGACCCGCATTGGATCATGGTTAGTGCCTTTTGTTTAGTACAGTGCATGTTGGGACACAGAGTCCCGACTGAAGCAAAGTCTTGCCCACAGTGGGTTCCGTGTGTTCTTACTTTAAAAAGCATTATTTTGGTCTTTAGTGGACCCCCCTATGCCATGCTGGTTAGTTGCCTCTCCATCGCAGTGCTACTCGCGGTGGCGGTAAAGTTCCTCATACTGCGCAGCCTTCCCTCTGTTACGGAAATGGTGCAGCCTCCCACGGCTGGGCATCCGTGTATTTAATGTTTCCTAACAAAGCCCCAGGGGTTTTGAAGGCGCACTCCACTGCGATTACAGCGCCCTCAGGCTCAATTAATTCAGAGAGCCAGCATCTTCATAAGGAGTTAAAGTTCTGTGTCAACGCGTTTCGAAGCAACAGCTTCTTCCTCCAGGACAGCTTTGAATTACAGCACAGATGGCTTCAATCATCCGTTTTAAGTACATGCAAAGACCCGCATTGGATCGTGGTTAGTGCCTTTTGTTTAGTACAGTGCATGTTGGGACATAGAGTCCCAATTGAAGCAAAGTCTTGCCCACAGTGGGTTCCGTGTGTTCTTCATTTAAAAAGCATTATTTTGGTCTTTAGTGGACCCCCCTATGCCACGCTGGTTAGTTGCCTCTCCATCGCAGTGCTACTCGCGGTGGCGGTAAAGTTCCTCATACCGTGCAGCCTTCCCTGTGTCACGGAAATGGTGCAGCCTCCCACGGCTGAGCAGCCGTGTATTTAATGTTTCCTAACAAAGCCCCAGGGGTTTTGAAGGCGCACTCCACTGCGATTACAGCGGCCTCAGGCTCAATTAATTCAGAGAACCAGCCTCTTCATATGGGGTTAAAGTTCTGTGTCAACGCGTTTCGAAGCAACAGCTTCTTCCTCCAGGACAGCTTGGAATTACAGCACAGATGGCTTCAATTATCCGTTTTAAGTACATGCAAAGACCCACAGTGGATCGTGGTTAGTGCCTTTTGTTTAGTACAGTGCATGTTGGGACACAGAGTCCCAATTGAAGCAAAGTCTTGCCCACAGTGGGTTCTGTGTGTTCCTCATTTAAAAAGCATTATTTTGGTCTTTAGTGGACCCCACTATGCCACGCTGGTTAATTGCCTCTCCATCGCAGTGCTACTCGCGGTGGCGGTAAAGTTCCTCATATCGCGCAGCCTTCCCTGTGTCACGGAAATGGTGCAGCCTCCCATGGCTGGGCAGCCGTGTATTTAATGTTTCCTAACAAAGCCCCAGGGGTTTTGAAGGCGCACTCCACAGCGATTACAGCGCCCTCAGGCTCAATTATTTCAGAGAACCAGCATCTTCATACGGGGTTAAAGTTCTGTGTCGACGCTTTTCGAAGCAACAGCTTCTTCCTCCAGGACAGCTTGGAATTACAGCACAGATGGCTTCAATCATCCGTTTTAAGTACATGCAAAGACCCGCAGTGGATCGTGGCAAATCCCTTTTGTTTAGTACAGTGCATGTTGGGACACAGAGTCCCGATTGAAGCAAAGTCTTGCCCTCAGTGGGTTCCGTGTGTTCTTCATTTAAAAAGCATTATTTTTGTCTTTAGTAAACCCCCCTATGCCACGCTGGTTAATTGCCTCTCCATCGCAGTGCTACTCGCGGTGGCAGAAAAGTTCCTCATACCTCACAGCCTTCCCAGTGTCACGGAAATGGTGCAGCCTCCCACGGCTGGGCAGCCGTGTATTTAATGTTTCCTAAAAAAGCCCCAGGGGTTTTGAAGGGGCACTCCACTGCGATTACAGCGCCCTCAGCCTCAATTAATTCAGAGAACCAGCATCTTCATACAGGGTTAAAGTTCTGTGTCGACGCGTTTCGAAGCAACAGCTTATTCCTCCAGGACAGCTTGGAATTACAGCACAGATGGCTTCAATCATCCGTTTTAAGTACATGCAAAGACCCGCATTGGATCGTGGTTAGTGCCTTTTGTTTAGTACAGTGCATGTTGGGACACAGAGTCCCAACTGAAGCAAAGTCTTGCCCACAGTGGGTTCCGTGTGTTCTTCATTTAAAAAGCATTATTTGGGTCTGTAGTGGACCCCCCTATGCCACGCTGGTTAGTTGCCTCTCCATCGCAGTGCTACTCGCAGAGGCGGTAAAGTTCCTCATACCGCGCAGCCTTCCCTGTGTCACGGAAATGGTGCAGCCTCCCACGGCTGGGCAGCCGTGTATTTAATGTTTCCTAACAAAGCCCCAGGGGTTTTGAAGGCGCACTCCACTGCGATTACAGCGCCCTCAGGCTCAATTAATTAAGAGAGCCAGCATCTTCATAAGGGGTTAAAGTTCTGTGTCAACGCGTTTCGAAGCAACAGCTTCTTCCTCCAGGACAGCTTGGAATTACAGCACAGATGGCTTCAATCATCCGTTTTAAGTACATGCAAAGACCCACAGTGGATCGTGGTTAGTGCCTTTTGTTTAGTACAGTGCATGTTGGGACACAGAGTCCCGATTGAAGCAAAGTCTTGCCCACAGTGGGTTCCGTGTGTTCTTCATTTAAAAAGCATTATTTTAGTCTTTAGTAAACCCCCCTATGCCACGCTGATTAATTGCCTCTCCATCGCAGTGCTACTCGCGGTGGCGGTAAAGTTCCTCATACCGCGCAGCCTTCCCTGTGTCACGGAAATGGTGCAGCCTCCCACAGCTAGGCAGCCGTGTATTTAATGTTTCCTAACAAAGCCCCAGGGGTTTTGAAGGCGCACTCCACTGCGATTACAGCGCCCTCAGGCTCAATTAATTCAGAGAACCAGCATCTTCATACAGGGTTAAAGTTCTGTGTCAACACGTTTCGAAGCAACAGCTTCTTCCTCCAGGACAGCTTAGAATTACAGAACAGATGGCTTCAATCATCCATTTTAAGTACATGCAAAGACCCGCAGTGGATCGTGGTTAGTGCCTTTTGTTTAGTACAGTGCATGTTGGGACACAGAGTGCCGATTGAAGCAAAGTCTTGCCCACAGTGGGTTCTTGTGTTCTTCATTTAAAAAGCATTATTTGGGTCTGTAGTGGACCCCCCTATGCCACGCTGGTTAATTGCCTCTCCATTGCGGTGCTACTCGCGGTGGCGGTAAAGTTCCTCATACCGCGCAGCCTTCCCTGTGTCACGGAAAAGGTACAGTCTCCCACGGCTGGGCAGCCGTGTATTTAATGTTTCCTAACAAAGCCCCAGGGGTTTTGAAGGCGCACTCCATTGGGATTATAGCGCCTGCAGGCTCAATTAATTCAGAGAACCAGCATCTTTATACAGGGTTAAAGTTCTGAATCGACGCATTTCAAAGCAGCAGCTTCTTCCTCCAGTACAGCTTGGAATTACAACACAGATAGCTTCAACCATCCGTTTTAAGTACATGCAAAGACCCGCAGTGGATCGTGGTTAGTGCCTTTTGTTTAGTACAGTACATGTTGGGACACAGAGTCCCGATTGAAGCGAAGTCTTGCCCACAGTGGGTTCCGTGGGTTCTTCATTTAAAAAGCATTATTTTGGTCTTTAGTGGACCCCCCTATGCCACGCTGGTTAATTGCCTCTCCATCGCAGTGCTACTCGCGGTGGCGGTAAAGTTCCTCATATCGCGCAGCCTTCCCTGTGTCACGGAAATGGTGCAGCCTCCCACAGCTAGGCAGCCGTGTATTTAATGTTTCCTAACAAAGCCCCAGGGGTTTTGAAGGCGCACTCCACTGCGATTACAGCGCCCTCAGGCTCAATTAATTCAGAGAACCAGCATCTTCATACAGGGTTAAAGTTCTGTGTCAACGCGTTTCGAAGCAACAGCTTCTTCCTCCAGGACAGCTTGGAATTACAGCACAGATGGCTTCAATTATCCGTTTTAAGTACATGCAAAGACCCACAGTGGATCGTGGTTAGTGCCTTTTGTTTAGTACAGTGCATGTTGGGACACAGAGTCCCAATTGAAGCAAAGTCTTGCCCACAGTGGGTTCTGTGTGTTCCTCATTTAAAAAGCATTATTTTGGTCTTTAGTGGACCCCACTATGCCACGCTGGTTAATTGCCTCTCCATCGCAGTGCTACTCGCGGTGGCGATAAAGTTCCTCATATCGCGCAGCCTTCCCTGTGTCACGGAAATGGTGCAGCCTCCCATGGCTGGGCAGCCGTGTATTTAATGTTTCCTTACAAAGCCTCAGGGGTTTTGAAGGCGCACTCCACAGCGATTACAGCGCCCTCAGGCTCAATTATTTCAGAGAACCAGCATCTTCATACGGGGTTAAAGTTCTGTGTCAACGCTTTTCGAAGCAACAGCTTCTTCCTCCAGGACAGCTTGGAATTACAGCACAGATGGCTTCAATCATCCGTTTTAAGTACATGCAACGACCCGCAGTGGATCGTGGCAAATCCCTTTTGTTTAGTACAGTGCATGTTGGGACACAGAGTCCAGATTGAAGCAAAGTCTTGCCCTCAGTGGGTTCCGTGTGTTCTTCATTTAAAAAGCATTATTTTGGTCTTTAGTAAACCCCCCTATGCCACGCTGGTTAATTGCCTCTCCATCGCAGTGCTACTCGCGGTGGCAGAAAAGTTCCTCATACCGCGCAGCCTTCCCTGTGTCACGGAAATGGTGCAGCCTCCCACGGCTGGGCAGCCGTGTATTTAATGTTTCCTAAAAAAGCCCCAGGGGTTTTGAAGGGGCACTCCACTGCGATTACAGCGCCCTCAGGCTCAATTAATTCAGAGAACCAGCATCTTCATACAGGGTTAAAGTTCTGTGTCGACGCGTTTCGAAGCAACAGCTTATTCCTCCAGGACAGCTTGGAATTACAGCACAGATGGCTTCAATCATCCGTTTTAAGTACATGCAAAGACCCGCATTGGATCGTGGTTAGTTCCTTTTGTTTAGTACAGTGCATGTTGGGACACAGAGTCCCGACTGAAGCAAAGTCTTGCCCACAGTGGGTTCCGTGTGTTCTTCATTTAAAAAGCATTATTTTGGTCTTTAGTGGACCCCCCTATGCCACGCTGGTTAGTTGCCTCTCCATCGCAGTGCTACTCGCGGTGGCGGTAAAGTTCCTCATACCGCGCAGCTTTCCCTGTGTCACGGAAATGGCGCAGCCTCCCACAGCTGGGCAGCCGTGTATTTAATGTTTCCTAACAAAGCCCCAGGGGTTTTGAAGGCGCACTCCACTGCGATTACAGCGCCCTCAGGCTCAATTAATTGAGAGAGCCAGCATCTTCATAAGGGGTTAAAGTTCTGTGTCAACGCGTTTCGAAGCAACAGCTTCTTCCTCCAGGACAGCTTGGAATTACAGCACAGATGGCTTCAATCATCCGTTTTAAGTACATGCAAAGACCCACAGTGGATCGTGGTTAGTGCCTTTTGTTTAGTACAGTGCATGTTGGGGCACAGAGTCCCGATTGAAGCAAAGTCTTGCCCACAGTGGGTTCTGTGTGTTCTTCATTTAAAAAGCACTTATTTTAGTCTTTAGTAAACCCCCCTATTCCACGCTGATTAATTGCCTCTCCATCGCAGTGCTACTCGCGGTGGCGGTAAAGTTCCTCATACCGCGCAGCCTTCCCTGTGTCACGGAAATGGTGCAGCCTCCCACAGCTGGGCAGCCGTGTATTTAATGTTTCCTAACAAAGCCCCAGGGGTTTTGAAGGCGCACTCCACTGCGATTACAGCGCCCTCAGGCTCAATTAATTCAGAGAACCAGCATCTTCATACAGGGTTAAAGTTCTGTGTCAACACGTTTCGAAGCAACAGCTTCTTCCTCCAGGACAGCTTAGAATTACAGAACAGATGGCTTCAATCATCCGTTTTAAGTACATGCAAAGACCGGCAGTGGATCGTGGTTAGTGCCTTTTGTTTAGTACAGTGCATGTTGGGACACAGAGTGCCGATTGAAGCAAAGTCTTGCACACAGTGGGTTCTTGTGTTCTTCATTTAAAAAGCATAATTTTGGTCTTTAGTGGACCCCCCTATGCCACGCTGGTTAATTGCCTCTCCATTGCGGTGCTACTCGCGGTGGCGGTAAAGTTCCTCATACCGCGCAGCCTTCCCTGTGTCACGGAAATGGTGCAGTCTCCCACGGCTGGGCAGCCGTGTATTTAATGTTTCCTAACAAAGCCCCAGGGGTTTTGAAGGCGCACTCCATTGGGATTATAGCGCCTGCAGGCTCAATTAATTCAGAGAACCAGCATCTTTATACGGGGTTAAAGTTCTGAATCGACGCGTTTCAAAGCAACAGCTTCTTCCTCCAGTACAGCTTGGAATTACAACACAGATAGCTTCAACCATCCGTTTTAAGTACATGCAAAGACCCGCAGTGGATCGTGGTTAGTGCCTTTTGTTTAGTACAGTACATGTTGGGACACAGAGTCCCGATTGAAGCGAAGTCTTGCCCACAGTGGGTTCCGTGGGTTCTTCATTTAAAAAGCATTATTTTGGTCTTTAGTGGACCCCCCTATGCCACGCTGGTTAATTGCCTCGCCATCGCAGTGCTACTCGCGGTGGCGGTAAAGTTCCTCATACCGCGCAGCCTTCCCTGTGTCACGGAAATGGTGCAGCCTCCCACGGCTGGGCAGCCGTGTATTTAATGTTTCCTAACAAAGCCCCAGGGGTTTTGAAGGCGCACTCCACTGCGATTACAGCGCCCTCAGGCTCAATTGATTCAGAGAACCAGCATCTTCATACGGGTTTAAAGTTCTGTGTCGACGCGTTTCGAAGCAACAGCTTCTTCCTCCAGGACAGCTTGGAATTACAGCACAGATGGCTTCAATCATCCGTTTTAAGTACATGCAAAGATATACATATATATATATATATATATATATATATATATATATATATATATATATATATATATATATATATATATATATATATATCTGCAGACACTCCCTCCAAAAGAAGAAGCAGAAGCCCAGATGGGAACTGGTCGGACAGGCTTTATTGATTCAAAACAGTCCCAGTGGCTTTGAATGCATTTCGGTTTTTCGCCTTCCTCAGCGCCCAACACCAGACTTTAAAATAGATGACGTGGGGCTGCTCCTCGGCCATGCAACTCCCAAGATGCTCAATGTTGGAAGCAACTCGGATCGGCGAAAGGGGGGGGGGTGACACTTATAACTGTCCTGAAATCACCAAGCCTCTCCTTGAGTCCCCTCTAACCGTCACAGCCCCTCGTGCAGGAAGGCCAATGAGCAGGGCCTAGATGCACGGAGCAAAATGCCACTAAGAGAGGTAAAATACCTCAACTGCTCGGGTCACCCTGGTGGAAAGGCGGGTACCGGACACATTCCATCCCTGGAAAGACCAATGTGCTGTGAAGCGTGCCAGTTTAGGTCCGGACCCTATTGTGTGGCGGGGGCTTCTGTACTGCGCTGCTGGCAAGCGCAGAAAATATCAGCAGACACATATATACATATATATATATCCAAACACTGCAAGAACCCAATTTTGAAGAAAGCCACTTGAAGTAATTCTTATCACTTATTTATTGGCAACCTGCTGACAATTGCGTGGCGGAAAGTCAAATCCCAAGTTATGTGCCAGACGCGTTTCGAGAGTTAAAACTCCCTTCCTCAATGGCCTTGTGTCAGGACTGCTCAGGAGCGCTGAATGAAATGTTCGATTTAAGACAGCTGTCAACCAGGGCGTGGCCAGCAGCACAGCCTTCTGGATATGATAGTCCATAACTTACTCCCCAGTGGGAGCGCTCCAAAGCAGAAAATAAAACAGTTTTTTATCCAAGTGGGTGGATCTGAGGGACCGTCCGTGAATTGTCCTGCTTTCTCTTGCCAATGTGAACTGAGACGAGTGCTGCCTTGCAACAGCGCCAGCTCACCTTTAATCCAAAATGCAGACCCACATGGGAGAGGCTGCACGGACCCGCCCTTCAGCGGTGGGCTTCCTTCACCGACCGGGAACAGCCGGTAAACTACCAAACACTGCAAGAACCCAATTTTTAAGAAAGCCACTTGAAGTAATTCCTATCACTTATAGATTGGCAACCTGCTGACAATTGCGTGGCGGAAAGTCACATCCCAAGTTATGTGCCAGACGCGTTTCGAGAGTTAAAACTCCCTTCCTCAATGGCCTTGTGTCAGGACTGCTCAGGAGCGCTGAATGAAATGTTCGATTTAAGGCAGCTGTCAACCAGGGCGTGGCCAGCAGCACAGCCTTCTGGATATGATAGTCCATAACTTACTCCCCAGTGGGAGCGCTCCAAAGCAGAAAATAAAACAGTTTTTTATCCAAGTGGGTGGATCTGAGAGACCGTCCGTGATATATATATATATATATATATATATATATATATAGAGAGAGAGAGAGAGAGAGAGAGAGAGAGAGAGAGAGAGAGATATCTATGTATTGTATATATGATATACATAATTTTTTGTGTATTCATAAAAAATAAATATATTTTACATTATTCCTAGCCTTCCTCCTGGGTTTTTCTATTGCATTTTTGCTTGAACTTTGGCAGAGTCCCGAGTCCCAAGATGGATGCCACCACTTCCTGGTTTAAAAAACCTTTGAAATTGCACCTATATAGTTAGTTGGACTAACTATATTTCGCGCACCAGCAATCCACTGCTGATGATGTCACATATTACATCATTCATGACATGGTCAGTGACGTGAGCGGTCCGTCCGCGCACCGTAAACTCTTCGAGCGCTTACCCCCAAAACTTTTATAGGCTTAAAAACGTTATATGTACGTATTTATTGTACAATGTAAAGATACACATTATCTGGGCTAATAAAGAACATGTTTATTAAAAACTTTTAAAGCCCGTTTATTACTTTATTAAGCAATTCCAAATCTCGCGAGGGTGCGTAATACGTGAGCGCACGGTAAATCAATCCTGAGCGCACCGTAAACTTACGTAAGCGCTCCGTAAATAAGACGTAAACGCACCGTAAGCTTATGTAAGCGCTCCGTAAACGCTCCGTGAGCGCTCCGTAAGCTTACGTCCAACCATGTGACCTCAAAACAAAAGATTTCATTGGTTTATATTACTTCCTACTCCAATTGTTGAAAGACCCCTCCCATGTTCATCATTCTTCTTTGGCTTTCAGAGAAGTAACACCTGTTTTCCAGTCTCCAGACATCTACCTATTGAACTATTTTTTTTTAAATGGCTGAACAACCTGACTCAGACCATTCTTCATCTGAAGAATTTGTTGCAGAGGAACCTCGTACAACTAAACAAAAAGAATCAATAGTTTGGAAATTTTTCACCTTTCCGGAGGATAGGAAAAAAGTAAATGCGCAATTTGTCACCTGCAAGATCTGTCAGTCAGTGCTATCAAGGGGAGATCCAACCAAAAAATATTCATTTGGAACCCACAGCATGGAGCGGCATGTTAAAAACCTACACCCAAACAATTGGTGGAAAGCTAAGGCGCAAAGATTACAGAATGAGGGATCATGGGAGGAGGGCTCTCTTCCTAGTACTTCTGCTTCAGCATCTGGAGTACCACCAATGCCAGCCTCAATGGTGGAAAACATTCAGCCAGAGCTGAAAAATCTAATGATGCAGTGTATACATTGCAGTAAACTGATAGCCTTTGTCCAAGAGTCAATTCAAGTAATCCTACAGAAGAACAGGAACCACAGGTGCACCCCATAAGTTTTCTTTTCTCTCATAGTTTGTTTCAGTTGAACAGATGTTTAGTTTAAAATTTTAATTTTTTTACATTGTTTCTCTAGCAAAACAAAAAAACAATTATTTTTAGAACTATCTCTACTGGTTAAAAAAAGAACTACATTTCTATGTTTGTATGTAAAAGTTTGTCATAGTGAATGTCAAAGTGCAAAACTATAAGGATGTGGTGCAGCATAAACCTATAAGGTGTTTACCTATAGAATACTGTAGTACTTCCAAAGCACTGAAATGTAACATATGTATATAAATATGTTACAACTCAATGGGCCAGATGTATGTAATCTCCATTTACCTACTCTTAAATAACAAATCATACCTGTTCAACATTTAAGAGTAGGTAAATGGGATGTAGTTAATTTCTCTTTTGAAATTACCAAATCTGTATAATTCAGTCATTTTACCGAATCGGTATTTACCGAACCAGTAAATACCGATTTGGTAAAATAACCGAATTGTCAAGGGGGACAGGTTGTCACTTTGATACCCTGTTGCACCCCTGATTCTGACTTGTGTGCCATGTCACACACATACATGCTCTCACGGCTTGTATGTGTGCCACATGGGAGAAATGTACATGCACAGATGTGCATGTACACAGGAATTCGTTATTTACCACCGAATAGTATTTGGTGGTAACTAACGAATACTTAAGGGCCTGTGGCACTGTTTTCAGTGCCACCTACATCTAGATTTAGCAATTTGTTAAATTTACTGATTCTGTATTTTACCGAATTGGCAAAATTACCGAAACAGTAAGTTTACTGATTCTATACAATTTAAGGCTCCTACATATCAAACACCAAATACCAGTCAGTAACGGCCGAAAACAGCTGTTACAAACTGGTACTTGGTGTCCTACATCTGCCTCTATGCTTCAATTTACACTATTAGTAAAACTGCATGAATTAATTTATATGTATTAAGAGTAATTTATAATAGCCTTGTGTGTCTTTTACACAACTATTGCTTCACATGCGTGATGCAACAGTGGTACAAAAGATATACCATAAAATATGCTTTTTACAGTCTGATGTACTTGCAAAGTGCATCATATTGTAAAACAATACACCAAAACAAGGCTTTCCTGCATACATAGGGAATGTACAAATGCAGGAATACCACCTAAAAATGAATAAGTAAAATGTATAATGTTTCATTCAGTCACTCTTGGATTTAAACTACGTAAAAAACCTGCACTGGTTTGCAAAACAAAACAAAGAGGTGTAAACAAAAGTGAACACAAAAGGGAAGAGGTGTGAGAAACAGACAGAAGGAAGTGCACTGGCGGAAGTGGAGTGCCAATAAATGAAGGCTTACTAACAGGTAAGAAATGGATAACAGAGTGAAGGAAGGAAAATAAGATCAAACAAAAAAAAAGAAAGAAAGAAGGAAACTGACTAAGGTAAAGAGAAGGAGTGGTAGAAAGAGAAAACAAACAAGATTAAGTGTAAGGGAGAGAGATGTAGAGAGAGAGAGCAAGGGACTGAGAAAGAGTGAGGCAGTTATTCTGTCACAATAACAGAATGATAACAAACTTATTTTTGTTTCTCATACTTACCTTATAAATAATAAAAACTTAGACACTGTTGCGAAAAAAGTATTTATTTGTTATACTTACCTTCTAAGATATAAAAAAGTTAAGGAAATTATTTTAAAAAAATTTAATATCTGTAAAACACAAGAAAAAAATAAATTGTAATGCATACAATGTATATTTCACAATACAAGAAAGAAGGAAGAAGATTAAGAGACGGGAAAGTTAGATGGCACACGCAGAGGGACAGATGCCACAGGTAGAGGGTAAGATGGTGCAGGCAGAGAGCGAGATAGAACAAGTAGAGGGTGAGATGGTGCAAGCAGAGGGTAAGATGACACAGGCACATGCATATATTGTGCAGACAGAGGGTAAGATGGCACACACCGAGAGAAACATGGAACAGCCAAAGGAAGACATAGCACAGTCAAAAGAGAGATGGCAAATGCGTGTGACACAAGGGGAGTGACGACACAGAGGGAGTGAAGAAATAGTGAGAGAAGGGGACTGAGTGAGGGAGCAAAGAAAGATAAGTGATGGAGTGTGGGTGAGTACAGAGAGTGAGTGTGAGTGAAGGGCAGTGAGACAGTGAAGGGACAGAGGGAGTAAGGCTATCAGAGAGACAGTGAAGGACGAGAAGTGAGGATGTCAGAGTTCAGAGGGAGTGACAGAAGGAGTAAGTGAAGTGGAGTAACGTGAGTGAGGGAAAGTTAATGAGTAAGAGAGCAAAGGAAGGAAATAGAGGTGAAGGGGAGTGAATCAGATGGACTGAGAAAAGGTAAGTGGGGAGAGAAGAAAGGGGAAGGGGACTGAAAGATGTGGAATAAGGTGTACTGAGGGAAGCAGACTAACGAAACGAGGGTGAGGTGGACAGTGAGGTTGAAGAAAGAAAAGTGATACAGGGTGGATAAAGTTGAGTGAGCCTGAGACAACGGGAGTGAGTGATTGAGAACACACAGGGAGTGAAGGACGGAGAGAGAGAAGGGGACTCAGTGAGGGATCAAAGAAAGGGAATTGAGGCAGTGTGGGTGAGGGATGAGGAGTGACAGAGTGAGGTGATGGAGGGAGTGAGGCCAAGAGAGAGGGAGTGATGGAAGGATAGACAGAAAGAGAAATAAAAACGTTTTTTTTGTCAGTTGTACTTACTTATAAATGAAATATCTGTGGAAACGAAAAAAAATCAGTTATAATATATTATTCACAATACAAGAGACAAGGCAGGAGATTAAAAGTCACAAAAGGGCACTTACAGATAAAGTAAAAGATGAAAAAATAAAAAAAGGGAAACAAAGGAACGGTGAAGGACAAAAAAGAGGGAAAAAGAAATAAAGAGAGAGCAAATAAATAACAGGATAATGAGACAGATAGATTCAGAGACACAGAAGGAAAGACAAATAACCTGAAAGTGAGTAAGGGACTAAAGGAATGGGAGTTAGCAAAACTAAATGAGGAAAGAGGAGTAAGGAAAGGGAAATGAGGGAGAGGGAAGGGGGAGTGAGTGGGGTGCGTTAACGACAGTGAGGGATAGAAGGTGAGTGAGGGTGACTGAACGGATCTGACAGAGTGAGGGGACAGAGGAATTCAGGGTAAGAGAGAGGAAGTGAGGGAAGAGGAGAGAGGAAGTAAGACGACAGAGGGATTTTTGAGAACATCTGTTTAAAGTGGAATAAGGTGAGTGACAAAAGGGAAATTAGTGAGGGAGTGAAGGAAGGAAAGAGAGGTGAAGGGGAGTGAAGCAAATAGACTGACAAAAGGTAAGTGGGGGAGAGAAGAAAGGGAAAAGGGAGTGAAGGATGGGGAATAAGGGGTACTGAGGGAAGCGTACTAAGGAAACGGGGTTGAGGTGGATGTCATGCCTGTCGTGTACGCGGGAGACCGTAATACATGTTACAGCCTTTAAACTCAGATCTGTATAATTGCCGACTGCTAGAAAGACGTGGTTGGCAATGGTTGGCAAATGTGTCTACAGGAGCAGACGTAATGCGATGCGAGACTTAAACCCGCCCCAAACATTCAGGAAATGCTTCGCGTTTAGCCAACTGTATCCTGTTTTGTTCCGGGTCACGGTGAAGGCGTCCGAGGAGCTAGTGTTCATTGAGGAAGGAGTTCGTATTTTCCCGTGTTGTTGAGCCTGTTCGTGGTAGCGTAAGTCTAAGAAGCGGCTTGCTTCTTGACAATTGTTCTGATATATTTTCGTTTGCTATATTGTTTGTACCGCTTTGAATTTATCGTGGGTTTTTGCATGCCATTTGAATTTCAGTTTGCTTGGTGTGTTTGCCACGTTTTCTTACCACTTATCTCTGAGTGGGGTTTATTTTGGATATTGATCTACCGTTCTTGGTGAGCTTGGAAGGTATTTTGTACAGCGTAATGAAACAGTATAATTGGTGAGTTTCACATACAGAAGAGATTACTTAGTCACCATATTATTTAGGCTTTATTGATATTGTCCTTTTGTGTTTAGATTTATGTTGCATTGGATAGTACATATCCAGGCTGATATTGGGTACCCAGATTTTTATGCTTTATTTCTTTATCATCTCCCTCCACTGTCTAGAAGGTAAAGATACATCACATTACTATCATTACATTGGGAACATTAAGGGAGGGGATTTTTTTCATTCCTTGTTATTGTATTTTACTACAGAGTCGTTCCCAGAAGATAGACCATCCTCTGAGTGGAAGAAGATTGTGGAGTACTATTGTTCTTCCCCTTCCTACCCTTATTTTGTTCCCCTGTTTTCCCCCTTGTTACTCTTTGGGTGTTAGTGTTTCTTCCTGACTCCCGGAGGGTGACGGGGGAGGCTGGGTGCATGGCAGCGTGAATCCAGGACACTTCCGAGACAAAGAAGGAGCGTGCATGACAGAACGCGAAGCCTCTATCGAATTGTCTCCCAAGTGCCATGGATCTCACATTACAGGATGTAGCAAATATGGTGGGGAATCTCCAGCGAGAAACCCAATCCATTGCTGACAGACTAGAAGCATTGAGCGTACATAGAGGAGAGGGAGCAGGTACCAGCAATCAAAACCCTGTAGTTCAAGTACTTACGCCTCAAACTATTCCTCTAGCGCCTCCTGAGCGATTTTATGGGGATCCCTTGAAATGTGCAGCATTTTTAACACAGTGTCAGCTGCATTTCCTGTGCAAAGCCCCCTGTTTCCCACATGATCAGGCTAAGGTGGCCTTTGTTCTCTCATATTTAGGGGGTTCAGCAGCAAACTGGACAATTCCCTTAATAGATAAAGATGATCCCTTATTATTGGATTATGAAGCTTTTCGTCGAGAATTGCGTAAGATGTTTGATAAACATTCATTCGCTCATGCAGCGGATACGGAGTTGTTAAATTTGAAACAAGGTTCAAAAGATCTTATCACCTATATTTCTACATTTAACAGATTAGTTGTAGAGGCTGACTGGCCCGCTGATAAACGCAGTGCCCTTTTTTATAAAGGCCTACGTGATGAACTTAAGGATGCGTTAGCTCACGTAGTAGATCCTCCTGCTACATGTCCCGAATTAATTGACCTGTTGGTGAAACTAGATCATAGACTAGGTGAAAGACGCAGAGACAGAGTATGTTATGAGTACCCTAGATTTAACACTAGAGAGAGAAAGGTGGAGACTGAAGCAAACCCCGAGGATCCAGAACCCATGCAAATAGGCAGTATCAAAGGGCCTTTGAGCGAGACTGAGAAAGAACGACATAGGGAGAACAGGTTGTGCCTCTATTGTGGCAAGGCTGGACATTTCCTGAAGGAATGCCCAATAAAACCCAAACAGTTCCGCAAATCGGAAAACTAACAGACCCGAAGGTAACAGAGACCTTACCGCCAGGTCCATTGGTTCACATGGTCTCATCATTAATGGCGCATGCAGGACACTTCTTTATCACTTCCAAATTGTCATGGTTTTCCAATTCCATTGCACAACCCATCATGATTGATTCAGGAGCTTCGGGCAACTTTATGGACTATCAATGGGCAATCACCCATGACATCCACCACCTCCACCACATCCACCACCTCCACAACCACCACATCCACCACCACCACCACAACATCCACCCCCACATCCACCACCATCACCACCACATCCACCATCACCACCACCACCACATCCACCACCACATCTACCACCACCATATCCCCCAGATCCATCACCACCACATCTATATGTGTGTGTGTGTGTGTGTGTGTGTGTGGCTCTGCGTGTGTGTAGGTGCAAATGCAATGTTCTTGGATTTTCGTCACAATAAAATACACTGAACATAATCTTCACAAAAGTTATTTACAAACTTTTAAGCTATTGCCATTATAAATTACATTAACTTTTATTTAAGTATTAATTATTTACAAAATTAAAAGCCATTGTTATTTGTAATATCAATACATCTAAGTCACGTAAATACAACACACATTGCATTACAAATGCTATAGGTGTCACATTTGCGAAAGTTAAAACTATTGACATTGTAACTGACAAAGCTATTAATTTTGCTATTTTCAAAACCAACACATAAATAAAAAAAGTGTCATTTACAATACCAATCGCTCAAACTTTCCTAATGCGAGACCTATTGCATTTCCAATGCTTGTTTAACTGGATTTTGTGGTGAGGGGATTCCTCATCCCATCCTACATGATTTTTATATAATGCAGGGGCTTGGGCCACTACCCATTTTCTAGTATATGTGTTTTTTTTATGAATTGGAATGTGATTTGAGAAGGCAGGCATAATCATTTCTTCGCCATGTGGCCACTCCCTAACAAATTCTGGTGGCCAGTCTTTTTCAGCTAGAAGGATATCATAACCTTCATATAACTTCTCCCAAAAGAGACCTCTTATTTTCCTAATTTTGTCCCCTAGTATAGGTAATGTTATTTCATATAATTTATGGGGTACACTAACTCTGGTGTCTGCAGTTTCCACCTGAATGTACTCATTCGTGTCCACTGTCTCCAGTAGATTCATCAGGATCTTGCGAGCTATGGTCCCTTCTGCTGCACTGTGTAGATTTGTCTCGGCCCATTCTCCGTTCTTGAGTTGTGTCCTCAGGATCCTCGGCATGTTTTATCTTTATGCTTGCTACCTTCTTTTTAGAAAATTGTGATTTTTTTACTTTGATGAGCAGGTTCCTTGTCTTTCGACTTGATGCGCTCTTTTTTATGTTCTGACATCCTCTTTTTTACGATTTCTGTGAGGAAGTCTGAAAAGATCGAGAGGGACGTGTATCATTATCTTGATATCTGTCAGGTTTTCTCAAATTATCCCCATTTCTGAGCTTATATCTCTTTTCAGAGGGCTCCCTTCGGGGAGACTTGTCTCTCTGTTGAGGAGATCTTCCTCTGGGTTTAGAATATTTTTCCTCTAGGAGGAGTTTGTTTATTACTCTCCTACTTCTTTTTTGGAGTAGTGAGATTATTCTTAATAAACGTTTTTTCAGGATTTTCTGTTAGTTGTGGTTTTAGTGGTTTCCCACCCAAACTATCTCTACCTAATTCTTCATAGCACTTTTCAATTATTCTGGCAAGTTCAAAAGGCTGGTCTGTTATTTCTATTTCTTTTAATTTTTGGCGGATTGCCACAGATGCTGCTTCTCCTTTTATGTTGGCTAGTAATATAGCAGAGACTTGCTTAAAGTCTTTCAGTAATTTCATACCTAGATTTAAAGCAGGCTCTGGACCGTATTCATTTTGAATCTGTCTTAGTACGTCTGTTATAACCGCCATAGACATAACACCATGTGTTTTTGTGTAGATTGAAGCAAAGACTGTTCCCCAAGTGTCACAGTCTTCCACATGTGGTGCGATCCCCATTGGTAAACAGATTGTCAGAATTCTGTGTTTTTCATGAGGTGTACTATCAGGGAATACTGCCTCTATTTGAGTAATTGTTTGAGCCAACCAGAACGGAATTTGTTCCCGTTTTGTGGGTAATTTGCCAATGACTGATTGTATAATCTGTGGTGTAATTGTGTTTCTATTCCCCTGGTGAGGGGTGTGCTGTGGAATTTTTATAGTAGGTTGGACTGTTAAAGTCCGCATGACATATTGGACCAATTGTCTATGTATTTTAATTAGCTGAATCAACAGTTCTCTGTCTGACATTTCTTCAAAGTCAGGATGTGGTGTATAGCTGGCTAGAACCTGCCATGTAGCTCCTGGTCTACCTAGTGGACCGAGCCTGGTAATGTGATTTTGATGTTTTAGGGCGCCATTAAACCAGAGCTGATGCTCCTGGTAAGTTAGTGGAATTTCAACATCCTCAAAAGGAACGTATTCCACTGGAGGTTCCTCTGTTTTGTAGTAGTGGAACTCGTGTGTCAGCATTTGCTGCTGGAAAAGATATCCATGAATAGAATACCTCTGTCTGCCGATATTCATGTGCCTCTATTACAAATATAACTTTACCACCTCTCAATGATACCCCCTTTTCTATAAGTTTTATAGTTATGGTTTTCCTTATATTTGCCGGGATGAATATAGCATCCGGGTAATTTTGTTGGAGAGCTGTGTCATTTAGGACTGCTTGAGCTGCTATTCTAGCTCTATCCCTTTCGTCGTCACTCTCCGACATTTTATTGACTGAAAGTTTGCAGAGCAAGTTTCAAGGAAACAAAGATTAGGTGCACAATATGTTGGAACACTGTATCCTTTAACGTTGAGCAAACCAAAAACTAATACATAGGATTCTCATCCTACTAAGTTTTGGCGGATAGTAACCTTTTACCCACTCCAGACGTCTATTGGAGTTTTTACGGGAAAGGGGTCTGTGTGAAAAGCACGACTGAGTTACTCTAGTATCTAGCGTTAAATTATCGCCTTACCAAACATTGGGCGCCATGTAGTGTAGTTCCTATTTTCCCAATAGGCTCTGCGCATTGGAATAACATAAACGATAGTTTAGACGTAGGACTGAAGTTGACTAGGTCTCTATTGAATATGTTAGACTTAATTTGTGAATGCCAGTTAACTCAGAGGTCACTAGAAACTTTCTCGAATACACAAGAAGGGATTAGTTTCTGACAACCATATAACATGACAACTTTGTTCCCCAAGAATAAGAAATATATCTCCAGAGTTGTGGAAACAATAGATGGCTATTTCACTCAGTCAATCGTGCATGTTTAGTTTCACCAGAAGTGCAGAGAAATAGAGAGACGGGCGTTTTCATTAAAAAGGTTATTAATTGAGCAGTCTTCTTTCTCATGCAAGAGAAGTGAATTGCTACAATCGCAATACTTGTCATAAAGTAAAGTACGTACAGTAAAAAGAGTATTATGAAATAATACTCTAAAAGCATTTATATGGTTTCTAAGCCATAAGATGCTTAAAATGGATAAAATACATACAATGATAAAAGATGACTAAACGTACTCAACTGGTGCTTCTAAGATACGTCTACCCGGTGTACCTAACCTACGCCTAGTACATGGGAAGGAGTAAGTGAGATGTAGCTTGAGTTAAAATAGCTTCTGCCAAGAATCTATCCAAGAGTGCTCTAAGGGTCTTATCAGCTCGGTACCTTGTTTATAGAATGTAGGAGGTCTTGTATCTCTCTCTCAGGACTCAATCTCCCAGTAACCCGCAAGGGTAGCCGGGAAACACTGGAGCTGGATTTCTCGGCAAGAGAAAAGACATCTTCTCTCTCAGTGCATCAGCTGGAGGGTCAGCTTCCTTTGGCACTCGCTACAGCAGGGCGTCGGGCAAGTAGTTAGTCGATCTGCTCCAAACCACTGTGTGTTTTGCTAGGGCAGATGCTGGTATATTTATAACTGGAAGGTGCCGAGTTTGACGTAAGGTTGGACATAATACGTCACTAAGAACTCGCAGTTCTTTTAGAACTCCAGGAGTTCTAGGACAAATCAATACAGAAGCCGGGGAAAGTCATGGACTGCTGGAGATTTGGTCTCTCCGAGCACTCGTGATTTCTAGGAATCTGTGGAAGTAGCCATGCCGTATTTGGACTACATTGGCTGTGTAAATATGGTTATGATTCTGATGCCTATATAGGGATATGATGAGTTATACCTATATAAGGGCATGAATCGGGAAATTACACTAGAGCCCTAGATTCATCTACAACACCAGCAGACTACCAATAAACAGCACTGTAGGTCTCCCACGAGGGTTGGTGATTGTTTTATGCACCTTAGGAAGAAGGTATAAACAGGTATTCTAGGGTGGAGATTTTAAGAAATTGTGCTCTTCCGTTTCAATAAGGCATTTTATTTTCCACAGCTTGTCCCAAAATTGGACACTGGTTTTATTATGCTCCACTTCCAGCATTGTATTTCGCTAAACCGATAAAGGGGGGAACATAGTGGTCATGTCAACTGACGTGTATCTGGCCAAAGCACATAAACAACTCAGTGATAACAACTGCTACTTTACCATGACCCTAGCGGAGTATAAAAAAATCCTCTTATTAGTCCCAAATATATGGTACCAGTGGTGACCAGGGCATAGCTGTGCCACCCTGAGGAACCCAAGTGAACTACTGACAGCTGGCCTGCCATTGCAGACTGCAAGAGCAGTGCAAACTGCTCGAATTGAACTGTGGGATGCAGTTTCCCATTAATATATGTCAGGCACCCCTAAGAAAGACCTCTTGAACCCAGGAAGCTGGGTGCAGTATAATAAATGTGAGGACATATAAATGCAAGCCTATATGCCTCTACAGTGATGTCCCCTATTGAAAACTGCTATAAGTGTTAGCGGTCTATAGGATAACATGGGCTACTACCGTGGCATTTTTGAGGTTGGCAGCTGCATTATAGTACTGCTGAAAACATGCCATGTTTGGTATCAAACAAAGTGCCTTCTCACCCTTGACACAAATCTTGTACCTTGCGTGATGCAGTATGTACATTAAAGGTTGCCCACCTGGTTGTCCCAGATTCTCTGGCTGGCCCCTCCCACACTTCCTGCATTTGCTACCACCAAGACAAGATTCTGACCTCCTTCCGGGCAGTGCGATCACTTCCAGGAGTCAGGAAAAAGGCTTGGACAGGAAGGAGGTCACACCTTCCTCCCTCCAAGCAGGCTAGTGAATCGGCACATCAAGGCAGAGAGCTTCAAAGGTTGCACCTCCGCTGTTATGATTCAGGGCTGACTCCATTGGAGGAAACAGCCCTCCACTTGCCCCAGGCACATTTGCACTCGATTAATAATTTTTATTATTATTATTTGTAGGGTGCAGCGAATCATCCGAATTAGTGAGTGCTCATTAAAACAGCTATTTGTTCAGCAGTTTCTTAAAATGTGCCAAGCTGGAACAAGCTTGGATGTCCTCTGGCAGTCTGCTCCAGTGGGCGGGGGCTAGATGAGAAAAAGTGTGCCTGCCCATTTTGGCCTTCCTAATTCTCCAGGTGCAGAGCAAATTTCGACTGCTTGATCTTAGTTGGCACACCAGAATATAAGGTTCCGTTTTATTTTGTTGGATAGGCCAGACCCATCCCCTGAAGTGATTTAAATACTAGGCATTGGAGCTTAAAAACGGATCTTTTTCCTGATGGGAAGCCAATGCAGTTGTCGCAACAGAGGTAGTGATGGAGTTCGTGAGGGTTAGTTGAGGGCATGGTGCGCTTCTGTGTTTTGGGCGACTTGCCACCTTGATAATAAGTCTTCCCTGATCCCTACCAGTAAGGAATTTCCATAATCTAGTCTAATGACTAGAAACGCCTGTTTAAGGAATTTTCGGGTAGAAAGAGGAATCCAAGGGAAGATTTTTCTCAGCATGCACATCATATGGAAGCACTTGCCGGAGATGGTTTTTACATGCTCCTCCAGAGAAAGTCAGTTGTCAATAACGATGCCCAGATTCATTGGCCCATTTTTTAGGAGTAGGGGCTTCCCTGAGTTCCTCAGGACACCAATCAGAGGTCCAAAACTCCTCTGCTTTCCCAAAGAGCAGAATCTCCGTTTTATCGGAGTTAAGCTCTAGGAAGTTCTTGCTCATCCATGTGGCAATTTTTAACATGCAGGTCTTAAATTTATCTCTGGTCAAAGCGGGGTCCTTCTCTATGGGGACTATCACCTGGTGTCGTCCGCATACAAGATCATTTCAAACTCGCAAGATCTAATAATAGGAACCAGGGAAGACACATAGATATTGAACAAGGTGGGACTTAAGATGAAACGCTGTGGTACCCCCTTGTCCACTACCGTGGTCTGTGACACAAATGTGTCCAATTGCACACATTGTGTTCTGTCGGTCAGAAAACTTTGCATCCATTTTAATGCCATTCCTCTGACACCAATCTCTTGCAGCTTATCCATGAGGATTCTGTGAGAGATGGTGTCAAAGGCTGCCGACAGATCAAGAAGCACTAATATCGTGGGGGTTCCCTTGTCCAGTAACATCCTTATCAACTCTTTTACCTCAGTCAAAGTGGACTCAGTGCTATAACAGGCACTGAAATCTGACTGAGACAGATCAAACAGATTATTTTGTTCCAGATAGCCCAAAAGTTGTTTATAAATCAGGGTTTCCATAATTTTTGAACAGCACAGGAGAAGAGAGATGGGTCTATAATTTTGTAGGTCTGAATGATCGGCTGATTTTAGACTTCTTCCATTTAGAAGGAAACGTGGATGTGGCTAATGATAAATTACAGACTTCCATGATCGGTAGAGACAAGGCCGGTGCCATAGCTGCCAAGGTTTCAGATTCCTTATGTGTGACATTTTCCTAATTTCTGAGTAATTATGAGTGACATTCTACGACTATGAGTGACACTTACTTTCTCCCCATCAAAATCACCCAATAAAGATGTGAAAATGGCCTCGGCCCTTGCCCATCTTAACCACACTTCTCTGTGTCAGACCTTGCAAGGCTCTGATTTCTTCCTTCATCAGACTTGCAATGAGCATATTTAAGTGCTTTCAGTCACATACAGGACATTGGAGCATTAGAATACAAAAGTCACTACCCACCACTGTGCCAGAAAGTACAACATTTACAGATTGCATTGATCAATCAACAATGTAATGAGATTAAAGTTAATTTAATTTATTTTGCCTAATTTGCCAGTTCAGTTCTTCACTACTTGAGCTGTGTGTTCTTTGGCCAGGCTGGGATGGAGTGTCGTAGTCTGCAGAAGCATGCAGGAATTGAAAGCTGTGTCTGAGCTAAGGTCAGACTGGCCTTTAGAGCAATTAGACATCGCCCGAAGGCCTGGTCTTCCAGGTTAGTGTGTTCTGCCGTTTTCTTGTCTGTTTGCGGCCCTGTTTTGTGTTCTTGTGTGCCGGTTTTTAATGTTGATTTGCCTATTATTGAAACAAACAGCAATGCTCAAATGTATTATGTCTTCTATTTCTTGCAAGACACTTGTACGACGTGCCTGAGTGAAACCTTGTACAATTTGAAAGCATGTCACTTAGTGACGCATTTTTATTTTCGTGCCTGGGCCTAATGTCTGTCTGTTCCAGAGACCCGCACCAGCGACAACAAGACTTACCTAAAAGCAAAAGTGGGATATCCTGCACCTGGGTCAATGCTCTTGGAACTACCTAATTGAGACTCGTCCTAGGCTATCTATCAGTCCCCCAGACAGCGAGACCCTTGTGGAAACCTGAAGCATCTTCAGACACTCCTAGACTAGTGGCACTAATCCTATGCAAACTGCAGGTAAAATAGCATTGCGGATCCGAAGAATCACTGCCCATAGGGCCCTCAGCAAAATCGCAAAAATCCAAATGGTCTAGTGCATTGTGGGAACGGTAGCCCTTCCTTCCACAAAGTTACAGGCAGCTTCCACATTACCCTGGGTCACCGGATGTCAACATTTTTTTGTGCTCTATTGACTGCTGCCAGGGGTTTGTGGTCACCAGTCTGGCAACTGACCTATTTACTCGACTCTGCATTAAGAGGGAATTCCATCCAACCACCATCAGCAATGACACTGTTGTTATCTTTTTGCATCTTTTTCCCCCGCAGCACCATCTCAGTGGTAAAAGCAGCTCTCCCACAGCTCCCATTCAGGACCAGGGACAGCCGGATGTATGACGTTACAACGCATACCATTACAACTACCTACCATTACAACGCGACCATTACAACGCATACCATTACAACGCATAGCGCTTTGAGGTGCTGGATAGTGGTAAGTATAATTTACTATTCTAACTCCAGTCCCCGTGGACCCTAGGGAAGGTGTTGGATAGTAAATTATACTTATTCCCTATCCTAGAGCGCCCCCCAGCGCAATGCGTTGTAATGGTATGCGTTGTAAAAGTCGCGTTGTAATGGTAGTGCGGAGTAAAAAATGCATTGTAACAGGTGTATACCAGGACGGCCAGGACAATTCTGCTCCCGGTAAAATTGAACTGCTTGTCGTGGATTGTCCAGGGACCCGCATTACCTTTACCCCACAAGCGTACAACGCAACTCGACCTGCAAATTACCAATTGTCATTAGTGATTTTTCCCACTGAATGCAATGTTAGATTTTCACTGTAATATTTTGCATTGATTTTCTATAACTTCTAAAATCCATAACTTCGATTGTATGCATACATTTCCATTTGTTTTTGTGTCTAAATTAAGATAAAAATACACTTTATTTTTATAAATTGGAGTTGGATTTCTCTCAAGTCCTGTCAACTACTTGTTGTTCATGTTGGTACTCTGAAATGCTCAACACATGTTCCTGTAGTAAAGCCTGATTGCTCTACCAGGACTTAACTAAAGATTTATTAGTGTGAATCCAAGGACCATCTTTGATGTATTCAATGGTGAGGACTAACCCCCACACCACATAATACTCCAATTTCCCATTATAGTTGCATTTTCTAAATTACAAAGACGTTTTCATAATTGTGGTTATGAAATTGACAAAATGTATTAGTTCCTGAGATCTGCACATTTACACGTTATACACAATAGGAACACTGCAAGGCCTTGCACAAAAATAAACATTAAACTTTCAGAGAAAGAATTTTTATTCAACATTGCTGACACATTAAGCACATCTGTTTTACTGCATGTAGAAAACAGAGAAAGCTTAAAAAAATCAGAAAAAACAAATAAGCACTCACAGACTCAGTTATACTGCACATTTTGTTGAAACTCCTATTGTCAAAAGCCTACGAGCATTGGAATGAAAACTTTACTAATTGTAATTTGACTGAAACGATTTAGAATTATATTTCCAAATGGATTGCATTTAGAATGCTGTTTTTCACTTGGACTGTAGGTGACTTCAATGTAAAGCGTTATGACTTCAAGATACATACATATGTGTCTAGGCAATGATGCATGTCTTATTATGCCTACATGTTGACTGTGCAAAAACAAATGAAAATGTTGTGATCCTATTTTATTTTTCCTCATGAAAAAGATTGTTTTGAAAATGTGCCTTTGTACAAAAATTGATTTGATAAATTATGCAGATTGGCAAATAAAAAGCTTGTTATGACCTAGATTCCAAAAGAAGTACTTAAACCTTAAGTGGCGAAAAAAAATGTTTTTCCTGCAAAGAGCTCATTTTTATCTGAGAGTTAGACTTTCAAAGACTTGATTCCCTATCAACTTGGCTGCACTGTTGCATAACATCTATTTTTACAACAAGCAAAGTGGAATATAGTTATCTACAGAAATGTAGTGCCATAAAAGTGGCATTCTAGTTTTCGTTGCATTAACTTGTTGCACTGAACTGCAATTGCCTATCTCGAAGCATGCAGAAGTTCATGGGTCATCAAAATCACAAAACACCAATCCATCAGTACTGCTAAAAGCTGCTCCTGTCAGAGTAAGACCACAAGACATATCGTCTTCACTGGATTACATCAACAGCAAGACTGTTGTTTGTCTGCTCCAACAACATTGGAAAATGATGTGCCTTCTCTGCTCCCTTTAAATTGAGAACTGTGTTATCTAATCCAGCAGCTGCTGTTAATACAGTGGAGAGCTTAGGCCCACATCATCAATGGAATGAAATAAAGGTGACCAGATTGCATCCCTATGTACAAAAGTAACTGTATTGTTTCTGTTAGTATTTTCTTTTAACAGAATGAGTTTTTAATCGTACTGGTTACACTTTTTTGCCCTCTCTATATTTTTCTTTCTCATTTTGCACCCAGCGGCAATACACAGAGAATAAAAATATGACTTATTTTTTATTTGTTTATTTTTCATTGCGCACAATACGCTTCTTTATATTCCTCACCTATAATGTTGCACATTTCACTTTAAAGACGTGTTTTTGAACATGTAACAAGTGACAAATTGCTATTTCATCAAATGCGCATTTCTGATATATACTTTTATTCTGTATATGTATACTGAACATCTCTGATAAGCAAGAGCAATCAAAAACACATTCAGAGATAATTTAGTGACTATTTAACTTAGACATTATCCAGGAATGTCATAAATCTTATGACTGTTTCCCTCCATAATTCTATTATTTTATCTACTTTAATCACTTGCTTTTAGGCTTCTTCATTTTAGTTTTAGATTCCTAAACACACACAGGACAGGTTTTAGCTATAGTTTCCATTTGAGTCCGGCTTGTTTACCTTTAGCCCAGAATCTATGTTAGGTAATGTAGGTCATCATCTTAGATAATCGGAGACGCCATTCTATTTGCCCATGTTATATCACAAAAATTGAGAGGATCGGTTTTGTTACGCAATAACTAATATCCCCAGCAACATAATATGCCCCTATTCAAGTGTACCAGCCCTGAATGACATAAAGTCCATAAGGTAAAGACTTGCATGGTAAAAGTAAAGCATGGTAAAGGAATTGCGTGATAGCCCTCCTGCTACCTGAAGTAAGCCCAACACAGCTGGATTGCTTAGTGGTGATCAGAGGCCACGCCCCTTTTTACACCACTCTGACAACGCACCTCCGGGTTCAGTGCTGCCTGGGGGATGAAGTTCCCTTTAGTCCTGAGGTCCTCAGGACACAAGGGGACCTCATCGCCCCACCAGCAGTGCGCCAAGAGGCACGTTTGCAGTGCTGTAAAAAGGAGCGTGGCCCCGACCACCTCTCAGCAATCCCACTTTGTGGGGCTTACTGGAGGTAACAGGTGGGCTAGTTGGCCCCTAAAAACCCTCAGCATTGAAGATGACTTACTCACCCAACTAAGAGCATGCCAGGAGGAGCGTTTGCAGAGTAGCGCTTTTAGGGAGCATGGGCTCCGGCAAGTTGCCGGCTTTGTTTTTTGAGGAAAGGGTGGCAGTGTGGCCCCCCTTTTCTTGATTGTTTTCAGCCCAGGGGACCCCATCCCTGGCCATTTAATTGTTTTTCCTTTATTTTTATTTTTAAGGAGGGGTGCCACAGGGCCCCATCCCCTGAGGTCCCAGCCATCTCCCGCCTCCTGTGGGAGCCAGCATTGCTTTTTACCCCCAGGGAGCTGCTGACATGTAGCTTCCTGGGGGTAAAAAGCAATGTGATCCCCTTTGAACAAGTGAGAGCAAAAATCCCTCGCTTGTTCAAAGTGGAGCACTTGTTTGCTATGGGATGGCGGGAGCAGAGCTCCCGTGCTATCCCATACCAAACTGCAATGTCCCAGTGGTGGGCACACCGGGGCATTTCTGGAGCCGGTCCCTAGAGCCATTTACTGATCCATGAAGGGGGCTGCGTTTCCCTCCTCCAACAGCATTGAAGGAGGTGGCGTTCCACAGGGCTGTGTGGGGAGGCTTAAGCCCCCCTAATTCATTTTGTAATATAGCCCTGGGAAGGTGGCGGTCTCTGGTTATCAGTGGGAGGTGCTGGACCCCCCACGCATCTATTCAATGTAGCCCTGGGGAGATGGCGGTCCCGGGGCTGCGGGGGCTGCATCTTTTTAGGTTTTTTAGCGGGATTCACACTCCCAACACGACTCCCGGCAAATATTTTTTTATTAAATGCTTTTTTTGGCCTTGAGGGGGTTTTGTAATAAAATGATGGGTCTGAATGATGCAGTACTGGTGGTTTTGGCTGTGTGGTACTGGAGTGTGGTCAGGTGGTGCTGGGATGTGATGAAGGGATCAGGATGGTGGGGTAGTGGGACAGTGTTGGTTGCAGTGTGCATTTCTGAACAGCGATGGTCTGTGCCTGAGGTCAGTGGAGTAATGGAGGGAGTGGAAGTTTTGGTGTGGTGCAGTACATGGTGTTGTCATGCTAGTGACATTGCAGTGATGTGAAAAGATAAAGTAGCAGCGAAGATGGTAGTGTGCAGCTGGGGAGAATGCATTACTGGAGCTACTGTTCTTGTGCTGGTGGTGGTAGTTCAGTGGTGTGGGTGTTGATTCACTGAGATGGTTTAGTGGTGTGACATTTAATATTTTGCTGTGGGGTAGTAGCGCATGTGTAATTGTTATTTTCAGTTTTCCCTGACGAAGGGCCCCAGAGGCCCGGAATGCATTGGATTTTAATAAAACTGCTACGGATGAATTTGGCTCTAGTCGTGTTCTTGAAGAGAGGTTCGGATTGCCCAGCAGGAGCATTGGAAACTTGGGAAATGGCTTTTTCCTTGCATGAGGAGTGTAATTAATTCAAGTGAAAGTGTGGATTATTAATGGAGAAAAATAATGACTTGTAAAATGGAAAAGAGGAATATGTGAAGAAAAATAACATTGCAATTGCAATTTTGGAAATAGCTGTGCCAATGGCTAGGGGGCAGAAGGGTGTCCCAATATATGTTGTTGTTTAGTTTCACACGTGCTGTTTGGGCTGGGCACGATGACATTGAGCACGCAACAGTAAAAAGTGGAAGATATAAAAAATCAGGAGAAACTTATGGTCAAAGCAGGGTGTGCAACTCGTTCTTATATGTTGTCATGCTAGTGACATTGCAGTGATGTGAAAAGATAAACTAGCACCGAAGATGGTAGTGTGCAGCTGGGGAGTATGCATTACTGGAGCTACTGTTCTTGTGCTGGTGGTGGTAGTCTAGTGGTGTGGGTGTTGATTCATTGAGATGGTTTAGTGGTGGGACATTTAATATTTTGCTGTGGGGTGGTAGCGCTCTGCTCAGGAGGGGTAGTGGGGAGAGATTCGACGAGGGGGCAGATTTACAACTTTTTCACAGAACATGGCAGTAAGCTAAATTGCTGCGTTACATGAAAGGGAGACAGCAGAAATGTGCTACATCAATTTAGATATAGCTCATTTCTGCTCCCTCTTAGTCCTGGTGCATTGTGTGCTGCCTAGCACCAATGCAGGCATAATTGCACCATGGTGCAAAGGTGACTGCTATACAGGCAGAATTGCTTTTGTGTAGAAAGGGACAATCTTTTGGACAAAAACAATCCTTAACTTAATGTTGAAAAATGCAGCCACGTGGTAAGAGGAAATAATAAAGAGAAAAACATATTTCTCCTTGTAACGCCTCACTGGGGAAGGTGTAGCTTTTTTACGCATTCCCAGGTTTACATGTCTTTCTAAATATGGGAATGTGTCAAATTCCATGGGTGGATGCATGGGAACACCCATGCTTTCCCCATGGACTACCTTCCCAACACAAGGTTACACAGGCAGACCTGTATGCTGCACTGCGTTAAGCTTGCAAAAAACACAGTTGAACTGTGTTTTTTGCAATTTTCACCCCAAGTGGGCTGGGTATGCTCAGATGTGAGTCCCAGGCTCTCCACATCACTGGAGTCAAGCTATCCTATGCTGAAGAAGGCTGATAGCCAGAAACCGGTCCTTGGATGCTTGATTCCGGTCTAGGAAAGACATGGCTTGGTAGTTCGGGCAGGACTGTTCCCATGAGGCACAGGGTCAAGGCTGATTTGCATATAGCCATTGTCTGACCTAGGGTGGTGTGGAGTGCAAAAAAATTATGGATTTAGGCCCAGATCTTTGTACTGGGTTGAATGTAAGACAGTGTTCTGCATTCTGTCCATCAACTGTGTTTTTTGCAATTTTCACCCCGAGTGGGCTGGGGATGCTCAGACGTGAGTCCCAGGCTCTCCACATCACTAGAGTCAAGCTGTCCAGGCTGAACAAGGCTGATAGCCAGAAACCGGTCCTTGGATGCTTGATTCTGGTCTAGGAAAGACATGGCTTGGTAGTTCGGGCTGGACTGTTCCCATGAGGCACAGGGTCAAGGCTGATTTGCATATAGCCAGTGTCTGACCTAGGGTGGTGTGGAGTGCAAAAACACGATGGATTTAGGCCCAGATCTTTGTACTGAGGTGAATGTAAGACATTTTTCTGCATTCTGTCCATCAACTGTGTTTTTTGCATTGCGTTAAGCAGCACTATGTGCTGCCTTGTGTTACTTTATATTTACTAAACCACGCAAAGTCATGCAAAGGGTTGCATGGGTAAATAACAAAAATAAAATCTTATGAAATCTGCCCCAAACTCAGGGATTTTGATACATTGCCTGTCAGTGCCTTTATCCAACCCCCAAGGTAGATGTAAATAACAGAGAAGGTCAAAGGCTTAATAATCTGACCTAATGGGAATCGGCCCGCTTAAAGCCCTCACTCAAGGCAGGGATCAGGTCAGTTTACTCCTTTGCTGTAAATTCCCAGTGGCTCCCAATTTCAGTGGAAGACTGCCCCCTGTGTAACTGTGGAGGTCAACTGCCCCGTACCTACCTCAGACTCCGGAAAAATGTCCCCAGGAGACATGACAAATACTGGTGGATGTTGGGAATTCCAGTCCCCTTATGGTACCCAGTAGATGAATGGAGATGAAAGAAGGAGACTGGAAATTGTCCAACTACTGAAGGACACTTTAAATACAGGGTAGACCCACCATAATTTCCTCAATGCCAGATATATTACTGTGCATGAAATTCAGTTGGTGGAGTCAACTCGTATCCTAGAGACTACTGAAATTAGAGTTTCTTCAGGAAACTTCTGGATTTACAATTCGCTCAGACTTTAAAAAAGGATTTAAGTAGTTCGAAATTGGAAAGGGATTAGTCTGATTACTAAAACCCTAAGGACTCCATTAGGATGACGGGTGGACTTTGCCCGCCCGTTATTCCATCGTAAATCGGGACCGCCCGCCATAAGGGCGGGGGTCCCGGGGGTGCCATTAGGATGTGCCCGCCACAGTGGTGCCCGCCACAGTGGCGGGCACATCCTGTATTTTCAGCATTGTGGCGGGTGGTGCTCTCTGCACCGCCCGCCACAATGCTGAAAATGCACTTTAACATTGTCATATGCAAAGCGGCAGGCACCGCGCGGTGCCTGCCGCTTTGCAAATGACAATGAAGGGGGTACCACAGGTACCCCCCACGTGCACCCCCCACCTGTACTTCACTCTGGGGGCCCTTAGGGGGCCCCCAGAGGGAAGACCGCATGCCGCAGAAAGGCACTGCACACCACTCATCTTAATATGTCTGGCGGTGTCTATTGGACACTGCCACCATATTATTCCTTTTCCGCCCCAGCCGCAAGGCGACCGGGGCAGAAAAGTGGCGGGCTGTGTTTCTCTCCGTTGTGGTCCCCCCCGCCATTGTAATGTGGCGGGGGGGAAAAGGGTGGCGGGCGGGCATTTCTGTTGGGCGGATCGCCACCGCCCCCATGGCGGTGGCGATCCGCCCGACATCGTAATGGAGCCCTTAGTGTTTTTCTAATCTAGTGACATGCAGTGAAAGGAATAGAGTTGATTTTATACCCTGATGATTCGGTACTTTTGGAAAAGCAATGTGTGTGTCTCTAAAATTAAAGCTTCATCTTCGACAGGAGAATACTCCGTGGTCCAAACCTACCTTTAAGGAGCTGCAGCGTATCGGTTTTCATACATCAAAAGTAGCCTGTTTTCGAGTTTGGGGAGGGGGAGCTGATAGCAGTTTTCACGACCCAAAAAAACCAAATCAATTTATATTAGGTGTGTGTAACGACCGGGTTCTAGACCAGATGGGATCAGCTCCTGAGAGCCCCTCCAACCCAGCCGGAACGTAACCACCTCCCTCCTCAGGACCATCTATCCAGGCACCTGGGTACCTACCTGAGGATGGGGAACTCGCAATATACAAGCTCATATCATCATAAACACCACTAAATCTATAGGGATACTAAGAATACTCACTGATTACTAAGGACATCCATGCCCTACACCACATTCATACCTCATAGTCTCGCGACCACATGGGTCCAGACTAATCTACCTTGGGGCAGTTCTGATTATCTACCATTACACACTGATTACCCTCAGTTTTCACTCAAGCCGCAATCTTGCGGGTATACATACTGCTCACCCTCAGTGCTCACTCGACACGCAATCCGGCGTGCCATACACACTGGGCTGCAGCCCCAGTGCTCACTCTTTATCCGGTCCACAATCCGGCGGACCTAAGCACCAGTCTCCTACCTGGTGTTCTCATTAACGCCACTTTCCCTAGAGGCGATCTCATTACACACCGTGTCCCCCCGGTGCTCACTCAAGCCGCAATCTTGCGGGTATACACACTGACCACAATCAGTGCTCTCACTAACGCCACTTACCAATGACGACCACTTTCCTATGAATACCTTCAGCTCTCTCTATGTTGGGAAGTCTCTCTCACTATTCACTAAGGGTTTGCTACTACAATAATATTATGGGATGGCCGAATTACTTAGTATATACTTTATCCCTCAGTTCCAGGGCTCCTCTCTCTCCCTAATTATTCAGTTATCACTTACCTGATCAGGGGTAGCATCTGTTCAAACAGTAATATCTGACTAGGAGACAAGGTTACCTCCACTGTGTGGGGACAAAAGATATACACACTGTATGCAGGAATAAAAACGCTCTCTATCATAAGAACAACACATGCACACTAGTTCACTAAGAACTGGGGTATCTTTATTACAAAATGGCAATAGAATACACATACATAAATCTGCGGGGTCTCTATAACTAACAGGAACTTTTAACACACCGCTGAAAGAAAAGGATTAGACATACAATAGCCTAGGGAATAAGGACAAGATTAAGGTCTAAGTGTAAAGTGGACTAGTTTAGACTACCTCACCTATTAGACGGAAGATTTCTCTCTGTCTCTGGTGGGATCAGGGCTCTCTCTGTCTCTCCCTCCGTCACCATAGCTTCACGCCTCCGGCTCAATTGCTCCAGCTGACAGCCTCAGCTCCTCCATCTGCTTTAATGCTCTCTGACAAACTGGCAGTCCCAGCTGATAGTTACTGCTCTCTCTTCAGCTTCAGCAATCATCTGCCTTCTTTCTCCATTCCAGAAAACCAACAGAACTGCACTGTATTCTGCAGCTCCAGCAGACATCCTACTCTCCACTCTTCAAGAACCAAACTGACCACTCCTCCTCTCCTGCAATTCGCTAATATGGATTCCTCTCCTCTAGTGGAAAGCTCCAGCCAGCAGCCTCCTCCCACCAGGTCCATGCACCGGGCTCCTCGCTCTAGACGCTCCCACAGTGATCAGCTGCTTGTTTCATCTAGAGACCTGAGCCCAGGGACACTTCTTGATTAGATTCAGCTCTGGCCGGTTCTCTCCGGTTCGCTTAGGGCGAACAACAGCTCAAAACCAAAATATTACCTTTCCCCTTGAAGCATCTCATCTCCATCAAAATGGAGTCTCTCTAGTTCTGGGCCTTGTAGGCCTGAGAAGGATGAAATAACCCTTAGCTCTGTCAGAGTACCTACATAAACCATACCAATGTGTAATATAAAGTCAGGACCACAGGATCCAACCTCTACTATAGGCAAAATAATAAAAGGCAAAGCCAATAGGCAATAGATGGATTAGAGTAAGGGATCTATCATCATATAAAGCAGCTATCCTCTTCTAGGTCTGGAAGAAAGGGCTTAAAAGAGCCAACACAAGCTAGGAATACATATCCTAGATGTGAGCAAGCTTAAAGTCTTTATCACTCCGAAATAGAGCCAAAAAGCCTGTCAAGACAGTGTGGTAGCCGCAAGAAGCTCAGTACTTTAATCCTGAGCCTTATGTGCCTGCAGCCCTCACTTGCAACTAAAAATAAATATGTAGAAGTTGAGGAAGCACTTACTGCAAATCCTAGCTCAATTTATTCATTATAATCCAATCTTGGAACACCTGCAAAAAAAGTGGCGTGTCAAGGGTTTTTGACACATTTTAAGAAGATTGCAGTGAACAGAGCTGAACAAATAATGCCGTGGCCTGATATCAGTAAAATAATGTTGATCAATGTATTTAACTTCTAAACAAAGCAGGGCTGTAACCTTCTGAAGAAAATGTAACCCTTGTTACTCATTTCCAAAGAACATTTTATTTCCTTTGGTAAACCGGTTCTAAGCCTTCTGAATTTACAACCTAGACAGTTGCAGATCAGTTGCTGTAGAAAAACCTGTAGAGCCGGCTTCCTTACTCCTTCAGAAATGCCAAGAATGTCTCACTGATTCTTCTCTTCCAGCCCTACCTCTTCACTCGGGGCAGTGCGAGCTGATGAGCTACAAGCCGCAAGAGAATGGAGGCCGGGAGCCCGGGTCAAATTATGTACATTGCAAGGGTCCAATTTGAAAAACGTTCTGGAGAATTTTGCTCCGACATTTGCGCCATTGACCAGGGCGAAAGCGACGTTTTCCACGTCTCTGTAGTGTTAATGCAACTTTCGGGTCGAAACCCAATCGGTAAAACAATTACGGCGTCAGTGGCAAAACCTCAGCTAAGCGCCTCAGTGCACTCCTGACCTGGAGATAGGCGCACTGAGAGGCAGGCACTGCACTGTCTACCTGGGCAAACCCTAACTCTGTGCTTCATTCAAGTAAGGAAGGGAGAAACACAATTCTAATATTGTGTGCACAGTAAAGAAAGTCTCCTAGCCCATGTGTCAAAAGAAACGTGGTCGCGACCAGAAATAATTTGTAGTCAGCCCAGTTACATGCATGTCCCTGCATCAAAGTGAGCCTTGGACTGCAATGAGTGGGCGGCTGAAAAGCGAACGAGAGGCAAGGTGAATACATTATTCGCTTTGATTAGAATACAGAGCACTCATTCTGCACAGGGAAGTAAGAAAGAAAAGAAGATGAAAGATGAAAAATGCATGCGGACGTGTTTGCCGTACTCCTCTTTAATAATAAAACGGTGAATGAATAATTCTTAGACTTTTTTTGCATAGCCCTAAACTTTACCTAGTAGACTTTTTTCCTACTGAGATTGGTTCTGTGGTTGTAATATTTCCTGGATTTGTGTGTTTAATGAAACAGAGATCTGTTGCCTTTCAGATGTCTATCATTTCTACGCAAATAATTTTGTCAATCGTGTGGCCAGATAAATTATCATGCTTCACATTCACAAAGACCGCAATCTTTAAAGCAGCTGTTCTATGGATAGTTTATTATTTACTAAGAGCCAGGTGTTGATATTTACTAATGAGGCCCTGTCCCTCTATTGTGACCTTGTGATATCAGTCTCTTTAAAGTGCCAAAGGGGTGAGCAGATAAATGTTGCTCCGTACAGGACTCCATACCTTCCTTCACTACTGGACACCTCAGTGAACACAGTCCATTTACACTGGGCTCAATGAATGGTTCGGTTACTTACCAGTAATCTTCATTACTCTGAGTCACAGTGTTCCTCGGCACAGTCTAGACCTTTGAGCACTCTGTGTGCAGGGCACACAATTCACCTATAAAAGAAAACAATCCACACCCAACATGAAGTCGAACAGGAAGTTCCCGTCACATGATCCATGAAGGAGAGACCAACAGAGATCACATCTTGCAATGCCAAGCATGCACTACAAACCAAATTAATGAACAGCATTTAGGACTCCAGAACCGAAATCTGCAGACAACACTTCTCCCAGCCTCAATTTGTAATGAGAGATAAATGTATGGGGAGAAAACCATGTGGCTGACGTACCTTTGAAGCGTGCCCAAGATGTAGCAACCCCCCTAGCGGAAGGACCCTGAACTATAGTAGGGAGAGACACACCAGAGCATTGACATGCAATGGAAATTGGAGATGTAACCCAACAGAACAAGGTCGAAGTAAAAGGAAGGTGCTCTTGGTTTGCAACCTCAAACGTAACAAAAAGAAAATAACTTTCTGAAAAGGGGCAGTTCTCTCAAGATAAATAACAAGAGCTCTTGTTAAATCAAAAGAATGAAACAACAGTTTATTCTTTGTAGAAGGGGAAGGAAAAAAGGCCAGAAGACAACATCCTAAGACAGATGGAAAGGGCAAGGAACCTTGGGCAGAAAGGATGGGTCAGGCCGGAAAACTACTTTGACCTGAAACATCTTCTAAGGAGGGTGAGAAAGCGAGGTCTCTATCTCTCTAACCATCTATTTGAAGTAATTGCCACAGAAAAAAACACTTATGGGTCAGGGACTCCTCGGACACTGTAGAGAGGAGGTTCAAACTTAGACTTTTGCAAGGTAATAGGGACCAGAGATAAATCCCATGAAGGAACAGGTGTACGAGCAAGGCCACCTGATTGTCTGTCCTGATCTGGACATATTTGTCATTGAGAAAGGGAGCAAAAGTTAGATGAGCCATGAAAACAGCTGCAAGCTCTTTCCAGTATGAAGTCATCATCCCCTCTGCAGCTGTCCAGAATCCCTGAGCAGAATGATCCTTCAGAGTTGCACCCAACCCCAAGGACTCGCTTTGGTTGTCAATGTTAAAGCTGTAGGAAGATCCAAAGGCATACCCTTTGCAAGATTCTCAGGTTACAGCCACTTCTGGAGTTGATGAATGATCTGTTCTGAAAACACAACCAAGGTATCGCAGTTCTGGGAGTTTGGGATCCAGTGAGCTAGAAGGTGATGGATGATATGGAAAACATGCCTGTGAGCCCAAGGCATGAGATACAGGGAGGCAGACATGTCCCTTTGAACCCTCAAAGAGTCCTTTCTGGGGCCTCCTGAGTCTGCAGGAGATTCTGTAGATGAGACACAAAGCATTGTTGATGCACAGGGCAAAAATGTTAGATAATAATTTAATTTAATTTAATTGCGGGTTTATATAGCGCTAGGATCGACTCCCGGAGGAGTATCTCCGCGCTTAGACCGCTGGGGAACCCGTCCTGGCTCACCCTGAGAGATGGTCCCTAATGGGTATCTCTAAGGTGCGACCAAGCATCCCCAGCGGTCTGGGGGGGACGTTGTGAAGATGAGGCAAGCTAATGCCCAGAGTTGCCGAGTGTGGTCCCTGACTGGAGAAGGCACCGAGGCGAGAATTATCGAGCCCGCTGACCCTGGTCCACGACCCTGCCGCGCCGGGAATCGAACCCTGGTCCCGGGCCGTCCTCTGCTTACGGGTCTGCCGCCTCTAACCAGTGAGCCACACCACTCCACATTTAGCAGCCTTCACCTAATCACTCCACGTAAGAGGCAGCTGACTGCCTAAAAATAACAGAAACACAGCTGCTAGAGCCTTCCATGGTATAAGCAAAAATAAAAAGTGGAATTCTAACACAACAAATAGAACTTACTTCGAAGGTGAATTAATACACAGATAGGCAGAGGAAAAAACAGGATGTGACCTGGGTTTGCCCCACCTCTATGGGTCATGTAACTGGACCTTCCTGTTAAATTTCATATTGGGTGTTTATGTTTTTGTTATGGGTGTATTCTGTGCATTGAACACAGGGTTCCCAATGATCAGGGCTGTAATGAGAAAGACAGAGGAGTAAGGTCATAATCTATTCCAGGGTAAAAGGCTAAGGCCGGCAACGGCTGGCCTAGTCACAGCTCTCTACTGGCCCATCGCTGTGATCATATTAGCTCGTACATCTGGGCTCTGATTACTCAACCATGTATTATTTTTGCAGTGTAGGGGGAGGTTGGCTGCCTCCATGAGCTGAGTAAATAGTTGCATAACATGGCCAGGCTAAGAGAGGGCACTTTCCTGCTTCCATGGAACAGTGGAATCATGCAGAGGTTGCAAAGATCCTTTTTTAACCAGCAAGATGCTACTTTCATTTACCTATATATGCACCCACTGATGGTAGTGGTGAACAGTACAAACAGATAGAAAATATGTATCAACTTTAAGAACATCAATTCATTAGTAAAAACTATAGAAATATATAGCTTTGAGTTCTAAATTGTTATTATTTTAATGGTACATATGTTTAATTATTTTTAGAGTGGTTTTGTTTTTTAATTTAGTAATAAATGTCACGATTTTTGTTTTATGTCAATTTTTTAGGCAATTTGTTGGTATTGTGAGGGAATAGGATGGGAAATTATTTAAATAGTTATTTATCATTGATTATACATCTTTATAACTTTTTATAAGTTGTAATTTTTTTAATTAGATAATTAGTTATCTCAATAATATTTTTTAGTTAAATAGCAGTTAATTTTAACACTATGGCAAATTTTTTTATTTGTTAACTGATTATTTAGATAAATCTGTTAAGTATGTAATTATTTTTAATAATATTCAATAACTAATAAGTGTTATATTATTTTTAAGTAATACATATTGTTATTTATTTTCTGTTGTTTATTATTGTGTTTCTTGAAATTTTAGGGTAAAAGGGCCAGAAGTATTCTAAGTCTATTTTTAAAATTTGTAATGGATATTTATTAAATATACATTTTAGCACAATTATATCTGTGAATTTTGTAATTTTAAAATATTTCTTTTAATTTGATTCTATGTTTATTTATGTGACTAAATAAATATCAGCAGCAAGGGGAACCGTCTGCCACAACACTTCGTGTTTTTCAATATATTTTTCAAATCGTAACTGGTTTCCCTCCTCAAATGGCTAGCAACCGAAATATACCATTCATAATTACATTTGTACACGTAAGGGTTGAGAGGCAACTTGAAAAGAACGTAAGTAACCAAGAAGAATCAAGAGGTTTCTTCAATGACAGTTATTCTGGGTCTTCTTGGCCATAAAGAAATGTATCCATACAGCCCCAGCCAATGCATTTTGGCCAGTTGTGCGCTTCTTCAGGGCTTGAAACATATACAAATATAAGTAGAATAAACCTCTCGCTTCATCTTGGTTTCTTTGTGATTGAAGAAGCAATTTTCTGTTACTTATGCTGTTTTCAAGTTGCCTCTCAACCCTTATGAGTACAAATATATGTATTTATTTGATATGTATGTGATCTGTTACATTAATTTAGTATAGGTAAAATGAAACGCAATCCAAATTCCCTAGCGATGCTTAAGTTGGAGTGAGAATAGTAAATCTAACCCCTCCAAAGTCCAACACTTGCCCTTGTGTTGTCCAGATTGAAGTTGGAACAGTAAATCTGACCCTTGCAGAGTCAACACTTTCCCTACTGTTGCTTACTCTGAGTGGCAACAGTAAAAGTGATTCCTCCAAAGCCCAACACTTTCGCCATTGTAGCTTTATTGTGGTCGGAATAGTAAATCTGATCCCTTGAAAGTCTAACATTTTGGGCTACATCATACGTAAATCAACAGTTTTTCTTTAAATTCACATGAGCATGATGCCTGTGCCCCCTGACATAACAATCTCCATATCCCTTAACAGAAATAAAGTTTCATGAAATAGCGCAGGGTGCTGGAGGTCCCAGACACTAGCCTCACTTGAACTGTTACAATTTTATTCCTCAGGTGAAAGGGAAAAACTTACAGAAACCCTGCACTTAAAAATATTTGTTCCTCGGCGTGGCCAAGATGGCGACGGAGTAGGACATGTGCTAGTGTCCCTCCGGCGCCACGCCAGTCTTAGCATTGTATAGCACCTTCTTGGGGCACCGTTTCCACGTGCGGCAGTGTCGCCTGCGGTTGCGCTGCCACGGACGTCCTGCCGGTGGCCTTGGTTTTGCTCCCGGTGCCTGGGAAGCGGAGGTAGGAGACACAGCCTTCCTGCGGGCCGGCGGCCGAGTCGCACTCCCTGGCGAACGCTGGATAAGGTGGAGCCTGCGCCCGCACCCGCTGCTGTGTCCGTACGGACCCCGGCTGGGGCCGGGAGAGAGCGGACACCAGAAGTGCGACAGAGTGAGGAGGACGCCTGCGGGAGGAGTGGCCACCGATCCGGCGGCTGAGCAGGTTCGAAGTGGTGAGCTACGGGAGGCTGGGGCTTTGAGGCCTATACGGAGCAGAAAGGGGCGGAGCTGAGGGCGGTTTGGCTCCGTGCTGGCTCTGTCTGCCGCTGCTCCGCCAGCTAGGAAGACCCGCCCTGAAGCACTGGATTGCTCTCTGAGGCCCTGATTCCGGGCTGGGTGCTGGAGTCGCTCTGGGGCCTTTGCTATCGGGCCCGGAGACGGAGCTCTCTGAGACATTGAGGCCTGCCTGACCCTGAGGCCTGCCTGGGAGTCGGGAGCTTGTTGAAGGCTGGCTACCATCTGGTGTTCCCTTGAAGTGCTGTTTCTTGCCGCCCGGACCCCCCCCTGGACTGTGCTGCCTGGTCGAGTGGTGGCGGACGCGGCGTGGGGCCCTCCCTGAGATAGTGATCTTGTGGCCTGCCTGAATAACTGAGCCCTATGCCCCGGGGGTGTGTGGATTACACTGGTGTGTGGTGGTCGGGGAGCCTGTGTAATGGCTGCCCTTCTGCTGGCTCTTTGGGGAGGGAGAATGATGGAGAGTGACTCCAGCCTACCACCCCCATAGCATAAGGACTAGGACTATAGACAGGGCCCCTGTCTTATATATATTAGGGCATTTTCGTGTCATTTTCCTTAAAGTAGGGCTTATGAATTTAAGTTAGGGGATAGATATATAAGTATTAGTCATGATTTGCTCATTTGCTAACATGCTGGGCTATTTTCCATGGAGCTATGCATATTGTGGGCTCCGTAGGCCTTAAACGAGACAGACTCCATTTTGCTTTCTGCCCGGTAGCCGAGAAGGCTTTCTAGGTCAAATGTAGTGTTTTAGTTTCAAGCTGTTGTTCGCTTGGAGAGAACCGGTTCAGGCTGACCCTTATCGAAGGAATGTATTTTTCTCCACTCCGAAGACACAACTTCAGGCCGGCCGGCTGGGAAAGTGTCCTTGGTACGGGGAGGTACAAGAATTTGGTGGGCGGCAGGTTACTGGCCGTGAATTTCCATGAAGGAACGGGCTTTGATATTAGCGAAGGTGTTAGTCAGTTTTTGAGTTAGTCCGTAGGCGGCATCTAGCCGTTAGCATCTCTGCCATTACTCATCTCATGGCGGACAGTTGCCATCTTTGAAGTTCGAGAAAGATTAAGACCAAAACTCTCTGAGAAAGACTGAGCGAGAATTAGCGCGGAGCGCACTGATACAGAGAGAGAAAGAGGCGGTATCTAATAATCAGCAAGGTTCCGGTGTCCTGAAGGGAAGCAGACGAGGTTGAGCCTAGCGGTGCAGACGTGTACTTGTGACGGCTGGGGTGTGACTGCAAGGCGAGCCAGGATACAGAGACGAGAAGGGAACCTAGATGACTGCCGAGCCCAAACTTCACATTAATCAGGTGACGTCCGACCAGCTCTAATAGAACGTGCACTCTAATCTTTACCTTTTTCTTTGCAGAAGTTATGTTGCATAGTAATGTGATTTGTGTCTATTGTTAATAAATATCCTAATTCTTATGGAATTATCGTGTGCCTCGTGTTCATGTTCAATCTTGGTAAATGCATCTCCTAGCCGAGCGTTGTTTATGTGAGCGGATGTGAACTCCCGATCAGGTAAATAGTGATCGAACAAAGAGGGAGTGAGTGGACCTTTGATGTCAAGAATAGGAGGTACACCCTATAATTTGGGAACCGTATCAAAAGTCATTATTATAGTTTTATCCCGAGTAGGTAACTGAGATATTGTCCTGATAATGGTTCATAGGAATGTGGTCGTCGTTGATATGCGGCGTTAGTGAGAACGTTGGGTGGGAGACCAGCGCCTATACCCACAGGATTGTGGCTTGAATAAGTGAGAACGCCAGGAAGGACACTGGCGTGTAGTTTCGCAGGATTGCGAACAGTTTGGAAAAGGGAGCATTGGGTTCTGCAGGCCCATGTGTAGACGCACAGGATTGTGTGTCAGATCTGCCCTAGGGTAGACCGGTCTGGGTCGGGGTGGCCGCGAGACCAACTGATGTGAATAAGATATTGTAGAAAATCTATGTATATTCCCCATCCTTAGGTACGACCTATATATATACATATATATCCATTGTGAAAACTGTCTAAGGAGGGAAGGTGAGTACGTTTTGGCTGGGTCATAGGGGCCCCTGGGGGCTGATCCCATTTACTCAGAAAATCCAGCCATAACATCTGGCATCATGAACTGTTTACGAAGCCTGTGTGCATTGTGTTGATTTAATCTTGTTGGTTTGCGCTCGGCTTGTATGTGTATAATTTTGTTTATAATTGTGTATATAACGTTGTTGTGTCATTATGTTTGCGAAAAAATCATCGTCGGTTTTCAAGTTACCGATTCAGATTCCCGGCTGGGAATGTACCCCTTACGAGGCTTTGGCCCGTGAGTGGGCCGATTCTACTGGTTTGAGTGAAAATTGGTCTTCATGCTTGGAGCAGGCGGAGCCTGCCGATGTGGTGTCGTGCTTGCAGAAAGCGCCAGTAGTGAAGGGTGATGAGCTTCCTATTTTAGGACGCAGAGGTTGGATTGTTCTTAATGCATACAGAATACTGCATGAGAGGTTTGCTCAGTTACAAAAGCAGTTTAAGGACATGGAAGGACAGTGTGTTGAGTTGCAAAATGCGCATACTCTTTTGCGTTGTCAAAATAAATTGCTTGCCGATAAACTTGAAACATATCAGACCATTGCCGAAAGAGCTGCGGTCCGTATTGCACGATATAAGTATAAACATCGTCGTGGTCGTGTATCTACACGCAAAGTGCGTATGGTTGTAGCAAAAGCTGGAATGGATTGGAATCCCGATGAATGGGACGGTAATATCTGGGATTCTCATACTTCTGACTCCTCGGCAGAGGAGGGTGACAAGCGCGAGTCTTCTCGCTCCGGACGTGATTGTAAATCCGCTTCATGTACTGATTCAGGTCCTGTTAGTGACCGTGCTCGTTCTTCCCGTTCGGATGACGTGGCTTGCTCTGATTGTTCTACTAAATCTAAGACGCGGGCTTCCTCGGAAGCTCTTCCTGAAGTTTCTGCTCACCCGGTTTTTCGACGTAAATTACAACAAGCCCCTGGTAACCCGGCTGGTATAGCTTTAGATTGTATTGAAGATTTTACTCAGCAGGAGGTTAGTGACATTTTACAACGATTTCGACAACGGCCTGGTGAGGCCTTGCTTACCTGGATGGTGCGTCTTTATGAACTTGGCGCTGCCGGTATTTTTCTTGATGCTGTTGATTGTTTACGGTTTTGCTCTTTAAGTTCTGATTCTACGATTCAGGATCATTTTCGAAACTATAATGGTGCTGGTCAAATTGCTTTGCTCCAGCTTGCGTCTGACGGCTGTAATCATAAATATCCAACTGAATCTGATTGGCCCACTGATGAGAAACCGTGGTACACTTTGCGCGATGCGTCGCAACGTTTAAAGGAGGAAGTAATGAAAACTGCTATCTTTCTTAGTACTGCTGATAGGTTATTGGATGGTCTTTTAACGTCTTCTGTGCGCAATCGCATTATCCGTTCTGCTCCTGTTGCTTACAAGCAGGTCATGATGACATTATTGATCAACCAAACTGGCAATCCTTTGTCCGCTGTGCTTGAGTCTGTTCGTCAGCTTGGTGAGCTGGGTGAATGGTTTAAACCTGAAAGACAATCTCGACCTGAGGGTCGTACTGGTGGGGACTACAAGTTCTCTAGACGTGACATGTTTCTTGCTCTCATTGCTGATGGTGTCAAAAGGGAAGACATTGACGGGGAGCCTAATAATCGCTTATGGGACATGTTTCGTAAGCGTGGTTTGGATCGGAAGGAGGGTGCCCGTCGTGTGCGAAAGAATGAGTATGATCGTGGTTCGGATGACAGTGGTGATGAGAAGCGACGTGTGAATTCTGATCGCAATGATGATCGGCGTTATGAACGTGATGGATCCCCTCATCGTAATGACGGGAGGGGGAGAGAGGATGATCGTGAGAGGGGGAGAGATGAGTGTGTTTCTAACAGACGAAAAGATGTAAGGAGTTATTCCCCTGACATGAGAAAGAGAGAGGATCGTAACAGACTTTCTGATCGTAATTCACAATTTTTTTAACATGACACTAATCTGTTTCGTACTGGAGACGGATATGAACAAGATGTATTGATACCAAAGAAAACTGAGGGCATTTACCCCGATTTGTCTTGGTTGACGGAACGCGGGAAAAAGGACTAGGAAATAGGTCAAGCTCCGGTACGCAAGTGGGCTCACAGAGATAACAGACCCTATGTAGATATTGAGATTTTTTGGAAACATCGTAATATCCAAAGGGCCCGAGCATTAGTTGATACTGGGGCGGAGGCCACTTTAATTCATGGTAAGTCGAAAAAATTTCATGGACAATCTTTTACGATTACTGGTTTGGGTGGTAAAGAAACGCCCGCAGTTCAAACTTTTTGGCTGGGTCATAGGGGCCCCTGGGGGCTGATCCCATTTACTCAGAAAATCCAGCCATAACAGCCTGCTGCCCGCTTCCCGGGACTGGGGCCTGAGAGTCATTTGCGTCTACTGCTGCCTGCCTTTAGGGGTGACCCTACCCCAGAAAGCTGACTGGAAGCCGTGGCCTGCTTTGCTGTTAGGGGCCCGCTGCCTGGTTGCCCCTGTTGATCCGCACCCATTGACGCTAAACTGCCCTGCTGAGCTTGGATGTTGGTGGTAGGTTAGAATTACAAGTGCCGGGTGCAGTGCATGGACGCCTGGTCAAGGTGGTGAGCTGAGTATTCTTGGGAGGACCTAAGTCTGATTTTGACCAGCGGCGGGGACACGCAGGGGCGACGGTCGTGCCGCCGGATTGGAGGCCTGGCCTGACGCCTGAGGAATACTGTCCTGGCGACACCAGTACGGGAGGGGCATTTGGTTTGACGGTCTGATGGCGGCTGGAGGGTGGCCTGCTATCCTGACTCCCTGTTGGTGAGGGGGTGCCACGATGTCTTCTACGCTACGCAAAGGGAAGCCTGGCAAAGATGGCGCATCGAAAAACTCTCAGCAACCGCCGTCCCCCGGGCCTAGCGTGTCGCCCAAGAAATCGGATGATGAGGCCCCAGCAACCAAGGCCTTCATGACGGAACTCTTCGCGTCCATTAAGGAGGACATATCCGACCTTCGCGCCCAACTGGCGTCAGATCTCCGGGAAGTGCGGAGGGATGTGGACGACATAGAAGAGCGGGTGGCGACCCTGGAAGACCATGACTTGAGCATGGCGAACGATGTCCACCAACTTCAGCAAGATATCATTCGGCTCACGGAGCATAACTTGGACCTCCAGACTCATACGGAGGACCCGGAGAACCGTTCCCGCCGGAACAACATCCGCATTCGCGCGGTTCCATGGGACGGTGAAGCAGGGGGCCTGCGAGGCTACGTCCAGGCTCTCTTCCTTCAGATTCTGGAAGAGGAGGAGATACAGGACATTAGAATGGACAGAGTTCACAGGGTCGGGCTGCCGAGGCAGGGAGGGGGACCGCCCCCGGACATTCTAGTCTGTGTGCATGACTTCCAGGTAAAGGAACGTATCCTGCGGAAAGCACGGGCTATCCCAACATTTTAATTCAGAGAGCACCGCCCGCAGCTTTACCAGGACCTGGCAGCATCGACTCTCCAGAAGAGACAGGAGTTCCGCCCTGTGACCGCCTTTCTTCGGGAACGCAACATTTCCTACTCGTGGGGTCATCCCTTCCGCATTATCTTTAGGTGGCAAAACAGGCTAGCGCAAATACGTTCTCTTCAAGTAGCAAAGGATCTTCTGGGTCTGGACGACGTGACACCTTCACAGGATGCTAGCGGTTCGCCGTCGAGGAGGCGTAGACGGTCTTCCTCTTGGCAGAGAGTGGGCCCGGACACGGATCGTAGACGGCCTGATCGTACTGCGAGCCTACAGGAAAGGGGAGATGCAGTGGCTTTGGTGGCCTCGGCGACTTTGGCGTCCTCACAGCAGAGCTCTGGAGCGGCCTGATTCTTGAGCCGCTGGCTGGTTGGTGCCGGAGGGACACATGGACTCAGGCTCCGTGGGTTTGATTGTACTTTTTGAGAAGACACCCCGGACCGTGGCCTTAGGGGTCCCAAAAATGGTGCCCCGTTCCCGGCCCAGGAGGAACTCTACCAACTACTGTTCACTGGGTCTGCTAGGTACACTGTTCCGGTTTTGGTTTGTTTTTTTGGGGTCGGGGGGACTGGAAGGGAGGGGGGGGCAATTGAGGGGGGGATTGTTGGGGTGCGGATTAATGTTAGACAGGGAGGTGGTGGCGTCCGGAATGTGTGCGTAGTGTGTCTTTTTCCTTCTGAAGGTGGGGCGAATGGGACTCTGTCTCTCAGGATTCTAGGCGGGAATGCTTGCCGGATTGGTGTTGTAATTGCATGTCTACCCTGGAAGCAGTGGGTTCGGGCCCGAGGAACTTTTGGTCTAGGCTTGGGACGCTGGGGTCTGGGGGGGATGGGCTGGACGATGAGAGGTGGGTGCTGGGTGTGGATCGGGGAGGGGTCTGGCTGCCTCTGGAGGGATGGATGCATGGTCACGTTGTTAGGGCGAGTACACGGCAATGGGTTTTGATGGTCCATCATTCCGATTAGCATTGGAACGTGGAATGTAAAGGGTCTCAATTCCCCACAGAAACGCCAGAAGATTTGGAAATATTTATCTGACCATCACTTGGATATCGTGGGTCTCCAAGAAACCCATTTGGCACGTAGAGATGAGCTTCGACTCCGACACAGAACACTTCCCTCTCATCTATAGGTCCTCAGCATCCACCAAACACAGGGGGGTGGCTCTTATGTTTCGGGCATCCCTACACTTCCAGCCTATGGGGGTTAGTTATGACAAAGAGGGGCGTTGGCTGATGGTTAAAGGAGTGCTTTATGGCAGAGTATGCACGTTTGTGGTGGTATACGCTCCCAACTCTGGGCAGAATGGTTTTCTCCAGGACTTGTTGGATAGGGTGGGGGACTTTGTGGAGGGGCATTTGCTCTTAATGGGGGATTTCAACATGGTTTGGGACAAGGATTTAGATAGCTCTCGAGCCCAAAGAGCGGACACTGGGGTCTTTTCCACTGAAACACAGCGTCTTGTGGGGGAACTTGGATTGATTGATAGCTGGCGTTTCCTGCATCCACAAACTAGGGAGTATACCTTCTTTTCCCATGTTCATCATACATATTCCCGTCTGGATCATATATTTTTGAGCCAAGCTCTCAGGGGAGACATCCGTGATTCTAGCGTCTTCCCGCTCTCAGTATCAGATCATAGCCTGCTGGTTCTCGGGCTCCACTGGTTGGCGGGGGGTGACAGCTTGAGGAAATGGTACTTTCCACCAGCGCTTATTCGGGACGATGCGTCCTGTAAGGAGTTACGGAAGGCTATTAGGGAGTTTCTGGCCCTCAACCCGGTCGCAGATACTTCGCTCTTCATTACATGGGATGCGTGCAAGGCCTCCTTGCGGGGTATCTGCTTGGGCCTCAATGCTAACCTCAATAGGCTAAGGAGGAAGGAGAGGGAGGATTTAGAGACGGAACTTGCCGTCCTGGAACAGGCTCACAAAACAAATCCGTCTAGAGCGACTCTCAGACCGATGACCGCGGTGCGGGGTAAATTGAAGGCCCACTACAACAATCGTGACGAATTTACCCTCCTGCGGCTTAGGCGTCTCTCCTACTCACAGGGGAATAAGGTGGGAAGGCACCTGGCCCGCCAGCTCCGGGTTAAGAGAGGGAGGGACTACATCGGTGGAATCCAAGATCCGTCTGGTTCACTGCAGCATAGGGATGCGGATAAGGCTGACAGCTTTGGCCGCTTCTATGAGGCACTCTATGAGGGCAACTCTCTGGATCAAGCAGCTCAGGACCGGTTCCTGGCTGACCTCCCCATCCCACAGGTTTCTAAGGAGTGGAATGAACTTTTGGCTGCCCCCATCTCCAGAGCGGAAGTGTTAGATGCCATCAGGGATCTGAAGCTCCATAAGGAGCCGGGTCAAGACGGCTATACTGCCCTGTTTATAAGTCCTTTGCGGCCGAGCTGTGCGATTTCCTGGTGTCGCTTTTCAATGAAATGGCGGTCGCTGGGAAAATCTCGGGCACTATGGCAGAAGCCTTGATAACAGTGATTCCCAAGCCGGGGAAGGATCTCTCCAAATGCTCGTCGTATCGCCCGATTGCGCTCCTTAATATAGATGCTAAACTATATTCCACTATCATTGCGCGCAGGCTCTAGGACCTGATGCCGGATCAGTCCGGATTTATTAAAGGTCGACAGACGCATGATAACTTGCGGCGGGTAATTCACCTAATAGAAAAGGCCACCTGGTTTCGGATCCCGGCGGTACTAGTGGGGCTTGATGCGGAAAAAGCCTTTGATCGGGTTGACTGGAGATTTATGTTCCGCACCCTGGAGGCCTTTGGCTTTTCACACCAGTTTATCACAATGATCCGGGCAAACTACAGCTGCCCTAGCTCCAAGGTGGTGATCAATGGACATCGCTCCGCCAGCTTTGCTCATTCCCGGGGTACGAGGCAGGGGTGCCCCCTTTCCCCCCTCCTCTTTGCCTTGAGCATTGAGCCCCTGGCCCTTGCGGTGCGAGAGCGGGATTAGATAAAGGGACTCCCCTTTGCGGGTGAACAGCACAAAACTCCCTCTTTGCGGATGACGTGTTGCTGTCGGTGGGGGAGCCGGCTCATTCCCTACCACATATTCAAACCTTGTTGTCCGACTTTGAAACTGTGGCCGGATTTAAGGTTAATTTTGATAAATCGTATATTCTAAACTTGACTCTCTCATCGGTAGACCTGGAGCAAGTGCGTTCACTCCCACCTTTGGCATGGGCGTCTACCTCCCTATTGTATCTGGGAGTCCGTCTGACCCCTACTATACGATCTTTGTTCGCAGCGAACTTCCCGCCAATGTTGGCGGCGGTTCGTGCGGAAATGGACCATTGGAAACCGAAATATATCTCTTGGCTCGGTAGGATCCATACAATCAAAATGGTCCTCCTTCCTAGGCTTTTGTATCTCTTTCAGGCCCTACCTATCCCCATGGAAATGGATTTTTTCCGACGCCTTAAAACCTTATTATTGAAATTCATTTGGCTGGGGGGCCGGGCACGCTTCTCCTTCGCTACCTTGCGGCGTCCTCGGAGGGAGGGAGGAGTGTGTCTCCCTGACATGCACTTGTACTACAAAGCCGCGCAACTGCGGGTGTTAGTTGGATGGCCTCAGCAGCTTTCGGAGAAGCACTGGCTGCACATGGACAGAAGTGTGGCCGGGAGATCGATCTGGGATCTGGCCTGGAAGCCCAAGGTGGATAGGCCTAAGAACGCCTACCTCAGCACGCCCACAGGCACGGTCCTGAAGGTGTGGGACTTGATCACGGGTGATGATCGCTGGACGACATTTCCTTCCCCCTTTACTCCACTGCATTTTAATCCGGCCTTTCCACCTGCGATGCAGGAGGGACCCTTCCGGTTATGGAGAGAGGGAGGATGCAGGGCCCTTACGCATTTGTCCCATGGAGTGGAACCTCTCACATTACATAACTGCATGTGTGACTATGGTCTCCCGGCCACGGAACGCTTCCGTCACGCTCAGCTGCTCCACTGGGCGACCTCAACGGGGCTGAGGGAGGCCGCTACAAGACCGCTCTCGCCCTTTGAGGCCTTCATCCTCCGTGCCTCCACGATGAAGGGGACGATTTCCTTTCTATATAGACTATTGCTGACCACGACGGTCTATCCCCGTCCTCGATACATGGACCACTGGGAGGTCCTTTTGGGCCAAGACATAGCAGGGGAGGAATGGAAGGGTCTCTGGCGGGATATTGCAGCTCACAATCACTCTGTGGACTTACGTGAAGCCCACCTTAAAACCATGCTACATTGGTAACTCTACCCATCTAAACTACATCGCGTATTTCCTGCTTCCTCGGACCGGTGTTGGAGGGGCTGTGGTCTGTTGGGAGACTTCCGCCACATTTGGTGGGACTGCCCGATTATCCGACCGTTCTGGGCCAAAATTCTGTCCCACATCAAGGACATCCTAGGGTATCCAATCCCGGACTCTTTGTCCTATGTTCTCCTGGGTCTTCGAGACCCACTGCTGGAACATCAAACGAAGGCGGATAAACAAATTATATGGCTTTGCCTCGGAGCTGCTAAACTTACACTAGCTGCAGCTTGGAAGAAACCGACTGCCCCGGCTATATCATTGTGGCACGCTAGCCTCTGGAGTCTATTGAGCATGGAGAGGATGGCGGACATCTTTCTGGGCAATTTTAAGAATTTTATGTTTCGTTGGGGACCATTGGTTCGTTTCTTGTCACGTGGTTTGCCATCTGCGGTATGCCCTTCTGCCCTGCGGGCCCTTCACCTTTTCCAGATTTAACCTGTTAGTATGAATAAGGAAAGGAGACTGAAAGAGTATGTCGGCGCCACCACCTGGGGGAGGGGGGTGGTTGGGTGGGGAATACGTTGAGGGCGTTAGTTTGTCTTTTGTTGCGGCACAGCACTGTCGATGGAGGCTATTTGAAGCATGGAGGCTTTAGCAGCAAACCTAGTCTATGGGAAAGGTCACCCCTTGGAGAGAGCGGCTGTTGAGTCGTGGAACGATTTACTCTCCTCATTGGCAAGCACTGACTTTGAGATCTGCCCATGTTGATGTCATATGTTACCACAGAAGCCTATGTTTTGGATCCTTACAGACCCCTTGAGTGGAGGATATTGCGGAACTGCCGCCTGTATTTTTTCTGTCTTTTTCTTCCTCTTATTTTTCCCCCTTTCTCTTACTATACCAAAAATAAAAAACATTACAAAAAAAAAAGATTTGTTCATGGGTGAGTGTAGCTATGTAAAAACGTTTCTGATGTATTTATTTATTAAGATTTTGGAATCAGAAATATAACATTTAATTATCAGCTGAAGTAATTGACAATTTGAAAATAAATATAGTCATGATAGTTAATGATAGTACGAACCACCTGACCAAGATGGACCCACAAATCACAGACATTCAGCTGGAAACCCTTGTGAAAGCATATTAGAGATGGCGCATAGCTATGTGGAAACTTTATACATACCAAAACATTTTAAGGATCCCTTATCACTCATACACAAACAGACCCTGAAATTGCTTAGAAGTCACCTATTTACATGTATTCCATTCCAGGGGAATCATATTTATCTGCCATTCTTTTGTGCAGATTTACCTCTTCTCAACAATGGATGTTCGGCCAGATTTATCAAGGCTTTCTGTTGCTGTAGTGTCACAAAAAGTGATGGCAACTGGTGAAAATTCTTGACTTGCATTTGAAAGTAGCCCTAAAGTAATACAAAGTAGTGCTTTGAATTACTTTGCACTACTTTATGTCAAGGGATATGTGATTGGTGGTACTTGGTAGTTCCCATGCAGCCATCCATGGATTTTGACACAAAACCCTATCTACAAAAAATGGCACCTCCTCGAGGTAGGTGTAATGTTGGAAAACATTTTTCTTTCCACAAAACCTTTCTTGCTTTGCATGTGGGCTGTACTGTACATCATAGAATTGGACCTGCTGCATAGTAAGAAGGCAGCTCTCAGTTTAAACATTGCCTCACAAATATCCCCAGAACTACTGCCAGAAGCGGTCGGTACATTAAGGTATGATAAAAACCCGTACAAGGTAAAGGAATTTTTGGAATATTTTATAGTCCAATTTACCTTCCATCCCAACCAGTTCCCTAAGAACAGAACAAAATCTGAATATTTAATTAGCTGCTTATAAGAAGCTTAGCCAACTCCATTGGTCCATCTTCTGTTTCAGTGTAGATCACTCAACATTCATTACAGCTTTTCAAGGGATGTTTGAGAGCCACACTGGAATGTTCTACAGGGGAAACATTGTGTGATATTCAGCAATGATCTCAAGATGTACTTTTATACATCAGTCATTTCATGAAACTGTCAGAGAAAACTAAGTGGTTGTAGCACTGAAGATGTACAGAGGAGATCAAGTACAAGCTCATTCCAAACCTCACCCAACATTATTGTTTGAAGCAATTTATTCAGTCTTGTACATAGAACACCACTTGAATAAAAGAATAAAGGAAAGAAGCGGAGGACGTGGGTATTTAGAAGCTATAATTTCACATTACAAAAGTTACCTTTTTTCGAAAGCTAGTGATTTCTATTCAAAGTACCAAGTCTAAAGAATCAATGCAGGTGGGTGGCACCCATGGTAAATTAACTGTGTAAGAACAACATAGACAAGGAGCCAAGGGACTTTTTTTGTACTGAGGGGAAGACAGGCACTTTGGCGGGAAAGAAGAAGTGGATGATTAGTCACTTTTTCAGGTAATGTCATCTTCAACAAGTCAAATTTCAATATATTAGTATTCTCTTCTAGCAATTTTCCTGAATCTACAAGGAGACCTTCTTATTTCTATGATGTGCTATTAAATTGCTGGGCAAAAAGAATGTTTATGGATAATGATTGGGCATTCAATAAAAGAATTCCAAAGAAGATAAAGATAGGGAGGGATTGACAGTCTGCATACTGTCGATGACACATCATTAACTTTCTAATCTGTTATTGCATGTAGCATTTCTTTGCAAGTTATTCTTTTATATGATCATAAATGCCAATCCTGATCTGATTGCCTCACCAAATCATCCAGTGAATTTTAGTATCATCTTGATATGGCAGCATACACCTTATATCAACTTGCACACTAGAGTCAAATCTTTAAGTTGTGAAAAATGCTATAAATGCTGATTGGAGAATGGAACCAGAGTGCAGCAGCAAGAAGGGATCAGTTCTGAATATGCTGAATGAGTCTTAGTTAGCCTTACTGTTCTTTTGGAACATCTCCATCAGTTTATGGATGTGTCTGAAAAGTTCCAAGTTAAGAATAAAGAATATTGTGCAGCTAGATTCTGACATGGATTTTTTTGGAGCGCAGTGGTGCAATGGTGAGGGTGTGGCCTCAGAGTTTTTAGGCCCAATTCATCATGAAAGCCTCATTGATAGAACTTGATCAGAGGTTCCCAGCTACAAAGGGTTTTCCTTGTAGTTCCAATTAATCTTGACTTCCATTTCCTGTTTTGTGAGCAATTAAGTCACCAAGACCAGCTACATCACAATGCTTCTGGATAGACTTTTTGTCCAGTCTCCCTTTGTAGGTGATCCTGTCTTGTTTTTCTCTTTAACCTTCATTCAAGCACTCAAGCTTCTGCTTGACTCTACGGTTGGTAATGTTTCCCTACATTTGGGTGGACTGGCTGGTTCATTAGCTACTCCACCATTGTCAGCTGCTATTCAGCTAGTAGGTTTTATACGTCTATGACTTTTGTCTCCAAATTGACAAAATATTTTAGGGAACACTCACTTGTTTTGTGTGCCTTCACTAGCTAGGTGACCCATTCATAATTGTCTTCCCCTGCATAATTAGGACTGGATACACCACTGGATCGATACAGAGGCCCTGGAGAACATACAGTCTCAATATTCGTAAGCCATTATACCCCAGTTGATGTACGTTTGGTCTACAATCGACTTGTATTATTCTGGTTACCCATCCTCTTAGGAACACACACGTCTTAACTGGGAGCATTACTGCTAGGACTTTCACCAAGAGTTTGACCCCATCAGATTAACTGTAGTACGAGCTGCAAGAACGATTCCCATTGAAGTTTCCACCTCTACCCTGATTAGTACTAAGAATAACTCTTGATCTATGCTCACCTCTTCTTGCCTAGATTGAGAGTATCTGGGAAACCACTCTGAACTTATCAATGTATCCACACACAACTTATTAATTGATGTTTTATTGAGAAACGTTTTCGTATGATACACTACAGATATATGTAACTAGCCCTGAAGAAGTGGCATAGTCTGCCATGAAAAACGTGTTGACTGAAAGTTGTCAAATTGGCTCTACACAATAGAGTGATACTAAGTTATCTCTATATTGCAATCATGGATATTGGCTACTGGAATAAATGTATGATTTAATGAAAAGAATATATCGTTTTTACATAAGAGTTCTATATTTCGAAAAACATTAGTGAAACTCACTAATGTACTTTGGATTATTCTATGTGCCCAACAAATATTGTTACTACGGTCTAAATTTATAAGCCAGATAGAGCAGCTGGCATTTGTTGAGGCAGCTAGCGCAGGGCCTTCTCATCGTATTGCCTTATATCTCTATTGCTAATGTAGCAAAAGCCATGATCTCACCAATGTGTTCAACCTCTTCCCTCTAGCCTGTATCTGCCGCTTCACAATCTTCCACAATCCAGCCCCTTCATTTCATGTCCCAAACCACCTCATCTCCACAAGCTTTCAATCCCACCAACTACAACAAAACTTAGAAAGTGGATGAACATTGTTTGCTACTGTCTTTTAAAACTCCACCCTCTGTGTTGGAAGGCACGATATACAAGATAGTGATAAACAATAAGCTGCTACCATTGAATAACAGTGCCTGTTTTTCAGGAAAAGCAAATTAGAAGTCCAGTATACCACACTCAAGAAGTGCAGAATCCTTATCACAATGGTATAATTTAATCCCAGGTTATTTTTATGCGGCCATTGCATTTGAAGCGTTGCAAGTTAATGTGATGCTAATTACCGAGTGGCAGATTACGCACCTCTTTTTCTTTTAGATAATTAATTGTATCCCAGGTCCTATTTCCAAGCCTGCTCGTGCACCCGCCTCTAAAAATGAAACAATTAAGGTCTGGCAAGGTTCGCATGTGCTCTTTCTGAGCGGTATGACAGACAGCAGTGGACACCAATGCAATTATAGACCACTAGATTCGCTTTACAATAAAACAGAGAGCGGTCTGACTGCACTGCTCCTTCCCTTCAAGGCTGAATCGTTAGCAGATGGTTATTCTCTGCTCCTGCTGCCAATCAGTGCTGAGTATCTTTGCCAAGCTAAGCTTTGTGATGGCAGACAATTGTGATTCTCCTATTAACATGACCAGAGATCTAGATTTCATAAAAGACACACAGGCCAACATTATGCATTAATCCTTACTTAATTACTACCTTTGCAGGCCTTCTTACTTTTTCTGGATTTTTTTTTAGAAAAAGACCAGCAAGGAAAAAAAGCACGTCTGCATTTTGCAGCAAACAGTTAGCACATAAATTCCTCTGGAAGCTACAGAGGAAATATCCTGAAAGTTTTGGTACTATTGGGGTTCAATTAGAACAAGCAGCAGCTTCTTCTTGGCCTGGTTAGTAAAGTCCCATCTTTTGCTGATAAGGATGGCATAAACAATAAGACAAACACTTTTTCAGTATTTTGCAGAGACTATCAATTTTATTCACAGTTAGAAAAGTAAAAGTAGGTATGCAAAAAAGAAACGCTGTAAATAGCATGTGTTTGCAACATGATTTGCTGAATGCATCTGTGTTTTTTAAATGCTTGACAGCAAATGAAGCAACCAAGTATTCTGACATTTATCCGACAATTATTATGCGGAGATACTATACCTGAAAACATGTATTAGAAAACAAGTTGTAATTTTTAATGAATCGTTTGTGCTGTAAATTTCAATGTTTAATATGCACACTTGAAATCGTCCTTTTACAGGAGTTCTCCTTAATGCCTTTGGATCGTGTTCAAATAATGTACTTCCTACAGTAGTACTATTTACATACTACACAATCCTATACACAAATGCTGATACATCCGTGCTAGAACTGGGGGTCTCTAGTTGGCAGAGGTAGGTACCACTGTCAAAATAGGGACCCTTGCTTCTAGTCAGGGTAAGGAGAAAACACTCTTAGATAACCTCTGCTCCCCCCCTGGGTAGCTTGGCACAAGCAGTCAAGGCTTATCGAAGGCAATGTGTAAAGTATTTGTACCAACACTCACAGTAACACAGTGAAAACACCACAAACTGACTCCACAACAGTTTAGATAAATAAAGGTATTTTAATCTAAACTATACAAGACCAAAATTACAAAAATCCAACATACACAGTTCAAGAATATGGTTTCAAGAGTGTTTTTAAGGTTGCGTTAAAATAATCCACAGTTGCATCACGTTTGGGGAGGCGATGCAACAACCCCGCTTGAAGTAGCGAGCTTGTTGCGGTGACTCCGGTCTGTACGGGGAGGGATTCAATACTTTACGTGGATTCCGGTGCACCGGCTTTCGTGGAAGCGGCTCGCAAATGGGACTATGCGACGATCTTTGGGGCAACGACGATCTCCAGTGCGGCAACGATGCGCAGCTCAGCGATGATCTTCTACTCTTGCGGCCCCTCGATGCAATGGTTCTGCGATGACTCCTGCAGAGACGTGATGCGGTCCGCAAGCAAACGGTGCGACGATCTCACCCAGTGACGACAGGCTCTGCAACGATATTCGCAGCCACGGCAATCTTCCCACACCGGACTGGTGCATCCCGCAAACGAAGGATGCCACGATTCTGGCAGCGGCAACAGGCGCTGCGACGATCTCGACCTTTGTAGCGGTGGGAATTTCCTCGCACTGAAGGGGATGCGCTCCGCAAGCGAGCGATGCGTTAAAACTTGCAGGAAGTTTTTAAAATCTTGGTTTCCAACTTCCCAACAAAGGTACTACTTCCAGAGGCACCACAACTGGCCCAAGCACTATAGGAAGGACAGAACTCTCTCAGAAGAATTCAGGGAAGCTGGGGGGGGGTACTTTTGTTCCTGGGACTTCTTAACAGGGAACCAGCTCTTCTCAGGCCCTTGGAGATTCCTTCAAACAAGGGGACACAGCACAAAGCAAAGTCCTTCCCCTCTCCTTGGCAGCAAAGCAACAACAGCAGGTCAGTCCAGCAGAGCAACAGCAGGACAGTCTTTTTTCTTCAGTTTCAGCTTTCTCCTTGGCAGAGGTTGCTTCTTGATTCCAGGATGATCTAATTTTCTGTAATCTGGGGTCCTGTACTTATACCCCTAAAAGTCTTTGTTCCCTTTGTGCAGGAGGGCTCTGAACCCGGTCTGAACCAGTTCTGGGTGTTCCTTGAGCACTTTGTTTTCCTGGCTTCTCCTTTCCTTTCAGAGAGAGGGGCAGGGTCATCAGCCGCCTAGCAGGAGGTGGAGCCAGCATTGTGGAGGGAAAGCACAGCCCTGGAGTACTTTGTTGACAGGATTCCTTCTCTCCTTTCACAGTGCAGGGCAGAGACATCAGACGCACCACAGGGGTGGAGCCAGCACTGTGGGGGGCAGGCACAGTCCTATTCAGGTCCCAGGTGCAACTCCTCCCTCCCACCTAGATGCAGATCTCTCTATTCACCACTGGGCGGAATCATTCTGTCTTCTGGAATCCCGCAGCCCTGTCACTCACAAACCAGACAGTCAATTCACAAACAGGCCAAGGCACACAGAAAGGTCAGACAAGAGAACAGCCACTTTCTAAAAGTGCTGTTCTCAAACACAGGATTTAAAAACCACCTTTCCTAAAAGATGTGCTATTAAATTCTGAGTTCAGGGATACCAGACTTTTATGTCCTTCCTTGCTCCTTTGGGAAGATATGCTGGTAGCCACTGTAGCCAGCATTCCCCATGATAGCCTACGGGCAAGGTAGCCGTACAATAGTGAAAAACGAAAAGGGCTGTCATTCACAACCAGAGCATGTCACCTGCACTAGTACATGCTCTACCTTTCATATGCACTGCACTCTGCCCAAGGGGGTACCTTGGGCCTTCCATAGGGGTGACCAATGTGCACAGAAAGGGAAGGGTTAGGCCTGGCCAGTGGGGACACTGACCAGGAGGACATGGCAGTTCACAGACTGCACACAGGCACTGCGGTGGCAGGCCTGAGACACCATTTTAGGGCTACTTATGTGGGTGGCACAATCAGTGCTGCAGGCCCACTAGTAGCACTTGAATCACCAGCCCAGGCACACTCAGTTCACTTTACTAGGGACTTCTTAGTGATACAAATATGCCAATCATGGATAACCAATTACAATAACAATTTACACAGAGAGCAAATGGACTTTAGCACTGATAAGCAGTGGTAAAGTGCCCAGGGCGCTATTGCCACCAACCACAGGTCAGGGAAAATAAGGGAGGAAGAAGCAAAATGTTTGGGGCTAACCCTGCAAAAAGGGCCATTTCTAACACAACTCCCTTCCAGCCAATAGCCAGGGTAGACCAAACGATACCTCGATGGGATTCCCTGCTTAAGGTGATAGAACACAGAAACTGGCCCAAACAGCAGGGCACTATTCCTGTTCTATGCCACCCTGAACCCAGTTGGATCACTCTATCCATATTCTCAAGGTCCACCACGCCAATCCATGTGGAACCCTTCTCCTCACCTGTGGACACCACCTGCGTAGCACCTAACCTAAACTTACTCACAGGTGTCTCCCAACAGACAAACAGCAAGCCACAGTGGCCACCAACAGTGGTCAGGGATGAGACCCAGGCCTTATGCCTCTCAGGGCTCTCAACCCCCTGGGCGTCAGAGGGTGGGGGCAGTAGCCCCAGGTGCTTGGCACCCATTGTCCACCCTCCCTCCTGTCAGGTCAGGTCTAACATCCTGGCACTGATCCACCAGTCCCGGACCTGTATCCGGCGGCTGGACAGGAGGCTGAACAGGAGGCTGGGGTGGGCTTCCCCAACCCGGTCCTCCTCTTCCTAGGGGCCCTACCCTCCCACCTGGAGCGGTACCCACTTCTAGAATAGTCAGGGCACCTGTGGCAGGTGGCCCACACCATTCACCCACCAGTTCAGGGGTTCTATCCTGAAACCAGGATTCCAGGTCAGGGGGGACACCCCGGCCCTGGCCCTTAAACCTAGGGTCTAAAGCCTCCAGGTCAGGCAACACCTGATCCTGGCTTCCCAACCCAGGGGCCAGGCCCTGCGGTTAAACACTTGCCCGGCACACCAGGACTTCACTCACAGATGTGCCCACACTGGTAGACAGTACCCACCTGGCCAACAAAATGGTGTGGCCCAGTCCACCCCCAGGGTGTGATTCCTGCCCCCCTTCTAGGGGCAACACTGTCCACCAGGACAAACAGCAAAGGGGCCACTGACAACTGTCAGTGATGAGAGCCAGGCCGCATGCCTGTCAGGCCTCTCTAACCTCTGTGGCATCAGAGAATTGGGGGCAGTAGCCCCAGGTGCCTGGCACCTTTCCTCCACTCTCCCTCCTGCCAAGTCAGATAGGGCATCCTGACACTGGCCCGCCAGCCCAGGGCCTGTATCCTCAGACTGACCAGAGGTCACGGGCGAGGCTCTCATTCCCTTACCTCATTCCTCTTTCCTCATTGCGTCAATTTTATTTCCAACTTTACATAACAGAGCGGTGCCTCAGTTTTCCCGAGCGGTTGCCGGGCGAGGTGAGGTCTACCACCCACACAAGGCTGGGTGAGTATAAACTACATTCAAAATGTGTTTTCTTTCCCATATGTATACAATCGGTCTGCATTAAACCCTTAGTCTATTCACTACGGGGTGTGATGGAGATATCGTTTTTCTCTATGTGTGTCCTGTACAGTGTTTTGGCAAATGCAGGGATTTATCTATATATAAATATATTTTGTGTGTGTGTAGCTTTTTCTTTTGTTTTTTAGGTAAGGAAATCGCTATCCAACATCCCCAGGACACATTGGGGCTCCAAGGTGCTGGTAGGATGATTTCATTTTTGTGAGAACTTTCTCTTGTATACCAGAGCAATTGCACTTTTACTTTGGAAGTACTTTGCATAACACTTATTAGAAATTAATTTGTGCAGTAGCATTACACCCTGATTTGGTGCTGAAGAAAGCCGGATAATACTTCCTCCTGGCTGAAACATGTCGACCGTCTTGCACAACTGGGTAGCCATATTGTCAGACTACCAGGCGTGGTTTTAACTTTTGATACCAGAACAATATCCATTAAACATATTTTTGTTCTGATAATCAATCTTAATTTCACTCACTTTCACGCACTGCACCTCATTAGCAGCCAAAATTGAGAAAACCTCTGTTTGGAGATAACATTTGGTATCCACAACTGCACCGTCACATGATGGGCTGGGCATTGTTTGGATCCATCATCTAACCTCATGTGATGATACTCCGCCAATAGGGTGGTCTGATGCGAAACTCTCAGCTTCTGGCTACTCATTTTGGTTAGCTGTTAGTCCCTCAGTTTTGCCTAGATTCCTGTTTCAGGACACACTTGTTTATTTTGTGACCCGGATATTCCTCTTTGTAGTTATAGTATATACAGAGCCAGCCTCCTACATTTGTATCAGGATCTGTCCTTGTTGATCTTTGAGTCGGTGGTAATGAATTTATTTTTTATTTATTTTAGCTGTTTTATAACGCGCTCTGTTACTACCAGGGTATCCTGGTGCGGAAGGAGAAAACAAGCAGGTGGCCAAAGAGAAGCAGAAAAAAATAATCTAATAAGCAGATCTAAAAAGATGAGTTTTCAGTGCCTTCTTAAAAGGTACAAAATTCTGGATTGATCTTAAAAACAATGGCAGAGTGTTCCAAGCAAAAGCCGCAAGGACAGCAATCGACTGGCCTCCAAGGCGCACTCGCCGAAAGCGAGGTACGCTCAACAAATTACGATCAGCAGAACGTAGAGATCGAGTGGGGGTATAGCGGCTAAATCTTTTCTTCAGATAGGAAGGCCCAAGGTCATTGACTGCTTTAAATGCTAGTGTCAGGATTTTAATAGTAATCCTTCGTGATACTGGCAGCCAATGCAGTTCTTTCAGATGAATTTGTACACTCTCTCTACTGGGCACATTATAGAGAAGTCTCGCCGGCGCATTTTGAATGATCTGTAATCTGGCGACTAGAAAAGATGGGGTTCCGCTGAGAAGAGAGTTGGCATAATCGAGCCGTGATAGTATTAATTTAGGTCAAAGGGGTGCTCTAAGGGATTTGTTTACTAGAAAGAATCCCTTGTAGCACCCTTTGACCTAAATTAACTATTGCCCAAGCCTACAAGGGTTTATTGGGTTTCCCCTGTTACAATCACGTGATAGTATTAAGGCCCTCGCGATCGATTCTCTTGCCGAAGAAGGGAGATATGGAAAGAACTTTCTCATAGCCTTAAGAGACCCGAAGCACACCCCTGTAAGTTTCTTTATGTGTGCCTCGAACCTCAGATCCTCCCCAAACCAAACTCCCAAATTTTTTGCAGGGATGGTAAGTGAACTTGGCTGGGGAAAATCCGAAGGCCACAGGAGTTCTCTAAAATTAGGCGGAAATTGGCCATACAATAGAATTTCTGTTTTATCTTCGTTACATTTCAGCTGTGCCGCTGCTAACCAGCTGAAAACCGAAGAAAGACAGGAACGGATAACCTCAGTGCCTAGTTCTGTGCCAGGCCATGTAAATAATAGTTGCGTATCATCTGCGTCCGCTATAATTTTGCCCCCCATTTGTTCAGCTATCACTATAAGTGGGGTAAGGTAAACATTAAAAAGCAGGGAGCTCAATGTAGACCCCTGAGGTACCCCGGTAGTAAGAGGCTTAGCCGAGGAAGAAAAAGGCAGGATCCAAACCTGCTGGGACCTGTCGGACAGAAAATGAGGCAGCCAGGTTGATTTTTAAACTACCCAGATCTACAAGGACTGCTCCCCTGCTGCAGAAACTTAATTGGCTTCCTATCCAGCAAAGTACCACATTTAGGGTACTCTGTATCGCCCATAAGGCCCTATATGGTCAAACCCCAAGTTACATCAAAGAGCGCCTTATGAAATATGTCCCAAGCCGCTCTCTAAGATCCTCTGCGGGGAACCAACTATCCTGCCCGTGGTTTAACCTTACACAAAAAGGAGGGCGGTCCATCTCCATTTTCATCCCACAGTTATGGAATAGGCTTCCATTCCAGCTTCGATCCGAGAAGGCCCTCCTACCATTTAAGAAGAACCTGAAGACCCTCTTCTTCATTGAAGCCTGGGCTTAATTCCACTCAGTCAGGGGCCATATTCACCTGGGGCACTGTAGCTTTATTCTCACAGCGCTTGGAGACCTGCTGGTATTAAGTGCTTTACAAGTCACAATTAACATGAACATTAACTCAGCCCTTCTGGCTGACCCCTGGCCCACTGGTTCTCCCACTAGAGACTCCTTCCCCCTCTCACCCCTCAGTCTGGACTTCTGCACCCTCCCAACTGGAGTGGTACTGTCAGACACCAGAGCTGATAGAGGCCTGGTTACAGGCACTCCCTGTTCACCTGACACTAGGAGATCCTCCTCAAATGACCTACTAGCAACCTCTAGGCCCCAACCTGGTGTTCCCTTAAGGAACCCTCCAGGCCCTGAGACTGGGTATCGGGCACCTTGGGACACGCAGTCCCACAGTCACTCCTTCTCCACTGAGACAAGATGTGAACCCCTACACCCCTCCCACTACACTGGGACCTAACTGTGCTACACTGAACCCCTTCCACCTCACAGGTCAGGAAGATATCTGTGCCACTCCTTTTGGGATCACTCCCCAATGCCTCTTCAGACTCTCTGTACTCCACCCAGAGATTTGCCTCCAAAGCAAGCCCCCTGGAATCAGAGGACTCACACTCCACCGGGTGTTGGCATAGTTCTGGAAAACAGGGACTTAAAATATGCTCTCCAACAAATGAATCACACAGCCCCCCATAGTTGTTAACCAAGCTACCCTTTGCCTCACCCTCCAGTGCCTCACACAAGTACCCCACACCACTCTCCTGAGATTGGCAAGACATTGTACTACTCTCTATGTCACACAACCCACACTCTTCTGGTAGGTCTTCACACTCACACACCAAGGTTTCTACCATGGGGGAACCCCTCTCCCTGCACCTCTCATCTACAGTCAGTAGAGTGTCCCTCCCACCACTAGGAATATGATCCCCTGTGTCAGTCCCCCAATCTACTTCAGGGACACTGCACACCACTGGAGCTATCTCATAAACCTGAACCCCCTGGTGTATGTCAACCCCCTCTCTCAAGTCAGGCGCCACATCTCGAGGGTGTTTGTATCTTTCTCTCAGCACTGGAAACTCTAATCTTGCTGGCACGATCTTAGCAGGTCTCCACCTCCACCTCCAACTCAGCAAAGCTCACCTCTTGAGCTACCCATGTTTCTTCTTTAGCTGAGACACTCATGGCCTCAAGCCTCTCGAGCTCCAAATCAAGCTCCCTCATTCTCAATTCATGGGCCAAGGTCAATTTCAATTCCTCCAGGGCACGGGCATTTTTGCTCTCCTCCGCCACCCTTTCTCTCTCTTTCTCCATTTGCTTCAGCTTCAATTCAAGCCTCAATATTTCTAACTTATGATCTCTCGCCCTTTGGTTTTGCTCCAACTCCTCTGGGGAATAACTTGTAGCTGAATGGTTGCTGCCAGCCCTGGAGGCTGCCCAGGAAATTGTCCTCAGGGTCCTGGTATCCACAACACAACCCTCATAAAGGAATGCCGTAGACTTGATATGAAATATAAGCTGCCATGTGTATGGATCTCTCTGGATGCAAAGTAAGTGACTTCTGGGAGCCCTATGCAGTCATGTAGCACTTCCTGTTACTGCGCTTCTCACAGTCCAGCACAACAGCGTCACACCCTCCAGGATTTCACAATTTCGTGATTTGCAACGAATTTGGCACTTTTGTAAAAATACTGCGTTTTTACAAAAGTGCCCGCGAAATTGGAGGAATGCAGAGAAAAACTAAAACGGCACTAGACAAGTGCCATTTTAGTTTATCTCCGCATTCCTTCAACGCTGTGCTGAGTTGCAAGACCTCAAACTGAGGGCAACAGTGACTGTTTTGGGGGCAACAGTGGCTGTTAAACAGGTTAGTGGCAGACCCTGCTATCTGGCTGAAAAGCTTTTAGGGACTCAGCCCTCTTCAGCCTGTCTGATCGTATATCGATATTGGTTGTAGTAATTAATTTAGTACTAACTAGCCTAACTACCAACAGATGTGCATACAGTGCCAGTGGTGGCCTTCCATATGTGGAGGAGGTCTGGGAATGGATGTGTAAAGTTGGCTCACACTTATCCCTTAAGAGACAGAGGTCTTGATATTGAGTGGAAACAATGATCTGTGGTCAATTGACCTTTTGAAGGCTTATCTTGATGGTTGTATTCTGCTTTTGGAAGGCCTAAAGAGGTCACAGGACATGTTACCCTGCTCCAGACACAGCAGCCCATGGCAAAATCTAAAATGGAAGACTGAGGTGAAATGGTGAGGGTGGGTAGGCTAGTGGTATTTTACTGCATCCTCAAGGTAGGAGAGATGGGGGGTGCCCCGGCAGGATTGCATGCATGGGTGCTAGTACACCCTGGGAGAAATAGGGCCCCCTCTCACGAGGTGCAAATTGGACCTGTGCTTCCGCAGAGCAGCAAACACTTTAAACATGCCGGTTTCACAGTGGAATATCCTGCTAAATCAGTATACATTGATTTGATTTAAGGCTGAAAAGGAATGATTACGAGTGAAATAAAGTGCTGCAATAATGCCGCAAAATTTCCATTTTTGTGCCGCTAAATTTCCATTTTTGTGCCGCTAAATTTGCAAACCTATGCCGCAATATCCTGGGGGTCTGCTTAATACAACATCCCATAAGAAATAATGTTACATTTTATATTTATGATTATCTTAGGTTTATGTTGCTATCATAGCATACCACACAGTAAAAAGATTAACTGGATTGAAATTGGTGACTATCAATAATCGAGTGTTGTACATTATGCATTGGCAGCTCATGAGAGAAAATTGTAGGGGTCGTGTGTGAGAAAATACAATGTTAAAGTTTAGGGTTTGAGTCTTTGTGACAGACAAGTTTTATGATCAACATGTTATATTAGGTGTTTTTATATTGGTATATTGAATGTTTCATATTGAACTAGATACACACACATATGTTAATTTCATTGGGAAGGTTTAATTTTTCATCTTGGTTTTGTGGCTTATTGTGTAAATGTGAGGATCATATGTGCAGTTTCAAAGAAAGAAGGTAGGTACGTTCCTGTATAGCATACCAGTAGTTTAATAGCATGTGAAAAAATAAGCTCAAGGGCTCAAGTATTACCCTGATTGAGTGTCTAATTTTTGAGTGGGGATTCACTTCTGTTATTTATAGATAGTAATTAATATTCTTATTTTCTTCTTAGTGAGTATTTTTGGGTGTTCGGGCTTTCATATAAAAAGTTGCATTTCTGCTAGGGCAAATAAAATTTAAATCGGGACTCTTTAGGGTAATGAGTTTTTGGGTGTGGTTCGCAAGGGAGATTAATTTAATGTATTGTTAACCTGTAGAGAGTGTGCCATGCACAATATGAAAATTGCAAAAAACACAGCGGATGGACAGAATGCAGAACAATGTCTTACATTCACCCCAGTACAAAGATCTGGGCCTAAATCCATCGTTTTTGTTGCACTCCACACCACCCTAGGTCAGACAATGGCTATATGCAAATCAGCCTTGACCCTGTGCCTCATGGTAACAGTCCAGCCCGAACTACCAAGCCATGTCTTTCCTAGATCGGAATCAAGCATCCAAGGACCGGTTTCTGGCTATCAGCCATCTTCAGCCTGGATAGCTTGACTCCAGTGATGTGGAGAGCCTGGGACTCACGTCTGAGCATCACCAGCCCACTCGGGGTGAAAATTGCAAAAAACACAGTTGATGGACAGAACGCAGAACAATGTCTTCCATTCACCATAGTACAGAGATCTGGGTCTAAATCCATAGTTTTTTTGCACTCCACACCACCCTAGGTCAGACAATGGCTATATGCAAATCAGCCTTGACCCTGTGCCTCATGGGAACAGTCCAGCCCGAACTACCAAGCCATGTCTTTCCTAGACCAGAATCAAGCATCCAAGGACCAGTTTCTGGCTATCAGCCTTCTTCAGCCTGGATAGCTTGACTCCAGTGATGTGGAGAGCCTGGGACTCACGTCTGAGCATCCCCAGCCCACTCGGGGTGAAAATTGCAAAAAAAACACAGTTGATGGACAGAATGCAGAACAATGTCTTACATTCACCCCAGTACAAAGATCTTGGCCTAAATCCATTGTTTTTTTGCACTCCACACCACCCTAGGTCAGACAATGGCTATATGCAAAACAGCCTTGACCCTGTGCCTCATGGGAACAGTCCAGCCCGAACTACAATAACAGTGTTATTGATGGGGGAAGCGCATATTATTGCGTTCTCACTAGCCGCCATTTCTCCATTGGGGATGTATTTTACCAACATCGGTTCCTTGCAGTTTTACAGCTGTCGCTATTGTATATATAATGAAATTTGTTATATGAACTACAGCTGGGCCTTTGTACATATGTAAATCAATTTATTAACCACATAGTTTTTTTACCATTGTACATTTTCTGGCTTTTAGCATGTTGTCACTGTAAATATGTTTTCCACGTCCATTACTACGTAAAAATGCACAACCAATCATGTATTCCCTCTAGTTTGCACTTGCACTTTAAATATAGCCTGTCCCACCCCTAGCGTCATGTGACCAAGGCCTCTGAGCAGGCCATTTAAATTGAATAAAAAAATTCTCTTCACCTGAAGACTTGGGTCAGCTTTTGTTTGTATGGATCGGCGGTCCCCCGGGACATTGGGGTTTGCTGGTTCGTGCTGGGCGACTGCAGTTTGATATATATATATATATATATATATATATATATATATATATATATATATATATATATATATATATATATATATATATATATATATATATGTATACATATATATATATATATATATATATAAATATATATATATATCCAACAACGTTGTGCAATTATAGAAAATAAAAATCGTCTTGCATAGGATACTGGCTGTGAGTGGCGGCTCATTTTGTTGATTCTATGGATTAACGTTGTTGGATTGATTGGCGGCTTGGTTCGGCTGCGGGAGCGACGCACCGCTGAGCAGCGCCATTACGGGGGGAACAGACCCACCGAGTTGTAATATATATATATATATATATATATATATATATATATATAAAGTTCCACAAATGCCCATGCATTAAGAAGCACTCGTCCAACAGCACGTATCAGACTGCAACACAAACCACAAACTCAAGTTCTTCAATCACTGGTGCCTGACGCGTTTCCGACTTTCACAGTCCTTGTTCACAGGCAGGGACATCGCTGAAATAAAGCCAGACTGCTGATTAATCACACCTGAATTTATTACCCCAGTGGGCTTCCTGATAAGACACAAAGCATTCTGGTATCAGCAGTCCTTGAACCACTTCGCAGTTCATTACTCATGCTGCTCACAGTTCAAAAATAAAGCAGCGATGTCTCTCAATTATTTAAAACAATCCAGCCATTAGTGGGCTAACGTTGAGTCATAGCTTGAGTGCACAAACATCTTGCGCCATGCTGCTGGTCCAACAAGAGCCTCGTACTCACAAGGCCCCAGACCGCTTCTGATATAGCGGAGGTGCTTCCTCGCGGCTGGGCTGCCGCTTACAGATAAAGTTCCACAAATGCCCATGCATTAAGAAGCACTCGTTCAACAGCACGTGTCAGGCTGCAACACAAACCACAAACTCAAGTTCTTCAATCACTGGTGCCTGACGCGTTTCTGACTTTCACAGTCCTTGTTCACAGGCAGGGACATCGCTGAAATAAAGCCAGACTGCTGATTAATCACACCTGAATTTATTACCCCAGTGGGCTTCCTGATAAGGCACAAAGCATTCTGGTATCAGCAGTCCTTGAACCGCTTCGCAGTTCATTACTCATGCTGCTCACAGTTCAAAAATAAAGCAGCGATGTCTTAAATAATTGAGAGAGAAAGTCGGAAACGCGTCAGGCACCAGTATTTAAGAACTATATCAGAAGCGGACCTGGGGCCTTGTGAGTACGAGGCTCTTGTTGGACCAGCAGCATGGCGCAAGATGTTTGTGCACCCAAGCTATGACTCAACGTTAGCCCACTAATGGCTGGATTGTTTTAAATAATTGAGAGACATCGCTGCTTTATTTTTGAACTGTGCATTGAGTGAATTGAGGCAGCAATAGCAGGCCTGGGGCAGGCTTTAATGTCTGACTTAACCCTTTCGATGCTCATGACGAGCTCAGCTTGTCATTAGGCACACTGTGTCAGGGTTGTGCTACGCAGGATTTGATTGATGCAAATATGGATTCCACCTCCAGACCGCACCAACACCCCTAGTATATCACAGGGTGTTCGAGTGATCAGGTAAGGGAAAATATGAACAAAATAACAAAATAACAAACAGGAGGGGAAGGAAGGGAACAGCTGGGAAGGGATAGCTGAAACGAGAGAACACACACAGGGTTACAACTCATTCAATAATCCTACTCTCATTTCATTCTCACTACCTTTCCTTCTTTAGATATTCACCTGCACCTTTTGAAGCCACCGCTCTTCTCTTAAGTTAGCACAAAGTACCGTAATGAAATATCAATTCCCTATGTAAAACAAACACACACGTTAGAATCACAGGAATATTCCACTCGGCTGGTCTTATAATATGAATCACTCTTAATTAGAACGTACCCTCCTGACTTGTTATAAATAAATGTAGTGTTTCCCTTTTTTAAAGACATCCACCTGGAAATAAGTCTTTCTCCATTGTACCAAACAAGCTTCCCATGAACGAATCGTTCCAACTCAAAGTAAAAGTTTCACCACAGTGTCTACTTCACAATAGTAATATTTCAGGCACGGTATATGGTAGTTTTCCACCTCTTGTATCCGCGCTTATTCCTTGTTCACTGTTCTCTAACAACGAATGACATCCAGCCTCCTGACACGGCAGAATGTAGGGAGCTACCCCACTACCCTCCGCTCAGGCAAGGACTGCGATTTCCTTTATCTTTCTTGATGCTCCGAAATTGCCTCTTTTCTTAGGAGGGAACAAAAATAGAAACTTTGGAAGCTCAAATACTTCTTTGACGCCACCTTTAACAGGCTGTATCCAAACAGAGAACGCAGTCAAACTTTTGATATAGCACGTAGCACAGATTCTTCTCTGTTCTCTATTACCTGTGCTCGCGCTAATACGCTTTTGCCAAATAATGTTAACGCGTGCAGGAAATCAGAATGACCACCGCGAGCCCGCAGTAGTCTTTTCCCTACCGCACTAAAATGTCAAAACGCCGACCTTCGGCTTTGCACGCCCTGAGGCTGTCAGGATTCCGCCCGTGATGGATTACTCACGCGGCAGCTTCCAGGGCTTCTGAAGAAACACGGACTCGGTTTCTTCTACTACGGGATGACGGTCGCGCTGGAACCAGCGACCTGCTCTCTTCCAAGAAACGAAATCAGAACAACAAATTACACACGATGTCCCTAGGCCATGCCCCCTCATTTATGCTCCCCCAGCCAGCCATGAATTCTAGGAGTTGTAGTCTTTTGACTAGGCAGGCGCAATGTAGGTCTCAAATCCTGACAGTATGTCCCCGTCCCTAGCGCCTCCTAGGACCAGGCTTGTCCGGGCAACGCATATGAAAAGATCTCACCGCTCTGGGGGCATGCACATTGGACCAAGGCTCCCAGGAATCATCCTCTGCTGAATATCCCTTCCAAGACACCAGGTACCAGAGCACTCCTCTGCGTAGCTTGGAATCACGAATACTCCTGACCTCATATTCAACACCTCGACCACTGATCACCGGAGGAGGCACCGCCCTTCTAGAGGACAACGCAGGTTTCAACAGTTGTACATGGAACACAGGATGTATTCGCAGAGACCCGGGCAACTTCAGTTTGTATGCAGCAGGATTGATTTTCTTAACAATCGAGTAAGGACCAATAAATCCAGGGTGGAACACACTACGCAGTTTAAAGTGGATGTTTCTTGTTGATAGCCAGACTCTATCACTCACCCGGTACTGACGACCCTCCACTCGATGTTTGTCCTCCCATGTCTTGTATGCTTCTTTAGCTTTCACTAGGTGTGCCTGCACCCCCTTATGCACCCTCCTCAGTAATTTCACCTGCTCTCTCACAGCTGGTTGATTCTGAACCTCATCAGGGATGTCTACCGGCAAAGTGTGTGCATCATACCCATAATTAGCTTTAAAGGGGGACATACCAGTTGAACTGTGCCATGCTTTATTGTACGCCAGCTCTGCCATCCACAACAGCGCAACCCAGGATTCATGAGCCTCTTTGGAGTAACATCGCAGATATTTTTTCAATGTTTAATTGAGTCTCTCCGTCTGTCCATCCGTTTGGGGATGGAAGCTTGTAGACAATGATACATCAATGTTTAGCGCATGACACCACATCCGCCAAAACCGGGCTATAAATTGCGGCCCCCTATCGCTGACAATCACCTTGGGTAATCCATGTAATCTAATGACGTGACTGGCCAACAATTGCACCGTCTGACTGGCGGTAGGCAGGTTTTTACAAGGGATAAAATGACCCATTTTAGTAAGGCTGTCCACAACCACCAAAATTGCATTAAATCCTTGGTCCATAGGAAGACCAGACACAAAATCCAAACTAATGTTCAACCATGGACGTTTGGGAGTAGGCATCGGAATAAGCTTCCCAGCCTTTTTTGCATTCACCCCCTTGGCTTGAGCACAAACATCACATTGCATTACCCACAACGTTATATCCTTGACAAGCGACGACCACCAGAAATGTCTTTGAACAGTGACTATAGTCTTGCGAATGCCTGGGGGACCTGCCATCGGTGCTTCATGGCACCATCAAAAAGCCTTTCTTTGCAAAGGAATAGTTGGCAAATACAAACGCTTTTGGTGAAAGGGCAATCCCTGTTTCACCATTCTTGCTGGATTACCATCGGCCCAAGCATTCCATCCCCCAGGGTGTTGATGTGCCTTTACCTCTTCCAAAAAGGATTCAGCCCTCACTACACACACCACTTTGGCAGCTGGTATAATAGCCTGTATCTCCTCCTCTTTAGGCACCACTGGTAAAGTTTGCCTGGACAATGCATCAGCTTTGCGGTTCTCAGAGCCCGGTCTGAAAGTAACCACAAAATTGTATTCCGCAAAAAAGAGCATCCAACGCATTTGTCGTTGCGTCAAATGTCTTGCAGAAGTCATGTATTGCAGGTTTCGATGGTCAGTGTACACAGTGATGACATGACGTGCACCCCACAAATACTGCCTCCACTCCTGAAATGCTCTTTTTATTGACAACAGTTCTTTTTCGGCTATTGTATAGTTGAGTTCAGCCGAACTCAACTTCTTCGATAGATACGCCACAGGGTGTAGCTGCCCCGTATGTTTATCTCTCTGGGACAACACTGCTCCTATGGCTTCATCAGAGGCATCAGCCTCCACCACAAATGGATGTTCTAAATTCGGATGGGCTAATACAGGAGCCGTGATGAATGCTGACTTTAGACTCTCAAAGGCCTCCCCTGCTTCACTTGTCCATGTAAAGGAGACTCCTTTTCTTACCAGTCTAGTGATGGGTACCGCTATTTGCGAGAATTGTAAATAAACCTGCGATAGTAAATAGCGAAGCCCAGAAAACTCTGGACTTCCCTCACATTTTTAGGAACAGGCCAATCCTGTACCGCTTGTACCTTCCGTACTGACATCTGTAGACCTTTAGGACTAAGCATCACCCCTAAGAATTCAACATTGTGCACACCAAATTCGCATTTACTCAATTTGACATAGAGACTGTGCTCTCTTAATTTCTCCAAGACCATACACACATGTTCGGTGTGCCTGGATGTCTCCAAAGAATACACCAAAATGTCGTCGATATAAACTACCACGAACAAGTCAATATACTCTTTTAGCACATCGTTAATGAAGAATTGAAATGCTGTGGGGGCATTACACAGCCCAAACGGCATAACCAGGTATTCGTACAAACCATACCGCGTCTTGAAAGCCGTTTTCCACTCATCCCCCTCCCGAACCCTGACCAGGTGATAAGCTCCCCGCAAATCTAATCGGGTATAAATTCTTGCTTCCCTCACCTGGTCAATCAGCACGGTAATGAGGGGGAGAGGGTAACGGTTCCGTATGGTGTTTTTATTCAAGACGCGGTAGTCCACACACGCTCGGAGATCGCCATTTGCTTTTGCTATAAAAAACAGAGGCGAGGCTGCCGGGGATCTTGAAGGTCTAATAAACCCCAACCTCTCATAATGCTCCAGGTACTCCTTCAAGTGGGCAGTCTCAGGGACAGACAGCGCATAGACCCGACAGGTAGGTATAGTAGCCCCTTCTATCAAATCTATGCGGCAATCATAATCCCGGTGTGGGGGTAATGATTCCGCTTGGATTTCACTAAACACATCCTGGTACGAAGTGTATTCTACTGGCAACATCACATCCTTTTCAGC